>NC_085977.1:2500-1202500 GCF_910591565.1 Cydia splendana
AACCTAACCTAACCTAACCTAACCTAACCTAACCTAACCTAACCTAACCTAACCTAACCTAACCTAACCTAACCTAACCTAACCTAACCTAACCTAACCTAACCTAACCTAACCTAACCTAACCTAACCTAACCTAACCTAACCTAACCTAACCTAACCTAACCTAACCTAACCTAACCTAACCTAACCTAACCTAACCTAACCTAACCTAACCTAACCTAACCTAACCTAACCTAACCTAACCTAACCTAACCTAACCTAACCTAACCTAACCTAACCTAACCTAACCTAACCTAACCTAACCTAACCTAACCTAACCTAACCTAACCTAACCTAACCTAACCTAACCTAACCTAACCTAACCTAACCTAACCTAACCTAACCTAACCTAACCTAACCTAACCTAACCTAACCTAACCTAACCTAACCTAACCTAACCTAACCTAACCTAACCTAACCTAACCTAACCTAACCTAACCTAACCTAACCTAACCTAACCTAACCTAACCTAACCTAACCTAACCTAACCTAACCTAACCTAACCTAACCTAACCTAACCTAACCTAACCTAACCTAACCTAACCTAACCTAACCTAACCTAACCTAACCTAACCTAACCTAACCTAACCTAACCTAACCTAACCTAACCTAACCTAACCTAACCTAACCTAACCTAACCTAACCTAACCTAACCTAACCTAACCTAACCTAACCTAACCTAACCTAACCTAACCTAACCTAACCTAACCTAACCTAACCTAACCTAACCTAACCTAACCTAACCTAACCTAACCTAACCTAACCTAACCTAACCTAACCTAACCTAACCTAACCTAACCTAACCTAACCTAACCTAACCTAACCTAACCTAACCTAACCTAACCTAACCTAACCTAACCTAACCTAACCTAACCTAACCTAACCTAACCTAACCTAACCTAACCTAACCTAACCTAACCTAACCTAACCTAACCTAACCTAACCTAACCTAACCTAACCTAACCTAACCTAACCTAACCTAACCTAACCTAACCTAACCTAACCTAACCTAACCTAACCTAACCTAACCTAACCTAACCTAACCTAACCTAACCTAACCTAACCTAACCTAACCTAACCTAACCTAACCTAACCTAACCTAACCTAACCTAACCTAACCTAACCTAACCTAACCTAACCTAACCTAACCTAACCTAACCTAACCTAACCTAACCTAACCTAACCTAACCTAACCTAACCTAACCTAACCTAACCTAACCTAACCTAACCTAACCTAACCTAACCTAACCTAACCTAACCTAACCTAACCTAACCTAACCTAACCTAACCTAACCTAACCTAACCTAACCTAACCTAACCTAACCTAACCTAACCTAACCTAACCTAACCTAACCTAACCTAACCTAACCTAACCTAACCTAACCTAACCTAACCTAACCTAACCTAACCTAACCTAACCTAACCTAACCTAACCTAACCTAACCTAACCTAACCTAACCTAACCTAACCTAACCTAACCTAACCTAACCTAACCTAACCTAACCTAACCTAACCTAACCTAACCTAACCTAACCTAACCTAACCTAACCTAACCTAACCTAACCTAACCTAACCTAACCTAACCTAACCTAACCTAACCTAACCTAACCTAACCTAACCTAACCTAACCTAACCTAACCTAACCTAACCTAACCTAACCTAACCTAACCTAACCTAACCTAACCTAACCTAACCTAACCTAACCTAACCTAACCTAACCTAACCTAACCTAACCTAACCTAACCTAACCTAACCTAACCTAACCTAACCTAACCTAACCTAACCTAACCTAACCTAACCTAACCTAACCTAACCTAACCTAACCTAACCATCGACAGAAATACTAGAGATCCTACAAACAATCAGTCATAAAAGGGCTCCAGGAAATGACCATCTCACTGCTGACATATGCCTACAGATAACCAAAATGTTCCCAGAAACAATCACATCTATCATGAACAGATGCCTTCAGCTAGAATACTTTCCGGACTCATGGAAAGTCACCATAACGAAGATAATTCCTAAACCAGACAAGGCGGACTACAGCAAAGCATCTTCTTACCGGCCCATTGGACTGGTTAATGTCTTTGGGAAGCTTCTAGAGAAGCTTATAGTGAACCGACTCACATATCACATGTACTGTAATGGCAAGATTGTTCACAAACAATATGGATTCCGACTACAAACCAGTACCACAGCTGCTATCCGAGACGCCCTCGGCATTGTAAGAAATGCCAAAAGCTCAGCCGAACATACCCTTGCAGTATCACTGGATATAAAAGCGGCTTTCGACAATGCCTGGTGGCCGGCAATCTTCCACAGACTGAAACATAATAACTGCCCCAAGAACATCTACTGCATCTTAAACAGCTACGTAACTGACCGAGTCGTGCGGGTTGGCTTCGCCGATCTGTTCTCAGAAAAACGAATGACTAGAGGTTGTATCCAAGGATCAGTCGTTGGACCAATTCTATGGAACCTGATAATAGACGAACTTTTAGTGACTGCCATGCCCCCCGGATGCCATATTCAAGCCTACGCAGATGACGTACTACTAATATGCCACTCTAAGACCACCAGCGAACTACAGAACATAACTAATGATGCGATAAAGCGTATAACTGACTGGGGACGCAGCGTGAAGCTAGAGTTTGGCAGCGAGAAAACTCAGGCTATAGCGTTCACTAATAAAGCCAATAAAATATCTATCACATCCGACAACACCCCCATACCCTTTGTAAGCCATATTAAATATCTAGGAGTCATCATTGATAGCAAGTTAAAGTTCATAAAACATGTAGAATACATCATTGAAAAGGCCAAAAAACTGTATAACAAACTTAAGAACCTAATTAGACCTACTTGGGGAGTCCATCCAGAAAATATAAGAACCATTTATCAACATGTCATGGAACCGGTGATCACATACTCTGCATCTATATGGGCATGTGCACTCCAGTATAAATGCGTAAATGACAAACTTTTGTCCTTACAAAGGCTCTGCGCCATCAAGATAGCGCGCGGATTCAAAACATTGAATACTGCTCTAGCTATTACGCTAGCCAGGTTAGCTCCCCTACCCGACAAAATTAAATGCGTAGCTGAACTCGAAGACACTCGGTTACAGGGGCACACCTCCACTTTACCCTCAGATCTCCACATCGAGAAACTGGCCCCCCCGTCTTCCTTGCTTCACCCCGCTGACAGGGTATCCATTCCGCACCAAGATATTAATGATCGCACCGAACACGCAATTCTAGCTTTTTCCAGGGACAACTATAAAGCATGGAGAGTTTATACTGACGGGAGCCGTCACGACGGTAAAGTCGGGGCAGCTTTCGTCATTATCAAGCCTAATGGCAACATTATAGTCAAAAAATTTAAACTGCATGATTGCTGCTCGGTTTATCAGGCTGAACTATTTGCAATACAGGAATGCCTCAAGTACAGCTATCAAATAAAACCCATTATCAACAAGTTGCTAGTTTTCTCTGATAACAAATCTGGGCTCATGGCAATATCTGATCCAAACAACTATAACCAAACAGTAGTAAACATACACAACCTTATATTTAACAGCAAAGCCCAGACAGAGACGCACTTCTTTTGGAGCAAAGCCCACTGCGGCATACCCGGCAATGAAATGGCTGACGCGGCAGCTAGGGCGGCAGTTGATATGCATAAGAGCCCGGACTACAGCCTTGTGCCTATCAGCCATGTTAAACATCACAATACATCTAGATTATCAATAGCTGCACAACTTTTATACAATAACCCAGATCACTGCAAATACACCAAAACCATCTTTCCTACGTACGATCATATCAAACAATACATTACAAAATATACACCAAACTTTCATTCAACTCAGTATCTCAGCAATCATGGGTTTCACAAAGAATATCTTTTTAGATTTAAAATTACCACAAATGATCATTGTCCTTGTGACCCAGACGCTCAAATCACCCAGTCGTTAGCTCATCTAATATATAACTGCCCTAGATTCTCTATACATTTACAGGATCACATTATCATGTGTCAAAATTTAGGCGTAGATCCACTGGACATTATAAGTGTGACTAGCAGAGAATCTTTGGCTGAAAGCTTTCACTCGCTATTGAAGTGCATCATAACAAGACTGAAGCGTTTCAATGGCACTTGAACTGACACCTCGTCAGAACTAATTGTTGTATATAATGTTGTATTTAAAAATCTTCCTGTTAATTGAAATGTGTTTTTAATAAGAATGCTGATTATTGTTATTAATATCGTGTACTAATTATCTATCTCATGTAATGTTTTATGTCTGCTCGCCTGCGTCCGTTTGCCGGGGCACTGGACTAGACTACGGCTCTTCCGGTGTCCCGGCGAGCAGACTGCAACCACTAATCAAATTTTCAACTAAACTTTCACCTTTTCAAGCCGGTAAAATAATATCGCCCTAACTATAAAGTCCTACTACCTCAATCACCCGATCCATCATTAATCATATCCATTTTCTCCTTGCAAACAAATCTTAACTCCTCGCTCACCCATATGTTGAACACAAAGCGTACACCGTTAGCGCTGCGTGTGCAATAATAAATTTCCCTACACCCAAAGGGGGAGGTTTTAGTCCGTAGGCGACTGGCGGTGGCATTCCATCCTAGGGCGGAATGCCATCTTCAGTCGAGTCGGGCATGCCACCAGGACCGGCCTGGTGGTATCCAATGAGGATTTCCTTCACCTTCGAGAAAAAAAAAAAAAAAAAAAAAAAAAAACCTAACCTAACCTAACCTAACCTAACCTAACCTAACCTAACCTAACCTAACCTAACCTAACCTAACCTAACCTAACCTAACCTAACCTAACCTAACCTAACCTAACCTAACCTAACCTAACCTAACCTAACCTAACCTAACCTAACCTAACCTAACCTAACCTAACCTAACCTAACCTAACCTAACCTAACCTAACCTAACCTAACCTAACCTAACCTAACCTAACCTAACCTAACCTAACCTAACCTAACCTAACCTAACCTAACCTAACCTAACCTAACCTAACCTAACCTAACCTAACCTAACCTAACCTAACCTAACCTAACCTAACCTAACCTAACCTAACCTAACCTAACCTAACCTAACCTAACCTAACCTAACCTAACCTAACCTAACCTAACCTAACCTAACCTAACCTAACCTAACCTAACCTAACCTAACCTAACCTAACCTAACCTAACCTAACCTAACCTAACCTAACCTAACCTAACCTAACCTAACCTAACCTAACCTAACCTAACCTAACCTAACCTAACCTAACCTAACCTAACCTAACCTAACCTAACCTAACCTAACCTAACCTAACCTAACCTAACCTAACCTAACCTAACCTAACCTAACCTAACCTAACCTAACCTAACCTAACCTAACCTAACCTAACCTAACCTAACCTAACCTAACCTAACCTAACCTAACCTAACCTAACCTAACCTAACCTAACCTAACCTAACCTAACCTAACCTAACCTAACCTAACCTAACCTAACCTAACCTAACCTAACCTAACCTAACCTAACCTAACCTAACCTAACCTAACCTAACCTAACCTAACCTAACCTAACCTAACCTAACCTAACCTAACCTAACCTAACCTAACCTAACCTAACCTAACCTAACCTAACCTAACCTAACCTAACCTAACCTAACCTAACCTAACCTAACCTAACCTAACCTAACCTAACCTAACCTAACCTAACCTAACCTAACCTAACCTAACCTAACCTAACCTAACCTAACCTAACCTAACCTAACCTAACCTAACCTAACCTAACCTAACCTAACCCAACCCAACCTAACCTAACCTAACCTAACCTAACCTAACCTAACCTAACCTAACCTAACCTAACCTAACCCAACCTAACCTAACCCAACCTTTTTTTTTTTTTTTTTTGTTGAGGAGGGGAAAAATGCAATTACGCATACCACTCGGGTGCGGGGACAGACCCGAGTGGTTATGTGGGACTCCTTGGGCTAATGAGACCCAAGTCTACCCACTAAACAACCCCCCCGTCTGCCGCCATTGTGCTGTAACGGTGGGCTGTAGGAACGCTCGCGCTTTACTTCTACAGCACCACCAGCACCGGTCCGTGTTGGCGGACCATCGCCTCCGGAGGCCCTTGATGGCCTCGTTTCTGTGGACCGTATCCAGTACGGTCACCCTCTCAGGGACCACGTGTGTGACGGATGACAGGCGTCCCCGTGCCTGTCATCCTGCGGTCAACCTACGGAGGCAGGCGGCGGTCATGTGCGAGCCGTCTGCGTCGAGCACGCTTGCGGCGCCGTTGGTCGGCCATTGGGTCGGACTCTCTGGCGCGCTCCGCCATTTCCTTCTGCTGAAGAACGTCTTCGCAGAAGGTCTTAATCGCTTGCCATGAACCTTCGCTGTCTACCATGGCCTTGACCACGGCCGGCAACGACAGGTCCGGCCCCACTATTGCAATCAGGTCGTCTCGCTCCGGCCCCCACACTGGGCACTCCTCCAGTGTGTGTTGTGCGGTGTCGATTGCTGCGCCACATTCGTGGCACTCCTCCGTTGGTTCTCTGCCGGCAATTTTGTGCAGATATCTCCCGAAGCAGCCATGCCCCGAGAGAATCTGCACAAGCCGGAAGGTGAGAGCACCGTGCGGTCGTTCTAGCCACTGGGACATGACCG
Organism: Cydia splendana; assembly: GCF_910591565.1. Lineage (NCBI taxonomy): Eukaryota > Metazoa > Arthropoda > Insecta > Lepidoptera > Tortricidae > Cydia > Cydia splendana. Next base: position 9,232 of record NC_085977.1, read on the forward strand.
GTCGGATCGCCGCAATTGTCCGGACTCCCGCACTTGGTCGCTCGAGCCGGTTCACCCACTCTTCAATTGCCTCGCGAGAGAGCTCTTCTCGTTTGGCCTCAATCTCGCGCGGTGCTGGCCAGAAATCCCGGGCCCGCGCCTCCTCGCGCCAGAAGAAAACTGACGCAAGGGCTCTTGCGTCCAAGTCCCATGGCAGGGATCCAGCCAGCACGCATGCAGCTTCGCCGGAAATTGTCCCGTAGCCCCGTATAGATCTTATTGCCATCACCCGTTGCGCTTGGCGCATTTGGGTGACGTTCTTGCCAGTAAGACCGCCGGCCCAGACTGGGGCTCCGTACAGGGCTATGGAGCGTACGACTCCCGAGTACAGACGCCGGCATGAACTTTTCGGCCCCCCTATATTCGGGAGCAGGCGTCCGAGCGCACCAGCCGCACCCAGCAGCTTCGGAGTCAGCCGCTCGAAGTGGGCCTGAAAAGACCAACGGCTGTCTAGGGTGATGCCCAAATACCGCATGGTAGGCTTGATGGCAATCTGCACGCCTCCCACGATTATATGAGCCCCGGGCGGAGGCGTCCTCCTGGGCCCGTGAAAGCAGATAGCCTCCGATTTGTTCAAGGCGACCTCTAGACCTAGCCGTCTTATTTTGTCTACTGTATGGGCTACGGCCGCCGTGGCTAGAATAGCGGCTTCTCTGAATGAGGCCCCCCGCGCCGTCACAAGTGTGTCGTCGGCGTAACACACCAGGTCGACCCCGCGCAGAAGTGCTCCCCGTAACACCCAATCATATCCGATGTTCCACAGGAGTGGCCCCAACACTGACCCCTGTGGAACACCGCACACCATTTCCCGACGCCCCCACTCATGCTGCCCGGGGAAGGCAACGAACCGCCGCAGCAGGTAGGCCTTCACTATTCGGCTAAGATGGTGGGGCACTTGGTGGTATAACAGCGCCTCATTTATGCAATCCCAGGGGAGAGTGTTAAAGGCGTTGGCAATGTCTAATGACACTGCCAAGACGACCTCACCCTGGGACACTGCATCCTCCGCCAGTTTCTTTACCCGCAAGATCGCGTGGACTGTTGAGCGACCCCTGCGGAATCCGTACTGGCAATCAGCCAGGTCCGGCCCTTCCGTCATTAAGTGCTTGATAAGACGGTTTGCAATAATCCGCTCAAAGAGCTTGCCCACCTCATCAAGCAACACGATGGGCCGGTAGGCCGACGGTGAATCCGCAGGACGACCTTCTTTCCTCAAGAGTACCAACCGACCAATTTTCCAGGAGTCAGGAAAGCGACCCTGCTCGAGACATGCACTGAAAAACCGACGTAGCCTTGGCTCAAGGGCCTCCATGGCCAGGACCCAGGCTCGACCTGGGATCCCGTCCAATCCGGGTGCTGTGTTTTTGGCCCGTAGTCTCAGAACCGCTGCTCCCAGCTCACCGTCGGTGACAGGGGGCGTCTGCATTTCTGCTTCTCGCTGCCTCTCAGCTGCCCTAGGTGGAGCCATGGGCGGTGGACCTTGCCGAGGCCTGTGCGGAAATAGAGCCGCAACTACGTCGTCCAGCAGCTGAGGTTGGAGACTCTGCGTCAGCGGGGGTGCCCAAGGCCGAAGCTTCTGCCTAACAAGCTTGTAAGGCCTCCCCCATGGATCCCTGTTCAGAGTCTCCAGAAACTCCTCTCGTGACCGGTCTATGGCTTGTGCGATGGCGGCTTTTAGTGCCACTTTTGCCTCCTTATATTTTGTGTACAGGGCCGCTTCTGTTTCTTCGTCTCTGTACTGTCGACTCCGTTGTCGCGTGTACTGGCGTCTCGTGAGCACGCACTCCTCGCGCAACTGCGCAAGATCTGGAGACCACCAGTACACGGAGCGTCGGGGAGAGAAGGCCTTGACTCGGGGCATGGCCGCGTCGCAGACTTCCGTCATGCAGTTGCGGAACCATTCAGCTTCCGCCTCGACATTAACCAACTCTTCCGGTTCTGTTGTCCATGTTTGTACCATGGCCGCCAACTCTAGGGCTTCTCGGTCGAGTTTTTTCAGTACCCAGCGTGGGTAGTTTTCGACCGGGTCATTCCGTCTTGGGAGAGAGAGCCTAGGGAGTGCAGAGACACCGAACCGGATGTAACGGTGATCTGACAGAGTCTCGACATCCACCAGGACCTCCCATCCCTGAACACGGCGTGCCAGTGCGGCGTTCGTAAACGTGATGTCTACAATAGAGCCACCCCCTTGGCGCACGCACGTGTTTGCCGTTCCTTTATTTGCTACTGCCAGGTTGGCGGCAATTGCCCACTCCAAAAGAGTACGTCCCCGTGGATCCGTCACTGGGGATCCCCACGCTGCATGTTTTGCGTTAAAATCGCCAGCCACGATGACCGGGGTGGGATGCAGCCGACCAACAAGAGCACCGACCTCAACAAGAAAGCTCTCAAATTCAGCCAGAGTTTTGTTTGGAGAGAAGTATACTCCGACTACCGCCAAATCCCCACAGACCGCTGCGACGCAGCCGTGACCTTTTATAACGCTCTTGAATGGATTGGAGCCAGCAGCGCTCCGCGTAGCTATGGCCACGGTTCCGTCCAGATCCCCGGCCCAGTCGATTCTGTCGGGGACTTTATAGGGCTCCGCTACTATCGCAATGTTGATCGACCACTGTGCCATGCTCTGGTGGAAGAGGTCCTGGGCCTTGGCATCGTGGTTGAGGTTCACCTGTAAAAATTCGATGGTCGCCATTTAATCGACGGCCATATTTTGAACCACCTCCGTCGCGACCTGTACCATGGCGGGCGACTTGACCGGCTGCGAGGGGGCCTGGGGGCCATCAGCAGCTTTGGTCTTCCTACTTTTTCCGGCAGTTTTGGGCGCAGTGCACGCCTTGCTGCTTATTCTGTGCTCCGACGGCTTGCCGGCTGCCGCACACTCGGCACAGTGTGGCACGGCAGTGCATTGTGCCGCTTTGTGACCCTCTTTGCCACACTGGAAACAGCTTTCAGATCGGTCCGTTTCCGCCTGACATTGCGCCCTTACATGCCCATTTCTAAAGCACCGGAAGCATCGTAAAGGCCTCTTCTCTAGCAGCTTCACTTGCGCAGAGACCCATCCTACTAGTAGGCGACCCCCAGTCACTATCTTCTTTGCAGCCGCGATGGGACATTGAACCCACACTGTTCCGAGCCCTGAGAAACCCTGGCGTATTTCTCCGGCCTTCACCATGTCAACGGTACATTCTCCAGTTCGTGTCACCGCCGCGACCACCTCTTCTGCGGACACCGACTCGTCCAAGCCAGTGACGCGAATGTCAACGGTTTTAGTTGGCCTAGACACCCGTACTTTCTCCGCGCCAATCTGCTGTTGGATCGCTTCAGCTAGTTTGTCAGCCTTTTCCCCGCTGGATGCTCCAGGGACCTCGAGAATGCACGCTCCGGTAGCCGCTCGCCGGAAGCGCAGTCCCCCAGGGATGTCCATGTCCGTTAGTTGGACCTTGGTCCTAGCCTCCGCAATCACATCTTTGTATGTGACGCCTTTTTTTGCAGCTTCCGGTTGTAGGGTAAGCACGACGGCTGCAGATCGTGGCGCTTTCAGCTTTGCGGCTTTTGCTTTTTCTGTTTGCTGCGGCGGAGCCACACGCTGTGCCGTCTTCCGCTTGTTTCCCTTGCTCGCAACCACATTCCAGCCCTCTTTCATAGTGGCGGGGGCAGGAGGCAGCGAGCGGGGTGTGGGGGACTCCTTTGCTGACTGGTTTGAAGTCCCACCTCCCTTCTTTTTAGCCGTTTTGTTGGCCTTTTTTGTAGCTCCAGGAGCTGGAGCAGACTGTGGCTTTTTGGTGGCATCTATCACTTTTTTCCCACTGGGGCCAGCAGTTGCTCTCGCCGCAGAAGAAGCTGTGGATGTTGCAGCCTGCTTCTTATTGTCTGCTGCCAATGCCGGTCGCAATTGCTTAGCCGGCAGCAGACGACCCTCGGCTTCTAGTCCGTCCAGACGTGCGCTTACAATCGCTCCCACCTGGAGAGCCACTGCACGCGTTAATTCCTCGTCCAAGAGAGCGGGCGTCAGGTCGATCGACGGTTGGCTAATGCGCGACGGCAACTTTACCTTCGGGGCCGGCAGCGTATCCAACGTCATCGTGTCTGGCATGTCTGCGTCCTCGCTTGGTCCGGAGGGCAGAACCTCCCGCACAGGACTCTCCCTCCGCCTCCCTCGCTCTACTTCTGCCTTAAGTTGGGCCAGTTCCCCGCGGAGGCTGGCCATCTCTGCTTGCAGGCGACTATTCGCCGCCTGCAGTTGGCGAGTCTCGTCTGAGATCGAGCGCTCGCTTAAACTATCAAACGCTTTCGCGATAGTTTCTGCCGCCTGTTTAAGGGCCCGCACATAGGTTCCCTTCAGATTCTTTGATGATGAGGCCACGTTCTCTATAATCTTTACGTGGTCCGCCACCAACTTGGAGAGGTCTACCGCAGACTTCTCATTCACTTCTTCACAGACTGAGGGTGACTTGGAAAAACTTTCCCGCAGTCGTCTTGCCACTTTTGCCTGGCTTGCAATGTCCAACTCCGCCTCAATCTCGAGAGCCTCTCGTTTGGCCTCGTTGAGGGCTCTCTTTGCTGCTGCAAGACCAACGTATTGGCCTGTCGTAGGTGGGCGTCCCCTTGAGCGCTTGATCTTTTCCTCTTGACCTTCTGGCTCAGGGGAGCCCAATGCCTCCCAGTCATCTAACAGAGGCTCGTTTGCCCCTCCACTAGCTCTTTTTGCGCCAACATCGGCCCAAAATCTCCGCTTATTGGTCCCTGCAGAGGAGCTCGAGTTCGACCTCGACCTGACCGTTCTCAGAGTGCAGTCTGACTGGTCACTCTCGTCAGCACTTGCGAGCATATCTGCCACGCTTTCCGCCATTTTTTCAGCGCCGCTCTCCTTCAATTTCCGGCTGCGCTTTTCTACCTTTGTGCCCTTTATTTTGGGCTTCCCTTCTACGCTTTTAAATTTGATTTTTAAGTTTTTAGTTTCCATACAGTTCCCACGAGTATGGGGGATATAAGTGGTCCATCCAAGCGGTGCCCCCTGCACCTGGATAAGCCTTAGCGTATCCCGTTAGAGTGTCGGCCGGTACACTAACGGGGGAAGCACTAGCGACTGACTCCACTTCAGCCATGCATCCTCTCGCGGTGCTCCGCCGCTTAGGATTAGGAGTGATTTTTTATTGAGGTTTTCTTCCTCGCAGCCCAGCCGATTAAGGCAAGGCCCCCGGTGCTTGTCCGAAGCCGCAAAACATGACTACGACCCCGACACGAGCAACGGTTGGTCCGGCGTCGACTATATGTCGAATGCTCTTGGCACAGCGCCGCACCCGTCACAACCATTTCTGGAGCGACCCCCCTCATTTTGGACGGCCCAAAGACCACCCAGTCCCCCCAGACCAATAAGTCGACAAAAGTCCTCAAAAGAGGTAAGACCCAAATTTGGCCTGGACAGCCCAAAAAGACCGCCAAACCCATAGCAGCCTTGCCGGCCACCGCCACCTACTTGACCGAAAACGGTCCCTCTAAAGAGGTTTACCCACCCCCCGGACTCATCCACAAGGACCTCTGCTGGACAGAGAACCTGTGGAGAGACCCCCCCCCCCCCCACGACAGGACATTGGCAGCACCGGTAAGCAATAACTTGAAAAACCAAGAAATTTACCGTTGCCCCCGGGGCGCACCGTCCAGGTACCCTTCCCTTACCCCCAGATCACTCGGATCAAGAGGAATGAGAAGGGACCTGGCCCACTTGGAGGTTTCCTGTCCGTAGCGCCCCAACCTAACCCAACCTAACCTAACCTAACCCAACCTAACCTAACCTAACCTAACCTAACCTAACCTAACCTAACCTAACCTAACCTTTTTTTTTTTTTTTTTTTTTTTTTTTTTTTTTTATAGAGGGGAAATGCATTACGCATACCACCCAGGCGCGGGGACGGGCCTGGATGGTTATGTGGGACTCCCGTATAGGCTAATGAGGCCCACGGTATACCCACTAAAACCCCTCTTGGCCGGCTCAACGCTATATGGCGAGGTCACAGGGACATTGCGGCACTCTTCCGCAACCTCGCCAGCGGCCGTCCGGACTCCGGACACAACTCTGGACGAAATTTCATATTCCCCCTACCTCCCTAATTGCGCGCCATTATTACGGCGTGCTCGCCATCCCAGGGACCCTTGTGTAGGCGACAGACGTCCCCGAGCCTATCGCCCACAGGAACCCTTAAGGGGGAAGTCGGCGGTCATATGCGAGCCGCCGTCGCCCCACGCGCTTGCGACGCATCGGCTGGGAAGCTGGATCGTCTTCCCTACCGCGCTCCGCCATCTCTTTCTGCGCCATGACCGCCTCGCAGAAGTCCAGCACAGCCTTCCACGACCTGTCGCTGTCCACCATGTTTCGGACCACGGAGGGCAGCGAGAGGTCTTGTCCCACTACAGCGCTTAGAGTGCGGCGCTCTTCTTCCCAGGCTGGGCACACTTCTAGTGTGTGTTGGGCAGTGTCCTCCGGGCAGTCGCAGTGGTGGCATATTGCAGTTATTTCTCTTCTGGCTCTGTCCTTAAGATACCTCCCGAAACATCCATGTCCCGAGAGGATCTGAGTCAGTCGGAAAGTTAAGGCACCATATGTCCGGTCTAGCCACTTTTTAAGAACCGGGCGAACCGCTTCAATAGTCAGACGGCCTGCGCTAGGGTGCGCCAGCCTCTGCTCCCAAACGTCCACCATTTCCAGTCTAATGGCGTCTCGTCGTCCTACAATTTCTCTCGGTGCTGGCAAGTCTCCATTGTGATGCGCCTCCTCGCGCCAACGGTGAACCGCTGCGAGGGCTCTCGCATCTAAATCCCATGGTAAAGTCCCTGCCAGCACACATACCGCTTCGAAAGAGATCGAACGGTACCCTCTTATGGCTCTAGTTGTAATTGCCCTTTGAGGCGCCCTTAGTAGAGCTACCTCCTCTCTCTTTAAAATGTCTGCCCAGACTGGGGCTCCGTACAGGGCCATGGATCTGACGACCCCCATGTACAGCCGTCGACATGACGCTTTGGGTCCCCCCGTGTTTGGGAGTATACGCCCTAGAGCGCCAGCTGCTCCCAGCAGCTTCGGCATCAGTCGCTGAAAGTGGGCGCGGAAATTCCACCGGCTGTCGAGTGTGAGGCCCAGGTATTTCATTGTGGACTCGACGCCGATCCGGGTTCCACCCACCACTATATGCGCATCCGGCGGTGGCGCGTTGCGGGGCCCGTGGAAGCATAAAGCTTCTGATTTTTGTAGGGCCACCTTTAGTCCCAATCGCCTGATCCGACCGACGACGTGAGCGACTCCTGCCGTTGACAGTATGGCGGCCTCCCTAAAGGTTTTCCCGCGAGCTGTCACCAAAGTGTCATCGGCGTAGCAGGTGAGGTTTACGCCGCGCAGGTTTGCGCCTCTCAGGACCCAATCATATCCAATATTCCACAAGAGTGGCCCTAGGACCGACCCCTGTGGAACACCGCAAGACATTGGATATCTTGCCCACTCTTCCCGTCCCGGGTAAGTGACGGACCTGTCCGAGAGGTACGCGTCGACTGTCCGCCTTAGATATTCTGGTACCTGGTGGTACCGCAGCGCCTCTTTAACGCAGCCCCAAGGCAACGAGTTAAAGGCATTGGCAATGTCCAGGGACACTGCCAAGACCACCTCGCCTCGGGACACCGCCTCGTCAGCGAGAGCCTTAACACGCTGAATGGCGCCCACTGTTGAACGGCCGCTGCGGAAACCAAACTGGCAATCTGCCACATCAGGACCGACACGAGCGAGGTGCTTGATGAGACGGCTGGCTATTATGCGCTCCAGGAGCTTCGCAATCTCATCAAGCAGCACTATTGGGCGGTAGGCAGATGGAGAATCTGCCGGGCGTCCTTCCTTTTTTATGAGAACCAGCTTGCCTGTCTTCCACTGCCGTGGAAACCTGGCTTGATGAAAGCAAGCTGAGAACATTTGCAGCATTCGTGATTCCAGAGCCTTACTGGCCAAGACCCAGGCGCGACCCGGTATGCCGTCAGGCCCAGGGGCTTTGTTTTTGGCCTTAAGTCTTAGCACAGCTGCGCCAAGTTCATCATCAGACACGTCGGGTATCTCCTCCTCGTCACCTTCAATTTCAGCGGGGGGTGCCATTGCTGGCGGTGCGAAGTTATCGCAGGCCGGGAACAGCGCTTCCACCACATTTCGCAGTAGATCCGGCTCGAGACTTCGCGTTAGGGGGGGAGCCCAAGGGCGAAGTTTGTTTCGGACCATCTTATATGGTCGCCCCCAAGGATCATTATTTAACATATCGAGCATTTCCCGATATGAGCCCTCCTTTGCCTGCTTTATAGCGATCTTCAGGCTTTTTGCACGCTCTCTATATGTTGCATATAGTTCTGTCTCCCGGGCAGGATCCCGGAGCCTGCGCCTTCGCTGATGACTATAAAGGCGCCTCGCCGCAACACATGACTCTCGGAGTTGCGTGAGCTCCGGAGACCACCAGTAGACCTGACGTTTAGGAGGAAGAGGCTTGGCTCGGGGCATCGCTGCATCGCAAATGTTCGACATTGCTTCGCCGAGCCATTTCGCCTCCTCGTCTACATCTATTGGATACGCCGGAGTCGGGTTCCATGCCTGGACCTCAGCAGCAAGAACCAATGCCTCTCTGTCTAGGCGTTTTAGTGCCCATCTTGGACCGTCACCTGGCAGTGACTGACTAATTGGACCGCTCAGAGTACCTGGGAGTGCGGAGACCCTGAACTGTATGTAACGATGGTCGGATAAGGACTCTACACTCTCAAGCACCTCCCAACCCTGAATACGACGGGCCAAGGCAGCATTAACAAAGGTTACATCGACAATGGAACCACCCTGTATTCGAACACATGTGTCGACAGAACCCCGATTGACAACCACCAGACCAGCCGCAACTGCCCACTCCTCTAGTTCCCGCCCACGTACATCCGTTGCTGGGGATCCCCATGCGACGGACTTGGCGTTAAAATCACCCGCAACAATCACGGGACGCGGATTACAGCGACCAATAACCGCTCCTACTTCTACTAGAAAGGCTTCAAATTCGGCCACACTCCTATTGGGCGAGAAATAAACACTGACTACTGTGATGCCACCAAGGAGTGCGGCCACAAATCCCTTCCCTTTTTCCACCTTTTCGAAGGGCGGTGAGCCAGTAGATGTTTGAGTTATAATCGCCGCCGTGCCATCGTAGTCCCCAGCCCAATTGTCCCTTTCGGGGATGTGGTATGGCTCGGAGAGGATAGCCACATGTGCCAACCACTGCGCCATGCTCTGAAACAGGAGATCCTGAGCATCGAGGCAGTGGTTGAGATTCACCTGCACAAATTTTAACGCCATTATTATGTGGTTTCCATTGGCGCTGCCTGCTCACCCTCGACCGCATCAGTGGCGGGTTGGTGGACGGATTGCGAGGGGGCTCGGGAGCCATCGCCATTCTTCTTCCCCTTCTTGTTGGTTTTGGAAGCAGAGCATGTCTTGCTCCCAATTGTGTGTCTTGCCGGTTTATTGGCCGCCGCGCAAACAGCGCAGTGCGGTGTGGCAGAGCACGTGGCCGCCTTATGGCCGGACTGTCCGCAGCGGTAGCACAGGTCGCTGCGGTCCTCTTGAGCCTGACACTGCGCGCGGACATGGCCTGCTTCAAGGCAGCGGAAACAACGCATAGGCTTTTGATCCAGCAGTTGGACCCTTGCCGATACCCATCCAACAATCAGTCGGCCGCTGTCAGTCAACTTTTTAACCACCGTAATTGGGCAGCGGACCCAAATGGAACCTAGGCCTGAGAAGTCCTGGCGGATTTCGCCACACTTTATTTGGTCTATGTGACACCCACCCACTTTGACCACGGCTTTTCTCACATCCTCAGGCGTGACAGAGTCATCCAGCCCTGAGATGCGGACTTCAGCGGTTTTTGTAGGCCTGGAGACTTGGACAACCTCGTTATTTAATTTCTCCCTCAATTTATCCGCGAGAGCATCTGCTTTCTCGCCGCTGGTCGCCCCGGGGACCTCAATAATGGTAGCCCCTGTGACTGCTCGTTTGAACCGGACTCCCTCGATCTGTAGTTCCTTTAGGTCGATTTTAGATCTAGCCTCCTTAAGGATGTCCGCGTAGGTAGTTTTACCTCCCTCAGCTTCCGGCTTCAGCGTGAGGACAATCGCCGCTGAGCGTGGAGGGCGTAGTTTACGTGCCTTCTTGAGGGCTGCTTGCTGCGTTGGAGGACTTGTTGCCTTCTTCTTTGTGCCCTTTTTAACCACCTTTGTCCATGTCTCGTCCACGTTAGCCGGAACAGGTGGTAATGGACGAGGCTCACGCGGTGCATCCGCAGGTTGAGCCGTCTTTCCCTTCTTCTTCTTGCCCTTTTTTGCTGCCGTTTTCTTCCCCTCATTCCCAGGAGCAGAAGATGGTTGCACACCATTGGGTGCCTTTGGTTTATTTAGCTTACTAGGTCCAGCGGTAGGTTGTTCCGTCAGGACTGGGCGAGGTGTTGCAGCCGGCCTGTTGTCCTTCTGATATGCAGGTTGGGCCGTCTTTTTTGTTTTGTCTGCGGCCAGCGGTGGCCGCACAGTTTTAGCTGGAAGGAGCCTGTCCTCTAAGGCTTCCAGGCGGGCGTTCACCATTGTGCCCACGTTCATCATTATCGTGCGCTCGGCCTCCTCTTGGGACACGTTAGATGGTGCCACGAGCGACTGCTGTGAGGCCGGTGTCAACGGGGATGGGGCTGCTCTAGCGAGTCGCAGCTCATTTCTGAGTTCTTCATGTTCCTTTTGAAGGTCCGCTATTTGTGTTTGCAGACGGGAGACAGTCCGCTGTAGCAATTTGGTCTCATCCGTGGTGGTGCGTTCTAGCATCACTTGGGCGAAATCAGTCAGCTTCCGCTGGTAGGTGCCTTTTAAGTTCCCGGACGTAGCTACCACTTTTTTAACCACGGCCACGCTGTCAAGAACTTGCTTGTTAAGGTCCGACATTAGCTGGCTCTCTACCTCTGTACCAGACGCCACACTTCGCTCCACAGTTGGCCGCATGCGGATGGTCATGCATTCCAGCTCTGCCTCAGCCTTTTCCGCTTCTTGCCGCCGGTATTGCTCCTTTGCTGCTTTGTAATCTTCTCGGGTCTTGGCCATACCCGCGTACTTGCCAGTGGTTATGGCGTGACCACGACCCCGCTTTGATGTGGGCTGCGTCTTTTTCTTCTCGGCGGTCCCGTCTGATTCCGACCCAGAACCGCTCAGATTGCGTTTCCGCAAAAACCGTCGGTCACTGTCACTCAGTGAGTCGCAGCTCATGGCCGAGTCTGACTCAATTCGCTCATCTCTATGCCAGTCTATCAAAGCTGACTCTTCTACATTTACCTCGTTTTCACCACCACAGGCTTCCGTCTCTTTTTCTTTTACTGACGCAGTCTGCAACTGCGTGGAGCTACTCTTCGGAGCTGGAGAGTCACAGCGGGTTAAAGACACGCGGATGTCTGGGAGCGATCTCCGGCTCCTCAGTCGACTCCGTAACCCTGTACTCGTTAAGGGCTCCGAAAGTTCACCCTGTGGGGGAGTTACCGTCGTTGGCAACTCCGCCGTGGCTGCTCTAGAATCTTTTGGGGTCAATTCGCTGTCAGAACGACCCTTTTCTTCTCGCGACGGCGAACCGCCACCCCTCAGCCTCAATGCACCCAAATTACCATTCGAGCACTCTCCCGCGTTCACGCAAAGGTCGTTGGTGTTGGAGTACGACAACAGGTCGCAGTCCTTCACCACCCATTCAATAAAGTCCTTATTCCACGTAGCATCAATGTCCATATTCGTTTCGCCAAGGTTGTGTTCACGGAGACCGGCAACCTGCCGGCCTACGAGGCGATTGTTGCCCACCCCTGCATACGGAGGGCAGCCGGTCACCGAAGTGAGCGGACGGGATTCCTCCTTTTGGAGACCCGCCAGGGGACTTTTTTCGCAATCAGCCTTCATTGTACTTTACCAATGCTCCACATCGTCGTCTCTTTTTTCGGGGGTGAGCTCCCCCGCACGCTTGGCACTGGACTCCCTCCAGCCATGCATCCTATCGGCACGGTCCGCTCACCTTAGGATTGGGGATTTATTATAGTGGTTTTCTCCACGCAGCGCTACTCTCAATGAGCAGCGCCCCCGGCCCGCTCAGTGCGGGTTACGGGTTGCCCGACGGGGGGCCGAAACCCATCTAGCAGCCACATGACTGTGACCGCCAGACCCGCCGCGCCGCAAGCCTTGAAGGCTCGCCATCCCACGCCGCCAAGCGGCCGCTGGCCCTGAACCGGGCCCCGACAACAAACGATGCAAACGCACCACCTCCAAGACGGCTGCATCCCCTGACACCTCAGATTAGCTGAGGCATCTCGGGAGCAGCCATCTACAACAACACGGCACTAAAGCCAACGCAGGAGAAGACTCGACTGCCATAACCACTCTGTGACTGGTAGTTCGCAGGGGGAGAATAGCAAGCGCGCAACTGAGCGGCTATCCTCCCCCTCCCAGGGTGCACCACGAGGAGGTCTACCAATCCCGCACCCCAACCTTTTTTTTTTTTTTTTTTTTTTATAGAGGGGAAATGCATTACGCATACCACCCAGGCGCGGGGACGGGCCTGGATGGTTATGTGGGACTCCCGTATAGGCTAATGAGGCCCACGGTATACCCACTAAAACCCCTCTTGGCCGGCTCAACGCTATATGGCGAGGTCACAGGGACATTGCGGCACTCTTCCGCAACCTCGCCAGCGGCCGTCCGGACTCCGGACACAACTCTGGACGAAATTTCATATTCCCCCTACCTCCCTAATTGCGCGCCATTATTACGGCGTGCTCGCCATCCCAGGGACCCTTGTGTAGGCGACAGACGTCCCCGAGCCTATCGCCCACAGGAACCCTTAAGGGGGAAGTCGGCGGTCATATGCGAGTCGCCGTCGCCCCACGCGCTTGCGACGTATCGGCTGGGAAGCTGGATCGTCTTCCCTACCGCGCTCCGCCATCTCTTTCTGCGCCATGACCGCCTCGCAGAAGTCCAGCACAGCCTTCCACGACCTGTCGCTGTCCACCATGTTTCGGACCACGGAGGGCAGCGAGAGGTCTTGTCCCACTACAGCGCTTAGAGTGCGGCGCTCTTCTTCCCAGGCTGGGCACACTTCTAGTGTGTGTTGGGCAGTGTCCTCCGGGCAGTCGCAGTGGTGGCATATTGCAGTTATTTCTCTTCTGGCTCTGTCCTTAAGATACCTCCCGAAACATCCATGTCCCGAGAGGATCTGAGTCAGTCGGAAAGTTAAGGCACCATATGTCCGGTCTAGCCACTTTTTAAGAACCGGGCGAACCGCTTCAATAGTCAGACGGCCTGCGCTAGGGTGCGCCAGCCTCTGCTCCCAAACGTCCACCATTTCCAGTCTAATGGCGTCTCGTCGTCCTACAATTTCTCTCGGTGCTGGCAAGTCTCCATTGTGATGCGCCTCCTCGCGCCAACGGTGAACCGCTGCGAGGGCTCTCGCATCTAAGTCCCATGGTAAAGTCCCTGCCAGCACACATACCGCTTCGAAAGAGATCGAACGGTACCCTCTTATGGCTCTAGTTGTAATTGCCCTTTGAGGCGCCCTTAGTAGAGCTACCTCCTCTCTCTTTAAAATGTCTGCCCAGACTGGGGCTCCGTACAGGGCCATGGATCTGACGACCCCCATGTACAGCCGTCGACATGACGCTTTGGGTCCCCCCGTGTTTGGGAGTATACGCCCTAGAGCGCCAGCTGCTCCCAGCAGCTTCGGCATCAGGCGCTGAAAGTGGGCGCGGAAATTCCACCGGCTGTCGAGTGTGAGGCCCAGGTATTTCATTGTGGACTCGACGCCGATCCGGGTTCCACCCACCACTATATGCGCATCCGGCGGTGGCGCGTTGCGGGGCCCGTGGAAACATAAAGCTTCTGATTTTTGTAGGGCCACCTTTAGTCCCAATCGCCTGATCCGACCGACGACGTGAGCGACTCCTGCCGTTGACAGTATGGCGGCCTCCCTAAAGGTTTTCCCGCGAGCTGTCACCAAAGTGTCATCGGCGTAGCAGGTGAGGTTTACGCCTCGCAGGTTTGCGCCTCTCAGGACCCAATCATATCCAATATTCCACAAGAGTGGCCCTAGGACCGACCCCTGTGGAACACCGCAAGACATTGGATATCTTGCCCACTCTTCCCGTCCCGGGTAAGTGACGGACCTGTCCGAGAGGTACGCGTCGACTGTCCGCCTTAGATATTCTGGTACCTGGTGATACCGCAGCGCCTCTTTAACGCAGCCCCAAGGCAACGAGTTAAAGGCATTGGCAATGTCCAGGGACACTGCCAAGACTACCTCGCCTCGGGACACCGCCTCGTCAGCGAGAGTCTTAACACGCTGAATGGCGCCCACTGTTGAACGGCCGCTGCGGAAACCAAACTGGCAATCTGCCACATCAGGTCCGACACGAGCGAGGTGCTTGATGAGACGGCTGGCTATTATGCGCTCCAGGAGCTTCGCAATCTCATCAAGCAGCACTATTGGGCGGTAGGCAGATGGAGAATCTGCCGGGCGTCCTTCCTTTTTTATGAGAACCAGCTTGCCTGTCTTCCACTGCCGTGGAAACCTGGCTTGATGAAAGCAAGCTGAGAACATTTGCAGCATTCGTGATTCCAGAGCCTTACTGGCCAAGACCCAGGCCCGACCCGGTATGCCGTCAGGCCCAGGGGCTTTGTTTTTGGCCTTAAGTCTTAGCACAGCTGCGCCAAGTTCATCATCAGACACGTCGGGTATCTCCTCCTCGTCACCTTCAATTTCAGCGGGGGGTGCCATTGCTGGCGGTGCGAAGTTATCGCAGGCCGGGAACAGCGCTTCCACCACATTTCGCAGTAGATCCGGCTCGAGACTTCGCGTTAGGGGGGGAGCCCAAGGGCGAAGTTTGTTTCGGACCATCTTATATGGTCGCCCCCAAGGATCATTATTTAACATATCGAGCATTTCCCGATATGAGCCCTCCTTTGCCTGCTTTATAGCGATCTTCAGGCTTTTTGCACACTCTCTATATGTTGCATATAGTTCTGTCTCCCGGGCAGGATCCCGGAGCCTGCGCCTTCGCTGATGACTATAAAGGCGCCTCGCCGCAACACATGACTCTCGGAGTTGCGTGAGCTCCGGAGACCACCAGTAGACCTGACGTTTAGGAGGAAGAGGCTTGGCTCGGGGCATCGCTGCATCGCAAATGTTCGACATTGCTTCGCCGAGCCATTTCGCCTCCTCGTCTACATCTATTGGATACGCCGGAGTCGGGTTCCATGCCTGGACCTCAGCAGCAAGAACCAATGCCTCTCTGTCTAGGCGTTTTAGTGCCCATCTTGGACCGTCACCTGGCAGTGACTGACTAATTGGACCGCTCAGAGTACCTGGGAGTGCGGAGACCCTGAACTGTATGTAACGATGGTCGGATAAGGACTCTACACTCTCAAGCACCTCCCAACCCTGAATACGACGGGCCAAGGCAGCATTAACAAAGGTTACATCGACAATGGAACCACCCTGTATTCGAACACATGTGTCGACAGAACCCCGATTGACAACCACCAGACCAGCCGCAACTGCCCACTCCTCTAGTTCCCGCCCACGTACATCCGTTGCTGGGGATCCCCATGCGACGGACTTGGCGTTAAAATCACCCGCAACAATCACGGGACGCGGATTACAGCGACCAATAACCGCTCCTACTTCTACTAGAAAGGCTTCAAATTCGGCCACACTCCTATTGGGCGAGAAATAAACACTGACTACTGTGATGCCACCAAGGAGCGCGGCCACAAATCCCTTCCCTTTTTCCACCTTTTCGAAGGGCGGTGACCCAGTAGCTGTTTGAGTTATAATCGCCGCCGTGCCATCGTAGTCCCCAGCCCAATTGTCCCTTTGGGGGACGTGGTATGGCTCGGAGAGGATAGCCACATGTGCCAACCACTGCGCCATGCTCTGAAACAGGAGATCCTGAGCATCGAGGCAGTGGTTGAGATTCACCTGCACAAATTTTAACGCCATTATTATGAGGTTTCCATTGGCGCTGCCTGCTCACCCTCGACCGCATCAGAGGCGGGTTGGTGGACGGATTGCGAGGGGGCTCGGGAGCCATCGCCATTCTTCTTCCCCTTCTTGTTGGTTTTGGAAGCAGAGCATGTCTTGCTCCCAATTGTGTGTCTTGCCGGTTTATTGGCCGCCGCGCAAACAGCGCAGTGCGGTGCGGCAGAACACGTGGCCGCCTTATGGCCGGACTGTCCGCAGCGGTAGCACAGGTCACTGCGGTCCTCTTGAGCCTGACACTGCGCGCGGACATGGCCTGCTTCAAGGCAGCGGAAACAACGCATAGGCTTTTGATCCAGCAGTTGGACCCTTGCCGATACCCATCCAACAATCAGTCGGCCGCTGTCGGTCAACTTTTTAACCACCGTAATTGGGCAGCGGACCCAAATGGAACCTAGGCCTGAGAAGTCCTGGCGGATTTCGCCACACTTTATTTGGTCTATGTGACACCCACCCACTTTGACCACGGCTTTTCTCACATCATCAGGCGTGACAGAGTCATCCAGCCCTGAGATGCGGACTTCAGCGGTTTTTGTAGGCCTGGAGACTTGGACAACCTCGTTATTTAATTTCTCCCTCAATTTATCCGCGAGAGCATCTGCTTTCTCGCTGCTGGTCGCCCCGGGGACCTCAATAATGGTAGCCCCTGTGACTGCTCGTTTGAACCGGACTCCCTCGATCTGTAGTTCCTTTAGGTCGATTTTAGATCTAGCCTCCTTAAGGATGTCCGCGTAGGTAGTTTTACCTCCCTCAGCTTCCGGCTTCAGCGTGAGGACAATCGCCGCTGAGCGTGGAGGGCGTAGTTTACGTGCCTTCTTGGGGGCTGCTTGCTGCGTTGGAGGACCTGTTGCCTTCTTTTTTGTGCCCTTTTTAACCACCTTTGTCCATGTCTCGTCCACGTTAGCCGGAGCAGGTGGTAATGGACGAGGCTCACGCGGTGCATCCGCAGGTTGAGCCGTCTTTCCCTTCTTCTTCTTGCCATTTTTTGCTGCCGTTTTCTTCCCCTCATTCCCAGGAGCAGAAGATGGTTGCACACCATTGGATGCCTTTGATTTATTTAACCCACTAGGTCCAGCGGTAGGTTGTTCCGTCAGGACTGGGCGAGGTGTTGCAGCCTGCCTGTTGTCCTTCTGATATGCAGGTTGGGCCGTCTTTTTTGTTTTGTCTGCGGCCAGCGGTGGCCGCACAGTTTTAGCTGGAAGGAGCCTGTCCTCTAAGGCTTCCAGGCGGGCGTTCACCATTGTGCCCACGTTCATCATTATCGTGCGCTCGGCCTCCTCTTGGGACACGTTAGATGGTGCCACGAGCGACTGCTGTGAGGCCGGTGTCAACGGGGACGGGGCTGCTCTAGCGAGTCGCAGCTCATTTCTGAGTTCTTCATGTTCCTTTTTAAGGTCCGCTATTTGTGTTTGCAGACGGGAGACAGTCCGCTGTAGCAATTTGGTCTCATCCGTGGTGGTGCGTTCTAGCATCACTTGGGCGAAATCAGTAATCGCAGTGGCCGCATCCTTCAGCTTCCGCTGGTAGGTGCCTTTTAAGTTCCCGGACGTAGCTACCACTTTTTTAACCACGGCCACGCTGTCAAGAACTTGCTTGTTAAGGTCCGACATTAGCTGGCTCTCTACCTCTGTACCAGACGCCACACTTCGCTCCACAGTTGGCCGCATGCGGATGGTCATGCATTCCAGCTCTGCCTCAGCCTTTTCCGCTTCTTGCCGCCGGTATTGCTCCTTTGCTACTTTGTAATCTTCTCGGGTCTTGGCCATACCCGCGTACTTGCCAGTGGTTATGGCGTGACCACGACCCCGCTTTGATGTGGGCTGCGTCTTTTTCTTCTCGGCGGTCCCGTCTGATTCCGACCCAGAACCGCTCAGATTGCGTTTCCGCAAAAACCGTCGGTCACTGTCACTCAGTGAGTCGCAGCTCATGGCCGAGTCTGACTCAATTCGCTCATCTCTATGCCAGTCTATCAAAGCTGACTCTTCTACATTTACCTCGTTTTCACCACCACAGGCTTCCGTCTCTTTTTCTTTTACTGACGCAATCTGCAACTGCGTGGAGGTACTCTTCGGAGCTGGAGAGTCACAGCGGGTTAAAGACACGCGGATGTCTGGGAGCGATCTCCGGCTCCTCAGTCGACTCCGTAACCCTGTACTCGTTGAGGGCTCCGAAAGTTCACCCTGTGGGGGAGTTACCGTCGTTGGCAACTCCGCCGTGGCTGCTCTAGAATCTTTTGGGGTCAATTCGCTGTCAGAACGACCCTTTTCTTCTCGCGACGGCGAACCGCCACCCCTCAGCCTCAATGCACCCAAATTACCATTCGAGCACTCTCCCGCGTTCACGCAAAGGTCATTGGTGTTGGAGTACGACAACAGGTCGCAGTCCTTCACCACCCATTCAATAAAGTCCTTATTCCACGTAGCATCAATGTCCATATTCGTTTCGCCAAGGTTGTGTTCACGGAGACCGGCAACCTGCCGGCCTACGAGGCGATTGTTGCCCACCCCTGCATACGGAGGGCAGCCGGTCACCGAAGTGAGCGGACGGGATTCCTCCTTTTGGAGACCCGCCAGGGGACTTTTTTCGCAATCAGCCTTCATTGTACTTTACCAATGCTCCACATCGTCGTCTCTTTTTTCGGGGGTGAGCTCCCCCGCACGCTTGGCACTGGACTCCCTCCAGCCATGCATCCCATCGGCACGGTCCGCTCACCTTAGGATTGGGGATTTATTATAGTGGTTTTCTCCACGCAGCGCTACTCTCAATGAGCAGCGCCCCCGGCCCGCTCAGTGCGGGTTACGGGTTGCCCGACGGGGGGCCGAAACCCATCTAGCAGCCACATGACTGTGACCGCCAGACCCGCCGCGCCGCAAGCCTTGAAGGCTCGCCATCCCACGCCGCCAAGCGGCCGCTGGCCCTGAACCGGGCCCCGACAACAAACGATGCAAACGCACCACCTCCAAGACGGCTGCATCCCCTGACACCTCAGATTAGCTGAGGCATCTCGGGAGCAGCCATCTACAACAACACGGCACTAAAGCCAACGCAGGAGAAGACTCGACTGCCATAACCACTCTGTGACTGGTAGTTCGCAGGGGGAGAATAGCAAGCGCGCAACTGAGCGGCTATCCTCCCCCTCCCAGGGTGCACCACGAGGAGGTCTACCAATCCCGCACCCCATCCCGCACCCCAACCTAACCTAACCTAACCTAACCTAACCTAACCTAACCTAACCTAACCACAATTGCTCAAAAGCCAAAATGGCGGACACAGAGCATAATGCTTTCGACTTCGAATGCCCAACACGCCGAAGATGGGACAATATAGCCCGCTCAACAGTGGCTTACCACTGCTAAAGGCTACCCAAATGCACAAACCGTCGATCCAGAACTTCACAGATTCAGGATTTTGCAGGCGAATCTCCAGCGCAGCCAGTTGGCAACGAATGAGCTGCTTCTGGAGGGATCAAAGCAGAAAGCTGCCATAGCTCTCCTCCAGGAGCCATACGTGGGAGGGGCAAAAAGAGTAAAGGGATACCAGGGCGTCAGAGTCTTTCAGAACTCGGAGTCTGACCAAGGAACAGTAAAAGCGGCAATTGTAGTTTTCAACAGCTACCTGGACATAGAACAGTTCCCAGAACTTACCACGAAGAACATAGTTGTGGTGAAAGTTAAAACAAAAGACTGGACCGTCGCATTGTTATCCTTTTACTTCGAGCCGGAGGAACCCATAGACCAGTATCTGGAAACACTCAAAGTAGTACAGGAGAAGATAGGACCCACGAGGCTAATCCTTGGAGGAGACTCTAACGCTAAGAGTATCTGGTGGGGTAGTGCAAGCGAAGACCAAAGAGGCGAGTTGCTTTGTGGTACTCTCATAGAAATGAACCTTCACATCTTGAACACCGGCAGAACCCCAACTTTTGACACCATAAGAGGTAAAAAACGATACAGCAGTCATGTAGATATCACAGCCTGCACTGAAGAAATGTTGGGCCAAATAGATAGATGGCGAGTGGAGGAAGGGCTGACGAGTTCCGACCACAACACAATTGTCTTTGACATAAACCTCAAAAAATCAAAGGGAACAAGTATAGAACGAACTACTCGAATTTATAATACGCAAAAGGCAAACTGGGAGCAATTTCATGAGAAACTGCCCCAGGTTATGCAACAAGACAACCTAACAATAGGAAAACTAACTGAAATACAAAACAATGAAGAATTAGAGGAAACTATAATAAAACTAGATACAGCAATAACAAAAACCTGCAAAAAGACAATACCAAATAAAAAGAAAAAAGATACTTTTACCATACCATGGTGGACCGAAGAACTCGCAACCTTGAAGAGGGAAGTCGCCACAAAAAAGCGAAGAATCAGGAATGCAGCGCCAAACCGTAGAGAAATAGTAGTGAATCTGTATCTGGAACATAAGCAAAAATACGAATCAGCGGTGTCAGAAGCAATTACCGAAAGTTGGAAGGGGTTCTGCAAAAAACAGGATAGAGAAGGAGTATGGGAAGGAATCTACAGAGTTATAAAGAGGACAGCGAAACGGGAAGAAGACTTGCCACTCATAAAAGAGGGAAAAGTACTGAGTGCACTAGAATCCGCAAGACATCTGGCCGAGACCTTCTACCCCGAGGACACGAGAGAAGGTGAAGGCATGGAACATCACCAGAGGCGAATCGCAGCCGAAAAAGTAAACAAGGAACAGCATTGTGATAAATATGATCCGTCGTTTACACCAGAGGAAATGAATGCTGCGACAAGCTCCTTCAACCCCAAAAAGGCTCCCGGGGCAGAGGGCTTCACTGCGGACATCTGCTCTCACGCGATAAATGCTGCCTTTGACTACTTCCTGGCACTTATGAATAAATGCCTGGCAAACCATTATTTCCCGAAGCTATGGAAAAAAGCAATTGTGGTCATACTTAGGAAGCCAGGAAAAGACACGTACACCTCGCCGAAATCGTATAGGCCGATAGGGCTTTTGCCCGTACTAGGTAAAATATATGAGAAGATGTTGGTGAACCGACTCAGGTTCTATGTGCTACCAAAGATGAGTACCCACCAGTATGGATTTATGCCACAGAGAGGAACAGAAGACGCCCTCGTTGTGCTCATGGAGCGCATACGGGCAGGGCTAAATAATAAAAAATTAGTCACGTTGGTATCGCTCGACATTGAGGGCGCTTTCGATAGCGCGTGGTGGCCGGCAATAAAGACCAGACTGGTGGAGGAAAAATGCCCTGTGAACCTGAGACGGGTCATCAGTAGCTATCTCAGCGATAGGGTGGTGGAGGTCAGGTATTCGGGAGAGATACACAGGAGGGCTACGGAAAAGGGTTGCGTTCAGGGATCTATAGGGGGACCTGTCCTGTGGAACCTTTTGCTGGACCCCCTCTTGAAACTGTTAGAGAAAAAGGGGTTCTATTGCCAGGCCTTCGCAGATGACGTGGTGTTAGTCTTTGAAGGCAAGGAGGCCAGGGATATTGAAAGACAGGCAAATGCTGCACTCGAACATGTTAGGGCGTGGGGTGTCGACAACAAACTGAAGTTTGCACCTCATAAGACTAGTGCAATGCTGATAACAAAAAAGCTAAAGTACGACATACCGCGCCTTAGCATGGGAGGGGTCAGCATCGAAATGTCGGAAGAAGTCAAAATCCTTGGCCTGACCATAGACCATAAATTAACCTTTAACAACCACGTCGCCAACATCTGCAAAAAGGCCATAGGGATTTATAAGATGCTAGCCAGAGCGGCGCGAGTAAGCTGGGGCCTAAACCCAGAGATAATACGAACAATATATACAGCCGCAGTGGAACCAGTCGTATTATACGCGGCAGCGGCATGGGCGCCAGCCGCAGACAAATTAGGAGTACGCAGAATACTAAGTGCGGTCCAGAGAGGCTTTGTACAGAAAATGTGCAAAGCGTACCGAACGGTGTCACTAAACTCGGCACTCCTGCTCACAGGAGTACTCCCTCTCGACCTCCGAGTTCGTGAGGCGGCCCTATTATATATGGCCAAGAAGGGAGCACCACAGCAAGCACTGGGAGGTAGGGAAGTGGAAAAGATGACCCCAAAGATACAAGCCCCGCATCCAGCAAACCAGATGGGGCTGGAGTTCGGCATCTTGGGAGACGAGCATCAATACGCACTGCATAATAACTACGCAGTGCGCCTATTTACCGACGGTAGCAAGATTGAGGGTAAAGTCGGAGCAGCTGTGTCTGTATGGAACAGTACTGCAGAGACCAAAACCCACAAACTTGCACTATCACCGTACTGTACCGTATACCAAGCCGAACTCCTCGCTTTGCACAAAGCATCAGAAGTTGCATTGAAACAAAATGAGACCGCATTCGGAATTTATAGCGACTCTAGAGCGGCCCTGGAAACAATAATAAACCCCAACTCTCCCCACCCACTAGCAGTAGTCATAAGGGGCTGTCCATAAATTACGTCATCGATTTTTGACGATTTTGGACCCCCCCCCCCTATAATCATCCAAAAATCATGCTTCAAATGACCCCATTTCCTCCTACTTCATGCTACCGTCATCCGATGTCCAGACCCCCCCCCCCTAATTTGAAATGACGTAATTTATGAATAGCCCCTAAGAAAAAATCTCCAGGATTGTAAACTCCAGAACAAGGAAGTATCCCTGTTCTGGATCAAAGCACATATAGGGCTGGAAGGAAATGAGAGGGCAGATTGCCTTGCAAAGGAGGCAGCACTAAAGTCCAAAAAGAAGGCGGACTATGATCAATGCCCGGTTTCTTTTATGAAACGTACCATCAGGACAGAGACCCTCCAAAAATGGGACGATAGGTATAAGACAGAAGAAACGGCCTCGGTTACCAAACTCTTCTTCCCTGACGCAATCACAGCACGTAAAGTAACCCGAAAACTTGTCATGGACAGTACACTCACACAGCTGTTCACTGGGCATGGGGGATTCTCCTCATACTTGAATCGCTTCAAGTGCAAGGAGAGTCCTTCATGCGCATGTGAGCCAAACTCGAATGAAACCATAGACCATCTCATCCTGGAGTGCCCCATCTACGGTCGGCAAAGGTTCGACTTGGAACAAAAAATGAATATAGAAGTAAATAAACAAAATTTGCACAGTTTGGTTGAAAATGAACACACTAGAGACGTATTCTTAAGTTACTGCCAGAAAATTGTAAAAAGAGTAAGAATGAAAAACAAAACAGAATGAGAAATGGTATATTACAAAATATATAATAGGTATATATTAAGTAAATATACATATACAAAAGTAGAAATAAAAATATAGCTATAAGAAATGTAAAAGTACTTAAGAATCTAAAATGTAAAATTGTAAAACTGGAATATTAAAAAACAACGTGTAAAGTTTATTCCCCGTGTTGAAATGAAAATAAATAAATAAAAGTAGCAAAGTAGAACATAGAAAACAAATAGGTGGTAGTCCCAACCACAAAGAGTGAAAGATGATGAATGTAAGAAAGAATAGTATGTAGAATGAAAGTGCGAGAAGCAAAAATGCGAGAACTGGTATGCAAGAGAAAACCGCTCACAGTAGGCTCCGATCATGTTGGAGGTAGAAGGAAAAAAAAAAAAAAAAAAAAAAAAAAAAAACCTAACCTAACCTTTTTTTTTTTTTTTTTTGACGCAGGGGAAATGCATTTATGCATCCACCCCGGGCTGGAGAGGCCCATTGTGGGGGTGGTATGTGGGACTCGCTCCTCCCGTAACTCCCTCTGCTAATCAGAGGGAGGGGGAGGAGAATACCCACTAAAACCCCTGCGGCGTTACCCTCTCTGCCGTTATAGGGGAGCACCGTGAGGTCACTAATATTCTACCACGATGCTCCCCCGGCCGCCCCGGCCGTTCACCGGGGGCACCCTCAGATTAGAAGAGGAGGGATTGTGTAACGCTACAACCCCTCCTCGAGCGCGTAGAGCCTTATTTGCGGGTCCCCAGCCCGCAGCTCTACTGGGGAATCAAGGCATTGACGAATTGCCGCCGCCTGACTCCCCTCCGTCTTTGCCGTAGCGGATGCGCATCGGCTCTGGCCTCGCGCGCCCGCTCCGCAACCTAACCTAACCTAACCTAACCTAACTCAAAACCTAACCTAACTCAAAACCTAACCTAACTCAAAACCTAACCTAACTCAAAACCTAACCTAACTCAAAACCTAACCTAACTCAAAACCTAACCTAACTCAAAACCTAACCTAACTCAAAACCTAACCTAACTCAAAACCTAACCTAACTCAAAACCTAACCTAACTCAAAACCTAACCTAACTCAAAACCTTTTTTTTTTTTTTTTTTGTCGCAGGGGAAATGCGTTTACGCATCCACCCCGGGCTGGAGGGGCCCATCGTGGGGTGGTATGTGGGACTCGCTCCTCCCGTAACTCCCTCTGCTAATCAGAGGGAGGGGGAGGAGAATACCCACTAAAACCCCTGCGGCGTTACCCTCTCTGCCGTTATAGGGGAGCACCGTGAGGTCACTAATATTCTACCACGATGCTCCCCAACCTAACTCAAAACCTAACCTAACTCCAAACCTTACCTAACCTATATATCGGCAAAATCGTGTCGTGTTTTGTTAGAAAATCTTAACAGCGTGTTCTATCTCGAACTCTCTCATGATAAAGTGCCATCTGTCGGATATGTTACGAACTTATCTTAACTTTAAGTATAGTTTCAACTTTTTTTATTTCAACAAGAAAAAAAAAATTACAATACACAAAGCGTCCTAAAATGTATCGCTGCATCATCTGTTATAACTAGATGGACAACTAGGTTGTATTTTCGATAAACTTAAATTAATCTATAAACATCAAAATCTTTCTATTTTATACATTAGTCTAGACTTAGGTACTACTTTTTTAGTATTGGCCGCATTTACATTCGCCGCTGGCGGTAGTAGTCATCGATATCAACGTAAACAATTAGCCAAATTATATTTTTCCCGTAGTTTTAAAATTACTTAATGTCGTGGTTAGTGTTTTCGTCAACAACTAGCGAGCCTAGAAATTATCACGGCACGGGAAAAACCGTATGCAGCGAAAAGCGTTTAAATACTTCGTTTGTAGTTTTGGTTACTACCTATGGCGAGTTTTAATTAACATGAGTTGCGTCAGTTTCAACTTAAAATGGTTTACCATGCACTGGTCGAATCCAAATTGCGTTATAGTATCCAACTTTGGGGAAACAGTTACAAATATAATGTGCAGGCTGCTCTCATTGCGCAGAAAAGAGCTATTAGAATAATGGCAAGGGTACCACAGGAGACTCCATGTAAACCTTATTTTTTAGACTTCAGAATCTTAACTGTTCCCAGCCTATACATACTGATTGTTCTCACGGACTTGGTTAAAAATCTGTACTTGATTGAAACCACAGAACAGAGGGATAGACGTTTAGCTTCTAGACGTAAAGATTTACCTCAGACCGTGAGTGCCAAACTTAAAGTAGTCAAGCACGCGGCTGGTTACCAGGCTATTGGACTATTTAATAAGTTACCTGTTGAGTTAAAGTCACACACGAATAGCCTCATTTTCAGAAACAAGTTGAAGTCTTTCTTGCTAGAGAAGTGCTACTATTCCGTAGAGGAATTTGAGAATGAACGAAATTCTGACATATAAAATTAAAATTATAATGCAGTTGTTATTAATGGCTAAACTTACAGTTTGACATCCTATGTTTATAATTCCTAATAGGGTATTTGATTGTATTTAAAATAAATTATTTTACACCATGCATGAAATAAAGCACCAGAAGATTAATAGAGAAACGTAGATAGCAGTTACTTTTAGATACAATTTCTATTTTTAAACCCATACAAAACTATAAAGAGTAGGTAATTTTGATTGTGACGTCACATGCTAGTGTTTCATATAAGTAACTTCCATAGTAGCAAAATTGCTTTGACGGTTCGAAAAAAGAAACTGATCTGACTAGTGGACAAATACCCTATTCCCATTTTACTAATTTTGTGTGTTTTTATGTTTTAATTTTAATATTAGCTGCATGTTTGTTTGTTGTTGTTGTTGTTCTTGTAGTTTTAAGTTATTTATAACATAATTCAAACACAATGTAAAATTGTTTTATGAATAAATGAATAAGAAATGAATAAGAATAATAAGAACATTGTTGGATTTTATTGTTGGACTAGTCACTAAAGTAGCTATTTTGCGCTTTAAAAGATAGCGCTACCAGTTGGACTGGATGGCGTTATTAGTTCTAGAAGGCATGTTTTATTATTTGTTATTTGACAAGGGGTGATAAAGGGAAATTAATATAGTATATCTGTATTTCTTTTTTTTATATAACAAGAAAATCACAAAGCCCCATTTCTCATCAATATCGTCGTCACAACAGCCGGGGGTCTCAGTTCCTTGTCTTGTTATAAGACGATACGATCTCTTATAAAGCCTCTAAGGTCATAAAGTTCATCTTTCGTTAAGACATCAGAGAAATATAGTAAAAATTGCTCACTCCATACATCAGTTTTGGTATCAAAACGACTAGTATTTTCGTAGTCGACATCTAGCATCGAGTAGCGGAATTATCAATTACCGCTACTCGACACTAGATGTCTCTTGTGTGGCGACTCACGAAAATTGTTGAGCATTTAATTAGACTTTTCGGTCGCCGCAACATCTACTCGTATTGTCAAGTAGTCAGTACCTACTGATAATTCCATTACTTGATGCTAGATATCGACTACGAAGGTTACAAAACTGATGTACGGAGAGAGCATTTTATGTACTTTTTTCTCTATTGTTAATATGACAAGATATTTATAGTGCTCGCTAGATGGCGTTAATGACTCTCACATTTTAAACAACTTTTTTGACAATATCACTTATCTATGTTACAATTAAGATGGAAGTGGTCTTTTCGTCAATTAATCAATGAATTCTCACCTACACTATCATATATATAAAATTGAAAAACCAGAACGGGATAAAAAACGAGGGAAGAAGCGAGATGGCGCCTTACAAATTTCTAAAAAAGTTTTTGACACGTTTCTCAAATACGACGCACGTATGATAAGAAAAAACTGTTCTAATCTATTATCTAAGTATGAGAATATAACTAGAGCATAAAAACTATCGCTTTCGATGCGTATTTAATTTACAATAAGCAAAAGAAATTTTCATAACATTCTTCATTTTACGACTATCGGCTATTTTCGGAAACTCTCGGTTGGTTTCGTTTCGAACTTCAAATAACCAAAATTATGTTTGTTATGTTGGTATGCAGTGATTTCGGCATTTTTTACTCGAAGTAAAATAAAAAGTGCTGTCAACCTCAACCTTTTACCTTAGTTTATGCCCATACGAGTGACATGCCATATAACAGGGGTCACCAAATGGCGGACCGCGGTCCGGATGCGGACCGCCGACCTATATAATTTTAATACATATTTAATAAACTCAAGTAGAAACGGACCGCGATGGTCACATTATTTTAAAAAATCGGACCCCTGAAGAAACTAATTGGTGACCCCTGCCATATAATGACTGATAATGACTTATCAATATCAATAGTAATTTGTATTTTGTTGTTTTAAATTTCTTTTTGAGTTATATTATTCAGATTTACTTTCACAGCTTCGGCAAACAAATTCGTCCGGGGACCGGGCTGCCGAGATGGGCCAAAAATACAATTAAAGTTGATAGCAAGTTATAAAAATTTAAGTGCATGTTCAGATATTTTTGAGCGACACGACCTGGTGAAAATAAGCAAACGTACAGTCAGCAGTCGGCCAAATATGGTAATATAACTCTGTTGCCATAGAAATAAGGATGTGTTCCGATATACTGGCGGAATACTGAGAGACAAAAGTGGCTAAGCTTACATTGGCTCGGACATTTAGAGAGAATGGGAGAGGATCGTGCCGTGACGAGAGCGTACTTGGGACAACGAAATGGGAGACGCCCAATTGGACGTCATAGGTACCTACCGCTGGAACGACGTAGTTGCTCGAGATCTGCTTATCCTCGGCCATGGGGACTGGCGAGAGCTATCGCAAGACCGAGAAACATGGTGTGTTTTGTTTTGTCTTTTCTCGGAGGCCAGGATTCACATAACCGTAGTAAGTAATGTTAGTATTCAGAAAGGGAAATGGGGAGTACGTACGTTTGTACCAAAAGGCGATTTATGGGCGGTGGTCGTCCATATTCGCTTTAAGGCGGAAATTAATCTAATGAACGTTTTTGCAATTAGGCTTATATAAATAAAAATAAATAATAATTTTATGTTGAAACGAGTTTTAAATAAATACTTACGTAGATGAAAAAGTACACATAATTTTTTTCAGATATTTTGCGTATTAAGTTATCCAAATAACGGGTATAAATAAGAAATCCCTATCACCGTTATGAACCCTGGCAGGGTTGACACACTCTTTATTTCATTTACGCGAGCGGAGCTGCGGGCCCGTCTAGTTAATAATAAAATTCATTTTATCCAAAAAGAAGATCCTCGCTGCCTCGGGGTTTGGCAGTGTTCTATTTATTAGACCGTTTTTTTATGTATTAGACTTAGGCCCACTTGCATCATCCCACTAACCCGGGGTAAGCGGTTAAACCTAATAACCTAATGTCAAATTGTACTGGTAACCATGGTAACTCCAGGTTTAACCGGTTATCCCCGGGTTAATAGAATGGTGCAAGTGGGCCTTAGAATGATACAAATAAGTATAAAATTTACACTACATTTACACTTTATATCAGTTACTACTAATGCCATCCAGCGGCAAGAGCTTGCTACTTTAGTGAGTAGTTGACGACCCAACAATATTAGTTAAATTACACCAAGCTTATGAATGAGGGCGCAGCGGTCTCACGCACACTAGGATGGAAACAATAACAAAATAAAAGTAATGCCGCCAGCATCCTTGGTACAATGCCTCAAGGGCCTATTTTAGATTTAAGCTAGTTATTAATTTCGTTTAGTAGTACCACTGTATATATATTGTAAATAAAAGTATGTTTCATTTAATTAAGACTAGGGCATGCAGTACCGGTCCCGGTATCAAAAATTTCATTTCCCGGTTCTGGGCATGGCCGGAACCGGGATTCCCGGTTCTTCCCGGTTCTCAAGGCATCTTTTGATTACTTTTAAGAATTGTTTGTGTTAGCGTACAATCTTTATGAATGACTTATTTTCATATAAATAATTGCATAAGACTATTACTTATTTTATTATAAACGAACACTTAATTGGCGTTCCAACCGATTTTACGAAATTAACCGGCACACTTTGCCTCCGCCTGGACCGAGCCACACGGCGTAGTCGATGCACTCAGCACTATGACGGCGGCTTGCCTGCACGAATGCCTACTTTACTAGGTTAGTTTGCCGGGTTATTTGGGTCCCCGGTTTCCCGTTTCATAGCACCATTATTAAATGTTAAATAATGTCTCGAGCTAAAGTACTAAAACATTACTACTATTGAAATGGGAATAAATAGTCATATGATGAGAACCGGGAAGTACCGGTTCTTTTGACACTGTAAAATTCCCAGGAATTCCCGGGAATATGAGAACCGGGAATTCCCGGGAGCATGCCCTAATTAAGACCAACGAAGGATCATACTGAGTTATTTATTACCTACTATACGAATTAGAAAGTTAGAAATGTGACTTTTTCACGGCTAGTAATACTGCAGAACCGATCTAATAAGGAACAGGTGGTTAAGACGATAGATAGGCCCAATGCCCTTGAGCGTCTGAGCGGAGCTAAGCGCTCTGTACCCGCACCACCCGCTTACCCCGCTCACTGCGATCGTACGTGAATTTTGTATCGCTGCACCGCCACGAGGTTTAAAGAATAAGATACAGCCCAGAGGCGCGCAGTTGGCGCTATACTCGTATAATCTTTTGTTTGCAGATATATTGTTGTTTGAGTATGAGTTAATCATGCATTTAGTGGAGGATGTAAATTACATTTCACGGTTAATACGACTCCCGTCCCGCTTAATAAAATTATATTATTATATATTACTTACCCATCCCGTTACGCACCGTGCACGTTTGTGTAATTGACATAACCGTCGTGTTGGTAGAGTGTCATTCTATGCTAACTATGTAATCAAACTTGATGAATGAATGAATTTACTATAGTGTAGTAAATGAAGCAAGTTGTTGTATGGAGACCCATGCATTAATTTCTCAGTCGATGAAATTTAGCTTGGTTATTGTATAGTATGAGCCGAGACTAACATTATAAATATCCAAAAAAAAACACTCCTAAGTTAGGTAAAAACACAAATCTGATTATATATTGAACCGAGTAATTCCTCAGTCCAAAATTATTTTACAAAATAAGTTATTTGTATCAGTATGTGATACTAGAAAAAAATCTAAAAGTTTTGTCAAACATGAGAATATTTTTTTATGATACTTCATTTTTTTGACGCTCATTTTCATCGGAAAATTGCTCTGTCATTTTTTTCTTCTTATATGATCTTAGAATATAATTTGGCGCAGTGGGTAAAAAAATCCAAAAAAAATGCGTATCGAAATGTATGCATTATAGAACTATTAAAAACTGAGAGTGGAAAATTTTTAGATTTTCATTTTGTAGGTATAAAACGGCAATAAAATGGCATTCCAGTGAAAAAATTAGACTGAGCAATTTTCCGGTCCAAGACACGCCAAAAAATTTTATTTTATTAATACTGGTATTTCTGCTGGGATATTTTTTTGATATTTCATATATTGTTGCAATACGTTACATGAATATGTCTGGTGAAGAAAGTTTGAACGGAGCATTTTTCCGTAAAAAGATATTAACGATTTAAAACTTTAGGTATTTACTTTAATTCTATTATTATTATTCTTTGGAAATTTATACAATACTTTTTATTTATTGATACTTTATCATACTGTAATGTTTTTTCTGGCTGAGGAATTACTGCGGGGTCCACTACCTTTATTTACTACATTACTAGTAACTTTTGTTTACATAGTTAGTAAGTTCCATATAATGATACTCTATGCAATACGCCGTTAGCCAACATTTTTAATGTGTTTATTACCTACCTTAGGTTTTTTGTTTTGTCTAATATCTATTAAAATTATCTGTTATCGGATCCTTATCGGCGTAAGAATGCGACGCCATCGCCCATCTGTTTGACCGTTATGGACCACGGAGTGCAAGCTATCGCTCCCATATATTTATTTCCAGTCAGTTACTCCACTCCACGACTTTCTAGCCGAGCCCATCGTGGTAGCTTTGAACGAGGAGGTTATGTCGCTCCGTGATTTCTATGTACCTAGTACCTACTGCTACTGATTACGCTTGTGCTCGGCCCAAGTGCAGCCAAAAGGCTAATTTGTTGTGGCGTAATTGTAATTACACTAAATCAATAACGCATGCACGTTTTAGTGTTTAAAGTATTATCAGTATTAAAGTAGTATCAGATGACCGCTTCCCATCAGGCGGCTCATTTGCTGACTATCAGATAAAAAAAGCGGCCAAGTGCGAGTCGGACTCGCCCATTACGGTTCCGTAGCCGCAAGTAACATAATAAAATTGCGGTTTACGATTTGTGACGTATTAAAAAAAAACTACTTACTAGATCTCGTTCAAACCAATTTTCGGTGGAAGTTTGCATGGTAATGTACATCATATATTTTTTTTAGTTTTATCATTCTCTTATTTTAGAAGTTAAAAGGGGGGACGGGGGGGACACATTGTACCACTTTGGAAGTGTCTCTCGCGCAAACTATTCAGTTTAGAAAAAAAATATATTAGAAACCTCAATATCATTTTTGAAGACCTATCCATAGATACCCCACACGTATGGGTTTGATGAAAAAAAAATGAGTATGGGGAACCCCCAAAATTTATTGTTTTTTTTTCTATTTTTGTGTGAAAATCGTAATGCGGTTCACAGAATACATCTACTTACCAAGTTTTAATAGTATACTTAGTCCTTATAGTTTCGGAAAAAAGTGGCTGTGACATACGGACGGCCAGACAGACAGA
Source organism: Cydia splendana (assembly GCF_910591565.1). Taxonomy (NCBI): domain Eukaryota; kingdom Metazoa; phylum Arthropoda; class Insecta; order Lepidoptera; family Tortricidae; genus Cydia; species Cydia splendana. The sequence continues at coordinate 41,376 of NC_085977.1, forward strand.
TACAGACATGACGAATCCATAAGGGTTCCGTTTTTTTGCCATTTGCCTACGAAACCCTAAAAACATTTCTCGAAAGAAGATATTTCATATTTATAATAGTTACACATGGCCGGGATATTATATCCCTATTATATGCCCGCCGAGTATGATATTAAACACACAGCAAAGAAATTATATTTTATGAACGTAAGGCCGGTAAATGTTATCGCGATTGAAATAATAGGTATGTATACTTACTTTTCTCAAAAAAAGCGTGGAAATACTTATAAAAGTTCAAATATGGACGGGACGTAATAACAATATTTCCACGCATGTTTGAGAAAACATAATTTACTTAATAAACTAACATCATTTTAATAGGTAACAATCCTAAAAATGTAATGGTTTCTGAATCAAACTATATAGTATATACCTACAACATAGCTTGCCAATGTTGATCAATTACATTAAATTATTATTTTTTTAGGAATCGAACTTTATTAAAAACGTTAAATTTTAATCGCAATATGTCGGCGCATGTTCGAAAACATTTTTTATAAATTTCAAATGAAGCTTTCTGAAACATAAGTGGAAACGTATAATTAAACGTATCAGCATTGCGATACAGCGAGGAAATGCCGCCAGCATCCTTGGTACAATGCCTCAAGGGCCTATTTTAGATTTAAGCTAGTTATTAATTTCGTTTAGTAGTACCACTGTATATATATTGTATGTAAATAAATGTTTTAAAACCAGTGGAAATATTGTCATTAGGTTTGTAATAATAGGCTGCGAAACACCGTGTTGCGCGCGCTAAAGCGCGTCACAATCAAATCAACTTTCTGCAGTTATTTAATCTTTGGCCACAATAACTCCAGTTTTATTGCACTTGGGCCACGCCTTTTTCGAGCTACATACGCACGAAATGTTGAAAAATATTCGAATTCTTAAAAAAAAATGATTAATTAACATTATTCTACGTTGCATTTGTAGTGTCGGTTAAAACATTTATTTTAGTTTAAAAATAACTTTAATCGAATAAACCGTTTAGTAGAAATAGGCAAAGTTAGTCGCAAAACGGCCTCTCGTAATGTTCCTTTTTTCGAAAAATTATAAGTCACAGGAATAAAGCCAAACGTTACAAATGTTGTACATAAAACGTAGATTCATATATATTTTTTTCATATTTTTTTGTTGAACCGTTAAGAAGATACATATATACTCTAGAAAATAAGAGTTTACGGCCAAAAACAGCGCGTTAGCGCCTTAAAGCCTTCGAAAACATAAGAAATGTGCCTTAAAGAACAGTACCTACTAACGCCATCCACGCCAGGGCAAAGTTACTTTAGTGGCCAGAAGCATAGACCTAACCTTAACCTTTAGGTAATTAAGATGAATGTTACTAACACTCCTATGGACTTTATTGGTCTGCAATAAACGATTTTTTTTATTATTATTTTTTTTTATAGAGAAACAAGTGGGTAATAGGTGTAATGTGGGGCGTTCGGGTAGATAATGAATACAAGAGAGTCTGCTGAATACTGAACTTCTTCATTAAGTAAATTCGTGCTTATATACTAGTGGCCTACGTGAGTGGGATTTTATATTTATTATTATTATTTTCATTTACATAAATGTAATTAGAATTAGTCCAAGGGGGAGGCCTATGTTCAGCAGTGGACGTCTTATGGCTGAGATGATGATGAATTAGAATTATTGTTCATTTTAATAAATAGATTTTCTATTTCTTAAATGTCACATGACGTGTTGACCCTAATACGCTAATACTCAACACGTCATGTGCCTACTCACCGTACATAGGTACCTACCGTAAAAGTTTACAACTTTGGATTTTCAACATAGCTTTGTTGAACATACATAATCGTTATCCCCAACGCTCTGCCATTTGTAATCTGTATTTAATTATATATTGTCACGATATAGCTAGAGGCTTAAAAGTACTATATTCGTACAAACTACAACGTTTTCTCTCTTTTCATAATAAATGTGAAAGTTTGGATGTTTGATTCTTCATCACGTAAGAACGGCCTGAAGGATTTTTATGGAATTGGGATCATAGGTATTTTATAACCTGGAAATCCTGGCATAAGTCGAGGGATACTTTTATCCCGGAATTCTTGTCCTTAAGTACGTTACTAACGGGGAGGAGGAGGAGGTTGAATTTTACTCGGACAGAAGTTGGTAACTTAAAAAGATACCCTAAGATACCTATGAGAAACAATTAAATAGAGTTGTAAATACAGATATACTATCATCTCTCAATTATAAAAATAAAACAAAGGTTTATAACTCAGTAGCATTTTATTGCAACGACATTTTTCTATTTCAACATACAACCTTCTATTTTACAAAAATATATAATTTTCTTCGTTCATTTCGAAACATACACAATACACTCTTTTAACATTATTTACAAAAATACATATTTACAATCGCGACATCACTCGTTCACAATAAATATCAACGGCAGTCGTGGTCCCGGCGGGAAGTCACCACTCTCACTCTACCTACACGTACAGCTACAGCTAGAGCCTGCCGAGCCTACAGAATACAGGCGGCACGGCAGGTATCACTACACCAGCACCGTGAGGCGCTCCGGCGGCGGGTGGCGCGCGGCCGGCGCGGGCGCGGGCGCGGGCGGCGGCGGCGCGTCGGGCGGCAGCGCGCGCTTCGTCAGCTCCTTGTCGCGCGGCGGCGTGTGGTTGCGCGCGTCCGCGTTCTGCGCCTTGTACAGCGAGTGCGCCCGCGGCAGCGGCTCGCCCGCGCGCACCGCGCCGCCCGCTCCCACCCCGCCCGGCGCGCGCGGAGACTCGCGCAGCGGGTTCGCATAGCGCCGCAGATTCTCCTCGTTCTGCAGGTTGTTGGACTTCTCCTCGTCGCAGCGGCGCGAACGCTCGACTGCGGCGGCGCGACGGCGGCGCACGGCGAAAGCGGCGCCCCCCGCCGCCGCCAGCAGCAGCACGGGCACGACGGCCGCCAGCGTGAGCAAGCCGGGCGTGCCGGTGGAGGCGGCGGCCGCTGGTGGCGCATGCGGCACGCGCAGGCGCAGCGCGGCGCCCAGCAGCGGGTGGTGCGCCAGCCGCCGCCGCGCCACCAGCTCGCTCAGCGCGCGAACTGCGGCGACCAGCGCGCCGGCGCTCGACGCGCCTTCCAGGCTTTCTTCTTCTCCGACCCACTGAAATTCCGTCCATTTTTATTAATATCTCGCCATAAAAATACGATATTCGAATAAAAGTTATACCAGATGAAGATATTTGAGTCAATTTTGGACCATAGTTGGGACCTTTTGGACTATAGGTGGGTGGTTTTACAGTATGCTGCCTGTAGAGTCTGTAAGGAAAGGTTTCCACGGTTTCCAGTAAATAATTATGCAGACTTTAAATTGATGTGAAATTTAAGTTGATTACGAGAAAATCCTAAATAAGGACTGTATGGGCTGCTAGTGTCACATTCATTAATTATATTTTGTTGGTTGCTTGACATAATGATAACTCACAATATTGCCGAAAGTAAACATTTTATTGTGTGTGAATGATAGTGCTAATGAGGACACGCGTGATAGGTTCTAATTATGAACGTGTTGAACTCGTATTTTATTGAATTATTGCTTTACGCAATTGTAAGTAATTTCACTGAGATGGCAATGTGCGGTATTTAGATGTAGACCGTACAAGGACGTTGGAATGAATTTAAGGATTTTGAAATAGGTATCAGGTCATCATATCACAAGTTGTTTGGCGCTTTTAATTAAAATCCGTATTTACGAGAGAATACTTACAATAGCGAGATCAAGTGCGTCGTCGTCGTCGACGGCGAGATCACAGAGTAGCACCAGCGGCGGAGGCGGCGCGTTGTCGGCGCGCGCGGCCAGCGCGGCGGCGAGAGCGCGACGCAGGGCGCCGCAAGCACGCTCCACGTGCGCGCCGCGGGCGAGCCGCTCCCGCGCGAGCTGGAGCGACACGCGCGCGCAGCCGGCGGGCGCGGCGCCGGCGGCGGCGGCGGGGCGCGCGCCGGGCCAGCACGCGGCGGGCGCGGGCAGCGCGGGCGGCTCCACGCGCCGCCCCGCCACGCGCCGGCACTCGCCCAGCGGCGCGCACACGGGCCGCAGGCACAGCGCCGGTGCCGCCGGGACGCACACCTGAAAACACAAGAGACAAACATTACAATCAAGTTTGAAAAAACATTTTGATTTAAAATAGTAAAGGATTTCGTGTACTGTTGACACAGAAGTGCATTCATTATCTCCATAATAAGTAAAAACAGTAAGTTGAATTACCTCATCGGTGCGGCAGGGCTGCGCGCCGGGCGCGAGGCAGTCGGGCAGGCCGCACCAGAGGCGCGTGCAGACGGGCGCTCCGGCGCGGCACCAGCACGCGTTGCAGCCCCACCACCACGTGCCGTTGTCGACGCCGCAGGCCCCTCCCCCCGCGCCGCCGCCGCCCCCGCCCGCGCCCGCCTCGCCGCTCTCCTCCTCGTCCACGCCCCACTCGGAGAAACCGTCGTCCAACTCCAAACCAGCGATTTCTGTATATAACGAACATTATTGATTTATATACCTTTACTTAACAATTCCTAACAATACAGAACACCACAGAATAAGTAATAGTATATATGTAGTAGGTACATTACGATACAAGTGCGAAAAATAGGAAATTCTAAACGATTAGCGATAAATTAAAACACGACCGAAGGGAGTGTTTAAATCGACACGAGTTGCGAATTACCTATTCGCACATGTATCGTACAACGTTTTACAGTAGGTACCCTATTTTCGACATAGTTGCGTAATGAGCTAATTATCGCACTAGTGCGGTAATTATAAAAATATATACATAATGCATATATATATATACATATATATATATAGGCATATATGTCTAGTAGGTACCTTCATAAGTAATGTAGTGTGTAGTTAGAAGTTAGAACATATATATTAGGTCCTTACCTATGAAATTGGCGTTTTTGTTCATAGATATAAGTCTGATCCTAGTTTTTTTTTTTTTACAAAAGTACATACACAATTACAATAAAACTACAGTGCACTCAATAAACAACGATTTTACATACAATTAATTGTTATTTTTTATTGTTAAGTGTTCAGAATTAAGCCTTGAAAATAGGTCTTTTCATGTGCTGTCGGTTCGAGTATTAAAATTACTTATATTTTTCTAATGGTACCAATTTTCAAGAAATGGAGATATTGAAAACATACCTTAAAGGTGTCAAAAATTACTGGAAAAATTTTGTTTGGTTTGAATTAGCCATCAAAAAAATATCCGCAAAATTAATTGTATGGAAATTCGTGTTTCGTTGAAATTCTCCGAACAAAATGCCAATTTCATAGGTAATGACCTAATATTATAGATTCAAAACGAAGCCTCTAAATCGGCAAATGAAAGAACATGTTATTAAAATGATCCTAAGCTATGATAGATTTTAACATTAACCCTTTCAGTGCCATAAGTCAACGAAACTTTTGTTACAGCAGGAGAGAACTAAGAAAAAACATACCTAGTAAGTAGATAAAGGATTAAGAAGAAATCGATAAATGACAGATTGGTGCAAAACTTACGTTCTAGGCAGCGTCTCGCAGCGCGAGGGCAGACGCACCGTGCGGGCCGCTCCGGGTCGGAGTCGCGCACGCAGGCGGCGGGCGCGGGGCACGCGGGACTGCAGTCCGTAGCGGGCGGCGTGGGGGGCACGCGTGCGCTGCACTCCGGGCCCGCCCAGCCCGCCACGCACTCGCACGTCCACCAGCCCGGTCCGCCCACGCAGCGCCCGCCGTTGCGGCACGGCGCCGCCGCGCACGCGTCCACCGCGTGCTCGCAGTGCGCGCCCGTCCAGCCCGGCGTGCACGCGCACGCCCAGCCGGCGCCCGCGGCGGTGCGCGTGCCGCCGTGCGCGCACGCACACGCCGGCGCGGGCGGCAGCGCGGCGGGCGCGGAGTTCTCGCACGCGGCGCCCGCCCAGCCGGCGGGGCATGCGCAGCGCCACACGCCTGCCTCGCGCACGCATGTGCCACCGTTACCGCAAGATCCGTCTACGCAGCGAGTACCTTCTTCCACGCGGGTCGCACAAGTCTTTCCTGTACGCAAAATAATACTGCATGAAGACCTAAACGACAACGGCAATCAAAGTAGGAGTCGTCTATTGAAGGTAGGACGTCTTACCGGTCCATCCGTCGCGGCATACGCAGGTGAAGTCTGCAACGCCATCGATGCAAGTGGCGTTGTTGCGACACGGGTTGCCCACGCACTCGTCGACTTCTGAAAGGTAAGGTTCTTGTTGAGCGACATGTGTTGACAGATTGAAAAGCTAGCGAACACTGGTGGGTACTAGTTACCGAGTTCGCAGTGTGCCCCGCTGAAGCCGGCGCGGCAGACGCAGCGCAGTGCGCCTGCCACCTCCACGCAAGCGCCTCCGACGCCGCACCCGCCCGTCACACATTCTTCCACACCTGCAACAATTATCAAGCAATGACAATCTACGATGGTAGGTACAGCGAGCGTATTGGTGTGATAAATATTACTTATATTTGGGGATAATACCTACTATATGCAAGTCTCCTGCAAATTAGCTTATAAGTAACAGAAGCGACAAATCGGCGATGATCATCAATTAAATTATAGTAGGTATTTAAGTACTAGTATTTAAGTAGTGTTTATTGATACTTACGTTCCTGGCAGGTGGGTCCGGCGTAGTTGGGCGCGCAGGCGCAGCGCGACGGCGCGGGCGGCGCGCGGACGCACTGCCCGTGCTCGCACGGCGCGCCGTTCACGCACGGCTCGTTCTCCACCATTGCTCCTGAAAAAAAAACAAACACCTTTAGTTCAAGTACTTCACTTTTGGCCCTCATAAAATTGTTCGTAGTTTTGAGATTTCGTGGTGCTTTCCGGGCACTCTCGAACACCATTTCGATAGATTAGGAATATGTTGGAGTGATTGTGAGTCGGTACTCACGGTCGCGGTACTGCGTGCAGTTCTTGCCGGTCCAGCCCGGCGCGCAGTGGCAATAGTAGTCGCTCTGCGCGGTGTAGCACGGCGCGCCGTTGGCGCACGGCGAACCCGCGCAGTGGTCGCGGTCATCCTGCATATGAGCATAATAAATATTTATTAAAAGTATTAAAACCTTATTTATGTGAAATGACAACAACAGTGATATTTAGAAGACATAACACATCAACATTTACAAAACTCACACTCATAATTTTATAATCACTTACCGGACAATACCTTCCAAAGCAGGAGGACAGCTAAAAAGCAGAAGACTCGTTAGTGAGTTAGTGCAACCCTGAATGGTGAAAGTTAAATTACGATTAGTCAAGTGCCTAAAGAAAAGATGGAAAATATTGCAAAATTAGTCAAATATTAAAGGGCAAAATGAGGGTATAGATAAAAGTGATTGATGAAAGGTTAGCAAAGCGGTCGTTTACGGGCTGGCGCTCACCTCGCAGTCGACGCCGGAGAAGCCGACGGGGCAGATGCAGCGATAGGCGTCGAGCAGGTCGACGCATTCACCGCCGTTGCGGCACGGGCGCGGCGCGCAGTCGTCCACGTCGCGCTCGCACGTGCGGCCCGCGTAGCCTGCCGCGCACGCGCAGTGGAAGTCGTCCACGAGGTCTATACAAGTGGCTCCGTTGAGGCACTGGCCCGTGCAGTCGTCGACGTTGGACTCGCAGTCGCGGCCCGTCCAGCCGGCCAGGCAGCTGCACAGGTACCCGCCCGGCGTGTTGCTGCACGTCGCCGCGTTCACGCACGGGCCCAGCGAGCCCTCCGTGCCCTCCGCGCTTTCACGCTCGGGGGTGACCGCGCACTCGTCGACGTCTGAGGATACAATATAGGTACGTAGGTATGGAGGCCGATGTTGAGAAACAGCGACTAAATGTAATTTGATATTTATTTATACGTGACTTTACTGCTAAGCAAATAAATAAGTTCATAACTGGTTGAAACAAGAGAGGAGCGTTACCTTCGGTGCAAGTGGGTCCGGTCCAGCCGGGCGCGCACTCGCAGTCGAAGCCGTTGAGGCGGTCGCGGCAGGTGGCGCCGTGCGCGCAGGGCTGGCTGGCGCAGTCGTCCACGTCCTGGTCGCACAGCGCGCCGCCCCAGCCCGCCGCGCACGCGCAGCTGAAGCCGGGCGGCGCCGCGCGCAGCGAGCATGCGCCGTGCGCGCACGGCTGCGGCGCGCACGGGTTGTCCACCCGCTCGCAGTCCGCCCCGGAGAACCCCTCGGCGCAGGTGCACAGGTATTGATCGGGAGCAGTGTTTTCGCATGTACCGCCGTGCTGGCAGGGCTCGTGGGTGCCGCAGTAGTTGAGGTCCTGGTCACACAGGATGCCGCCCCAGTTGGTGTCGCACGTACAGTCCCAAGAGGAGCCGTTGCAGTAGCCGTGCTTGCAACCCGGGTAAGGCTGGCATTGTGAACACAGCGCGCCTCGCCATCCGGGCCGGCAGCTGTCAATACACAACCATTGTAGTCAATCCGCAAAAAAATATAACGATCATTAGGTAATATAAATAAATAAATAATAAATCTTTATTCAGAAAAACATAGTTATACATTTTACATTAGGTTAATAATATCTTATAAAGTAAGGCTTTTTAATGACTTCTACCTGAACTAGGAAAATCCCAGAGGAAAATCTCAGGTTGAAAAAAATAAAAATACTTTAATAAATTACATAACGGCAAGCTTATGAGTTAAATTTGTGTTCATTTAGGTAGGTATCACTTTGATATGATTACATTCTAGAATTATGGCTAAATAATGATTATGTGCTTACTATAAAAACAAACCATACCTCTATAATTCTAAAATTAATTACATGGCAATAATGACTAATCTAGGTTTGTGGCGTATTGTTACATATCACAGTTTAAGACTTAAAAACGTGATTTATGCTAATAACAAAATAAAGCAACTTAGCAAAAACATGATTTCCGCTTAGTGCATCAGAAAACGAGAAAGAACTGAATAATGATTTACTTATTTAGGGTTCGTTAGTATTTTTTCTGTATCCTCATACGATTTAGTTTCCAAGGCTTTTTGTACAACCTTCTTATATATGAGACGTACGTGCATAACGCAATGGAAAACTTACTCGCAATCTCCGGGGCGATCACAGCGGCCGTGAGTTGGATGGCAGCCCTCTTTGCATACAGCTGCAACAAAGACAACGAGGTGAGTAAAGAAGCAGCAAACAGAGAGAGCAAGTATCTACAAAGGTCAAGTAGGGTAGGTGACTGTATAGGTACGTACGCTGCTCGCAGTTGTCCCCGCGCCAGCCGGGCAGGCAGCGCTTGGCGCCGGTGTCGTCGCAGGCGTAGTGGCCGAACTTGTCGTCGCGCGCGCGGCAGAAGGTGGTACAGGTGGTGTTGTAGTAGTTGGGCGCGCAGGACACGCGCACGCGGTACGCCACGCCGGCCGCCGCGCCCGCGTGCCGCAGCGCGTGCCACGCCGCGCCCGGCTCCACGATGCCCGACCACCACGCCTCCACGATCAGCCCCGACTCCGTGCCCTCCGCCGTTGTGTAGTTGTAGTCGTCGTACGCTTGAAGGATAAGCGTGAACGAGCGCTGCAATACAAGTGTGACGCGTCAGAAAAAAAAAATCATTAAATAGTCAAAGTATGTACATAGTAAGTATACCTACATGTCAAAGTTGAATCTCATCTAACCATCCAACCTGGTGAGGTGTAAATCGTTATTGAAAAATCTAAAGACATCTAAAAGTTAGATATATTATCGTATTAAATAATTTATTACTATAAGAGACTGTTTGTTTCTAAATAAAGAAAATAAAAATAAAATAACATAAAGGTGTGTATAACTAACCGTCCACCGAAAAGAAAAGGGGAGCGCGAGCGTGTAGAGCGGCTCGGCGAGCGTGAAGGAGTCGGTGCCGAGCACGGGCGAGGCGGCGCGGCCGAAGGAGCAGGCGCCGGGGGCGGCCGCCGACTGGTACTCCTTGAGGCACAGCGAGAAGCGTGTGCGGCACGGCGCGGCGCACGCCGCTCCGCCCCCTGCACCTCCCGCGCCACCCGCGCCGCCGCCGCAGCACGCGCCGCTCGCCAGCTGCAGCCGGTAGTTGCTGAACTCCAGGATCTGCAGCTCGAACACGCCAGCGCCCGCCGTCGTCTGTAATGGGTACAACATCTGTTGAGATTTCGAATTGCCGCATAAGTGTACATACCTGCTTACATAAAATAAGGCCAATAATAGTCATCCAATTAATTACATTATGAAACGATTAAAAATTACAAAAATAAGAAAACAACGAGAATGTACAATACACTGAATATATACACACAAATGCTCGATACGCTAGAAGTAGGTACATGCCGGTTGTAGTCTAGTTTAATTTACTTCTGATACAAAACCATGACATTGCATTAGCAGGCGTGGCTCACTCCGCGATTTCGCCGCTTTGCTACAGGTAGCTAAAAGTACATCCGTTCGGCCCCAATTTTGGGGAAAGCCATAAGCCGCGCGTGGCGCCGTCGCCACCTAACGGCCATATCTGTGCTGATCGTAACAGACGTGTTTTATTAGAGAGTGAGTCTTCTGTACCTATTGCTATTATTTATTCTGTGGCATTAGTTGCAAATCAGACACCAGCAAGAATCTTAATGAAATGCGATCTAAATCGACTTCGACCCCTTGCTATTCCCAATGCTTCGTGTAACTATATACAGACATAACACTTTTTTGATACGTGCTAGTAAAAGTTGAAATAAACATATGTAGGAGCAGGGCACTGATATTTTCCATTGCAACATCGCAACTATGCGGCGTATCCTGACGGAGGAGTTCTTTAAGTGAGTATACCTGATAACAATTTCACTGTTTTTTTTTTCTTTTTAATCTTCTTTAATTAATTTTAAGTTAAAAATAGTTACTTTGGCGTTAAAGTGTACCTGTAAAAATATCTGACTGACACGATCATATTTGTAGAGCCATAAGAGCGTGTCACATAATTTTGCGGCCTTGAAGAGTAACATATTATTGCAGGTGACAGGTGACTGTACTAGTGCTAACCACCAATTGTTTTCGTAATTCTGTATTTACTGGTGAGAACCTGTACTTAATTGTATTTTTGTATCATGTGTGTAAAAGCTATAGCAATATTAACATTATTAACAGGCGTTGGATCTCTGAATAATAATAATAAATAAAGGGCCTCCTTTCGAGCAGTAGAACGAGTAACGGCCAAATGCCAATAAAAGGCAGAAGAAGTTCGAATGCCAGACGTAACGTAATTCACTAATAGTTAATATAAATTGTTGCAAAATAATAAGTCTCTCTCGACCTCTAGGAGCGAACGGCGAAATTACAATAATAACATTAATAACAGCCGCTTTGTAACAGATATCGCTGGCAGTAGGAGTCTATCTGTAACACGGAAAACAATGCTACCTATATTATTTATAATATTTATGGAGACTTAGGTAAAGAGATACTCGTAACTCGTAACTAAGAATGACTAAGATTCTAGCTAGAAGAAGTACGCATAAGTAATTATTCCTCCTGCAGCGACACATACTACTACTGCCACCTATCGAGACGTAGAACTGAGTCGCTTAACTTCAAACTCAGGTAAATCCATCTGTCAGATTATGCGATTTTGGTATTAAGAAAAGGTAATAGGGTAGATATTTGCTGAGAGGGTCGAATGGGTTTACCCGAGTTTGAAGTTAAGCGACACAACTATAGTAACGCAAAATTGCATATTGAAAGCAGAAGAGGTTACAATACAACATTTTAATTACGAAATATGGATTATAATAACCTAATAAAGCTATGGTAATTTTTTCACTGATGAAAATGCATCACATCCAAGAAATAAATGCAAACTGGAGCTACTAGCGACCTCCAGATTCGAGCGGAACGGAGTAGAACTAGCTAAGCCCAAATGCCGAATATGGGCAGCAGAGGTTATAATCGAATACGTAAATCACTAATTACAGTCATTACAGGTAATAAAATACACCAAGGCTACGAGAATTTATGTGCGGATATAAAAGCAAAGACAAAGGATAATTTAATGCAAAGTCCATTTGCTAGCGACCTCTAGCTGCGGGCGGCGGAATCACGAGAAGAACATCCGTTGGACATCAGTACTGTATGCAGTGCTAGCTCGAAACTAGACTCTTACACCCGGGTGAAATATTGAAGCATAGCGGTTAATACCTACTTAATAATACGCTCGGAAAACAATAAAAAAATCAAAAATGAGCGTTTTTCCAGAGATAATACCTAGCTAGATCGATTTATCGCCTTGGAAAACCTCGTTAGAGCCGTTTCCGAGATCCCCGAAATATATATATATAAATAAATAAACATATAAATAAATAAACAAGTATTGCTCGTTTAAAGGTATTAGATTAAAGAGATCAGCTAACGTACCTACCAACTTCCTATTAGATACATTTTCTTAGCTTCTCTCTCTCTCTCTCTCTCTCGCTTAATATCACGTTTTATTAGTTTCAACATTAATTCCATCTCCTTCCTTCCAAAACCTCCAAGAAAAGAGCGTAATCTCAAAGACCGGCAACGCACTTACAACCCCTGTGGAGTTCCGCCTGTTTGGCGGTTCTGATGGAATAGGTACATTGTGGTGTTCACCCGTAACCCTGGGCATGATACCCTGCGACACTTCCTTGGGTTCCTGTCTGAACTTCGCCACCTACCCCGTCCGGCCTACTGGATTGGGAGGTGTGCCCCCCTCCCCCTCCCCCCCCCCTCCCCCGACGTGGACGCGCCAGACAGGTGTTGCAACAGTGGGAGAAAGAGAAGGTGACTCTTTCTCCCCTGAAGCTGGGTAACAAGACCAAGGGTAGTATGCAATAAAGAATATTTTTATTTATTTATACGTTGTATGAGTACGTGGCAACTATTCTAAAAATATTTGACTTACATATGATATACATATAGCGAGAGAAAAATCATATATTTATTTTAGATGTATTCAATATTTTAATTTTCTTTTTATATACATATTTCAGTTTGAACACAACCTATACTATTTACTTATTTGATAAGTGCATGAGCTGGAGGCCGATTCGAATGTACACTTTGAAATCAAATGATGTCATTTAGTTATCAGTTACATTTAGTTGTCCGTACATGTATTGTCGCTAGCGAGACAAAGCGCAAAATGTAAATATATTATAGATGTCAAAATGTTAAGCGTTTTGGTAATGTAATGTAGAATAGCAAGAATAACCGGCTAATTCTTTATCTCATAGTTTATCGGTTCCTTTGTTTAAAGCTGCAACATTAGGTAGGTAGGTAGGTAGGTAGGTAGGTAGGTAGGTAGATAGGTAGGTAGGTAGGTAGGTAGGTAGGTAGGTAGGTAGGTAGGTAGGTAGGTAGGTAGGTAGGTAGGTAGGTAGGTAGGTAGGTAGGTAGGTAGGTAGGTAGGTAGGTAGGTAGGTAGGTAGGTAGGTAGGTAGGTAGGTAGGTAGGTAGGTACGTACCTACATATGATGGGTGAATAGTAATTTTTAGTGCTTACTTAGTGAAAGCCTTAACCGAGTCTTATTCATCTAGAATTAATTCCTTCCATTGTGATTCAAAAATTATGCAAAAGTATAGTTCTAAAAGTAAGTACGTATTAGTTACTTAAACGTGACATTCGGATCTCAATTAAGTAAGTACCTACAGCGGCATTACTGTTGCCACATTAGGTACTACCAAAAGATGAATAAAGTCTAAGAAAAAGTCATTCTCGGATAGATGGCGCACACACCTTTGGCCTATGGTCGGCTAGATGGCGTGACGACACCGTTTCATATTTAACAATTTTAACACATAGGTATCAGTGAATGAACATGGGTCAAAACGATATAAAAATAATAAAATCATATATCCATATATATACATTTTTTCGATGGTTTTATTTATTTAATCTTTATTGCACAAAAGAAAACCTTATAGTACAAAAGGCAAAAGGTTTATACGTTTTCATTTTGAGTTTTAGTCGTGTGTCGATAGATGGCAGTAAATTTACTGTGACTACAATATTTACTATGACAGGACCCCTCTATACTATCTATTCTCTTTGGTACTACACACTAACACTAACAAAAAATCTCAGGAATGTTCTAATATGGTCAATTATATGATTAAATGAATAAAAAAAATGATAAAAATTTAAAGGTTAATTAATTCAAATAAATCATCAATAAATAGGAGCATACACTGTAACAGTCGTTCACAATGCAATGAAGTGACATTAGTGTGACTAGTGACATGACCATACTCTTTCATTGATTTGTTAGCTGTAGGTACGTCCAATACGTTAGTTCGTCCAAATCGCATTTCGTCCATTCGTCAATGAATGTACCTATCTACATACCTGTAGGCGGCGCTGAAGTATTCAATCGTAAATCAGTAATTTCTCCGTTAATACTGTGGCGTTTGGAATGAGACTTTGTAGGTACCTACACCTACATAGGCTAGAAATAAATACCCTAATCGACACGTCCTATTCTTCTATGTCCATGCAGACTGTCCAGCCAAAGGATAGAGACACGTTGTATTTAATTCGGTTTTTGGATTACATTACAGCTACTCATAAAATACAGGTTTTACCAGGTTAATCACAGAAAATAAATATAGACACAAAGGTAAAATACTACTATACTACCAGTACTACCACCAAACATCTTCAGCAAAAAGAAAATGTTTAGTTGAATGTGGATTGCCTACAAAAGAGTTCAACGAGCTCAATAGTTACATAACTGTAAACTGTATACAATTGGACTCAATGTCGACGTTGTATCTACTCAGTAAGTGCGTACCTCTTAATTATTTGATATGTATACCTAAGAGTATGCAATTTATTATTTTTCACCACACCAGCTTGGAAAGGCTTACTTTGCACTTCAAAAACTGATAGCAAAGTTGCATTTTATTCACATGTGAGGCAAAGTATTCAAATGCAAATTCTGAGTTGTTTTGTTATGTTTGCTGGTAGAATTTACTTTTAAATGATAATTTTGGATGATAAATATTTAATAACATTCATTTGGATTTGGTTGGGTTTGATTTTGTTTGATATTTTACATTTAATATTTGCTTCGGGTTGGTGTGGTGAAAATTTTTGTGTTTCACTCAGGGGCAAATTTTGTTTAACCCTCGTGCTTTGAAACCCTCACAACGCTCAAGATTCCATTTTTCGAACCACTCGCTACGCTCGTGGTTCAATTTTGGAATCTTTCGCTTGCTTGGGTATCAATATAAGCACGAGCGGTTAAACAACAACTTTGCCCCCTTGTAAAACAAATAACTATATCTGAGTTTTTTTATTCTAGAGCTCGGCGCGACGGGAAAACAATTGTAAATTTTACGGGTAATGTTTAATGGGGTCTACTCAAATAAAAAACTAACAATTTAATAGGTACCTATACCTACACGGTGGCTGATATCGTTATTTGTTTACTTGTTTGATGATATAGGTACCCAAGTTCTTTCATTAAATTTAATAAAGTCTATTTGTAACCCGAGTTTTCATGTAAGTATTTGACGTTATCGCACATACCTACTTAGATAAATAAATATTGTCAATAGTAATTGTTTTGTGAATCTCTTTTTGCTTACTAGAGTTCCTAATCAAATCAAATAGAGCGTTTGTTGGCGGCGGCGCGTGCGGAGTGGGCGGGGCGCGGCGTGCGGGGTCGGCGCGCCCCGCCCGGCGCGCGGCACGCCCACGCCGCCGCCGCGCCGCCTCACCCGCGTCTCCGCCGCCGCCGCCGCCGCCGCCCACGCCGGCTTTGTTTACCAACAACGCCGTTCAGGCGTGAACGTGAGCACGGTTACGGTAAATGAGATTAAATAAGAGTTTGCTGTTATACTATAATTCCTTATTTCAATTCAAGTATTAGGTACGCATACCTATGTAGGTATATTCACACCAGCGCTACGACTATTATGATCATTCATAGAAGACATAGACATAGAAAATTTTTATTTAACACCACATTCGAATTTAAATAACTACATATGATAACATGTATGTACATAGAATAATGTACACATACAATATAGGTATACATATATAACGAAACATACATACATATAAAGCTAATGCATCCTGCTAGCAAAGTACGCACGTAAATTTTTTTTTGAATGCAAACTTATTTTGAGCATTTTTGACTCTATATAGAAAATAGTCCCTTTGAAAAACGATTCGAGCCGCCTGCATCACGGTGAACGAATTCGACATGGACCCAATACGGCGAAGAGGGATGGACAGAGATACAAATATACTAATATACGTAGTTTCTTCTACCAGAAATGACACTCACAGATCGGTATCGTACTGCAGTGACATCGCAGAATATGCTTTTACTATACTCTTTTCACATCACCTATTCGAAAAAGGGCTTTTTCTTCCCTGCTAGGAGGGATCAAAGTTGCACTTTTCTTTTCTAGGACACGATTTTTTCTTTCTTGCATACAATTTTTTTTTGGTTAAATAAAACATATTTTGGAACATAACAATTTCCTCATAGTTGATGTGAAAAGCAATATGTGTCACACGGTATCAAAATTGTATCGTCTTGGGCGTTAAAACTTGATCCCTCATTACGCTCAGGATTCTATTGTACAATCCATCGCTTCATTCAGGATTCAATGTACGCCCTTGGAATATAATATCATTTTGATCCCTTGTAACACAAACTACTATAGTTTCATAACTGTTTAACGAGTATGCGGCACAGGTTGTTCCCGGACCAGTTTGGATCATCATAATACATATTAAATTATTAATTCATAATGACATAACGTCATAAAATAAGGAAGCGTGTGTCTACTCGTACTCAGACATGTTTATTTTGCAATTCAACGTTCCTCACGTTTTGTATTCATGGTTATTAAAATGTAATGTTGTTATCTTTTAAGTTAAAGTTCAGCCGGTTTTTAACTTCTAAGCGATTTCAATTACTTAGATTAGACTAGAAATACTCTGGTATAACGACTCCATTAGCCACGAGATCGTACCGTGCCAACCCCCCAACAAATTAGCTCATTCTTTATTCTGAAAAGTATCACATTAAACGGGTATCCATACATTTAAAAAAATTGTAACGCGTAACGGTGATGATTTCCATAGAAATGGAATTATGGCCAAAGTCAATGATCGAAAATGTTAAATAAACAATGAATTCCCTTATTGATTTAGGTCAAGATATTTATACTTCCAATTAACACAATTGCTTCAAAAAATTAAATTCTAATTTATTTTCGAAAAAATTAACGAACGAGCGAGCGAAGCGAAGCGAAGCGAAGCGAAGTTCTTACATTCGACTTGGGACACGCGGCCGGCTAGCGGCACGTCCCGGCATTTCGATGTTTTTAAGCTGAACTGTCAGAGGATAGTTTGATACTCAAGAACTTAAGTAAATTTGTCCTAATTTAAATGAAATTGGGTAAACGTGTAGTCAAGGGCATTATATTTTAGTAATTAAATCATGAGCAGGCTCGATCAAGGGATTATTGAGATTGAAAAGCTTAAAAGGCCAAAAAGCTGTTTGTGAGAGGTCTAGCTATTCTGGTCATTTTATTTCCAAAAACATGGTCGAGTTTAGTATCAAATGAAAGTGCTCGGTTTACACTTTTATAGTATCGTTTTTAAATATACCATTTTGAAATAATTAGCAAGATAAACATAAAATGAAATAAACATAATATAGGTATTTGACAATTGACAGGAAATATTTCGGCTTAGCACAGATACAGTTTATTTTAATTTCTATGGTGACTTAAATCCAGGGGAGGGACAGTCGTATATATAAAGCCCTTTATTCGAAAAAAATAGCGCCATCTATATTACTTAACGCTATACTTTTTTTTAATATGGCTTCACTTTATTTCGTCAAAACATCTTAATCCAGGGCATGAAATAAACAAAAAAACATCTGATAGAAAAGATTATTTATAGATGGTCAAGTAAATCCTATCAGTAGAAAAAGGCGCGAAATTCAAATTTTCTATGAGACGCTATCCCTTCGAGCCTACATTTTTCAAATTTGCCGCCTTTTTCTACTGACAAGATCTGCTTGACGAAGTATATCCATCGTTGCCATGGAGGCGATTGTCACAAAAAACAACTTAGTCAAATAAAACTAAAAATATTAAAACACCGTATTTATTGTCTGTACCTACTACGACATAATTCAGATAAATAAAAATACTTCCGGTTTTACAATGTTAAATGAAACAAAGTTTTCATACGCCATCATCGTTGCTGAGAACTTTATATGTACCAGAAAATTCAGAAAAAATCATGGCGGGTAGATTCAGAACCTGCTGCGTGTAATTTTGTTTCGTGGTCAATTGTGTGTTATTCCAGCCGTGTATGATAGGTACCTATTTTATTTACATCAACAGTCAAGTTAAAAGTACCTAATCTGTTTTCGTGTATTAATAAATACCCTGAAGCCTTTGTCCTATAATATTAATATATAGTTGGTCAAGCAGATCTTGTCAGTAGAAAACGGCGGCTGAAAAATGTAGGCGCTAAGGGATATCGTCTCATAGAAAATTTGAATTTCGCGCCTTTTTCTACTGACAAGATTTGCTTGACCCAGTCATCATCATTCTCTAAACAGATAAACATTCAATAAGTACAATTTCAATGAAGCGACTTATTATACGCGGCATTAAGGTGTCGAGGAGAGTAATGGCTTACAAGTTTACACTTATTGGATTATTTCTTGTAAATGTCAAGATTTTTTGTATTGTACATTTGTTTAATACTTCTGTAACTGTGTACTTATAAAAATAAGTAAAAATTATCCGCGGTATCTTTTACATCTCTCGCAACTCAAATGAATATTGTAAAGGATTGAGCACATCCGTCTGTGACAACTAGGTTGCTTTGGTAAAAAAAAAGAAAATTGAGAAGAACCGTATAGGAGACTTTCTTTCATATTTGGGTTGTAATACTTATCTAATTTATCTATGTATGTATGTAGGTCACTCGTTAAGTTTTGAGATGCTCGAAAATTAAAAATGGACCGCACCTGTATTCTATGTCCATAAAAAGCAAATTTATTAAAAAATAGAACACAAGTGGCCAATTAGCTAAATTAAAAAAAAATCGTGTTGCTTTCATTTTACTATGACCGTTCCCGCGGTTTTTCTTTGAAACGATGGAACTGAACCGGGAACATTTGCGTGCTATTATATTTTATGATTTTAAATTTGGTTTAACCGAAGTTTACAAAGATTACAATCAGCATTTCGGGACTCTGTTCCATCCCGAGCAACAGTTTTAGATGGTATAGTGAATTTAAAAGGGTTAAAATTAAAACTAACCTCTTAAGATGACCAAAGGAGCGGTCGCCCGCAAACAGCAGTAACTGCAGAAAACGTGTCTACTACTGAAATGTTGATCCGATAAGACCACATATACGGACATTGAAAAGATCCTGGGTTAGTTTGAGGAGCGTTACTATCACCCTACATCAACATCTTGGAGTGAGGAAGCTCTGTTGTCGTTAGATCCCGCGTTTGCTCTAACAAACTGATGAAGTTGCGATTTCTGCCCTATCGGATCCAGACTGGCAAAAATGTTTTCAAAGTTGGTTTAGTTAGACGAATGGAACTTTGTATATAGTGAATGATTATGAAAAAATGTAAAATAAATAGTGCTAATATCTTAAATATTTTTTCTGTATTCTGTCTATCTCAAAACTTATCGAGTGACTTACGTACTTACTGAATAAATAATTTTAAGTAAAATTTCACTATGTGCGGAGTATTTAGAGTTTAGACTAATGGAAAACAATAATTACCTACTTACTAGAGTTACTAGGGGAATTCGAAAAAGCGGCCAGCTGGTGTTGTCCATAATGTCCATGTCCTAAAAATGTTTTGATTTGCCCTTTGAAATATTATTTTACTTTCGGTGACGTTTAACCTTTTGAACGCCAAACGGTGTATCCATTTGCCGTGCCACTGACGCCACGGGGGGAAATTTAGTTTTGTGAATAAATAATGCCAACCTAAAAGTGGGGTGTTTTTCAGTAGATTTTCATCAAAAAACGATCGACGTCAAATGCCGTCTTTGGCGTCGTTGTCACGATTTTGCGTTGACGTCAATTGCCGTCTGTGGCGTTCAAAAGGTTAAGGTGATGATCTTTACAAGCCCAAACCTGTCTCTCAAATTAATTTAATTGATAACCATGCAGAAAATGGAGAAATTCAAGTCAGGTAATCTCTGACAAACAAAGCTCATAAGTTTAGTGAAATACAAACCGGAATTCGAGTCCCAGTCTCTTTTTCAACAGAAACAAATAAATGCCAATCAGATTACACGAACCTCTCCGCTGATGTGTATGTACTTAAATTTGGTAACAGTGATTTGATTAATCTACAAAACCACGAATGCCTGAGAAAGTTTACACAATGTTGATGTATAAATAGTAAAATTGTAGAGCTAAGTAAAGTCTAATCGTCACGGTACGGTGCCTTCACATGAATAACGTGATCTTTGGCTACTTTATCATAGAAGGATTTTATTGTTTTGATTGTCTTTGTTAAGGCTTAGGGGTCACGGAGGCAACGACCTCTGGGAAAACAGAAATAGTCTCGAGTTCCATTTCATGGAGCATTCGTGTTCGGGTTGTGGTATGAGAGGAGCCCATTGGAGTGCACGTCACGCGCGGCGCGGCGCGCGGTGGCGGTCTCCAGCAGCAGATAACGCGCAGACTCATGCGATAATCGCGCCGCTTCAGCGGATGCGGCCAGCGGAAACTGTCAATGCGACCACCGACCAATCCTCATTTATGCTGATACTACGCAGATTATTCTGGTGCGCATCGCTACTTTTTCTGCCAGCAATTTCCGCAAATAAAGATTACTTTCCAATCAGCAGTGTGGCTAGCTTTCGCACATGGCTCTTGAAGTGTGTTAGGGCCGACATGCACGTCCTCGACTCGCGGCGATTCCCACAGACATTTGCATAATGATGCGAGCTGAATGCCGAATCGCCTCGCGCCGGCTCGTACAGGCATTACTTATCGAATGCTCTGACAAGGCCAAACGCTCCACATTTATTTTTACTCGTTGGAATTTGTTTTTTCCGGTGTTTTATTAGTTACCTATCAGTTTTTCGGATGCTTTAACTATTTTAATTCTGATATAGTAGTTTTCCTTATAAATAAGGGCATAGTTTTAATTTATGGATATGGGTTTTTTTCGATATTTATATATATAAGAGTGTTTTCAGATGGTTTTTGGATAATTAAAACATTTATTTACATACAATATATATACAGTGGTACTACTAAACGAAATTAATAACTAGCTTAAATCTAAAATAGGCCCTTGAGGCATTGTACCAAGGATGCTGGCGGCATTTCCTCGCTGTATCGCAATACTGATACGTTGTGCGAGGTAGCCGCCAGCTCTTCGGTCACCAGTTACGTTTTTGGATTATAATTGGAATATGTTACCTCTAGTTATTTAGTCAGAGAATAAACTATGATACCTAGAACAAAAGAGAAGAACTGCACCTGTACTGTACTACCTACAAGCTACGGGCTACGGAAACCTATTGAACTGGGCAGGGCAAGAACGATAAACAAGAGGCAGGGATGATCCTTTCTATCTATAATTTTACAAGACATCAGTTTCTGGAGGGTACGTTTCTGTGTCCTTATATAAGGTGTGTATGTGAAGTATATGGGCTATGCCGAGCAGCTAGAGGTATGGCACGGAGCCAGCAGAGTCCAGCAGAGGGTGGGGGGTGGGACGTACATGCAACAGGGCGAGCAGGAGCAGCAGCAGCGGGGTGGCGCACGCCGACGCCGGCGCTGAGGGCGGTGGCGTGGCGGCGGCGCGGGCGCGGCGCATGTCAGCCGGGCGCCCGGCGCTGCCGGCGCGGGCGCATGCCCGCCGCCAGCCGGCGACTGCAGCTCTGGCCGCGCGTGGCGCCGCGGCACGAGACTCTATCACTGCACTCGTAGTCACTGTAGCACTGAGCGGGCGCGTGTGCGCGCATGGGTCGGACGGCGCGAGAGTGAGGTCGGCGTGTGCGCGCCGCGGGACTCGGCGAGGGACTGAGCCCGCGCCGCCGCCGCCCCCTGCTCCCCGCGGGCGAGAGCCTCCGGCCCGGGCCTCACCCGCCGCCCTCCCGCTGCACTGATTTGATTTATTTTTATTGACGTTGCTCGGGCGCAGCGGGCGGCGGCGCTCTGCGCGAATTTCAAGATGGAATGCAGATAGAGTTTGAGACCGTTGCTCCGGGTTGTTGGGCTGATTTTTATTTGTAGCTCTTAGAGAAAATATTGACAATTAGGTACATTAAAACCATAATTTACTAAGGTCAATGAATGAATAATATAAAATGTCCATACCGTAAGTAAATATTTAATTACTATCATGCCTTATCTATTTTTTTCACACGGGCTGTTGTAGTTAATAAGTAGTATCTTCTATTATGTATACAGATTGAGTTATATAAATGTATGTAAGGTAATAAAATAAAATTACACCTATCTACGGTAAATTGTTTTATACGGTATTAGATTAGAGTTATTTTTTTTTATTTACGAGCTCTACATTTAACAATGCATCTCATTCATGTATATTGGGTGGAAAGAGGAAAGATAACAATAGAGGAAAGAGATCCTTGGTGGACTTACTATGTACTATGGCTATGTACGCGAAAATATCGGTTTCAGAGGGTACTTAAATTTTACAATAGCTCTCGATGCCTGACGGGATGCATGTTGCGGTCACCCACGGCCGCCGACCGCCGACCGACATGGAGCTGGTGGCCACCGCAACACATCGCGCGCAACATAACTGCTTGACCGCGAGTCGGTAGGTATAGGTACTGCGACCGAGTTCAGCGGGAAACGACCACAATAATCAACATTTTAATCTCGTAAAAAATGCCCGATTTCCGTTAAACGCAGTATTATGAAAACCAGTCACAATTTCATATTCAACAGTTTCAACAAATACCTAGCAAGGATTTAGCTACCTAAACCAGAATCACAAAAAAACCCACTTAAAATTGTCGGAAATTCTCAAAATTCTCAAAGTTGATGGAATTGTACTTAAATGATTTTGGGATCTGCCCGACTATTTTAAGTACCCGATTACACCTTTGGTACCTAATGTATTGTAGGTAAGTTTTTGAGTTCATCCCAAAGAGGTCTAATCTCTAATCGGATATCAACATTGGGTTATTCTGGTTCGATACCCAGGCCGGAAAGCAACCTTCGCGGACTTTGAATACAAAATGGATCTGGATATCTGGATGAAATAAAATATACTTATTACTTACACTTAATTTAATTTTTAACAAGCAGAAAAGTCTGCGAACGATGTTATTAAGCTTATAATAAATTTAAAAGTGGATAAATTACTGTCTTGGGTTAGACTTGAACTCACGGCCTCTGGATCGATACTCCAGCGCTTTGCCATCTGAGCCACC
Organism: Cydia splendana; assembly: GCF_910591565.1. Classification (NCBI taxonomy): domain Eukaryota; kingdom Metazoa; phylum Arthropoda; class Insecta; order Lepidoptera; family Tortricidae; genus Cydia; species Cydia splendana. The sequence continues at coordinate 64,833 of NC_085977.1, forward strand.
AAGACCTCATCAGTAGCCAGCAAACGCTCAAACGCAACGCTCAAGCGCAGTAACGTTCTTACGGTAGATGTCGCTAGGGTCCCCTAGACCCATATGGTGGAAAGATTTGCTGACTATGGATGAGGTCTTGGTGGCTCAGATGGCAGAGCGCTGGATTATCCGGTAGTATCCGGAGGCCGTAAGTTTAAGTCTCAAACAAGGTCAAAAATTTTCCACGTTTAAATATAAGTACTTATACTTAGGTATTAAGTACATACTACCTATTATTTATTTCAGTTCGATACTATTTATGCACATCAGACTTGGACGGGAATTAAACTTGGACTTGGAACTAAAATAATTTTAAACGAAATGGATAATATTTCACAGCAGTCTCTATTACTCGAAGTGATTCCCTATAAGATATTGAAAACGTTTTTGTGGTAACATTATATACTCCTTGTTTACTAATACAAAACATATCATAGAGCTCCGGTCCTGGAGTGTAATTTTTCTGCTCACACTTTTCCTCATTAAACGGAATATACAATAGACATCGCTCTCCATAGAAAATTGCCTTCCAAAAATGACCCCAGCCACACTGACACTGACAGCTATTCGTTCTCTATGAATATGTCCCACCTGCTTTTAATAAAATTATATGAATTATGTCCAAAAAACAATTTCCCGCTATTAAAAAAAAGTTGTGATTGGTCAATATAAGTCTTGATTGGCTATAATAATATTCTATGCGTTAAACCTCTTGCGCGGCGTTACAATATTTTGGCGTTGTCAAATCTTGTAAGGATGATACTAACCAGGAGGGAACCAATTCATATAATTATTATTATGACGCGTAATTATTGTTAAGATTACGCATGTTTATACTTTATGTGTATATCGGTACATTCAAAAGTTGAAATGTAATATTAATGCGTAGTAATATGTATTTTGGAACAGTGTCAGTACATACATACAGACTTCTATAAAATGCCAGTGGTCAACGTTTCCCAATTTTATTTAAAACACTTTTCGATAGGTTGGTACCTAGGTATCGTTAAAATGATTTACAAAATCGTTACTTCAATTCGTGGCACCAGGTACCTATTGCTGTGTCGTTAGATTACTTGTGACAAACAAGAGGATTCATTATATGTAGTATCAAATTGACACTATATTACTAAATATACACGGTGACTAAAAAGTAACTGCATTGCCGTTGCCAGGGAGGTTTTGGGATTATTCTGAGCAACTTTTACTGGGGGACCAACCACTTAAACGCGTAAAAAAATTACCCTCCCATAGAAAATGGGCCAGCCAAAATGTATGAAATAGCCAATTTTTTTTTCGTGATTTCGGGGTTGGTCCCCTAGTAAAAGTTGCTCAGTATAATCCCAACACCTCCTTGGCAACAGGAAAGCATTTATTTTTAGCCACCCTGCAATGTATATTTACGTTATTGACAGGGTTCTATTATTATTAAAAAAAATATTTAATATTTTACATAAAAATAAATAATCGGAGTTGCTTGTTGCTTTAAAATAAAATGAATAGCCAACTTACTCATCGATATGTTGCATAACGCTATCACCATTCTGCCACCCAGTATCAAAAAGGCATAAGTCATTATGAAACTTGTATAGAGTTACCGTAAAATGGGGTGAGTTGGGTGAAATTTGACTTTCAAACCTCGATAAAATTTTATTTTTACATGTGAAAACTGAATGGTGTATATAATAAGTGGTTCGGACGTTTGTATTTTAGTTTGTATTTTATTTTGGGTAGTTCCATTTCATAACTTTGACGATAAAGAGGAAAACCCACCTCAGCCCGTAGTGCCTCGTATTTGGGGTGAGAGGGTTTTTCATACAAAGGTGATTTTGGAAGATTGTTGGATCGATTTTTTTTTATTATGAATATTACTATAGCTCCATTTTAAATTGGAATACATTATTTTTGTAGCAGTAGCCTTAAAAACCCACCTCACCCCCCTCTCAATCCTTCTCCCCCCATTCATAACCCATAGCTCCCCGCGAAACCTACTCACCCCGTTTTACGGTACGACATTTGGTTTAGCGTATAAGTCTACAACAGTCTGTTAATTTCAATAATTATTTATAACGTTTAGGAATTACACTTACACAAACCAATTAATCCCATCCTTTTTCTTGTGTTTTATTGTATTGTTGCGGCACCATTTTACCGCACAAGAAGGCATTTTATGTAGCTTTCTGAATTAATAATTTTATATGGGCAGACATCAATTGACATGTTATAACACAGAAGGCCGCTGTCGTACTAAAGCTGTCAAATTCCGCCCGACACAGTCGATTCGTTTTCGGCACAGTAGCCGTGGGGTCATTTTTGAGCTCAAGTCAGTCTTCTATCGTTTCTCATTAACAGTTGAATTGTAAGTCGTCACCTCATCAGCCATATTTAAGGTTTTCATCCTCCAATTACCTTTATTTCGGATACACATTTTGAAAATGTGACCCTTCATACCATATTCACTACAAAATTTCCCTCGCAAAGTGCCTTCAGCCCTCATGTGCCCCTGTTTTCAGCAACAAAAACAAACTCTATCGTCTTCTCTTGCCTGTAGTTTAAATTTGGTTTCCTCATGTCGCGGACCATAGCCTCCGTCCCTTTCTACCTTGAACATTTGTGGTTGGGTTTCTTTTTCTTCACTCTTGTAGGTTAAATGAATGCGGTCTCCACAGTTTTTCCAATTTCCAATATTTTTTCCAATGGTAGGTCTGCCTGTTTAAGCAATTCAAACTTCACTGCTTCATACAAAGTGCCATTTAGAAGCCGTTCTTTGAGCTCTTCATTGAGATTTTAAAAATTACAATTTTTGGACAACTTCTTTAGTTCGAGTATGTATTTATCTAAATTTTCGTCTTGTCTCTGGTTTCTTTTTCTGAATTCAGCTTTTTCCAGTGCATAATTTTTAACAGGATGGTAATGTTTCTCTAATTTTTCACAAATTTGCTCATATGTGAGAGCCACTGGTGAGTCTGGAGTGCATATAATTGTAAGAAGCTCGTAGACACTCGCTCCAAGCTTTGTGATAAGTAGCGGTACTTTCTTACTGGCATCAATGTCATTTAAAATGAATAAACACTCCAGCTGTTGTTTGTATGCATTCCAGTTGCCTCCGGTAAAAACTTCCAGGTTCGAAATCAACTTCATTTTATAATTTGCGTGGTTTTCTGCAATCTCGATAATTATTCCTCTTGTTCTTCAATATCCCGAAGGAATCGTCGAATTTTCGATTTCGAATCGGATTTTATAAGTTCGCCTATTACCGTTTGCCGTTAGTTTTTTCATAACCTCAAAACTACACACTCGAAATTCAACATATAACTATTATTTATGTTATCACACGTTGTTCGTAGTCGTCTCATCGCCAGATTCTAAAAAGGAGCAATATTTCCCAAATTTAGAAATAAAGCAACCGAATGCAATTTCTACAAAATTTGACCAATCAACCGCAACGCCATTGGGTGCCTTGGAAGACTTAAGTTTGTGGTATGAAACTGTTAATGTAGAAATACAAATACCTATTTTAAATTGTAAAGGATGGATTACCAAGAATTATTAAAAAATGGCTCTCTGTACTTAAACTTTGTCTTTACTATATCATATTGTGTAACATCATTCAATTGGTCTGATGACAAATTTTGAAATCCCTTTTATTATTGTCGGTACACTTGTACTGGTTCCGAAAAACACAATATTTCAGCTATACTCATAAGATTTAACATAAATAATTGCATTTTTTTATAGCTAGTTTAAACCTCGCGCGAAAACGCCTCGCAAGCCATTTGTGACGTCATTAATTAGTTGGTGGAAGGGTGATAGACATTGTTCACATACTTACAGTTACGAATTTTCCCTTGAATCCGAATAATATTGTAAATTCAGCACCATATATTATGATTAGGGATGATAAATACATTACAAACATTAATCACAATAACTCTCACACGGTTGCAATTTAAGATGAATTATTTAGATACATGCAAATTCTGAGTGAAAATCACCCAGCGCTAATAAAAAAATAATAATAAATAATTTAAAAAGTTTTTTGGTGAAATATCATATTATTTAGCATTTTATTTATTTAATAAGAAATAAATATTTACTTTACATCGTGTAATAATATTTTCTGGACGTAATAAATGTTTAGTGGCGAAATAACATTTTTTTTGAACCTCCAAACTCTTTGGTGAGGATGTATGGATTACGGTCAATGAGGTTGTCTATGCTGCTCTAAGAAATACGTAATGGGTTGATGACGTCACTCCTTAGGTCGCTTCTGATTGGCGTTTCAGTCAAAATGGCTGATTGGAGAATTTTGCACCTTTATTTTATTGAATATATTAATAATCCTAATGTTTATACTGAGATTGGGCCATTTTTTAGAACCATATTAACATATATGTTTCTTTGAAACTATTATTTCCATGATTCTTTGTTATTGTCATCTGGCCAATTCTGTAGAGATGGATGGCCTGATAGCAATAATTTAGGAAGAGAATATAATTGTTATTTTTTATAGAAAAAACGAAATTACCATGGACCAGGACTGTGTGTTGTGCCTATCGAATCATTATACCTTGTTCGCTTTCTGATGAAATAATGTTAGAGCTGCATGCCTCCCATCTGGGTGTAACTAGAATGAAGAAGATAGCGCGCTCCTACTTTTGGTGGCTAGATTTCGATAAGGACATTAATGAGATATCTAAAAATTGTAAGATTTGTCTGCAATGTAATATACAATGTATAATGTAATAATGTTTGGCAGGGAGCTGAGATGCCGTTTCTCACTCCTTAGGCCTCACCCAGTAGCTGGCTTAATTGATAAATGATGATGAAGATGATGATGTCCTCCCAGACGTATCCGTCGACGGCGACACCCGGACAAATCAGGTATTATGTAAATTCTGACGTGCATGGGCTCGAATGTGACTTGCGAAACCGAGATCAATTGATAAATAACACATACAACAGTAATTGAAAAATAGTAATGATAGTAAAATATTTCTGTCCGGGGAGAAGGTTATGGCAAGGGACTACTTACCGCAAAAATAAAAAGAAGTGGTCGCTTGGTGTCAGTTACACATGTTATTGTACCCCGGTGTGACTTATGAGGTCGAAGTTGAGGGGCAAAGTTGGACGGCATACCAATCAGCTACTAAAATGTAGTCAGCTTTTAGAATAGTTATATTATATTTACTTAAACATTTAATTACTATGTGGGGGAGAGTGTGGTGACAATAAATACTCCTTGTTTATGAATAGGATTAGTCTATGGCCTTTTGTGACAGTTGTCAGTTTTTGAAGTGTTTCAGTTTAGGTCTATGTTTTTGAGAAATAAAAGGTCTTGTGTTTTTCATGATGGTGTATTAATTAATTAGTTAATTACTCATCCATAAAAGTACAAATATAACAGTTTTGTTAATAAGAGACTCGCCCTAAAAATGAGTAAGCGATTGAACAAAAACAACTCGAGACGTTCAAGTGCTCTAACGGATCGGATCGGATGCCACTTTTTGACTGATTGAGTTCCATCCTAATTATAATTAATTGATCCCTGTCTAATGGAGTCTGGTTTGTTGGGGTTTGCAAATTTAAGTCCATTTAGTTTTTAAGTCGTTCTCTTTATATGGGATAATTAATTATGCATGCATATAATTAGTCGCGGCCGCCGCCGCAGAGTGTAAGTGTATCGGCCCAACTTTTTGCTGGCCAAATGCGAATGCTGACGAGATCAATAGGTACTTATTAGTGATTAAGATAAATATTAAAACGTGATAATTATAGAAAATTAAATTAACGTTTGTGTCGCGTCACTTTGGTTTGATTATTTCCCTAAATTTATGAGTTAAACCACTAGTATAACGAAAAGGTGTATTATCGCAAACATTACCTATTTATTACAGCGAATGATGCGCTGACCTATTTGTCACGCGAGAACTTGGAATTACCATATTATGTAGCTCTTAATTGTTGAAAAAATTAAAAGCGATTACGTGCTGAATTCGCATTCTGATATATCTGAGGTTTTACTAGTTACGCTCGATTCAGTATAGGTACTTAGGGAACATGCTGCAATGGCAACGAAACAGTAGGTACAGTCAGCGTCGTATAGTAGGTAGCATCCAAAGTATTAAAATAGTTCGGTACGCCATACAAATAATATGGTGTACCGAACTATTTGAATAGTTTGGATGCTACCTACTATAATGATGACACTGACTGTAAGTACAGCAGCGGGCTCGGCCGGCGCGGCGAGCGGCGCGGCGACGCGGAGGTCGGGACTGCGCACTGCGGCGCACGGATCGTCTTATCTCAGAGTTATTATACAGTATTTCCTGCCGATGATGTTACTTACTTTATTTCCTGTAGCAGAGGTCGTGGCGTGATTCCCTCGGGCTCGTCGTGCGGGCGTGCGGGGCGCGGCGGCGGCGCGCACGCGGCGGCGGCGCGCACGCGGCGGCGGCGGCCCACAGCCCGCGGCGGCGGCGCCGGCTCCCGACCAGCTGCGCGCTGAGCCTCGGGCAAGGCTGCGCCACGCAACCGCTGCCGCTGCAACAGATGCACCGCGATTATACTACGAGGCTCATTCATATAATATGTAATCGTACAACTGTTCCCGTAGGGCTCGCCGGCTCTTACAAGTTCTTGGGTTTTCATTGCATTTTGAAATTGTTTCATGAGAGCAATTAAAAGTCGGCGACAGCTCTGGACTACACTTTAGAGGAAGGCAATTGCGGCACAAGCTTTGTTGATCTATTTCATTGATAGCTGATATCTATTGAAAACCTTCGGCTAGATCTTTTTACAGAACTTGCGCGATCCAAAGTAAGTAATTAATGTAATGTGTAATGTAGGTATAATTAACTTATCAACTGTTTGCGTAATATTTTAGCTTCACTTATTCGGCTTGAAATATCGGTTTTGGCTTAGCTGTCAAGTTACAAATTAACTTTGATATCAAACGTTTGTTATGAAACTTCATTACACAATTGGCCTGTCGATCATGGCAATGAAACTGCCGCGTGAATGCTTCACGCTTCATACCGTGTACGTGTACGGACACCCGCGAGATCCGGAACACAATGAGCTATGAATATGTCATGCTCAATACGAGTGATTGTTTTCAATCAATCAATAAATATCAATATGTATTTATAATGGATTTGTTCCAATCAGCGAGAAGAACATCAATGTGTCGATGGAGCGTATGATGGATGATGTCCGCGCATTGTGAGGAGCGGCGGAGCTGCGCGGGCATTGAATAACGTCGCGGGGACTGACGTGACGGGGACTTGTCGCCGAGAGTGCGCAGCGCAAAGGGGCCGCGAGAGGCGCGAAACAATAGCGCATCAGCTTTATGACACCCCGCGGTAAACTCCATTACATATTCATGTGGAACCAAATCATTTAGCAAGTGCAGCGGTCGGCGGCCGCTCCCGCGGACCGGTTTAATGAGCCCCGCGCGCCGCGGGCCGCACCCCCGCACGGGCCCTCGGGCTGCGCCGGCGGCGCGCCGTGACCTGTTTATTTTTAGCCAACTGGTTGTTCCGAACCTTCGGAACCCACTTCTCCCGGCCCATGCGAATGCACCGCGACCACTGAATGCGCACGGATTTCATACTATGCATGAATAACGACGCTAATAACACGACGCAGCCGCCATAAACATGAAGTATGGCAGCTTTCGTAATAACACTCGGTACTGTATTTTCCAAACAAGGTAATAAGTACCTACAGGTAAAGCCGCCACTAAAAGAGCGCTAAGGTTTCTAACTGCTTAAACGAGACATGAAAAAATATGTATTATATTATATTCTATCTTTTTGTTGTTGTCTGCCACCTTACCTCCGCGGACATCATGATCCCGCCATTACCTGAACAAAGGGATCCCGAACCCAATGGGTTCGCTAAGAAAGGGTAAAAGACAATGCACTGCAATTCACTACCAAAACACACTCGTTCGCCAGATGTGCTTCTATATTAAACTATCGAAAAGGAAGCGTTAAAGTGGTTATAAAAATAATTGGGTAGGTATCTAAGTCGGTATTGAGGCGAGCGGCGACGCGCTCTAAAGTCTCTAAACCAGGCGAGGTGACTGACAGTAATGCCTAGTCTAGACTAGACTTAGGCTAATCCTTTATTGAAACCTCGGCCTCGGCTCATTCCACTCGACGCGCCGTCAAAAACAAATTATGCAGGCTTAATTAGTTTCTTAATCCGTTTAATGTAGCGTGGGAAAGATATATACGCGCGGGTGGAAAATGTGATCCGACGTGGCATGTGTCGTCGTGTCGCGGCGGCGCAGGAGCAGGACCCCGTTGTGACGACAACTGACACAAAGCCTGGAGCGGCTTGAAGAGATTAGCGGGGAAGGTCCACGGACGGCGCGGGACCGTCGCGACTGTTGACACGCGCGGGACGCGGGGACAGGTGCGGCGGCCGCGGCCGGGGAGAGGCTCAAATTAACTCCAAACTTTGTTGTTAGAAACTGGTCGTTAGAAAAACAAGGGCTCGGCCAGGTGCGGCAAACACCACGCACCCCTCACCCCGCCCGCGCCCGCCGCTGTTTGCTCGGCGCACGTCAAATATTATTGGATGATGATACGCAATTTACGCGTGTCGCGGCCATTACCGCGCCGCCGCCGGCAAACAGCCACAAGACACTCGTGAGAAACCCATCATTTATGCTTCCCATCAGGTTTATCAACAGAGTGATAAGGCTGATCGAATAAAGTCCTGCGGTCGCTTCAAGCCTAGACAGCGTGGCGCGAGCACAGCTCCCGGCGTGGGCCGCGCCGCACCCACTTGGCCGTATCATCGACGGTAATTGTTATAATTCAAATTCGAATGCCACGGTTTTACAAACCACGACGTTATAAACGATGATAATATTGCATACTTTACGAGGTATCAGAAAGATATAAAAAATAAACGACAGGCAGAATGACTCGGCCGCAAACCGTAATGACATGTTTATGGAAATTTTAATGTGGATGTGTCAGCGGCGCGGCGGCGCAGGGCTCTCGCTCGATGACAACCTACATACCCGCACCGGCTCGGCTCAATAGAGGACACAACAATAACATCCTGTTTACACACTGCTCCCGCTAATGCAACGCCCCGCCCTAAGCAGGTGCATAGTTAAGTTCCTATACCTACAGGGTAATCGTTTTCAAGTTGATATGACTAGGTAAGTACTTAGGTAGCTTATAGGTACTGCGCTTGTTTCAAACCATTTATTTACTAACAGTGGCCAGCGCCCAGGCCCACACAGGAACAGGAAGTAGCAATGGCAGGATACATTGTGATGGGAATTTACTGTGCACGGCCACGGCGAGTTATTGAGAAATTGCAAGTGTGTATCTCATGTGGAGTAAAGTATCAAAGTATGTGACTTGAATATAGGTTTAAGCAGGCACATGTAATTTAGGTACTTACCTATAGTCTGTACTTTTAGGTATTTAAATAAAAGTAAACAAACAATTTGTAATTTTTCGAGTAGATAACATTTATTGGTTAACCAACCAAATACAAAACCGCCTGGATGTGTCACTGAACGACCTGACTTTAACCTGCATTATTTGATCATGTAATGTTTTTATCTACCCTCAACTGGCTTAAAGAGCTATTTGAGGGTAGATTTTGTTTACTTTTAGTTAAATACCTAAAGATAGGTACAGAGTATAGTTTAGAATTAGGTACATGATCTTACTAGCCACAATAGAGTACACTATCAAAAAATTTCGCTCTGTGGCAGAGCAGAGAACAGGATTGAGGATCTGTGTATTCTTGAAGGCATGTCTTGAAACACTTTTTTACTTTAACATCCCCATACCTTACAATTGGAGAGTCTGTTTTCAGGCATCGTATTTATAAAACCTTAATGGCTACAATGTATCTGTTGTCTGGGATCATGTGTAGTACTGTTCGTTATGATTGATATAGCTCTGTCATATTCGCATTTAATTAGCTTGTTCACAAAGTTTTTGTTCTTTCCCCGCGCCCCGCGCACCGCGCGACCGGTAAGAACGCGACGCATCCCGTGTTCCGCGAAGCTCTAACTCCGGCACGCCGTAATAAGCGCTATTGCTCCGATAACGCATGGTTTTTGCGGAATATCGCAGAGTCATTGGCTGTGATCATCCACAATGGGCGGTTTTTCCTGCGGCGGTAAGCGGCGACTTCCGGCGCGATGCCTCCGCGACACTCCTGTCAACGACCCTCCGGCCCCAGGGCTCTAGCCCTTTCATTGGCACCAATCTTTGTGCGATTACCCAAGTAACACACAAGCAGGATAATAGAGTAAAATTATCATCTTATTCAAAAATTATGATTGCATTAATTTTGTGTATAAGCAGTGGAAATTACTAAATTCGGAATAAAGAAATATGTGGGCCTAGTGGGGCCTATATACCAATTAATGCTGAATAAATTTTGCATAGTATCGGTTTTGCATATTAAAACTGAATATTACTTATTTCTTATACAGTTAGTCGGACATTACTCAGCTTAAAGCATTTGTGGTTACTAAAAGCTGCATAATAGCGTCATTAGCAGCAATTAGCTGTATATATTCTGTGTTGTGAGATATTAAGCAGACAATATTAAGAAAAATGTGATAGTGGCTACTAAATGCTGAAAAGAAGCGTCGGTGGAGACTTTCAACTGTATAAAAGCGGTTGCAGTTTCTGTTTTAATGCTAGTTTTTGAATAAAGGTGGACGCTATTACTGGAAGCTGTAATGAAATCCAAATCTTATTTGTTATTCAGTAGCTGCATATATGGGTTAATTATGGCTTTTATAGACATAACGTCTGAATAATAAATACTAAAACAACACTTATACTTAAGTTATAGCGATTTTAGTACACATGTACTATCTTTTCTTGCTAAAAGCTGCAAAATGAACGCAATGACAAACGCTATTCAAACTACTGCTTAGTATCAACAAGTGCGCGGTGGAGAGGGTTCCGTAGCTTTATACACGGTCAACGGTGCTACTTGAGCCTGATTGCCTTGAGCTTGAGCTTGTTTTTATTTTATTTTGAACGCATCTTCCGTATTTATTCTTTAATCCAATCATTATTAAAAAAATCGAGGTTTAGTTTTCTTAACAATTCTTTTCGATTGGTTATTTTACGTAAACAATTACTAGCTTCCATCGTAAATACTGTTAACGGACCATTTGCATACCTTACTGCAACGAGATAAGGTTTACCAATGGCCATTTAAGGTTGTTGCTAGTTGGCAAACAAGGTGTCAAATGCTAGTTATTGATATTGTTGCATTAAAAACTTTTAGACTGGACTGGGTATGTGAAAAATAAAATAATCACCCCCATTAAAATATAGCGAAATCGGTTCTCCTGTCGATTTTGAACGGACTGTTTTTAGGTTTCAAGTGGGTCTACTCATACCCACCCCACACTATACTCGTACTCATACCTAAACAATACTGCCCATACCAAACTATACTTGTACTCATACCCGCACCTTCGCACCTATACCATATTCATATTCATACCATACTCGTAACCATACCATACTCATACTATATACATCTTCGTACTCATGTCGTACATCTTTGCGTGTACCTTTACCTACTACATATTTGTCGGAACTGATAACGGAAAAAACCGGGCAAGTGCGAGTCGGACTCGCGCACGAAGGGTTCCGTACCATAATGCAAAAAAAAAACAAAAAAAAGCAAAAAAAAAAACGGTCACCCATCCAAATACTGACCACTCCCGACGTTGCTTAACTTTGGTCAAAAATCACGTTTGTTGTATGGGAGCCCCATTTAAATCTTTATTTTATTCTGTTTTTAGTATTTGTTGTTATAGCGGCAACAGAAATACATCATCTGTGAAAATTTCAACTGTCTAGCTATCACGGTTCGTGAGATACAGCCTGGTGACAGACGGACGGACGGACGGACGGACGGACGGACGGACGGACGGACGGACGGACGGACGGACAGCGAAGTCTTAGTAATAGGGTCCCGTTTTACCCTTTGGGTACGGAACCCTAAAAATAACTGTGTAATCTGCCGTGCCCCCAGATTTATCATATAACTTAAATATTATATCGCGTTTATAATATTAGTAGGAAGTAGGATTGAATATTGCCCGTGTTACATACCTATAATGTTTCTCATCAAACTAGTGAGGATCTATGTGGTTTTTACCATTTGTGTATATAACCCTAATAGGCTTTAAGATTGAGAAAACAATTACTATTATACTGATGTTATTCAAAACGTGTTGTTCTAAAACCATTATTATCTAACATGTAGCTTAGTAACGCGAATAATGTGAATGCCTATTCAGAAAGTTAGCACATAATAGCTGTGGCAGCAGCTTATATTCAGCACAGTCGGACGCCATTACGTTTGCTCATATTCTAACCTGTACAATTAAATAGGAATTTAAAATGAACTGAAAAACCCATTTTTATTCATTTATAAAACTAGTTTTATCGTAGCATAACTTGTTAAAGTACATTTTCTATCACTAAAACATCTAAACACCGCAAAAAAATTACAAATTTAAAAGCGGAGTACTAAATTTTCTATATTTACTTTCTAAACAGTGCATTATTTACGCGGCGCTTTAAAATTTTAAATAAAATGTATATATATATTTACAGTAAAGTCGCATGCGCAATAAAATTGATGTTATGTAAACATCAAATCAATAAATGGGTAATGTCCTCCTTATTTTGTAATCACTTCAGAAACTACACTTTGACACGAATTCACAAATTAAAATGGAACACAAATCATACACAAATAGCTGAACATATTTTCTGTAACAATGCACTTTTGAACCAAAAGCTGAATAACGTATGACTAACTGAGTCATTCTATACAAAGCTGGATAACTTTGGTTTAAAAGCGGTATAGAAGCTTTTGACAGTCTCTATACAAGTGTTATTCAGCGATCCAATGTGTGGGCACACACTTATACAGCTATTACATTACTGTTATTCAGTTTTAAGCGGCGTAGGCATGCCCACTTTGCGCCCAAACCTTCTGTATAACGTCTGTATTAGCGCTTATACAGAAGATATACAGCTACCTTATTACGGCATGCTCTATTATTCAAACAATATTCAGCTACTTTTGTGTTACTTGGGTAGGTATGTACATCTCTCACCCCAGACACCTATACCGACAATCATTCTCTCTCTGTTGTCGACCTGTAAAAAGCATCGTTAACCCTTCTGTAAGATGCTCCATCTTAATTATTCTAGGTTTGGATTGTGTTCTTAGACTTCTTAGTACTTAATGTGGGATTCGTTTTTTTATGGGAGAAAATGGGAAATCTCGTAGTAGAAAATTAGAAATGTACATATTTGTTAAAAATGTATATACAAGAGATGTCTAAAATACATTTATTTAATACATTTACAGGTTTCATAAATGTGATACAAAAAGCCAAATTACCTATGTAAATAAGAATATTATCATGTAATCTAGAAGCTAGACATTGGGCAGATGGCGACAGATCTGTGCTAACAAGTAGCAGTAGCGTGGGAGCGACGTGATTAAGATAAAGAGGGTCGCATATGGTGTGAAGTGTCGTAGTATTATAGGTCCCTAGTTGTTGTACGCGGTATTATACGCGCGCGCATGCAGCAGCTGCGCACAGACACGCGCATTGTGGCGTGTGTCGTGTTGTCATGCAACCACACATGACACACCCTCATCTCATATGGCAGCTCGTTTGTTGCCTTCTTGTCAATACGCCAATATGTCGCGAAATGGAGGATTTTTATTACGTAACTTTAAGTTATTTGTCTAATGACGAAGTAACTAAATATTTTTATTTTTATATTATTAATAATAATTAGTAGAGATGCCCCGAATAGTGAATTTGGCTGAATACCGAATACCGAATATTCGGCCCCTCTCTCAGCCGAATGACATGCGAACATTTTGAGTCACAATTATTATGAAAATTGTTCGCCAACAAAGCACAAAGTTTGCAAGATATATTTTTATGCTGAACAGAATTAATGAATGTAGTTAGAGTCAATAAAAAAAATCTTTATTGCAACTTTGAGTTGTTACATAACATTGGTTCCTGGCTCTCAAAGTAGGTTTCCCTGTGTCTCAAGAGCCAGTTCCTTCCCAATTACAAGCGTAGGTAATGTTACAATGTTAGACATTTTATATTACATATTTAACAATATTAAAATTAATTTTAAAGAAAGATGAAACTGTGATGTGTGTGTACGCGCGCGTGTGTGAGTATTTTGTGTCTGATTTTTATTATGTGATGTCTGATAATAAAATCAGACCCATGATAAAAATAAAATATTTTGTAATCAACAAATGCTCAAAAACATACCTTCGTGTCTAACTGCTTTCCAAGAATACATTTTATATATTAAACTAGATGAAAACCCGGCTTCGCTCGGGTAAAATAAATAAAGGCTTGGCCACATACAGAGCGCGACGCAGCGCCGCGTCCACGCCGCGCGACCGCGGCACATGCTAACAGGTTACCGACGTCAAACAGACTGCGTCCCGCCGGTATCACGCCCCGCTTCTGTCGCGCCCCGCGCCGCGCGGCCCATTGCGTCCGCGCGGCGCGTGCGCAGCGCTGCGCCGAGCGAACGCGGCGGCCCGCCGCGTCGCGCAAGGTCACGTCAGTAGGATCGGACGTAGGCAGCGAGCGGTGCGCCGCGTTCCCGCGCGGCCGCGCCGCGTTCACGCGCGCCTTGAGGGCGTGTTGAGAGCGTGAGGCCGGCGCGATCGGCGCGCGCCCTGTTTGACCAGGCTTCGCGTCGGCATCACGCGGCGCGGACGCGGCGCTGCGTCGCGCTCTGTGTGTGGCCAAGCCTTAATAGTAATAGGTAATACTCATTTTGAATTAAGTAATTATTTACTTTTAGACTTCATACCTTCATCAAGGCGGTTGCAAACCTATCTCATCTCAGAAAACTTTCAATCCGTAACATACAATCATAACTCGAAAAATTTACTATTCCGATATATCTAAAAACAAATATGTAATTAAAAAAACCTAATCCGCTTTTCTGGTAGCAGTTCGGTTCTGTAAGGGTCGCAGTTCTAACCTAACTTACTTCTGGTTGCAGTTTGGTTCTATAAGGATCACAGTTCTAACCTGACCCACTTTTCTGGTCGCAGATCGGTTCTGTGAAGGCCGCATTTATAACCTAGCCCACTTTCCAATCTCAAAAGAGGGAACCCTTTTGTACCTACCCTTCATGGCACTAAAGTGAAAGTATGGAAATTATCACTACTATTTCATTCTTTAATATTAATGCCTATCCGTTAATATTAAATTCGTTTACAAAAAAAAAACTGAATAAGTGCGAGTCGGACTCACCCATCAAGAACGGAACACTTTTTAATATTTGTTGTTATAGCGGCAACAGAAATACATCATGTGTGAAAATTTCAACTGTCTAGCTATCACGGTTCATGAGATACAGCCTGGTGACAGACAGACGGACAGCAGAGTCTCAATATTTAATAGGGTCCCGTTTTTACCCTATGGGTATGCAACCCTAAAAAGTGACCAAGGCCTCCAGTGCCCTAGGCTGGAATCAAAGCAGCGTCCTCTGCTATTGCAGCAGGTGCCTGTGCCATTCTGCCACCGGGCCACCCACGGCGGCATAGGTCGAATTTTTCCAAGTATACTTATGCACTACTTACTGAAGGCTTATGGAGCCTCGCCATCCCTAAGCCTAAATTAAATATTTTCTGAAAATAATTTGTTTTGATCTAATAACATATTGGAGTCCTCGTAATAGGGGTCCCGTTTTTACCCTTTGGCTACAGAACCCTAAAAATCAACCTTGTTTTGGTACTATGTACTACGCTTCACTATGACTCTGAAATTTTAGCAGGAATTAATATTTTTTTTGTTGTCACCTGTCAAATTAGAATAGAATAGAATAGAATAGCCTTTATTGACCAAAAAATTAAATTTCAGCACATATTACATTTAAATAAATTCACATTTCATTTATATCAATTAGTTTCAATATTTTTTCCTTAGTAACTTTATTAAATAATTTTTATGTCATTGCTTTTTAATAATTATTTCAGTCTGCCTTCTTGGCATAGGCCTCCCCCAGCTCTCTCCACAGCTCTCTATCCCTTGCCGTCCCTATCCAATTAGGTCCCGCATGCTTCTTTATGTCATCCGACCACCTCATTATTGGTCTCCCTTCTCTCCTTTTTCCATCTCTAGGATACCATTCCGCTTCCTCTCTATCCCACTTATCTTTACCTTCCCTTGCCATATGTCCAGCCCAACCTGTTGCAGTCAAAAGTGTGAACTGGCCAAAGAACTTTTAACCGACAAAAACAGGCAAAACTGCTTTTGACTGAGCATGTTGGTCAAAAGTAGTTTTACCTGAAAATCATACCTATTTCTGGCAGCAGTTTCGTTTTTAGGGCGTAGCAAAAAAAAATAACCCTAACCTACCTATCTCTGGGAACAGTTTCGTTTTTTGGGCGTAGCAAAAAAATAACCCTAACCTACCTATCTCTGCGAGTACTTTTGACTGATAGTAACAGTCACAACACAATTACTATTAACCAATGATTTTCAGGTAAAACTACTTTTGACCAACATGCTCAGTCAAAAGCAGTTTTGCCTATTTTTGTCGGTTAAAAGTTCTTTTGACCAGTTCACACTTTTGACTGCGACATATATACTATCTATATATCTTATTATATTTAATCTTATATTCAACTTACATTGACTCCGGAGATAACTTATTAGCTTTATGCAGTTGACTTTCCAATTCACCGATACACCTCAAATTTGATTCATAGTCTAAAGCACAGTTATTAAATATGTCCACAATACACTGTAGCTTTTTGCACTGTTTCACACTGGCAATGTACTTAATTAGAGTGAGTTACAGTCAGCTGGCACTTAACTCAAAGTTTCTTTGAACAACGTCATTTTCATCTCGCTCACTTATTAGTTTATCACAGCTGCTTCAAGGTTGCTTTCACTTGCATTTCCAGGTAGCTAGTAGTGCCTTGACATGTAAGAATATTTGGAATCATTCTGAAATATTAAAATACAACTGAGAGACCGATATTTATACTAAACACAATACACCCATGGAACGCTTTGAAGTTCAAATCTCGTTACGTTACGATGGCGTTTGCACTTTGCACTATGTTCGGTGACTATTTTTTATTGTTAACACACACAATACACTATTTAACAGGTTTTTATCACGTCTGGAGTACCGGATAAAGTATTTTCGAATAACAGCCGTCGTTGACGTCTAGGCAGTGTTGCTATCGTCTTAAAAGCCGTAACAGACTATCGCACGTTCTGGCTTAAAAACAAATTTATGTAATAATTATACCGGTATACATATCCATATGAAACGAAACTTAATGCAAATAATAACCATTATACATACCGGAAAGTCATCAAATAAACAGTAATATTAGTCTTGCTTTTTATTTAAAAAAGAACGACCAACCTAACTTGTAAGCATGTTTGCAGTTTCTAAACGCAATGCATAGCTGTCAAATGTCAACCAACAAATTGAGCCTTTAGTATTGTTTGTCGAAATTTTTTCACTTTTAAATGCAAAATACGCGACAATACGAATTTTGCGGATATATGTTCTCGATTCAAGAGTGATATTTTTTCAAGCTCTTTCGATTGAGCATAATTTCTTTTGGTTTTTCCGTCAAAGCGGCTCGCGTTTATTAATATAGATATACTTACCTAGGTTTTGGTTATTTTTTTGTGTAATTTTACTTTTTAGGTAGGTGCAACAGATATTCGGTATTCGGTTGAATAGTAGGCAACATTCGGCCGAATACCGAATATTCAGCAAAGTAGCCGAATACCGAATAGTTGCCGAATATTCGTGGCATCTCTATTAATTAGAGATGGGCCGAATATGGACTTTGCCGTTTGCCGAATACGAATATTCGGCCGAATACGAACATTGAAAAATATGCCGAATATGCCGAATGCCGAATAAATACAGAATTTTCGGCCAATTTCTAATAATAATGAATACTTAGTTTAAAATCAAACCGTAAAGAAGATGCAAATGATTGTAAACACTATGTAGCGACACTCAAGGGACCGGATACGTATTGAAAACTTTTTAGAGAATGTTCGTTAAATAGAGAGTAATTAATATTAAAGTAAACCAACTAGGTACCTTCATATAGAGCCAAAAATGTCGATGTTATAGGGAGTAGTGAAACGTAACCTAGCTATATACTACTATATACGTTATACCGTTTAAATAGCTATACTCTATATAGCTAGGTTACGTTTCACTCCGTATAACATCGACATTTTTGGCTCTATGTAGTTGCTTTACTTTAATATTAATTACTCTCTATTTAACGAACATTCTCTAAAAAGTTTTCAAAACGTATCCGGTCCCTTGAGTGTATGGAGTTTACACGTAGTTTTGAGATGTAGGTACTTACGTTAGTTCTTAAGTGTAAAATTTATATTTGTTCGGTGTTTCTCTTTTTGCCATTTAATATGTTTAGAACTGTAGAGTTTACTCCTTCCTATAACAGCCGCTACTTGGAGTTACATTTTAAAATTGTCTTGGTGTGGATTGCATATAGAATCGGTAGGTATCATTCGCATTTGCAGTTCGTCTACGAAAGCCCTTAAACCTGAAGCGACAGTAAGTATACAGTCGTCGTGTAAATGACAGCGCAGCCACTGCGTCCGTCACGGCGACGGCGGCGGCGACGGCGGCGGCGGCGCGGCCGTACGTAAACAGCGGGCGCACTCGTTAGCCTGACGCCGACGCCGCGCCACCGACACCTCGCAACTCTCGCGAGACCCACAACTCTAGCTAAGGGCCGATTCAAGACGACGTGAAGTGACGCCACCTCTATTCATCCTCGCTTTACGACCAACACCTAGAACAAATTGACCGAGGAATCCCGTTTAACGAACCGAGTGCATTACGACCGCCTTCTTCTTACTTACAGTGCGAAAACGCAGATAAGACCGCATTTATGAGTACTCGTACATATAATGCGATGTTAATTACAATCATCGGCACAGAAATTAGATTTCAATTAAAAAAGCTGCGCGGCCGCGGATGGCGCGGTAGGTAACTGGCATCTTTATGGAGCATTTTACATTTCGTTTTCAAATTTCGGTAGGCACTTTATTTGCTAACGGGACTGGGCGGGTACTTGATAATATTGATATCATAAATACTGTCATAAATAAGTAATATTATTAAGAGCTTTTTTTTTCAGTGCGGGAAAAATCGCTGTTAAAACGGAATTGAAATTATGAATTGGATTGGTAACGTCATTTACGTTCTCGTTTACACATAACTAAATAAATATGGACGATACTGGTTACGTGTACATCATATAAAACATATTGTTTTTTTATCCAGGTTAGTGCCACAAGTATGGAGTCAACGGAGTGGTGCGCAGCCTTGGCGGTCATCATAAATATAATCAACGTATTGTATCGGACGAATCGATGGGTTTAAATTAATTAATTCGTGACAAGATTAATACACGGCCGCGATGGAAATATTCCATCGAAGATTAATTATAACGAAACTTTAACAAATAGCGATATGCAGCAGCGCTGAGTAACGAGCGAGGAATGTCGAGATCGTGATCGCAGGTTGTCGCGGGAACAAAAATAAACCGCACCGGGGCGACGCGGGCGCAGCGCAGGCTCTGCGCCGTCGCTCCCGTTGCTTGAACTAGGATCCGCCTCGGGCGAGCCAATATAAGGACTGACCCGGAGACTTGACGGGTTGCACCCCTCACAACGGTTCGTGAAGCGACAGGAAGGAGGCCGCGGCAGGCTCTCGGCCGCCAGCGCGCTCATCAGGCGCCCGCTCAGGACGGTTTAATTAAGGGCGCGCGGGGAGCAGCGGGGGCTTATCTCCTTAATTCGGTGGAAGCGGCTGATGGCCCGATGTCGCGCTTTCGTTTTTTGTCCACGGATTCCGGCATCCGAGCCCCTTAGTCTTTTAATTGTACCAAAATGAAAAATACAATCTCGTCATTAGGCTCTAGATGTGTAGAGATCTATATTCGCGAGTCGCCGGGACGGGAGACGGGAGGGCGGAATGCAGGCCGTTCCCACACGATCGCGGACCGACTGCGCCGCACAATTTCACACTTCACATCCGCCAATAACTAACTTCTACCGTTTTTAATTAAGAAAGAGAAGAGCCCTACTGTTCGTATAAATTGGTATAATACTTGTTGTATTGTGTTATGAATTAGGTAAGTATGACATTATACTTACAGTTTCTTCCTATCACGCACCGGTCGTCTTTGGTAGGGTATAAATAAATACAGTACCTAATATGAGTTTATTCAAAATACTAAGAATAGGATAACTAAAAAAACATAAGGGGTCTGACATGCGAAGTGCGCTTTAAAGAAGCATTATTCGAGCCCTACTCTCTTTTGTTGCTAACTGGTTCTGGTGTCGTGTCGGACGTCACTTCCGGCGCGATGATCGCACAATGATCCGCGACACTGCGCACAAACGGCGGCGATAGCGCAGTGGGTCGGTGGGTGAAGCGGGACGCCCGCGCCGCGCCGTCGCCGCCGGGAAGTGACATAACCCCGATAAGCGCAATTATCGTGTCGACGCCTCGCGAAGGCGAACAGCGAACATCAGCTCGGTGCACAATTACCACATGTTGCATGACAATGGGGCGCCGCGACGTCTTGCGGGATGCTATAGAATATTTTGGTTCATATGCGGATCAATTATTTAATTTTTTAAATGATTTACTATTTTATAGAATTAATGAGCCAATTAATACTTTTCCTGTGGCAACGGACGACTACCGTTTCTGTGCGCATAACTAGTCGATACTTTTCTCTCTATAGTTTTCATGTAGGTACCTACGGTCGTTTTGGTTTTTTCGGTTTTTCTTTGACAAAACGTTAGTTACAAATAAAAAAAAACTTGTATACGTATGTTCCCAAAACTCGATTAGGTACTACGAGCATTATTCAAAACCAAGGCTTTCGATTTGAATTTTGAAAATTGTTATTACAATTAGGCGATAACATCATGCCTATAGGATAGGATAATGTTGTTTTTTCCAAGTTAATCTAGCTGGACTATTATCATCTCATTAAGCGTCGCGTCGCGTCAGCGGGCGGACGAGCGGAAGCGATAGCGAGTTCCTCCCGCGCCCGCCGCTGGCGCCGCCGCGCCGGGGGGCCTCAGTGTACTGT
Source organism: Cydia splendana (assembly GCF_910591565.1). Classification (NCBI taxonomy): domain Eukaryota; kingdom Metazoa; phylum Arthropoda; class Insecta; order Lepidoptera; family Tortricidae; genus Cydia; species Cydia splendana. Next base: position 86,091 of record NC_085977.1, read on the forward strand.
GACAAATACTTGACCTAAATGTTGAACTAAGTATATCTATTTATAAATGCGTGCTAAGGTTGATTCTATGTAAGTTAACAATTCGTTATGGTTTTGATACGACCTGCACGATCGTCTCGGCGGGCGCGGCGCGCATCTCACCACTTTGTTTTTATTTCGCATGTACCAATCAGCGTGAGTTTCTCCTTATTAAAGAATGAAAACGTAGTCCTCATTTTTCTCTCTGGATATTAACTTCAAGCAAAACATTTTTACAATTTGGTGTACGTATATTATTAAAGTTAAACCGTAAAAACTCTGCAGCGATTTTGATAGCCCACGCAGTGCAAGTGTCATTTTAAACGTCAAACTTCTATGAAATTATGACGTATAAATAACACTTACACTGCGTGGGCTATCAAATCCGCTGCAGACTTTTATTGGTGCGACTATATTAACCATAGCTTAGGGGCTCTGTCCATAAATTACGTCATCGTTTTTTGACGTTTTTGGACCCCCCCCCCCCTCTAAAATCATTCAAAAATCATGCTTCGAATGACCCCGTTTCCTCCTACGTCATGCTACCATCATCCGATGGCCAGACCCCCCCCCTCTAATTTGAAATGACGTAATTTATGAATAGCCCCTTATGCTCCTTCATCGTTTTTTTTTTACATTTTAAATTATTATAAGAACGAGGAGCTGTTAAAATAGAAGTTTTATGGAAAAGCGGTCGTTTAAGGACAGTACAGTTTTAAGAACAGATAATAGAGTTAGACCAAGAAAAGTCTGCAGCGATTTTGATAACCCAGGCAGTGAAAGTGCACGTCATAATTTCATAGAAGTTTGACGTTTAAAATAACACGTGTACTGCGTGGGCTATCAAAATCGCTGCAGACTTTTCTTGGTCTAACTCTACTTATGTGGATAATCATGTCGTCTAAGAAAAAGTACCAATGTATTGCGAAACATTGCAAAAAATGTGACATCTAAATGGCAGTGTGATGTGAATGTGACACCCGCTGCGCTATTTACTCCTCGGTCGGCGGGCCGTACGTCAGTAGTTACTGGTCGACGTCGACGTCGCACGGCGACAGTCGGGAAGTCCTGCTCCACGCGTAACGAGCGCCGCGGACACGCATGCCTAATGAGCAGGTAAATGAGCGCAGTCAATTAGTGCTGCCGATGGTCGATAGCGAGGCTGACGGCCCTTCCGGCCCCATCGCAATTAGCTGAATTTCCAGCATTCGTTGCCGCACAAATCCGCAGACTATCCCGTGTACGCTAATCAGAAGCGGGGCGTAACGACACACTGATTGGGAAAACCTAAATTATTATGGTATGCTTTTTCTTCGAGACCTGTAGAATGAGGAGCATAATTGTCTTAAAATGCGAAATTTATTCATCATCATCATCATCTTCATCATCATCAGCCTACTCTCGTCCACTGCTGGACATAGGCCTCTCCTATTGCACGCCATTGAGCACGATTTGCGGCAACTCTGATCCAGCTCTTGCCAGCCGCCTTGCGAAGGTCATCGCTCCATCTAGTCTGAGGGCGTCCTACGCTACGTTTGCCGATGCGCGGTCTCCACTCCAGAACTCGCCTACCCCAACGGTTATCGGTTCTACGGCTAATATAGTCAATTATAGGAAATTTATTCAATTACCTTTATTTACCGACGTTTCGACACAGGTTTCACTGGTCGTGGTCGCGGCTAACTGATGTCCCAGCAAAATGTCAGAACAGAGATTTGTGCAACTACCCGACGAAAAGTTTGGGGTAGACGTCACATTTTCAAACCACCTATTTACACATAATCTTAATTATTGTCAATAGTCCGACACGCAACACTCACATTATCCACGCACACGTCCGAAGATAGATCCTTTGGCTTTAACTTCTGTATCACTGGTTCCCAAGTTTGCGATAAGTTGAAACCATCCTCCCTTACCATTACCTATTAAAATTCCCTATTACCATCCATCCCCCTAATACCATTCCCTAATATATACCATCCTACCTATTAAAATTCCTGGGGTGTTTCTTGATTTCAAATGTGATATCTACCCCAAACTTTTCCAATATGTCTTCAACACGCGGAAGTTTTAAATATTATGTCTTAAAATGATTCTAAAGGTGTAAACTAGTCTTTTGCTCGATTTTTGGGCTAATTGAAATGTCCCATCCTATCCCAGCAGTTTATACCTATTCAATGTCGTTCTGACCGAGTATAGCGGATCGACGCGTAATGTTGCCTAAAAGATTATTCACTATTAGCAAACCGAATAAGATCGTCAAGAATGAATGGCATATTGTGTTGGAATTTTGTTTTATGAACAAGATACATGTTAAGACTTTTGTGTGAGCCTTCATACGGGATGTCCGGGGTTATGTCCGCAAATATCTGCGCAAGGTAAAGCGTGAGAATTCTGAACTGTACCAACCAGATCTGGAGATAAGGAGAAACGTGTCATAGGCATTGTCGAATTGGGCGTCGCCGTGTCGGTATCAGCCATCAGCGACGGCAGCCCACGCGTCGATACCATCGCCGCCGAAGCCGCGCCCGCACATTGTTCCCCGCGTGATGATGATCATTTGACAAATCACCTGATTGCCCTCATTTGGGCCCACGGTCTTATCTGAAACTGAAAATAATAGGCGCTTAAGAAACATGTCTACAAAAAATCTAAAGTGTGCTCAGTAGGTAATGTAATATTCCAGGCATAACATGGCGTATAACTGATATTTTGTAAACTACTTGTGTACTTTGACCGTTTAATTTCAGACTCATCATCACTCATCAGACTTACTGATCATGTTTTAAACAGAGCTGACGACTCCCGAATGCGAAAGAATTACCTCTAACTAAACGTATAATCACTGAAAGTTAAATGCAGATCGCTTATCTATCGAGGCTGGCGGAGTGAATGGGCAGTGTCGGCGGTTTTTGCGGCGCGCGCACAATGCGCCATCACCGGCCGCTGCAAAAACTGCGCGCACGCATCAGGCTCCCAGCGATTGTTTACAACGAAACACTCGCGCTAGAGCGTTACATTGTGTTTTACTGTCTTTCTTCTCTCCTGCAATTTGCCGCCCACCGTATTGAACGTTTTCTTGCCAGATTGCCTGGCCACAGGTATAAGCATTCCTTGACCACCGTATGGCTAAAAAACGGTTTGTATTGTGTGCAGGAATATTGAGGTAATTGGCAGGAGGGCTCAGGAGAAGTCGTTGCTCCGTCTGCTATGTTGTATACAGCTAGCCAATCTAGGTACCAGCCACTAGCTGACTTATTAAGATATTATTTCTCGCATCTAATGTGGTGTGTGACTATCCCTCCGGTGATGCATAATGACAGTAAATTCAAATCGCCTGGTTATTCGACTTTTCCCCACTATTCTAGGAATTATATTGTGCAGACTTTGTCAAGACGTACTACGTACGTACTCCTTTGTAATAGGGCGAAAAATGTTAACATATCTTTGACGTCGACTGTACCTACTATATACCTATATTATGTAAGAAGAAAAATGTAATAATAATTAAAACCGCAAAACATGAATTAATGAAGCCACAAGTCTGTGACATGATTATCAAAAGCAGAGATAATGCGACAAGCGACCCGCCGCGCCGCATCGCTAATGCTCTCCGTACAGTCCCTATGACATAATAGTCTATCAATAATAGCGCAAGAGCAGATGCGGGGGAGGAAACAGCGCGGGGAGAGGGGAGCGCCGGACGGAGGCTGGGAATCGATCCGAGACAAAAACACCCGCGATACCTGAACAGTACTGACGGCTGTTCCCGCTCGCGCGGCGGCGGCGGTCGGAGCTGCGCGGACGGCGGCGCGGCGGCGGAATCCGGCGGGAGCGGGTTATGCACAGATTACCTACATATGTAGCGCGCAGATGGACTATATGACGGGTTGCATTGTCCATACATTGGTGATTCCTTTTCAAAAATAAGAGCGCAACTGCTTCGGTAGATAAGTGAGTTGCGTCCACTTTTAAAATAAACTCACATAAATCCCAAATATCAATAAGAATTAAACTTTAGTTATAAACATATGGCTTTTCACGTGTACGTGTTAACTGCATGAACTGCATCGCATACAACAGTATTTTACAAGTAGAGCGCTCATGAATTTGCGGCGGCGCCGACTTGGCCTCAAAATGCTGTGTCTGTAGGAGGTAGTCGTCGGGGTTATGTCAGAACCAGTCCGGTGTTATGTCAGGCGCGGGGCGCGGGGCGGGTCGGGCGCGGCACCTGCACGCGGCGCCGGCCGTCGACCCCACGCGCCCCTCCCCACCCTCCACCTGTGGCAATTAATGAGCCCTGCACCCCCTGCACCCCCTGCAACCTCGCACTCAGCAGATTTAATTTGCGATCCCGCGCCCGCGCAGCTCGCTGCCTCGCTCTGATACTTCAGGTGATCTTGGCGCAACTCTTTTCGGCGAAACACTATCGTAGAGCGCATACACCCTTACTGCTTTTTACCTACTAAGATCTGACGAGATATCCGTAGAACTCTATTTTAAGACAATGGATTTGAATTTCATTTTTTTTATTGCGAATTGTCTGTCTGACGAAAACTGAAAATAATGACGTAATCTCAGGAAGTAGGTGAGATTACGTCATTATTTTACGATTACGAAAGACAGACCCTCAAAAGTGACGAAATGTTCGAAGATGCAATACAACTCATTAACTTCTTGCATTAAAGAGGTATTATGTATCTAGATTGTATTGGTTCTACAGTTCTCCAAAGCCAATTTGCTCCACCTGACATAAAAACTCATCACTTACCACTTCCTAATCCAACCAATCATGCGCGATAATTTTAGAATTAATTATTGTCTCGACAATGAGGTGGTCACGGTCACAACCCGCGACGTGCCGCCGCTGCGCCGCCGCCCAGTCAACGCCGCGCCGCGCCGCGCCGCCCGCGCCAGCTCGCTCGTGAGCGACGTTAAATCAAATTACAGCCGTTTCATCAACTCTTATTAGATTTGGTCGCTGCTCCTCGAATCGTTATTGTTCCCTATTATTAGGAAAGCATAAAAAGTGTTTCGGTATAAACGCGGCGTGCGTCAGCAGTTCACAGCATCCCCGCCCCGGTTTACCCGACCGAGGCAAAAAGGTTAATGCGAGTGTCATGCAGAGTAATTGTATAAATTAGATCGACAGAGGCGCGACCGCGCGGTACAAGGTTCTAATAACACACTATCTATTGGGACTCCTCTCATAGATCTGTACCAGTACCTACTCGTTACCTACAGTACAGCAAGCGCCCAACGCTCAGCGCAGCGAAACACCAAAACCCGCAGAAAACAACCACTTAGCGAATAATAGATTTAAAAAAAATTGTTTAAGCACTTTTTCATGTAAAACATAAGAAATCCTAGTTCAAATATTTGAAATGATCCTCAAGTAGAAATCTAGCTGTCTCTATTCAGTCGTTATCACTGTGTATGTAAATGATTGTTCATAAATGATTCGTGTGTGTTTTGTTCACGGAGCCTGCATGGCTCAGTCACAAGCCACAATAGACGGCCCACGCGGGTCTCCGCGAAGGTGTTAAGTGGCAATTTGTTAATCATATTACAGCCACACAAGATCCACAGGTGGTCACTTTATAAGTTTATAGGTAACTGTTTTTGTTCAAGTTGAAACAAATGAGGAGATATTGCTATTAGCACTACCTAATGGTGAATTGATCATAAATGTAGAGTTATGGGGGTGCCATAAGCCTTCAGTAAGAAGTGCACATACTTGGAAAAATTCGACCTATGCCACTGTGGCCCGGTGGCCGAGTGGTTCAGGCACCTGCCGCTCTAGCAGAGGACGCTGGTTCGATTCCAGCCTGGGGCACTGGAGGCCTTGGTCACTTTTTCTTAGTATATGACATTTATTTCAGTTTATAATGTAGAGTTTTCTATTTCCCGAAAGTAATGGACCTAAATAATTCTAATAAGAATGAATTTGTAATAAGTAAGTTTGTTTGTATATTTGTATTTAATGAGGTTAATAAAAACGATTAGTAAACAAGCCGGGAGCAGTTACTTACGAGTATCCGTCATAAAATGGTACGAGCAAGTACGAGTATATCTAAAATAAAACATTAAATGTTCAACTTTTAGAAACAACAAAGACTTCTTTACTAGAAATCCAACAGAAGGAAGGCAATAAGACATGTACATAAATAAAGCGAAAGACCAGGTATATAACACTGACGGTGTCGGCAGTGCCGATCTGCGGCGATAGGAGAGCGTGACGTGAGGAGACCGCGCGAGCGTCGCGGACGCATCGCTCGCGCCGGCGCGGCGCGGCGGCCGCGGCCCATTGTCGACGCTAATAACTAAATAACATGTGAATAGACAAATTCCAGCTGGCACCCGCGCACTGGACCGCACTTGATGAAATAATAATTCCCGTACAACAATATATTTGTAGTCTTGGTGTATCTACTAAAGTTACTTTGGTAAATCAACAGCGATTTCAAAGAACATATTTACTTATTTAGTTACACTGAAAAAAATATGATCCATCGAGCACACATTAAAGTGATATCATTATGATTAACTGCTATACATAATATCAACAAATGTACGTACGTACGTACACGTAACGTACGAACGGTAAAATTTACTGCTTTGTTCGATAGGCTCATATTGAAATGTTTCAAGCATTTAACGTTCATGCTATTTCAATTTGTTTTAATGGTTTTTTTACTCAGTGTATCCTTTACAGTTTTTGGTTTCTGCCCTATTGGGATTTAACACCATATCTAACACAAAACACTAGGTCGTGTAGGTAGGCAGGTAGGTTCTGTCAAGCCACAGGATTTATATAACACGAGCTATCCTATCCATTCTGTGACGTCACATTACCCAGCGTGGAAGTAATTTTTTTTTAATGAAAGTTTGATATTGTTGACCATATCAACCATCCTTACAAGGTGATGCCGTTGCTTAGCTAGCCACGCGACGGCCCCGTTCCCAACTCCGCTAACGACACAACCAGCGCCGGCGCCGCCGCTCACAATAGTCACAATAAATAAATGCCCGATTCGCAGATATCGTCGTATATGGAGATCGGACAATGACAATACAACGCGCGAACGATTTATCGGCGACGCGCGTATAGAACCATCGACGCGCTATTATATACACGCTTCAAGTCATCCAGAACACAGTACTCATTAAGTACATCATCATCCGTCAACTTACAGTGGGTACTTTCTCGATTGCATTTTAAAGGATCCCCCGGTTCTCTCAGCAGTCTAGTCGCAAGGATTCGCACTGACGATTATAAGAGGATAGGGGACGACCGCTTCTCGATACAAACGTATAGTCCTCATTTTGCTCTCTGCATATTAATAACATTATAGAAAGTATGTTTCCACAATTTGATGTAGGTAAGTATATTGACCATAGCTATGGCTCTTCGTTTGTCATATTTTTTATTATTATAATAAGAGTTGTTAACAACTGTATAATTACGTGATTATTTAATGTGACTTTGCTGTGTACCAGTTTAGATTAAAATGTTTATTTGGAAACCACTGGTTGATATCTCACTTAAAGCCGAACTTCCGGCTGGCGCCATTTCTGATTGTTGACAGTTCTTATTGGCGCCAATAATGGAAGTTCACTTTTAACAGTCTGTAATATTATTAAGCGACCATTTATAAATCAAATTGTCAAATAATATACTTCTTTCAATATCTGTTGAAAATTGTTCATGATTAAAATGTTGCGACTAGTGATGAACTTCCGGTTGGCGCCCTTTCTGACAGTTGATTGTCAATATAAAAACCCGCCATTGCGCCAACCAGGGCAGTTCATCACTAGTGGTCGAAGAGTGATAATCGAGTTAAAGTGAAATTGTCTTGAATTAAAGGTGTTGTAAAAAGGTTTGCCAAATATAAGAGTAAGTGTTAATTCCATTTCTTTTATTCAAATTACTATACCATTACCTTCCTTCTCCAACTTAATTAATGTGAGGGAGCCTAAAGTCTAAAAGCATAGTTACAATCAAATTTACAGTATTTCATAATTAAGGCTCCTCTCACATGATTAAGACGGTAATAATGGCACTATCAATCGAACAGAACAGTATTTCAAGTAAAATGTAAGTACGTTTACTACTTATTTGCCTAAATCTCGATTGAGAGAGCTATAGTGTTCAACATCTCAGAAGTGGGTATGAACAGTTTTTTTTTTTGTTGTTTAAATTACCTTACGAAGTCACAGTCCATGATGATATTCCACGTTGAGATATTGAATGCAGTAATATGAAGATAAAATAATGCAAAACACGCGTGGCATAGATTTATTATTCAAAGAACAAAGTGGCATTTTTTTTTTTACTTACAAAATAACAGTAATGTATAGTTTTAATTATTATTTCTTCCAACCTGCTATGTGCTTATCCAATGAGAGGCTCATGTTACAAGGTTTATTTTCTTTTTAATAAAAAAAAAAAGGCCGGTCAGTTGACAACACATCGATACAGTAATAGTTCATACTTAAGTACTAATAATACGTTAGCATTCCTTTAAATTGTTTAAAATTAAAAACGTGTTTTAATATTCTACTTAAGCTACATCAAAGCTACGTTAAACACATAAAGTTTTTAGTTATTACCACTAGCTACTTTTCGGGGCTGAAGTATAATCCCCTTTTATTTACAAAGAATAAATTGTGCGCAAATGCATGCTCAATTCCAGAGGAACCTGACCAATACGTAAATGTCTACTCCCCTTCACGTCCCACCAACGAGCGGTGGTCGTGAAGTCAAAGGAGGCGGCCGACGTCTCGCAGACCATCCCGACAACTGACTCCGTCACGTAGCCGGCTGACCAATTGGCCGCACGACCACACAGGCCGTCGTTCGCGCAGCCGCTTAAGCCGTTGGCCACGCAGCCAAGCACGCCGTGGCTCGCGCAGCGAAGTGAGCCGTCGCTTGCGCAGCCGAGCGAGCCGTCGCTCGCGCAGCCGAGCGAGCCGTCGCTCGCGCAGCCGAGCGAGCCGTCGCTCGCGAAGCCGAGCGAGCCGTCGCTCGCGCAGCCGAGCGAGCCGTTGCCCGCCCAGCCGAGCGAGCCGTCGCCAGCCGAACGAGCCGTCGCTGGCGCAGCCGAGCGAGCCGTCGCCCGCCCAGCCGAACGAGTCGTCGCTCGCGCAGCCGAGCGAGCCTTCGCTCGCGCAGCCGAGCGAGCCGTCGCTCGCGCAGACGAGCGAGCCGTCGCTCGCGCAGCCGAGCGAGCCGTCGCTCGCGCAGACGAGCGAGCCGTCGCTCGCGCAGACGAGCGAGCCGTCGCTCGCGCAGCCGAGCGAGCCGTCGCCCGCCCAGCCAAGCGAGCCGTCGCCCGTGTAGCCGAGCGAGCCGTCGCTTGCGCAGCCGAGCGAGCCGTCGCTCGCGCAGCCCAGCGAGCCGTCGCTCGCACAGCCGAGCGAGCCTTCACTCACACAGCCTAGCGAGCCGTCGCTTGCGTAGCCGAGCGAGTCGTCGCTCGCGCAGCCGAGCGAGCCGCCGGTCCCGCAGCCGAGCGAGCCCTCGCTCGCGCTCCTAGCGAGCCGTCGCTCGCGCAGCCGAGGAGCCGTCGCTCGCGCAGCCGAGCGAGCCGTCGCTCGTGCAGCCGAGCTAGCTGCTGCTCGTGCAGCCAAGTAGGCCGCCATTCGCGCAGCAGAGTGAGCCAGCGGAGTGGGCTCAACCTGCAGCCGGTAAACCAGCCGAGTCACTCTTCGCGAGCAAGTCACCTGATTAAACATGTGAGTCAACCTCTTCTTATTCAGATAATAATAATTTAAAACTCTTACTTGATGCACTAAAAACGTTTGGACGTAATGATTCGTTAGATAAGGTAGGAAACTTGCAAAACGCGGTCCCTGAATTCGATCCAGCAAAAAAAAAAAAGGGTAGAAACAATGAGCATGTGGATTCATAAGGTTAATGAGTGTGCGACTATATACGGCTAGTCTGAAAAACAGTTGATACATCTGTCCTATTTTCTTGGACGGAGTGGCAAGCAAAACTACTTGCGGCTTTTCCTTCCAAAGGTAATTATGGACAGAGGCTTAGTGACATGTTGTCTATACGAGCTCGTTTTAGACTTCTACACAGGTGGCTTTAATAAATAGAGTTAGCGAAGCCATAGCTGGCAGATTACCAGTCGAAATCAGATTAGGAGCCGAAGCTGCGCCGTTTCATGACCCCGATAAACTTTTAGCATACATATCTGCGTAATGCACGTAACATTAAGCCGGTTTCTGATCGTAAAGTAGAGAAAAACCACAACTATGGAAAAATCTCAGGAAGATACCTCTCGATCAATTTTTAAGTGGTGTTGTTACAACTTAAAACAAGAGGGTCACTTGTCTACTCAGTGTACCTTACCTATTAAGAAATGTACGAACTGTTTGAAAGTGGGTCATGAAGCTGAGCAGTGTTTTTCAAAATCACTAACACCAACCGCAATCGTTACTGAGTAATCTGTCTCGTGCTGCTTTTATGTTCACACAAAGTAAATGAGTTAAATTATTTTTAGTTCGACCATCTACGATCATAAGTTACGTATAACAAACAACACAATTTATTTATTCGTATGGCTTAATTATTCAGTCGTTTATAAAGCTATTCTAAGGTTCTGTATCTATTAAATTACGTCACTGCCGAGGGTAAACAAGTGTGCAGGGTTTCCGTCGTATTTGCTAAGTGGGCAGTACTGAATGATGTGCTCGATGTCCTGCACAGGAGCCCCGCAATCGCACTTTGAAGTCTCTATCCATCCACATTAGTGCAGGAATGCTCGTGAGCGATCGCAGCCGGTTCGCAGCCAGTTCAGTTCAGATGGCACCATTCTTTTCTAGGCAATGAGAAGCCAGGTGGTTTTACTGTGGGAATGATAGTAATCCCAGTATTCCCAATCCTTTCGGGGGAACTTATCGTTCCATTCCTCTTCGCATTTGTCCGAGATATTAAAGTTTGCTTTCATTAGGTTTCTTGCAGTTCGGTGAGGAGGATGTCGAGATTTTAATCGGTGTGTTGTAGGGTTTCCAAATTCAGCACTGGCAGCTAGATTGGGATGGATCAAGATCTTCTGTGCCTCACGTACTAGCGCTTGCTGTCTCCTTAAGTGTGAAGGCGGTATATGACTAAGGGTTGGAAGCCACTGGACCGGAGTGATTTTGATGGTTCCGGAAATGCACCTCATGGTTTGGTTTAGGTGTACGTCTACTTGCTTTGTGTGTGCACTGTTTAGCCAGATAGGTGCGCAGTATTCTGCTGTTGAGTAGACTAGGCTAAGAGCAGTGTTACGAAGTACGTCGGCTTTTGCCTCATGTGATGCCAGCCAGTTTGTGCAGGAGGTTGTTGCGAGTGTGCGGAGCATAAGTGAGGCTGCAGTCCAGGGTCACTCCAAGGTACTTTGGCGTTGGATTGTATTTTAGTACTGACCCACCGAAGGAAATGTCGGGGGTTCAAATTTAGCCTCTTTATTGTGCAGGTGGAAGGTTGTCACTTCTGTCTTAAGTCAACACACACAGAATAATGACACAACACAATAATAGAGATTAAAAATATTTAATTAATTAATTAGTATTACATACGGCGAGAAACCGTTCTTAGTCGTCGCGTGGAACGGACGTTTATACCCTCAGCGTGAACTCATTTAAATTCAGATATATTGTTTCTCACTTACATTATGATTTCAAAAGATATAATGAAAGTACGTCGTAATGCTGCGATATTCTAATTAAATATCGAATAATTAAAACTGCATCCGTCGAGTTTCCCCATATTATTGTTCCATACGTTATTAATGAGTGGAAATGTTTATAGTACACGGATCTTAAGGCGGCCTTATATCTATAAGGGGGTTTTCAGTTTTCATTTCCAGCTAAGGTTAGAATCAATCATTCACCCTAGAAACCGGTTTTGATCGCACATTATCATTGGGGTATAGAATTGATCATTAAAATTAAATATAAAAATAACCTAGAATTCTAAGTTTTTATCTACTGATTTCGGCAACAGAGGCTGTGTGGTTATGGTTTCTTATTTTGACAACATAAGAAGCAAGGTTACGTGGATTAAATACCGATGTTGAATAGTTTGGGTGATTTTCTTGTTCAAACGCTTAGCCGGTGCAGGGTCACTATATGGGTTGATGAGGTGAACTATTGTAGACTTACAAAGTTAACCAGACCTTATTTATTTCTTATTTTGAAGGCATTACATATTTGTTCTTGTCGTACCTAGGTGTTTTTATGCGTATAAATATCATCACTTAGTAAGAGTGTAAATGCGTGCAAGTTAGGGCGCGGCGCGATCATATTGCAGTGAGATGACAATAATGTTTTGAGGACGTTGGTACAGATTTTGAAATTCAAAGGTCTTTGCTCGCTTTTCTAGTAGCAGTCCATTTTTGTAAAGGTCGTTGTGGTACGGTAATTTTTAATAGTTCAGGTAAATAAGAACGATAATGTCACAAATAAATAAGTACCTACAATCTTTTATTACATGAAATTGTTTTAGTGAGAGAGTACCAGTCAGTACTATAACATTAAATGAGTATTACAGATATTTGTTTATTGACATGAACATGAAATTGTTTTATTGAGAGAGTACCAGTCAGTGCTATAACATTAATATGAGTATTACAGATATTTGTTTATTGACATGAACATGAAATTGTTTTATTGAGAGAGTACCAGTCAGTACTATAACATTAATATGAGTATTACAGATATTTGTTTATTGACATGAACATGAAATTGTTTTATTGAGAGAGTACCAGTCAGTACTATAACATTAATATGAGTATTACAAATATTTGTTTATTGACATGAACATTAAATTGTTTTATTGAGAGAGTACCAGTCAGTACTATAACATTAATATGAGTATTACAGATATTTGTTTATTGACATGAACATGAATGAAGCGGAGTCATTTTCGGGCTATATAAACTATGGCGCACTCCCTTAAGAGACCTTATGTATAGGATGTAGCATCTTGATCTTAGCAATAGAAATCCAAGTAAGGACGAATAAGAAGTGAAGTTATTTTGCATATATAGCAATTTATTTTCGATAATGTTATTGTTATTTTAAATAATTATTATTTTACAGTATTCAGAACGTAGCGGGATCTGTTGCTGAAATACGATATATGGCATTCAGGACATAGAGGGGGCCTGTTGCTAAAATACGATATATGGCATTCAGGACACAGAGGGGGCCTGTTGTCAAAACTATGATGGATGACATTCAGGACAAAATGAGGCCTGTTGTCAACAATATGAAATGATTAATGGCATTCAGGACACAGAGGGGGCCTGTTGTCAAAACCATGATGGATGACATTCAGGACAAAAGGGGGCCTGTTGTCAACGATATGGCTAATGACATTCAGGACAAAATGGGGCCTGTTGTCAACAATATGATTTACGATATTTAGGTCATGATGGGGCCTAATATCGGTTGACTGATTTATGGTGTACTAGATGTAACAAAACATGTTACTTGGTGTAATGTTTAATTTCATAATTAGATACATATTATATATTAGATTGTTCCATGTACATTTAGAGGTAATCGTTAATTAGAGGGCACAATGATAAGTCCGAGGTCGCACTTCTGAATCGGATGGCCGACTGTTAACAACTGTATAATTACGTGATTATTTAATGTGACTTTGCTGTGTACCAGTTTAGATTAAAATGTTTATTTGGAAACCACTGGTTGATATCTCACTTAAAGCCGAACTTCCGGCTGGCGCCATTTCTGATTGTTGACAGTTCTTATTGGCGCCAATAATGGAAGTTCACTTTTAACAGTCTGTAATATTATTAAGCGACCATTTATAAATCAAATTGTCAAATAATATACTTCTTTCAATATCTGTTGAAAATTGTTCATGATTAAAATGTTGCGACTAGTGATGAACTTCCGGTTGGCGCCCTTTCTGACAGTTGATTGTCAATATAAAAACCCGCCATTGCGCCAACCAGGGCAGTTCATCACTAGTGGTCGAAGAGTGATAATCGAGTTAAAGTGAAATTGTCTTGAATTAAAGGTGTTGTAAAAAGGTTTGCCAAATATAAGAGTAAGTGTTAATTCCATTTCTTTTATTCAAATTACTATACCATTACCTTCCTTCTCCAACTTAATTAATGTGAGGGAGCCTAAAGTCTAAAAGCATAGTTACAATCAAATTTACAGTATTTCATAATTAAGGCTCCTCTCACATGATTAAGACGGTAATAATGGCACTATCAATCGAACAGAACAGTATTTCAAGTAAAATGTAAGTACGTTTACTACTTATTTGCCTAAATCTCGATTGAGAGAGCTATAGTGTTCAACAGAGTTATATCTAGAAGTAAATTTTATGCATTTTAGTACTTATGGAAAATGTAAGTGTCACTATATACTAGGTGGGTACTGGCATGCTTTCATAGATGTCAGGTATGAGGCTGTAATCCCACGTCCCACGCTGACTCCCTGATGCGAATTAAGAAATTCACACACCATACATAATAGGTCTTACATTCAAGTTACTATTTAATTGTATACCCTCGCTCTACAGATTCTTACTTTGAGCTATGCGACACGATTAATTGGTCATTACATCTTCATTTGCAAGTCTATATAACCACACCAGTCCACTCGCTACGCCAATACAAAATATGTAGCATCATAAATTACTAATGCATTATTGATTGACCCACATTTTTATGATAAATATGTGGGTCAATCATAAGCGACACGCGCTGCCGAGAATGCCCAGCTGGCAACCTATAATTATAGCTGGACAAAAAACTGAAAAAAGACTCCCATGTAATCAGGGGCGTATTTACCCTAGGGCCATCCGGGCCATGGCCCGGGGCGCCAACCTCCAGGGGCGGCATATGCCAACCCCCAGGGGCGGCATGCCGGATTGCATTTTGTTTTTCTTCCTTGACTTCTGGGGCGGCAAAACGTATTGGCCCGGGGCGCCAAATTTCAAAATACGCCCCTGCATGTAATGTGCAAATCGAGCGGATGAAATAGAAAAAACCTGGTGCAAATAGTGGTGGTGGGCGAGGCGGGAATCAGGCGCAGGTGCGCGCATGCGCATTAACATAGTTTTGTTTTTATAAAACTCGTTTAATTAATAGATACAAATCATGCGCACTTTTATAGCCCGACGTGTACGAGTACCTACTCGCCTCACCACGCTTGTAGCTAGTTATTTTTAATTACAACATTTATAATCCTGCAATTTTAATTTTCCACATTGGCAGTCAGGAGTCTATTTTTGTTGTATTGTTTTGACAAATTGATTTATTGCTTCGGATGAGTATACTTATACGGAATATTTTAATCGTCAGTAAGATTAAACCATTGAATGTATGAATCTCAGATCAAAATCTCGAGATCCCATGAAACCTGGCAGTTAACGCAAGTTGCTTTTTTTCAGCCCATGTTGAGACTACTTGGACGTAGTTTTGCAAAGCGCAAACGGAAACCAACCACACAGACAAAATTTTCGAAAATCGAACCTTAGTGTTAAGACATGAAGAACACATTTTTAAGTAGATTTCGTGTGGGGGTGGGTGCCTGTTTACAGAATTACGTCCATTTGGAAAAAGTTTTCAATAAGTAGTAATTCGTGTTTTACCCACAAGATCTCTGTATGAAAACGTCATTTATGCAAACGTAGCGTAATGCTCTAGGGCGATTATGGGTGTCACCAGACGGCGCGTCGCAGCGCGGGCGCATCAGGTGTCGCGGTAATGAGTCGCGTCGCGCCCTCACGCGTCATCATGCACCTCGATCCCGTCATGTACTTAGTCAGTATGCTAATACTGTCGCACCCTTTTATAACCGATTACCCACGTGGGACAATCTTGTGGAGTTTACGATCTGTGGTCATGTGATACTCACAATATTAATATTGTACTCGTAATTAAAATTTAGATACTACTTGACCAATACAGACTGAGTTACCTATGTAAATTCAAATAATTGCATATGTATAGTTAACCACCGCCTCCAAGCACGAAGTAGGAGTTCAGTCGGGCCCGGCCGCGGACGGCGCGCGGCACCACCCGGCTCTGGCAGATATCCGACGTGAATTTACAGTTTATCAGCGTCGACCTTTTTCCTTCGTTTATTTGCGCGTCCCCGATCCGCCAGATTACTCACCCGCCGAGTATTTTAATGAAATCTCCCTCCCCCCCCCTTCACCGACCACCGTCTCGCGCCTTCCGAGGACCGATTCTTAGCACATTTTTGCGATTTCGCTTAATTAGTGATGTTTCTCACGGGCCCGGAGCCTGTGTGATGTGGGTCACATGCCATATACAACTGTCAATTACCTCCTGGTTTTCTAAGCAAATATATTGTTTTAGTTAAAAGGAGTTTTAATTAACTACCTATCTCTTAAACATGAACTTAACATTGTTATCAGATAAGCTTCGGCATATCATAGACTCTCAAACAAATTTTACTTAGCTACTTTTAAGTGCTTTTTGTTGACATAAGCTGACATAACAAATAATTTAGCTCAAGTCTTGAAAATCTTGAAATAGACTCTAGACATGAGTGTTACGGCGCAACGTGTGACGTCACGTGAGGACTGCACTGCACCGGCGCCGCGGTATTTTAATGAGCCGCGAGAACGAGCCCCGCACCCCGCACCCCTCACTCCACACCCCTCACCCCGTACAGCCCTCACACCGACAAGGTGCCTTCTTGCTGCTACTTTTATTTTAAACAGCTTTTTTGTTAAAGCAATGATACTATAAATCGGATATCTGGATCTATTCGGATCTCACATTACAAAAACAACTAGGTTCCAAAAACGGACTTCACAAAAAGTTTAATAGATACCTAATATGTCTTCATCAGCAATTCCACTTCAAATGCATGTTAGTTGAGAGAAAAGACGAAATCGGAATGTAATAAAAAGAGTGTATATACCTGGTCCGCCTGTCGCAAGTGTTGTCGGTCGCCCGCGCCCGCGCCCCCCCCCCCCCCAGGCAGGCTGGTGGTGGTGGTGATGCTGGAGGCGGGTCTGCGAGAACTCCGAGTCAACCACTGGCGAGAAGTCGCGCACGAGAAAAGTGGCGCTGTCTTTGTGTCGCAGGCCAAGTCTTATTTAAAGTCACTAAAAATTACTTCCGAGGGGAGAAACTAAAAAATAAAATTAAACGTTTAACCGAACTATGTATTCCTTTAAAAATTGGAAGTCGTTCAATTCAAATATATATTAAGTTGTCAAATGTTCAACATTAGGATATCCTAATCGATCACGACTACTTCAAAAAAAATATGTTAGAAGTCCTTAAACTGTCCCCTCAGTCAATCCGCATGCATTTTATTAATTTCCGCTACCAAGGTCGCCTGGAAGAGATCAATTATGAGCGATAAGACCGACTGCTATTTACCTCTAAATATATTGCTGTTTGTCTGCATTTTTTTATTGAGGTGTGCAATAAAGAGTATTGTATCTTAGATTTGTATGGTACCTACATATTGTATTATGTTATGTATGTACTTCCTCGGGTACGTAACTATAAGTTCCCTTGAAACCCTTTCAGAGTTATAAGCGCCCAAGGGCTACGGCATCCACTATGTCGGCTGTTAGCTGTGCGCTTGTTTGCCATCACCATGATACAAATTAGGTTAACAATGAGCATCACCTAGCTCTACGGACGCGACAGCAGCCGCCGTCACGGGCGTCATCGTTTCGTCACGACACTAGTCGTTCGGCATTCGTCACTCGTCGCATCGGTCACGGTCACGGTCACGGCGCGGCGCGGCGCGACGGCGCGAACATCGTTCGCCTATGCAACCAGACCCTCACTTCACTTCTTCTATTTGTACCATCGACACAATTCACTTGCTCTTTATAAACTTTATTGTAAAGAGATAAGGTCTACAGTGTATAGTTCTGTTTGTACCGCGCCGTGCGAACTCGGACCTCCGGAATTCTGCTTTTATTACGTTTCACACGATTTTATTGCCTGCTTAGTACTAAAATAATAAGGCCCTGAATCAAAACCTGGGAAACTGTTATGGACATGGTTTTCGGCATAAAATATAAGGACATCAATATTAACTGAGAGCATTACCTATTATATAAGTAAGTACGTCATTACGTTCCACTTCTAGGCAGGATAAATGATAAATAATAAAACATTCTAGGCACACAGGTAACTGTAGGTAACCCTCCTCGCCCATGAAACATATTTAAATGTAATTCAATGATAACTAAGGCTAAATAAAGCTCTAGTACAAATAAAATTACTATAAAATAATGATTGTTAGAAAAGAATATTGTAGATATAATTATAAACATGTAAGTACTCATAGAGACGACATCAACGCGTGCGCAGTTATTCTGTGAGCTCGTAGTCTTTTCTTTTTCTTTTATTCATAAGCCATACATTGTATGTGTACATGTTGATGTTAGGCAATACAGTGAGAATCAATACAATTTTACCCAGTGGGTGTAGCAGTGTAGCTACATAATTTACTTACATATTAACTTATTAACTTTACTTATTAACTAACCGTTTATATTATAATATTCACTTAAGCTGTACGGGCATAACTCAATGACAATTTTTTAAAGTGCTGTCACAAATTTCAATTAAGTCATTAAGTGACTTAATTTGTACGGGCAACGTATTAAACACTTTAACAGCAACATAGATGGTGCTACGCTGGTAGATTGCTGTCGTAGCAACAGGAGCCCGGATGTCGTGAGCATTAGTCTATTTTAATATAATTATGTATTAAGGTGAAAATTGTATACCTACATAATTATGATCTTAACTGTACGTGCGTGCGCGACCCTCTGCCGGAGACTAGGTCATTAACCCTTTACCTACGGGCCCTTGAATCACTCCGTCACCGCCCAATACGGGCATGTTTTGGCGAGAGTCAGCGGTTAGGCATAATTTCACTTACTTGTAACTTTTGAAGTATTACAGCTACACCCTTGAAACTTCACACACACAATAAGTATAATGTGTTTAATCAATAAATAATCACTTGGAGTAATAATATTCACAATTTTTTCTGCTATCAAGCAATATATCAGTCACTAAGAAATTGAAGATTTTTAAGTTACTACTCGCGGATTTCACAAGTTTAAGTTTAAGAACATTAGTTTATAGTATACTTAATACAAATAAACACTTAAATAACGATAATTATAAAAATAATACATAAATCTCAATCACTTAAAACGTTGCATAAAAACAATTTGCCACCTATGGAAAATAGTGTTGTGCGTCTATCGACACATCTGTTTTGTTTGTCTCGTTTTGATTTAAAAAAATGTTTAACACGACCATTACTTCGATCAACTACAGTTGACACCCGTACTGCAGCGGCAGCGGTGTTGCCTTACTGGCATCTCTACTCCCAACTCTACTACTGGTTGACACCCGTAGGTAAAGGGTTAATTATTATTTTCGCCACTGTTGTTACTTTGTCAGCTGAGAGCTTCGTGTGAATGAGGTACATTTTTATGTAGTACATCTTTCATTTCAACATTGAACATACATATATGACATATGACCTCGTTAACTTTGGACAAACTTGGGCGTAACAACGCATACATATCCCTATAAGCTCCATGCTTGACGTAGCACTTGGCATGAAATGAAAACTTACCGTGGTTCGACTCTAAGCTGCTTTTCCACTGAATTGTTGTAACACAATGTCTATGAAACAATTCGATGGTAGTTATAAT
Organism: Cydia splendana; assembly: GCF_910591565.1. Lineage (NCBI taxonomy): Eukaryota > Metazoa > Arthropoda > Insecta > Lepidoptera > Tortricidae > Cydia > Cydia splendana. Next base: position 105,829 of record NC_085977.1, read on the forward strand.
AGGGAGTGAGTTGCGGGAGCTTCGTATATATTACATGTATAGGACGCGGCGCGACGAGGCGGAGCGGAAAGAACAAAAGCTCACCTCATTCACAACTCTTCCCGTGTATGCTACAACCAGTATGAGGCGGAGCTCTGACCACGTATTACTTACTAGCTTCTGCCCGCAATTTCGTCTGCTGATGATGATTGATAAAAACTACCCTATGTCCTTTCTCGAGCCTCAAACTATCTCTATACCAAATTTCATCTAAATTGGTTAAAAGGTATAACAGACTTAAAGTTACTTTCGTATTTATAATATTAGTAGGGATTTTATAGGATCTGTAAGCTGTATATAGATCTTCCCATGGCTCCGCCAATTTGAAACAAAAAAAAAACAAAAAAAAACTATATTATAATTAATGAAACTGCTCGCCAATTTTGAAGAGAACCGCTTGAGGAATGCGTCCTGTAGAGAACATCCAGACTTCACAGAAAATTCGCATAAACTTATCTCACACTCAAACAGGTTTTCGACCCCTTGCCACATGTTATATCCCTAGCTCGCACTCGGTCAATAAATCTGAGGGTCTGATAAACTAGCTCTATCAGATGAGAGCAGTTATAAAGCGGTTTGTAAAAGTGTTGTGTTTGTTACCAACCAACGTTGGCTCCCGGATCGGAATGCGCCGCGATACCGGGAAAACCTTTAAACTTTAATTAAAATGCTTCTCGGCTTTATTATTTAGATAATTGCCTCGCTGTTCTACTATTATATTATAGCGTTCCTTGAGGCTCTCAGAGCACATATTTTATTTTTTATTTGTTTTTGTTATCGCTGAGATACTCAAACATTTACGGCGCTCTGCATGGCAAATCAGAGTCCAGATTCAAACTAACTTACATAAAAGATCGTACCTATGCCAGTATGCTATCTACGAGTATAGTACGATTTAAACGACTAGCTAGTTTTTTTAATAATCAGTATAAAAACTAAAGCATAAAAAATAGTCCATTTTTAATACCTAAGCAAATACCCGTTATTATTTGTAGTTAAATACTGTTACTTGCGTATTTTTAACGTATCACAAGTTCTGTTATAGTACACAATTACAAACACACATCAAAACATAGATCAGGTCTTACGAAAATCATATTTATTCTCTCTTACGCTCGTTTGTAGTCGTATGCCATGTCTGATTAATTATTGAGGTTAATTATATTAGAGCACTGTGTGGTGCTTTACGTGTAAATAAACTAGGATGCTTAATGGGAAAACTAGAGGTGGTACGGTTAAATCGGCGACGCCCCCTAAGTACTGCACACCCGATACTATTTAAATGTGTCGATTCGTTACCATGAACGAGGAAAGTTCCAGCAATTGGCGGGCTCAACTGTACTTAATTCACGATGACTGTTCAACATGACGTGACGTCGTCTCCTGCGAAGTGTCGCAAAGCTAGCGTTCATAGAAACCGCTACGAGTACGTGTCGCGTCGCGTGTGACTCACGTCACGTGGCTGGGTGTTCTGTTGGCTGTAATTGCTATAAGTACGAGTAGTGAGGATTTACAGTAGGTACCTACGACGAGAGCATTTGATGACGTTATGCTACAGTCCGCGGTTCCAACATAGTCTGATACAGTTCCAGAGAGATACAAATCGTTGATCTATCTGCAAAACTTTAAATTAAAGGACAAATTGAAAAAAAAAAGCCTGTACATTGCAGTACGGCACAGCCTCCATTTTTCGGTAGGATTTTGAGTTAAATGCGTTTGTATTATGTCTATAAATAGCCTCAAATTATAAGTATGTAGTAAGATTATTATAATAACACTGTAAGCAGTTAATGTAATGTACGGATTATGTGTTGGTTTGGTGTATAGGTAAGCTTGCCCACGGTGGATCGGTGGTAGCTGCACGCGATGCGTGAGATTACTCCATGATCCGTGAAATCGTTCCCTCCCCCCGTCCCCCCTCCGGCCCCCCTCGGACCTCCACTTGCGCCCGCGCATTTGTGCCCCTCAGAAGCCTTTGAAGTAATCTAATCAAACATAAATATTAAATATACACGTGTTATTAGTCGTAAACACGCGGCGCGTCTTGTACTTACAGCTTAAAATTATATGGAGAACAGGAAATAAATAAATATATCTCAAACAAAATTTAGTTTGTTTACAGATTATCTTCTCATATATGTTTCTAATTAGGGTTTAACTGTGATTTGTGATACGACAATAGTTAGGTACCTATTTGTTTTAGAAGGGGGCAAAGTTGTTGTTTAACCCCTCGTGCTAATATTGACAGCAAGCTAAAATTCGTAAATTTTACCACGAGCGCAGCGAGTGGCTCGCAAAGTGAATACCTGAGCGTTGCGAGCGTTTTAAGATACGACAAGGGTTAAACAAACATTGCTCATGTGGATAAAATGCAACTTTCTGATACATTTTTGAAGAATAAAGAGAGCCTTTACGAGCTGTGGTGTGGTAAATATTTATTTTCTATTGAAGTAAGTGAAAGAGACTCACCTCACACCCACAATCCGCCTCAGTTACACTAGCGAGAAAGCTTTTATTATCTTAGCACAAAAATAAGTACAATTCTACTTTATACGTGTGAGTACCTGGCCCCAATTTCACCACGGTGACAGGTGCGACAATTGTAAAACATCACTGTTGCTGACGTCACAGGCATCCATGGGCTACGGTTACCGCTTACCATCGAGCGGGCCGTATTCCTGTTTGCCACCATCATTGTATTATTTAAAAAAACTTGATTATATCGGAAAAAAAACAGATATTTCTCTTGCTAAGTTTATGACAATTGTCACAAGAAACACTACAATTGTCACGAAATTCCGACATATAACTCATTACCTGTCAAGAATTACCTACAATTCTTCTAAATCTTGACAATTGTCAGAAACTTCGCAAGAGAAATATCTGTTTTTTTCCGATATAATAAAGTTTTTTAAATAATAATGATGGTGGCAAACAGGAATACGGCCCGCCCGATGGTAAGTGGTAATCGTAGCCCATGGATGCCTGTGACGTCAGCAACAGTGATTTTACAATTTAGTAGAGATGATATAGCCTTTGGGGTCAAAATAATTCCCACAAAGACGGGGTTTGATGTTTTTAGTTCTTTGGGTGTATCTTTTTGACATACTAAAAATATATCAAAATATATGCATGCAAAACGCATTTATTGACATTTCAAATTTGAAAAATCAAAAAAAATATTAAAAATCGTGTGTGGTATCAAATGACAGGAAATTACACGCTAAAAAAGGTCGTGAGGTTAACTTTACAAAATAAAAATAAAAAAAACAAAGTGGTGGCTGAAAACCTGTTTTTATTTCAATGTTCAAAATTATTTCCTACATTGAAAACTAAACTAAACGATTATAGTTTTACACATCAAAATACATTGTGTAAAAGAAAAGAATATTTAATGAATGAATACCTATTTTTAATTATATTAATATAATATGAAAAATATAGGCTCTATATTAATTTAAAAAGTTTTATCAATAAACTGAACGAACGAATATATAAAAAAAAAACTATTGTAAACTGGTCATATTTTTGTAAAACTCGATTTCGACTGGCAAATTATATAACTTTTTGGCAACCGGGTTTTTTACCCTAGTTAGACCCCGCTGAATCCGAATTTGCTCGATCGAATTCTTGACCGGAAGTGCGATATTAGATATTAAAGGTTCCTTTTTTTAGTGTGTCGTAAATAACTCTTAAACAGTGGCGCATAGCAAAAATGTTCTTATGCGTAAGTAATCTGAATAAAATTTCCTACAAGAAAGATTTCGTACAATTTTTCGCTAGGATCAATATGCAAAGAGATATTAACGCGGGAAAGTTTATTATAATCACTTCCAAGGTCGCTTTTTTTTTAGTTTTACGTAAATAACTCGCAAACGGTGGCCAATATATTAAAATGTTGTTAAATGTTAATAATCTACACAAAATTTTCTACAAAAAAGATTCAGTACACTTTTCGCAGGGAATCATATTTAAAAAGATAATACAGAGGGAAAGTTAATTATAATAAATTCTAAGGTTCCTTGTTTTTATTTTTCGTTAATAATTTGAAGTATGACACAGCAAAAAATATCTTATACATAAATAATAAAAATGAAATTTCATACAAGAAACATATAGAACACTTTTCTCTAGGATCAATATTAAAAAAAAAACAAAGAAGCGGGTAAGTATATATTATTAGGATTATAATAAATTTTAAAGTCCCTTTTTAGTTTTTCGTACATAACTCGTAAACGGTGTTCCATTGTAAAATAGGTTTTTATGAATAAATAATCTACATAAAATTTTTGTCCAAAAACATCTGAAACACTTTTCTCTGGGATCAATATTTGAAACGATATTAAAGGAAGAAAGTTCATTACAATCAATTCACATGTCACTTTTTTTTAGTTTTTCGTAAATAATTTGTAAAGTATAACCTATTTTGCTATGGGCCACCGTTTACAAGTTATTTATGAAAAACTAAAAAGGGACTTTAAAATTGGACTCAGGCCTTTTTGCCAATCCTTCATGGCGGCCTGGGCATCCGGCTAGTTGTCAGCATCGCCCTCCCAGGTTTTTTGTCCTCTTTCCACAGCACGCAAGATCTCGCCAGTAAAATTTTTTGCCCTCCCGCCGACAATATCTGCATCCAAATACAGATCGAGGCCAAAAATGCTTGGACGCAAGCCTGCCCGGAAAATCCAATCCCAGCCTTCGTTCATTCTCAAAAACTTTGGGATGAGCCCCTCTGCAGAGCCACCTTAAAAGCTCTTATTGATAATGCTCAAAGCCCTGCAGAGCGCGCTCGTCTCTTAGCTGTATCGGAGCCAGAGTCGGGGCTCTCGCTCCATGCATTGCCATCCCCCAACATAGGCACTCTCCTAGAGAGAAAGGCCCTCGCACTCGCTACCAGTCTGCGATTGGGGGTCAAAACCAATGAGCCCCACTGCTGCCGCTGTGGCTCCAATGTTGACGAGCTGGGCCACCACGGCTTGCCCTGCCAGAGAAGCGCAGGCCGCATCTCTCGCCACACCTCCCTGAATGATGTCATCCGGAGGGCGCTTGCTTCCTTTAGCATGCCGGCCATCCTAAAGCCGAACGGTATCGCACGCGACGACGGCAAGCGGCCCGACGGAACTTCACTTATTCCGTGAAGGCTGGGGAGGACGCTTGTGTGGGACGCCACCTGCGTTGACACGCTCGCGCCGTCCCACCTACAGGCGACCTCCGTCAAGGCGGGACCGGCGGCTACAACCGCTGAACAGAACAAGCGGCGCAAATATGCTGTCCTCGGCGAGGGCTACATATTTGCGCCGTTTGCCGTAGAGACTCTGGGACCGTGGGGGCCTAGCACAAAAAGCTTATTTAAGGAATGTCCCAGCGCCTCATGGACATCTCAGGTGACCGGAGGGCTGGCAGCTACCTCGGCCAGAGGATAAGCCTGGCCATCCAAAAAGGTAACGCTGCCAGCCTTCTGGGCACCATAACTCATGAAGGTGACCTGGGGAGCATTTTTTACTTATAAGTTTAGTTTAAGATTTGTTATATTTTAGTTTTAATTTTAACGTTTAGTTTTTTTTTTCACTTTGTTATTAATAAATAATATCTTTAAAATTTATTATAATGAACTTACTCGCTGCTTTGTTTTTTCAAATTATTAACGAAAAAATAAAAACAAGGAACCTTAGAATTTATTATAATTAACTTTCCCTCTGTATTATCTTTTTAAATATTAATCCCTGCGAAAAGTGTACTGAATCTTTTTTGTAGAGAATTTTGTGTAGATTATTAACATTTAACAACATTTTAATATATTGGCCACCGTTTACGAGTTATTTACGAAAAACTAAAAAAAAAACCGACCTTAGAAGTGATTATAATTAACTTTCCCGCGTTAATATCTCTTTGAATATTGATCCTAGCGAAAAATTGTACGAAATCTTTCTTGTAGGAAATTTTATGCAGATTACTTACGTATAAGAACATTTTTGCTATGCGCCACCGTTTAAGAGTTATTTACGACATGCTAAAAAAAGGAACCTTTAATATCAAATATCTCACTTCCGGTCAAGAATTCGATCGAGCAAATTCGGATTCAGCGGGATCTAATTAGGGTAAAAAACCCGGTTGCCAAAAAGTAATATAATTTGCCAGTCGAAATCGAGTTTTACAAAAATATGACCAGTTTACAATAGTTTTTGTTCCATATATTCTGCCAAGCACCTCCTTTGAGGTGCGTTCAGTTTATTGATAAAACTTTTTAAATTAATATAGAGCCTATATTTTTCATATTATATTAATATAATTAAAAATAGGTATTCATTAATTAAATATTCTTTTCTTTTACACAATGTATTTTGATGTGTAAAACTATGATAGTTTAGTTTAGTTTTCAATGTAGGAAATAATTCTCAACATTGAAAAAAAAACAGTCTTTCAGCCACCACTTTGTTTTTTATTTTTATTTTGTAAAATCAACTTCACAACCTTTTTTAGCGTGTAATTTCCTGTCATTTGATACCACACACGATTTTTAATATTTTTTTTGATTTTTCAAATTTGAAATGTCAAGAAATGCGTTTTGCATGCATATATTTTGATATATTTTTAGTATGTCAAAAAGATACACCCAAAGAACTAAAAAAATCAAACCCCGTCTTTGTGGGAATTATTTTGACCCTTACATACAAATTTTCATACGACTCCTCTACTAATTGTCGCATCTGTCACCGATGTGAAATTGGGGCCTGCTCTGACTTTATGATTGCCGTGAAACATTTAAATGTATCTACCTAAATGCAAATAACCTGTTAACGATCTGTCAGTGTCAAAAGTGACATTTCTTCAACCAAAAAAGGCACTTTTGTCACTGACAGATCAGTACGATACTGCAGTGATCTCTTAGAAGCATTGTTCGAATTGAGCCGCTAGTCTAAACCCGTTGTGCAAATGAGTATGAGTAATAAATATATGAACAACGACATTGAAGTGGTAGTGCGCGGGCCGTCAACAGCCGCTGCAGTGCTAATTGTAGTCGATTCCGCCGTCGAAGCCTTCAATGGTAATGGAGACGACACCGCACCGGCCGGCGACCAACTAACTTGTCACTAAACTAAAGACGTATTATAGTTATATTCCTAGTAAGATAGTAATGAATCGCTTTCGTATAACTATGTTACGTCATATAATTATATCCCTAGGGTTATAACTATATAACGGCTTTATCTATCGTACTGCGACATATACATGTTTCTTTGGAGCGTAACTGCGCGACCTGAAATCATGGCTAGTACTTATTTAAAATATTGCTTATACGAGGTACTGACTTAAATAACAGGTTCTTTTTTAGCGAAACTTTTCCATAAAATGTTTTTGAAAACTACGGTTTTTGAAAGATGCCCTAAGTTATTACAGCTAGAGTCTGGCTACTGAAATATTACACAAATGTTTGGCGGGAAATTCAAAAAATCTTGGGCTGGTCACACTTTGTGTAGTAGGAATTATAGTTTTGATACTAGAAAATATTTTTCATTTTCTGTGCAGACGTAAGGTACCTAAGGATATAAGTTAAATAAAACGTTGACGTGCACTCAAAGTCAGCTCACATAATTTCTACCACTATGTAAATTAAGTACAGTCAACGATAAACACATATGTTAACACTTTCTCACCATATACCATTGTAACAAGGCGAAAAATGAAATGTAGTTTAAATAAGACCTAGCTCGATAATACCGTAATATTAATCCATCACCAAAAAAGACATAAGTACTATGCCAAATATGCTAAATGCTAAGTATCAAAATATTTATGAGGACCAACCTCCTAATTTGTTTACATTTGTTTAGGAGTTGTAAACATTGCTGTTTTTCGTTATACAACGCTACACGTCGACTTCGCACATTGTCGTAATTATTTAAGAGCTTAAATAATAGTTTGCGAACCTCACTCAGTATAGCCATTATTAATATTATTTAAAATAAACCTCTTATAAACCGCAAATAATTTGAATGAATGACATAAATTGACAACTGACTTTTAGCTTTTTTTTTTAATCATAGACAATTAGTGATACAACAACGAAATATAAATAAATAAATAAATAAATAAATATTAGGGGACATCTTACACAGATCAAATCTAGCCCCAAACTAAGCAAAGCTTGTACTATGGGTACTAGGCGACGATATACATACTTGTATAGATAAATACATACTTATATACATAGAAAACAACCATGACTCAGGAACAAATATTAGTGTTCATCACACAAATAAATGCCCTTACTGGGATTCGAACCCAGGACCATCGGCTTAGCAGACAGGGTCACTATCCACTAGGCCAGACCGGTCGTATCTGTCAAGAATTTTTGGCTAGCCAGACTCTAGCTCCTAATTTGAGCACCGGCAGGCAATGATAAGCTGTTAAAGTCACCCCTTATACTGATGTTAGATAATTATTCACGCGCGCATTAGCTAGTACATAATATGAAGTATGTACATGTAGGTATTGGTGCAAGCATGACGCACAGGCGAATGATAACAAAATGACATCAACATCACTTGACATCAAATGTACTAAGTTAGAATTGGCCTCTTGGCTGCGACCAATTGGACTAGATATTTGAAAGACTCGTATAAGTCGCATGTTCTTATCGTTTATCGTTCACAGTGTAGTGTGAAGTATTTCTTTAGTTGTAACACTTGTAACTATAGCCTGTATTTTGTTTGTTTGACCTCTGACCCGGCGAGTAGCGAGCGAGTGTAAGCGACGGCAGCGAATAGGCTTAATTAATGGACTTGTTAGCCGATTCCATGTTCCCATATTTATTCCGGCCAATTAACATAAGCTCAGGCCACTAAATCTCCGACCAATATTTTTATTATCACGAACACCGCGCACGGAACGAATTTTATTAATGAATTATTTCTTTAAATATTTGTTAACCCCGGTGTTGAATAAACTATCGTGTAGCCTGTCATGCTAATTATAATTTCTAATAGTAGGAACGTTATTTATCGCTGCAGCCGTTAGGATACAGACGACTTTGTGCTCAGATCTGATAAGCAGTCAGCCTTTACTCCTATAATGATAAAGTTATATCCTTATGTATTGGATTGCTAATAAAAGGGTTGTGCACAAATCACGCGGGGTGTTTTCGGCTACTTTTTGACCCCCCCTCCTCCTTGGCGATATTTGGTGAGGTTTTTGGCTACCCCCCTTCCCCCACACAACCTCACGTGTATTTTTTTGAATTTTTTTCATTCGACCTAATTTTAAGATAAATATTGTATATAGAAAATCTTGTTTATTTTTCTATTTTCGTTAAATAGACTGGCTATTTTGAAGTGCAGAGTGAAGATTTATGTTTAACGAAACCGAGAAAAAAAAACAACGGGTTGCACTCCGGGAGTGCCGACAGAAGTGAAAACTCAATGACTAGTCCAAAATGTCTGCAGCACTCAAATCAAAATCAAAAATATTTATTTGCATAAATAAGGGTACAATGGGTTGTATACAAAGTTTTCAGTCTCATTCCTTATTTTACCATAATATGGCATAATATTATTTCACTATGTATAATTAGGATTGTTCATTTTTTTTTAAATGTTCTATTTCGAAAAGCATTTCAAGATATAAGGTTTTTAAACGATTTCCGACATTTGCTGCGATATAATAATTGAGGATTGAAGATATTTCAACAAATATCCTTATGACATTATAAATAATAAAATAAATAAATAAATATTAGGAGACATCTTACACAGATCAAACCTAGCCCCAAACTAAGCAAAGCTTGTACTATGGGTACTAGGCGACGATATACATACTTGTATAGATAAATACATACTTATATACATAGAAAACAACCATGACTCAGGAACAAATATTAGTGTTCATCACACAAATAAATGCCCTTACTGGGATTCGAACCCAGGACCATCGGCTTAGCAGACAGGGTCACTATCCACTAGACCAGACCGGTCGTCAAAATTAGTTTGACCTTCTCCTGGGCTGAATGTAAAGTCATCGCATAATAAAAGTTATCGAACCATAGTAAATAAATCCGTCACTCACGTAATTGTCAAAGATATCATTGTCATCGATTGCCATAATTAAATTTTTCAGTTAAACCGCTGCGCTTGTTGGTTACGATTTGATTTATAATAAAATTAATACCTAAACAGTAGATTTCATTGCTTAATAATATATCAAAAACCTTGTTCCTACGTGTGGGAATGATTCACAAAAATAATAGTTCAAATCATGTTCAAATCCACGAAGACCTACGGCGTGAAAGATGGTGCCGTGAATTAAACTTGGAATACCTACCTACTTCAAGTGTGACACACAGTATTGCTGTGAGGATCACGTCGATGTAAGTATAAAATTGATATTATTTTACTACAATTATGTAAAAGCTCACTTTATTGGTAGGGTCGTGGTACCTATTTATTTTCTGTGGTAATGTAGCCAGAGTATCTAAAGGCAAACCGTTAAACAGAGATGGTGCCTACTAGAAAGAAAGAATATAGATACAAGAATACATAGGCATACTCAAAATTCAGCCTGAAACTGCTTTAAAAAAATATAATTTCTATTTCCAGGTACATGTTGCAGTTCAAGCTGCTGATATCATGGTGGACAAGAAGTAAAGTTAATAAAGAGTTGTGAATAATAAAACATGTTTTTGTTTACCTACTTTTTTATTATTCAGGAAATATATGCATAGGGGAGATGCGGATAAGACGGGGACGCTAAGGTTAAGGTTAAGGTAGTAAAAAAAACGGATATTTAAAATGGGGTCAGTGTTATTTATTAATCAAATATAAATTACTTATTATAGTTTTATTTGGCACAGCTTTAGACTTGGTAACTAATCATATGAAAATTTGAAAATTACAACTATCAAAAATGAAAATACACCATCTTACCCCACATATGGGATAAGACGGAATACTAAAAATGGGGCAAGATCAGGACTAATTCTCTTCATAGAAAAAATAATATCAAAACATCCTCCATATCTTCGTCGTCGACTTCAGTACAAGCTGTGTGGGCCCATCGTCCACACTACTGACAACCTACCCAGTTTTCCGAAGTTTTAGGTAAGAATTGTTTTCATTATTGAAATGTGAACAAATTATATCTTCTTGTGGTTTTTTCCTTTTCCCTTCCCTTTTCCTTCACCTTTCGCCTTCTTAGTCGTGTTATTATCAACAGCTGGTTTCGTAGGTCGTTTTCTTTTCTCTATTTCGATGACCTGAAATAATAGGATATAATTAGCATAATTGGCATGTTCCTAATATAGTAGTATAGTACAATATCCAAACAATGGTGACAAGCGGGTAGAAAGTACCCACTGGGTGCTAAGCAACCTTTAGCAATGGACGCTTGTAACGATTTTATGAATCTAATCTTCTTACAAATCGAATCAGTTAAAATATATATGATGTTAGGTAACTTACATTTGTATTTTTGCTCCCCAGATTTCAGGCACGTTATGGTTGGAGTTGGATGCTATATGGATACATACTCCACCCAACAAACAATTAAGCGACACTTAGCACTTATTTTATCACCTAAAGACATAGAACGGCTGTAGAATAGCTACATATTCTAAGCTTACAGGCTCTGGTGACATCAAGGTCTTTAAGAGGTCCATGTATAGCTTTAAGATCCACAGTAGCCGTTTTGGCCGCTATAATGCATCTTAAGCCGCTAGTGTTATAGCTCAAAGTGAATTCTAGCACCTTAACATCTATATGAGTAATAAGCGGCTGCAATTTTCACTTAAGGTTCTAAACAGGCGATAAAAAGTCTTTTATAGGTCCGTGTATCGCAATCGCTACTTAACTCTCTTGTATAACTTACAGTCGAAAAGAGAAGTTATGAGTCACCATTATAGATCATGTAGTCGCAGACGAGCGTTATTCAATACCTTAGTACATCTTATACTGTTATTAGAGTCTTACTTAGAACCTAAGCCTATAGCGCCATGTTAAGATGACCGATGAATCAATAAGCATGACAAAAACTATTAATTAAAACGTAAATACCCAATAAAAATCGATACTTTTACTCAATATTGACGTAATGTTAGTATTGTTATATTTAAAACCGGACTTCACGTATATTGAGTAATTTTTCGAAAATTAAATACGGTGGACCACAAAAAAATATTATATTCAGATAAATATGCAAAGGCTCAGAGGCCCTTTAAAAAATTGTTAGTAATACATATAGTTATTGACAGTGTAATTAATTTCGCCATCATAAATCCGCAGATAACGCCGGCATCAGTGAACTAAAATAATTATTTGCTTTTAATTATCCGCCATTACATTTCACTTCAAGCTGTCACAGTCACAGGGCAAGCTTGCGAATAATAATATTAATAATACAAAATGGAAACATCTACAACCAAAGCAGACAGGGCTAAGGAAAAAAAATGTCCAATTACCTTCTTGAGTGTTACAAATATTGACTTTAAATGCTAATATACCATCTAAAGCTGAAAGTATCATCTATATGGCCCTATACTATTACTCAAATAGTTAGTAGTCACTTATTTGGCACCCTTTTAAATCCTAAGTACTTAATCAACGCTATTACAGCACTACTTTAGCGCTCTTCTACATCTTATTTCATCCTATAACTCTATTGTAGCGCCGTTTTACAACTCAAGGTGATAAAAATTGTGCCCAATCCGGGGTTATTATGGAGTTATAGCCGGCTATAACTCCTATTTTTAGAACATCAATAGAATCTCTGGAGTAAACAAACGCTTATGTAGATCTCTTTTAACCCTTATATTTAGCGCCTAATGTTAGTTGGGCAATAAAACTAATAGTAGAGGAGTCGTATGAAAATTTGTATGTAAGGGTCAAAATAATTCCCACAAAGACGGGGTTTGATTTTTTTAGTTCTTTGGGTGTATCTTTTTGACATACTAAAAATATATCAAAATATATGCATGCAAAACGCATTTCTTGACATTTCAAATTTGAAAAATCAAAAAAAATATTAAAAATCGTGTGTGGTATCAAATGACAGGAAATTACACGCTAAAAAAGGTTGTGAAGTTGATTTTACAAAATAAAAATAAAAAACAAAGTGGTGGCTGAAAGACTGTTTTTTTTTCAATGTTGAGAATTATTTCCTACATTGAAAACTAAACTAAACTATCATAGTTTTACACATCAAAATACATTGTGTAAAAGAAAAGAATATTTAATTAATGAATACCTATTTTTAATTATATTAATATAATATGAAAAATATAGGCTCTATATTAATTTAAAAAGTTTTATCAATAAACTGAACGCACCTCAAAGGAGGTGCTTGGCAGAATATATGGAACAAAAACTATTGTAAACTGGTCATATTTTTGTAAAACTCGATTTCGACTGGCAAATTATATTACTTTTTGGCAACCGGGTTTTTTACCCTAATTAGATCCCGCTGAATCCGAATTTGCTCGATCGAATTCTTGACCGGAAGTGAGATATTTGATATTAAAGGTTCCTTTTTTTAGCATGTCGTAAATAACTCTTAAACGGTGGCGCATAGCAAAAATGTTCTTATACGTAAGTAATCTGCATAAAATTTCCTACAAGAAAGATTTCGTACAATTTTTCGCTAGGATCAATATTCAAAGAGATATTAACGCGGGAAAGTTAATTATAATCACTTCTAAGGTCGGTTTTTTTTTTAGTTTTTCGTAAATAACTCGTAAACGGTGGCCAATATATTAAAATGTTGTTAAATGTTAATAATCTACACAAAATTCTCTACAAAAAAGATTCAGTACACTTTTCGCAGGGATTAATATTTAAAAAGATAATACAGAGGGAAAGTTAATTATAATAAATTCTAAGGTTCCTTGTTTTTATTTTTTCGTTAATAATTTGAAAAAACAAAGCAGCGAGTAAGTTCATTATAATAAATTTTAAAGATATTATTTATTAATAACAAAGTGAAAAAAAAAACTAAACGTTAAAATTAAAACTAAAATATAACAAATCTTAAACTAAACTTATAAGTAAAAAATGCTCCCCAGGTCACCTTCATGAGTTATGGTGCCCAGAAGGCTGGCAGCGTTACCTTTTTGGATGGCCAGGCTTATCCTCTGGCCGAGGTAGCTGCCAGCCCTCCGGTCACCTGAGATGTCCATGAGGCGCTGGGACATTCCTTAAATAAGCTTTTTGTGCTAGGCCCCCACGGTCCCAGAGTCTCTACGGCAAACGGCGCAAATATGTAGCCCTCGCCGAGGACAGCATATTTGCGCCGCTTGTTCTGTTCAGCGGTTGTAGCCGCCGGTCCCGCCTTGACGGAGGTCGCCTGTAGGTGGGACGGCGCGAGCGTGTCAACGCAGGTGGCGTCCCACACAAGCGTCCTCCCCAGCCTTCACGGAATAAGTGAAGTTCCGTCGGGCCGCTTGCCGTCGTCGCGTGCGATACCGTTCGGCTTTAGGATGGCCGGCATGCTAAAGGAAGCAAGCGCCCTCCGGATGACATCATTCAGGGAGGTGTGGCGAGAGATGCGGCCTGCGCTTCTCTGGCAGGGCAAGCCGTGGTGGCCCAGCTCGTCAACATTGGAGCCACAGCGGCAGCAGTGGGGCTCATTGGTTTTGACCCCCAATCGCAGACTGGTAGCGAGTGCGAGGGCCTTTCTCTCTAGGAGAGTGCCTATGTTGGGGGATGGCAATGCATGGAGCGAGAGCCCCGACTCTGGCTCCGATACAGCTAAGAGACGAGCGCGCTCTGCAGGGCTTTGAGCATTATCAATAAGAGCTTTTAAGGTGGCTCTGCAGAGGGGCTCATCCCAAAGTTTTTGAGAATGAACGAAGGCTGGGATTGGATTTTCCGGGCAGGCTTGCGTCCAAGCATTTTTGGCCTCGATCTGTATTTGGATGCAGATATTGTCGGCGGGAGGGCAAAAAATTTTACTGGCGAGATCTTGCGTGCTGTGGAAAGAGGACAAAAAACCTGGGAGGGCGATGCTGACAACTAGCCGGATGCCCAGGCCGCCATGAAGGATTGGCAAAAAGGCCTGAGTCCAATTTTAAAGTCCCTTTTTAGTTTTTCATAAATAACTTGTAAACGGTGGCCCATAGCAAAATAGGTTATACTTTACAAATTATTTACGAAAAACTAAAAAAAAGTGACATGTGAATTGATTGTAATGAACTTTCTTCCTTTAATATCGTTTCAAATATTGATCCCAGAGAAAAGTGTTTCAGATGTTTTTGGACAAAAATTTTATGTAGATTATTTATTCATAAAAACCTATTTTACAATGGAACACCGTTTACGAGTTATGTACGAAAAACTAAAAAGGGACTTTAAAATTTATTATAATCCTAATAATATATACTTACCCGCTTCTTTGTTTTTTTTTTAATATTGATCCTAGAGAAAAGTGTTCTATATGTTTCTTGTATGAAATTTCATTTTTATTATTTATGTATAAGATATTTTTTGCTGTGTCATACTTCAAATTATTAACGAAAAATAAAAACAAGGAACCTTAGAATTTATTATAATTAACTTTCCCTCTGTATTATCTTTTTAAATATGATTCCCTGCGAAAAGTGTACTGAATCTTTTTTGTAGAAAATTTTGTGTAGATTATTAACATTTAACAACATTTTAATATATTGGCCACCGTTTGCGAGTTATTTACGTAAAACTAAAAAAAAAGCGACCTTGGAAGTGATTATAATAAACTTTCCCGCGTTAATATCTCTTTGCATATTGATCCTAGCGAAAAATTGTACGAAATCTTTCTTGTAGGAAATTTTATTCAGATTACTTACGCATAAGAACATTTTTGCTATGCGCCACTGTTTAAGAGTTATTTACGACACACTAAAAAAAGGAACCTTTAATATCTAATATCGCACTTCCGGTCAAGAATTCGATCGAGCAAATTCGGATTCAGCGGGGTCTAACTAGGGTAAAAAACCCGGTTGCCAAAAAGTTATATAATTTGCCAGTCGAAATCGAGTTTTACAAAAATATGACCAGTTTACAATAGTTTTTTTTTTATATATTCGTTCGTTCAGTTTATTGATAAAACTTTTTAAATTAATATAGAGCCTATATTTTTCATATTATATTAATATAATTAAAAATAGGTATTCATTCATTAAATATTCTTTTCTTTTACACAATGTATTTTGATGTGTAAAACTATAATCGTTTAGTTTAGTTTTCAATGTAGGAAATAATTTTGAACATTGAAATAAAAACAGGTTTTCAGCCACCACTTTGTTTTTTTTATTTTTATTTTGTAAAGTTAACCTCACGACCTTTTTTAGCGTGTAATTTCCTGTCATTTGATACCACACACGATTTTTAATATTTTTTTTGATTTTTCAAATTTGAAATGTCAATAAATGCGTTTTGCATGCATATATTTTGATATATTTTTAGTATGTCAAAAAGATACACCCAAAGAACTAAAAACATCAAACCCCGTCTTTGTGGGAATTATTTTGACCCCAAAGGCTATATCATCTCTACTATAAGTTATACCTATTATATAACTTAGGCAGATTTCTGGAATCAGCTTTCACAAATTTATAGCGTAGGTATTTTGAAATTAATGATTTAGGGATTTAAAATAAACTAATTTTTCATTCCAGACGATATTATTTATAGAAACACGTGACACTGACATTGTCGACAGGTGACATTACAATCAATTTTATTGACAATGACAACTACTTTTGAAGTGAAAATTAATTGTTTTAAATTCGAATAGAAATTGTAAAGTTACCTTGCAGACCTCGTATCTAAATATATTTGGACATGATATTTTGAGTTTTATTCACCAGTACTAGAGTTCACTTTTATTAGCGATTTCATCAAGATGTAGCTTTATTGAATTATATTTGAGTGATATAAAGTTAGAATGTAACTGTGAGATCCTCGTATTTCAACCCGTTCAAGATTAGAACATTGAGCTTTATTGCTTAATATAAAAGTCCAGTTTTAAATAATTGACCTGATTATGATACGTTATGACTAAAGTTCTTTGGTGAATAACATTGTCCGTGACACATGACGTCAGCGTTACGTTACGTTACGTTACGTTACGTTACGCTACGTTACGTTACGTTACGTTACGTTACGTTACGTTACGTTACGTTACGTTACGTTACGAGTTTATCATTTTTACCCCACCTCAAAAAGTGCTCAGCGCCGCTAAAGAAGTTTTCACTTCAAAAATATCTACTCATGTGGTAGGATTTTTGAAGTGAAAACTTCTTTAGCGGCGCTGAGCACTTTTTGAGGTGGGGAATAAAAATGATAAACTCGATTCAGCGTAACGCGTAACGTAACGCTGACGTCATGTGTCACGGACAATGTTATTCACCAAAGAACTTTAGTCATAACGTATCATAATCAGGTCAATTATTTAAAACTGGACTTTTGTATTAAGCAATAAAGCTCAATGTTCTAATCTTGTACGGGCTGAAATACGAGGATCTCACAGTTACATTCTAACTTTATATCACTCAAATATAATTCAATAAAGCTACATCTTGATGAAATCGCTAATAAAAGTGAACTCTAGTACTGGTGAATAAAACTTTGAACATTAATTAACGCTACAAATTTAAGCTCACTGGCCAGCAATTTCGAAACTAAAGTTATTCAATAGAAATGAGGATGGGTCAATTATACATAGTGCTGCAGATATTTTGGATTAGTCATTGAGTTTTCACTTCTGTCGGCACTCCCGGAGTGCAACCCGTTGTTTTTTTTTCTTAGTTTCGTTCACTGTAGAAAAATACACGTGAGGTTTCCTTATACCCCCCTCCCTCAACGTGATCTATCGTGATTCTTTCGTGACCCGCCTCCCCCCATCGAACCTCGCGTGATATGTGTACAAGCCCATAGACGCTGTCACTCCCAAGACGTTAAAAAATGTGTTGTGAAATAATGTAGGTATAAATAAGCAGAATACAATTTTATCAACGTATTAGAGCGTTTCTTTTATTTTTTGCCATTTTTAAATATTGTGAATTTTTTTGGCACTTTTGTGTTATTTCTATTCAGAATCACGAGCTCTTTCGATCTTCATGGGATAAAAAAATGTCTCAGAGTTTTTTTCCTATTGTGTTACCATTTCCCCATGGTACTTTGTATGGCGGTAACAAAAAGCAAAGTATGAAAAAAGTATGGAAATTTTAGGACACTTTTTTTCTCCTATAAGGATGAAAAGGGCTCGCGATCCTGACTAGAAATAACACAAAAGTGGCAAAAAAGGTCACAATATATAAAATGGCAAAAAATAAAAGAAACGCTCATTACGTAGGTACATTAATTTAGCACCAGCAGAGTAGAAGCCGGGTCAGCGGCGAGCGATGATCGCTGACACGTTGCTAATTGATTGCGCACTGCTATCACTCACCAAGATGCCCACGGCTGCGCTTACCAGACCAGTTAATCCTTGACCCTTGAACACAAACACTCATTAATAATTTGGGTGTCAACTTGTAATGGGTCCTAGAGGGAGTAATATTGTAGTAACAATTTGAGAATAGAGCAGAGCATTGCGCTGGCGCCGAATTAACTGCGATTAATCCGCGGCAGGAGGAGTGGGAGGGGGGATCGTGGGAACCGCGCGTGTCACCCTACACCACAGTAATTGCTCATTTAGACGATGACTCGCCGAGACACATACTCGCTCGTTTCGCATCCACTTGAGTAAAGTGTGTCAGAATAGTCTGCGCCGGCGCAGTTCCCAGCCGCGCAGGAAGCCATTAAGCACTGATTGGCTCGCAGTTGGTGATACACTAAACATGTCATTTCACGGCGCACGCACACACGCAAGCCTCACGCCGAACATGTCATTTCGCGCACACATGCGTATCGCTTCGCCGGGGGCTTCTATAACTGATGGCGGAAATTGGATTTGTAATTTAAATGACTTGATTTGATTCAGATCCATGTTTTGTAAGTAGTAGCTAGCGATTGATGACGGGAAAGGAGCTACTAGACTAGCGGCGGGTGGTGTACTTGCCTGAGCGACGCAGCTGCTGAGTGCTGAACTAGACTACTCATGCTTGTGCTTCGTTCGTTATAACCTGATAGGTACAATATATCCTCATAAGACAAACATGGAATACTGCTCTCATCTATGGGCAGGAGCACCCCAATACCAGCTTCTCCCTCTGGACCGCAACCAACGAAGAACGGCTCGAAGCTGTTCACTGCCAGCGTCTTTCGGAACGGCTTGACTCCTTGGCGCTGCGTAGAGATGTGGCCTCGCTCTGCATTTTCTATCGCATGTGTAACGGGGAGTGCTCCGAGGAATTGTTTGGATAAATCCCTGCCGCCATCGCCCTACGCGACAACATTACCATCTTCACCACTTGGATGGTTGGCAGTCCTCAACTGTGCGTTTCTCCAGAAACTTCCTGCCTCGCACAGCCAAACTGTGGAATGAACTGTCGCCTGCGGTATTTCCGGACCGATACGACCTTCAAACCTTCAAGAAAAAGAGCGTACTCCCATCTCCATGCGGTTGCGGATGTCCATGGGCGGCTGTAATCGCTTACCATCAGGTGATCCGTCTGCTCGTTTTCCTCGTATATCATTAAAAAAAAATAAGAAGAACATTTCAGTTTCAACGGTTTGTACCGACCTCAGTCAGCCAATTGTGCATGTTTCGTAGATTCTGGAGGCAATATTATAACAAATTTTGTTTGAAATATGAACCTAAAACCTCTAAATTCTAATGTAACAAGTTAGTGCATATCATTAACTGGCAAGTGCCGTTTGGCTCGATGTTGTACCTACTATTTCACGCTGTGAAAGTGGTCGTACATTTGCTGCTAAAATCGGTAATGTCAGCCACATGAGAGCTCACTAACGTCGCTCTCAATAATCAGTAAGTACTAAACAGTCGCCGTGGTCGAAACCGGTCACGATGATGATGACCCTCGCCGATGTGATTATCGTATTTCATGAGTAGGTATGACTGACTGAACTATCCTTTTGAACTGTCACAGGAGACTTCTAGCTCTGGCTAAGTTCCATCCACGTATATATCACTATAAAAACTGTGCTAAATCGGTGTGATTATGTTCTGTATTATATTCATTTCATAAATAATGCATGAATATATTTGTGGCGTCCCTTTTTGACATGGTGTATTTTATGACATGATATTTCAAAATGAAAACCCAATCAACGTGCACACTAGCGCCACTGCTAAATAATCGTGATTATTTAAATTTTACGAAAGATATTTAAAAAAGGGGGTCGCTACGTACTGTATTTTGTTGTATTTAAGTACCTTTTGAATACATCTAACTAGTTTTTATGTTGTTGTATTTGTTAATCTATGCGTCCAAAGTTAAAACGGCCGTTTTTGTTTTGAGTTCATAGATCGACGAATCCAGCAATATAAAAACTAGTTTGATGTATTCAAAAGGTATTTAAATACAAAATACAGTCCGTACGGCCCCCTTTTTTAAATATCCCGATTATGTAGCAGTGGCGCTAGGTGCACGTTGATGGGCTCGTAACTCTTTAAGCAACTCGTACTTAGAGGATATAACCAAACGGAGACGCCATATCTATAATTTTCGGTACAAAATAGTCTGCCGTTTTTTGCGGGGGAGGGGCACATCACATGTATACGTAACGTAAACATAGCCATGTCAGATAAACGTCAGTCCATACATGTGGTTGACCATTGGCCGCCTATTTTCGACAGAGGAGAACGCCTGTTAATGACCACTCCGTTTGGTTATATTCTCTAAGAACTCGTAAGTCATATATGTACACGCTCAATACACTTTTTCACGGTGAAATGAAACTCATTCACCTAATCTCTCTTCAAATAAATATGTAACATGACGGTCTAAGAAAAAAAAATCATGTAGGTACTTTTATATAATTATAGCTGGTTGCAGGAATATTAACGACGCAAAAACAAGCATTAAGTGTTAAACTTTGTAGCGGGATATTACTTGACTGGAACAGTGCTAAGTTGTTGTCATGTTGACAAGCCTGTCACTGTCAAAACATGGCAGTTATAGTTGGTTATTATATTAGCATGTTATTAGGTACCGCGTTACCGCAGTTATCCGAGGCGGTTGAAAAAAACTGAATTTAGTACGTGATACTTTTGTTCAATAACCACCGTCAATATTTAAAACATACGTAAGTAGCATTAAAAATGCCACAGTGCAGTTGAGCTTCATTTGATAGTGCAAGTAAACTTATAAACTTCTGATAGGTAGGTACCTCACAGTCAGGACTCCTAAACTTATGCGCAAGGATTGGATGCCTGGACACTGGACAGGAAACACTAATGGTTAAGTACTTTCATTTCAGTGGAAATGAATCCGAAGTGAATAACGCGGCAGAAGTCGCGGCGACATGCCGACCGATTAGCGTCGTCGCTGGGAAACGGCCGCACAACAGAACTACCCGCAATTTTCGAGCCATACTAATTATTGAATAAATTGTGCGACCGGCGATGCGCTGGAGATGGGCGACCCACCCCACCGCGCCGCGCCGCGAGCTCTGCGTCATGTAGGTACCTATCATAAAGGACATCTCTGATCCGCATAGTAACAGTCGCGGCACCATATCGCATTATAGGTACGCGTATAAAAAAAGACTTCATTGTACGCATAAACTATTGTTGATGCACACAAATTGAATTATAGTAGGTGATGTAAATCGTAAATCTTTTCGGCATTGACTTCGGTTCTACAAATGGTCAGTTACGTTACGTTTGCGTTGCTGGAACACTGAAAAGCGATAGAAGCTAGTATCTACTCTACTCCTTCACTTACCGCTACCAATCGTAAATAACGAGGTATTTTCGCAGATCGGTTCCGGGTGGCCGCGGCATTCCGCCCCAGGCGAGAGCGTGCGCAGGAATCCCGGCGGAATATGAACACACTTTCCTACCATAACCAACGTCGTCGCTGATTAAAGGTAACTATTTATGTACTCATTAGAAAATTTATATTAATAACTGGCGCAAAAACTGAGTTAATAGCTCGATATTGCGTTGATTTGACATGAAAGCGTCTAATAACGTCCATTGCGAACATTGCGACATTTTTAATTAAGTACCTACACAGACGTGGTCAAAGCTTGATGTAGTTTCATACCTATTTAATGTAAGATTCCACAATCATAACATTCATAACGGGCGGATTATGGCAGCGGTGTACCGCGCGCGTATACTCATTAGGCCTAACATAAATAGGCATTAGTCATGTCCTCATGTGCTCATGTGTGTAATCAGAATATAAATCGTGATTATTACATGTGTAGTAATGTGTTGGTTATTTGTCGCTTCATCGCGTCGCGTCGCGTCGCGTGAGGATAACGAAGCGCGTCCACACGCGAGCCGCCGCCGTCACCAGCTCACCAGATCTGATCATTTACTTATCGGTGATTAATGTGCTGCAGCATTTCGAAATGTTCTAATTGATGACGCCACGCAACGCTACTAATAAGATAGGAGATTCTGTAATAAGATATAAATATGAAGATTTTTAAGTACGTTCGTATCTTAATTGCTACGCACGCGATGTGTATGTATTGACAAAGTACATATTTCGGAAGTATAACCTTATTTATCAACCCGAACATGGTGTCTGTGAGAGCTTTGAAGAGTCCATAGTTATTTTAATGTATCCTCGAAAGGGCGCAGTTCTAGATCTCAGGATCTAGGCGTGTCGGGACGCGGGAGCATAATTAGAGCGCGCTGCAATAAATACTTGCGATATCGCATCGCACGTATCGTGCGCATCGCGGGCTATCGCGCGATCGGCTGACCTTTCCGCGCGGGACACGACGCGACGCAGACGTTCCCAGCCACGGAATTAACTCGTCGGCTCATGATCGATGTCACCAAATGTCAGCGCCGATAGACGATAAGCCGAATCGATAATCTTGTTTAGGATTGGTGACAGATATGAATGCGGCGGGCGCGCGCGCCGATACACATCGCGCGGACCCTTCCTTAATCCCATTAATTAGTTTAATTAAGTTAATGTTTGGATCACGAGGCGCGGGAGGGGGCGCACGACCCGGCTATCTGCTCCGAGATAAATCGTCCCCTCGGTTAGAAGAAACCGATGATAAATCTTATTGCGAACTGCGCTTGATCTGCCCGCGCGGGAATGATATAATTACATGATTGCCCCCCCCCCCCCCCACAGCCCGCGCCTGCCACCCCCCGCAGCGAGCATTCCCCGACTCATTCTCTTAGTTTAATTTACAATGACAAGGAGTATTGTACGTATTTTGTCGAATGTATGCTTGTTTGCGTGCAAGTCAGTAGGTATGTGGAGATAAAGCCGCACATCTCTTCCAAGAAGAGTATTTTAGAATTCCACAGTAGACGTCGACATGACAGGGCGCAGGGAAGAGATTTAGTGAAAGTTAGTGTAAATCGTGGATGTTTGTTCTGAGGCGGCCGCCGTGTCGCAACCGACGTGACGATCAGCGCCGGGTTCAAATACCAGCCGCGGCACAACACAACGCGCCGGCACCATGTACGGATGCGCCAATAATTGCCCGCTTTTGTTATGTTTTCGCAATTGAAAGTTTGATTGGCACGTACACGCAGCTTTAGCCGGCCTAGGCCCGGCTTGTGCAAGCGGAACTGGTCTAAATGTCACGGCTAATAAAAGGTTCCCAAAACAAGGCGAGAGCCTCCGGCGCGGCGGCTCCGTCGTCGGCGCGGCGCTCGAGCTCGGTCGGTAATCATCACCGCGTCGTCGTTAGCCGAGATAGTGCTATCTTGAAATAAATATCAGCGATTGTCAGCAACGAATTTGAAAGTCCTGTCGACTGTATCTCTCATCGCCGCCACCTATCTTTAATTAACATCACGCCTGCGCGTGCGCGGGCCGCGGCGGCGGTGCGGGGCAAGGGGGTGATCGATAGCCAGCACGGGATGCGCTCGCGACCGCGGTCCACAAAGTCGTAGGTTACTTCAGTTCGTATGGAGATGAGACTTTTTAAAGAGACGGCTTCTCGCTTTTACCAGATTTTAATTGACAGGGCCTTATTAAAAACACTTTAGAAATAAATATATTGTAGCACTGAATGATTTATTCGTAACAGCGTGAGGTCACGCGGGCCAACTGTCGTCGGTATGCAAACACGATTACAAACGAATGTGAAGTGTCTCGAATAAATTAACCGTATTGTTGTATGGAGGATGAATTACAAGGGCGCCGCATTGTCCGGCGAGCGAGAGGGGAGAGTCTGCACAAATGGGTCATTAGGGCGAGTGTCCCGAGGGTAGCGCGGGGTCAGGGCGCTTTAGGGCACACGTCCAGTGGGTAGTGAGTGAACTGCCAATATGAAGTAGGGTTTGCAGAACCGGTACTGTTTAAAAGAACCGGGATTTTCGGTACCAGGCAAAAATGGAACCGGGATTTCCCGGTATTTTCGGTACTTTCGGGACTGCCTTCAAAAATCAATTTTTACCTCAATTTTCGGAAAAAAAAACCTAAAATGAATCTTTCTCTAAACATTAGTACAGTATAAAAAGTACCATATTGAAGGTACGCACACTTCTCTATTAAGATAATATGTGCCTTCAAGCCACACAAGGCACACAATCATTGCCTAATACATTAACTGAGATATGGACTGCCTCTGCTTACTATACTACTAAATAATATAATTTGGTTAAATCCTAAATTACATTAAATGTGATATTTTTACTATCTTTTTTGAAAAACATCGGCAAAATCTGATTTGTGGCTCTGGTAATTTCAACATTTATTTTAAATCGTGAAATTTAATTAATCATATTCGCCAGCGTTCTGTGGCATTGATATACTACCTACTAATAATAGAACTATGAATACAAAGAATCAAGAAGTTGTTGCAGCCAGAATTAAGAATTTACCAAGGAGAGGGCATGTCACTGTAATATTTTAATTCATTCTAAAATGTCATTTCATTATCAATGAGAGTTTCGTATTCGAACTAAAATGAATATTTTATTAAGTAATTACACAATTTTCTCTAGTTTTGCTCGTATTTAGTATACAAATAACTAATTATTCGTATAAAATGATTTATCGTAGAATCACTTATGCCGCTCGTAGTTTCAAAATACGTTATTTTATATTGTTGGCATTGTCAAACCCATTGACTATTTTTGTTTTGATTTTAATATGTGGTCAGCCGTAAACGTATTAGCGTCAGTCTTAGATTGATACAATACCTATATGTATTTCTTTAAAAAACATGATTTTTCATGCTAAGTAACAGAAAACAGTTAAATATTGTACCGGAAATATTAGTCCCGAAAATCCCTAAAGTACCGGGAATTTAAATTTGAAATCCCGGTTCTTTGCTTGGCTCTAAATCCCGGGAATTCCCGGTACTTTCGGTTCCGGTATTTCCCGTGAGCAAACTCTAATATGAAGCAATATTATAATAACCTTGTTTGTAGTAAACACACTAGCGGGCTTTAAGATTTCTTTTTTTTTTCAATTACGATAATCCACAATTCAGTATCAGGTTTATACGTCAAGTATATAATATATATATTTACAGATACTTACGAGTATATTTATAAAACATGTCCTAGCTTAAATATTTTTTTTCTTGTAACATGAAATTATGTTGCAGTCGTAATTAATTATGACTTTGAAATTGATGAATCAATATTTGGAAATTATATAAAATAGGGCATGATTATGACGATAATATTGAATCTTCTTCTTCCTCGCACAATCCCGGCATTTTTCCACGGCTCATGGAACCTGGGGTCCGCTTGACAACTAATCCTAAGATCCTAAGAATGGAAATCGGCACTAGTTTTTACGAAAGCGACTGCCATCTGACCTTCCAACCCTGAGTACCTTTGGGAGGGGGCCTTAGTGGGATTAGGCCGGTTTCCTCACGATGTTTTCCTTCACCGAAAAGCAACTGGTAAATATCAAATGATATATCGTACATAAGTTCCGAAAAACTCATTGGTACCATCGCCCACGCTGTTAACTGTATATCAGTGGACCTTATGCTTTTTGTAATAAGGTCCACCGATGTACAGTTAGGAGCCATGCTGTTTGTACGAGCCGGGGTTTGAATTGAACCCGCGACCTCCGGGTTGAAGGTCGATTGAAAGTGCGATCGGTAATATCGAATATGGGACGATAAAGTCCCATTGCGATCATAAGCATACAGTATTTTTTTGTGTGAAAAATTAATTATAAAGTGCTAATTAAATAAGAGGGAGCGCTACAAGTGGACGGTGACCCTTAGCTCGCTACACTTGTTCCAGTCTTTGCTCTGGGAAGCGACAAGTGTCCGACAATTAACCGCGACCACAATGACCCCTCCCCCCGACCGTTCTCCGCCTTCCCCCGCCTCGCACGCGCACGCGCAGCCGCAGCTGCGGTTAATCCTTAAACAATGCCCGGCTCAAGAGTACTTTAACAAACATTTTAATTACTGCTATTAAAAGACACCCCTAATAAGGATTGTCATGTCATGTTAGGTGCGAATAGTTGACATTTTGGTTTTTGTGCACGTGATGCCGACGCATGCGCAAGTGCGCACTGCGCAGGCTTCCGGGGCCACACTGCCGCGGCTGCCACACATTTCATGTATTTAGATGGAATTCGTAATTTCAAAAGCATTTTCATGATAATGTCTAGCACGTTTAGTAAAAATGCGCCGGTGTCAATTACGTTCACGTTTTTATTTGATCCAGTACATAGGTACCTATGTAAATGCCAGATACCACAGTCAATACTAAACTAACTACCTGCTACACTTAATACGTATATCGTGTGTTATTAATTTTATGTTGCATGCTACCAAAATGGTGAATTGAGCTTATGCTTATATATACCCGTGAATTCGTCTGCATGGAAGGATAACTCTGGTCCACAAACCCGGTTAGTCAGCGGTTTAAGCGTGAAGAGGTTACAGACAGACAGAGATAGGATTTGTTTTATGACTTTTATGTCCATCATCACTATAGAGAGTATACACTGCACCGTACCTGACAATAATTCAGTTTTATATTGACACTTGACTTAGATTACGTAAATCCACATGCTGAGTGAAAGACAGTAAAACAGTTTGTACTATAAAGTAGGTACATACCTATATCCTTCCAAACCAAACAAATAAAGATAACAACCATTCAACTCTCTTAATCAGTCGAGTTTTTACACCTTTTACTCACAATAGAGTTGATGAGCTCATGGAAAGAACGAAGTAAGTACCTTAGAATATTTGTAATATTATAATCATTCTCTAATCATAAAAGCTCCACACAGTTGCAAACACATAGGTATGATACCGATTACATAATATATTATGTAGTAGGTACCGTACAGCAGGGCTCATGTTCCCGCGTTACAGATAGTTTGATGGGCGATATCCCGGACAAATTGGCGCATGTAATAGCGCAGCTTTTTGCTGAATATCTTTACGACGCTGTAAACGGGCTGGTTTATGTTCTGATGCAACATATAATATGTGGGTTTATGTTGCTCGTATCAAGTCGATACATAATATATGTAAAGAAATATGTTTACGTTTTCTATTCGAAACTTTACGTGCTTTTCCTATTTGTGGGATTATTTCCAAGAAATAAATTACCAGTTGTTACACTTGATGGTAACAGCTGGACAAAGCTAACCTAATTGAGTAACCATATACATACCTACCAAATGTGTCTAGTACGGACTTAAACAATTTATTAAATATTTTTTTAGAACGTTGAAAGCGAACGCAGCCGACGCGCACGAATGAGGGTAGACCGAGCGCGGTCTACAAATATAACTTTGACACCCACCCGATATCTTCTACCCGTGAACCAGATGCATGTAACTGCGTCGAAATATCGGGAGCTCGAAAACAATACAAAAGGTAATCACGGTTCATGTCCCGATCGATATAAGTCGACCCGGTCTATATAAGAAGTAGTGGAACTCTTCAATAGACATATTTTATTACACCTTTAACATGTCCAAAGTTGTAACAAATTTTTAAGTGACAGCTTCACAGTAAAGTAGTGCTTACCCCTATGCGGATAAGATTTCAATCAGAATTTTCAGCTTTGAAGAGGCGTGATTCTGCGTGTGACCTAAAAATGTTATCATACTTAGTGTAATTAAGCTGCAAGCATTTCGTGGATTCGTGGTTTGGTAATACACATATTAATGGTGCACATCGAATGTTGAGCCATTGCTTCGAGTCGCGTTTCAAGTGTGTTTCTGCCTTTAATTGCCCACATGTCGGGCCGTGATTAACGCGAGTCCCGCTACGGCGATGGCGGCGATAGTGCCCCCCTGCCCCCGTCTGTGTCGGCCCTAATTGAAACACGTCGCGACATGCTCGCACGCCGACGCAACACGACGACATCAAGAACAACATGAGCCGAACACTTTGGTGAAGATTTTTTTCTTATCTTAGATCTTGGTTGAAAAATGCTGATGGCAGGGATTTTTGTTTTTGGCTTTAATTAAAAGTATGTACCTAACTCTTAGAGGCTGACCAAAATGAGTATTACATTTGCTAGAGAATATACTCTTTCAGTTTCCAACTTCGACTACTGGCAAAATAAATATTACTATATGTGACGTCCCACGGTCAAAGGTACCTTATGGCGGGTATGGAGTTATGCATACCCCAGTAATCTACAATAAAGAAGCTATCGATAACACAAAAGATCAACCTTCTAGGTTGCGTAGTTACAGAGATATGATTTTTTGAAAATAATGTTGTGAAATGAGCAACTTTACGATAGAGAAGTTTTAAGTTTAGCCGCCTAAAAAACTATGTTCCTGAAGTAAGTTACATAGTTGACTACAAATAATAATACCTTATATATCTGAGATTAAAAAAATATTGCGACTTGTTCTGTAATGCAAATATAAACTTTTGATATCGACTGATTTATGTGTATACTAACCAATCTCTTGAAAATAAAGTTTTATTTCATTTTCACGATTGATTGCAATGAGCTCTCAAGATTTAAATTTTATCTATTAGAAAACGACACTGACAGACAGTTTAAGCAAAAAACAATACCGATTTAGAGGTGAAAATGTATTTTCTGACTTTTTCATATAAAATCACAAAATTGAATATTTTTACTTTTAATGTGACACACAATCAATTTTTCTGAGCACATATGAAAGAAATTCTGTCATTCAAATGAAATAAATCCTAAAACCCCAACTAAATACTATATTTAACCCCTTATGCCACTTTAAACTTACATAACAATAACAGTATTTGCTCCATACATTTACGAAAAGGTACCTTATGGAAATAAATCTAATAATACATCACTACAAAATATCAATCATATTACAGTTTATCTTTTATGAATAGAAAATATTAATTTACATTAAACTGCCCCAAATTTAATTAGTTCTTCGTCATAATAATCTCAAAAACGACCAATAATTTGTATGTAATGAAAAGGTACCTTGTGATTAAGTTACATGATGACTATGATGAGGCATGATGATGATGGAACAGTTAGGATAAACTAATAATATTTTGGTAATGGTATAAATCGTCTATTTCTTATCAATAATATATTTCGGTTGCTATTGAAGATAAGCGGCATTGAGGTTCAATGACCTCAGATATTCCATAAGGTAATGCGTCGGGTATTGGCATTTTTCAGCAAACCAATGGCTGATTTACTGCATGCGACCAAACCAAATCAAGATTATTCTAGTTAAGAAAGACTTGACGAGAGTAACTTTGGTATAATAGCAGGCTACTTGGATTTGTGATGTCGGTCTATGTACGGTTATAATATTTGCGAGGCGCCCCAACCAGAACTGAAATTATCAAATTAGTTTTGCAGAATGCTAATACAGTTCTCTACCAAACTTCTTTTCCCGTATTGACTAGTTTTTTTGGGAATTTTCAATCTTTTTTCCATAAGGTACCTTTTCTACTAAACTCTGAGACGACATTACTAGGCTTATAACTAACTTATAACAAAAATAAAAACAGGTAAACAAACGTTACGCATTAAGGTTTCAGATCACACAATAAAAAAAAATTGAGCATTTTTTCACCTCTTTACAAAACATTTCATATCTCCGAAACTAGAAACCCTCATAAGGTACCTTTTCCCGTGGAACGTCACATATTAGAACGACCTTTTTTACCCACGGACCATTCGAAAAACAGTTAAAAAGGCAATGAGAATGAGACTCACTGGGTGAGTGGGTGGTACCTAACTTTTCCCGTAGTAGACTCCATAAATGATTAAAAAATAAAAATATCATCTTACCTTATTGATATTGCAATGGCATATAGCTATATATGTGTTCCGTAGTGATAGCGCGGCAGATATAAATTAGGTATGTGCCACGCGCAATCATCATTCAGCCTATATACGTCCCACTGCTCGGCACAGGCCTCCTCTCACTCGCAAGACAATACCTATAGATAGAAGCAAATATTGTCACAAAATATTGAATGTTTTATATCATTCGTTGTCTCGATACCGCCATGTGGGGTCTCGTATCGTATCTCGTCGAATTAGTTCAATTAAGAAGAAGCTGTAAAAAGTAATTAAACAGGTTGGAGTAATTGGTGGTCGTCGAAGTTGCGCGCAACTCATTAATTTGTATTAATGCTGCGTAATGAGAATCCTGCTGCTCCTGTGTGGTCACTGGGACAAGCAAGATCTTAAAATATCAGTTGGTCTGTTAATGTGACTTACTTGGCTGTGAATCTGTTCATAGGTACCTAAGTGTGGCAGGCAGCAGGTGATCAAGCTCTGTGCGGGGACCACCCGGAGAAAACAATTTATCTGATAGTGATATGTAATTAATGTAAAAATATGAATCGAGTAAGTGCCCTTTTTGCATACAGTTTTATTTTTTAACTAGTTTATTCATTCAATAGCTATAAGCTTCGTCCAGTACCTACTAATGACATCGAACCAGAAGGACTCAATGAAAACAAGCTTTTTAATGAACAGTGGTATCAGACTGATACAGAATATTTATATTCAACGTTTACGGTGTGTATTTTATGAAATATTTGATAAAATTATTAATGTCATTTATTTATTAAAGTAAAGTAAAGTACAAAATTATTCTCTTTATTTATTTTTCTTCTTAAGTTAGGTTGTTTATAACATAAATATAAAATTAAAATACAAAAGCACATAAAAAACAACAAAAAATACATATAAATACATTATAAAAAACCTAACCTAGGGTACCGCCAGCAGCGGGGCAGCGGGGCAGGGCCCAAGCAGCGAGAGTATCTCTAGGTGTTGGTCGAGACTGTTCGCTATGAGACCGTTCGCTGACATTATATTATTATTTGTATGTCTTCCCCATTACGGAACAATGGTGTTCCGGACCTTTGGGAGGCGTGCGCGGAGCCGAAGCCAACACGTAGAGGCCCTTTTGACACTTTAATGAAATGTAAGGGATACACCGAGCGGATGCTGCCCTTGCCCGTGTTATGGGATGCACGCAGAGGCAGCACCCGCCAGGGTGTAAGGACTATTAAGAGTTGATGGAATCTAAATGAACTAGGTAATTGGGTGAAAGCGATGGACTAAGTACTGAGCTATGGGGTAAAAAACCGGACGCCTGCCTAATAAAACGGTATGCAATTTTATTGCCGGCAGACGGTGACTCGCCCTCACAAGATAGGCCCCCACAAAAAGCGACTATTATTTTATATCTGCCGCTCTACAACGACGGAACACATCGCTATATGCCATTGCAATGTCAATAAGGTAGATGAATATTATTTGTTTGTCCTTTCTAGATCTGAGGACTATGGGGTCCCGGACTTTTGGGAGGCGTGCGTGGGGCCGAAGCAACCGCGAAGAGACCCTTTAAGACAATTTAATCTAAAAGCAAGGGATACACGTTGCGGATACCATCCCCGAGCGCACAATATGATACATCCGGAGATGGTCCCCGCCAGGTGCAAAGACTATTGCAGTGTAGCACTTTTGTGCTGCGATGGGAACTAAGGTCATAGGCTATTGATTTGAATGTTGGATGGACTGGATATTGGGCTATGGCAGGAGACTAGCGGACACCTGCCGTGACAATCAGTCTCAATATTATTAAAAGAAAGGTGGTGACTCGCCAACTCATTGAGTGGGCCCCGCAATGACCGTACGCACAGTGCGACAACAGGGCAACCCTTTGGAGTGGCTGTAAGGTTGTCGAGAGGTGAGTCTGCGGTAGCCAGATCCCGGTAATCCGTTCAGCAGGCCGCGGGCGTTATAACATTTTACACTTCCAACCTGGAGCATAGGTTCCGCTCTTGCGACTCCACTCTGGCCGGCCAGTCAAGCCAAGCACAGAGGCGAGGGCCAGATGAAAGTGCCCTCTGTTTAAAACTCTCGGGTCTTTCGAGCCCGGTCATTTATAGGCGTGTGTGGGGATATAAATAGATCCAACACAGAACGCCTGCTGGAACCCATTCGCGTGTATATCATTAGATACCCGTGAACCGGTTTCAGCAGGCATTGGAAGCTATTGTAGAGAATATGGACAGAGTACTGGTCTATGGTTTAAGTTTGGGTGGAAAAAAGACTGGGCTATTGCAAAGAAGTCTGGGCACCTGCCATAACATTGTGCTATACAGTGTTATCGAGGCAGGTGGTGACTCGCCACTCTTTAGATGGGCACCTGGTGCACCATCGTAAAGAAGTCCAGGGGCAACACCGGCGTGAGCGGCTCAGGGGTGTCGAGAGGTGGTGCTGCGCTTTCTCCGAAGTTACTCGCGGTGTTATGCCCTTTAACACGTCCACCTCTGGAGCATATAGCTCCCGTTTTACGATTATAATGAATTCATAAATTTCCACGAAAAGGATGTGAAATAATTTATATTTGTATAGGTAATTTATTAATAATATGTCATGATTAAGGTTATTTCATATTGATTTGTGTATTTTTACGGCATATGTAACTATGTTTTATAATTTATAACGTGTAAATTGGTTTTACTAATAAATAACTTATGACTTATGACTCTTACGACTCCACCCTGGACGGCCAATGAAGGCAAGCCAGAGCTGTGAGTCCTGCGGGTTCCCTTGGGGTCCACTCCGACCGTCGAAGACACGTCGGAGACGGAGACCCTGACAGGCTGACAGCTCTGGCTTGCCTTAGGTACCTAACAGTTCGCCACAAGCTGCCCTGCGGGCTATTATTATTAATTCTCACTTTATAGTAGAAATTGTATTATAAGACAGATACGGATTAAAACTATTTTTATTCTCATGGGTATTACCATATAGGTAGGTACCTAATTCGGAATACTACGAGAAGCAATGATATATATCTAGCAGTTGGTATTTATTCTCCATAGGAAATTATAACAAGCTGCTAATAACATTGTTACTGAGCAGATGGCTGTTATTATAGGGCAGGCTGTGCCCTACGTACCCCGGCCACACGACTTTACTTTTTACAATCATAACACAATGTATGATCGGTTCGCTGCGCCATTGATTTATCGCAAGAATATTGTAAGCTGACCCTGATAAAGGTAAATCGATGCCTATCGATTGAGTTTGTTGGTTGTTGAGAAGTGAATCAGAACAGGAGTAAATGAAGACAGCTTGCAAACAAAGGAGGAGCCGGCGGCTGCGCTCGCGCCACGCGCCGTCGCCGCGCGATAATGTGAAGTACCTACTTACTCGGCGCTGACGCCGCGCGCTGCTGACACGCCACAGTTTTACTGCTGCTACTAACGTGTAAAAAATTACCTCAGAAATGAGAACATACATATTAGACAACGCGAACCTGAAAAATGTAGGTAAGTCCTTCTTCATCACTTATTCACTCATGTTTTCTTAACATATTCTAACAAGTTTAAATACCGCAATCAAACACAAAAACAAAACGAAATAAATTACAGTAGAATAATA
Source organism: Cydia splendana (assembly GCF_910591565.1). Classification (NCBI taxonomy): domain Eukaryota; kingdom Metazoa; phylum Arthropoda; class Insecta; order Lepidoptera; family Tortricidae; genus Cydia; species Cydia splendana. Next base: position 139,774 of record NC_085977.1, read on the forward strand.
TGGAGATACCGAACATCAATTGACACTTCAATCGACAACTTTTTTCTGTAAAAAAAACTTTGCAAGATACCTACGGTCCGACTTCCGGATATTTATTAGTAATCTACTATTTGTCAACCATAGTAATGATTGTTAATAATAAGTAAAATTATTTACTTTGCGTGATATTATTGTAATGTGCATTTTTTTGAGTTCATTATTTTAATTGTACAATACGTAAAATATAGTGATCTTTTTATCAAATTTTAAAGTTACTATTAGAAGTATTTGAACAAATTAAATTATTTTCCAGGGGGCGCCATAAGCCTTCAGTAAGAAGTGCATATACTTGGCAAAAATTCGATCTATGCCACTGTGGCCCGGTAGCCGAGTGGTTCAGGCACCTGCCGCGATAGCAGAGGACGCTGGTTCGATTCCAGCCTGGGGCACTGGAGGCCTTGGTCACTTTTTCTTAGTACATATAAGTATGACATTTATTTTCAGTTTAAAATTTAAAAGTTTATTTTCATTAATTAATTAATTATTAAGACTCGTGATCGTGATTTGGAACGATGCGTTCTGACTTTTTTCGAGGGTCGATTATAAACCGGCGTTATACCGTTGAATGTCGTTTCAACTTTTTTTGTCTCTTTCTTTTTGCTAACGATGTGAAAGGGACAGAGAGAATAGAATCCAAGTATTTCGAACTTGTATTAGGCCCCGCATGTTGAAATGACATTTGAATATGAAGGTTATTTGAATGTCATTTTGTCTCACTCAGTGAGCAAATCCGCATTTTACTCACTGTTTTTAAGTAGCAAACTACCCTTGTTCAAGCTGCTGAGGTGAAAAAAATTTTTTATTGAAAAGACCTGGTTTGTACTGTACAAGTGTATATACTGTTAAGTATATACATAGATAAGCGGTTTTGATCATTTGTAATTTACCAAGCATCGGACTGGTATCAAAGTTTCAAAGCCCATAGGTATCCAAAGAAGGCGGTCTGCAATCCTCCGCCCACTGCCGCAATGCTGTTCATCGAAGCCGGTTCATTTAAACTTAACCCCACCGTTAGTGCGCGGGCGCAGGTCGCGCCCTGGCCGCGCCCGCGCCCCGGCGATAGCGGCAATTATGTTGTCGCCCGGGTGGCCTCCCCTCCACCCCCACCCGCGACCGGTTAATTGCACCTGCCCTATCCCATTGTCTCCTATCGCACAGTAGCCCTTTTGTCCCCCGATAAACTTTACTCCGATCTAATAGCTCTATTGTCTCCGAATCGATTTTACTTTTACGATTAATTTAAAGCTTATTTGTGTGCGCGACGCGCTCGTCACGTTTTATTCTCGTTTGAATGGTTTCGGAAACGTTGACTCGAGGTTTTATTGTCACATAATAAAACGAGTTCCTTTTTTCAAAAGTAGACGCACCAATGGCGGCGGGCGCTAGGGTGGCGAGATTCTCGCCTTACTTTTCAGCACGCCGCCGCAGCTTTCCTCGAAGGGAATTTTTGTCGTTTTTGCGTCCGAAATTGTAATGGCGCAGCGTAGAGGCCCACCCTCCGGCGGCGGCCATTGCAATTGCATTGTGTTAGGTGGTTGAAGCCGCGTCGAATGCGGCATCCGGCGAGGAGGCAGCGCCCGCTTCAGGTTTCAGCATTGTGTGCGGCGGCGCGTGCGCCCGCGCGGGCGTCCGCGGCGCGGCGCGCGGTGCGGGGCGCGGGGCGCGCGGGGCGGCAAGGCGCGCGATTGGACGCCATTGTCCGTGCACCGATTTCGCGCTCAATTTGTTCCGCGATCGACTGATAGCGATCCAGAGCAATTACGTCGTCGATACTTAATTGAACGGGAACAATAGAGCACGCTGCCGAGCGCCCGTAATGCCGCTAGACCGTGCGCGGGATAATAATGATACATCCCTTCGGCATCGTTAAATTAATGATTCGATCACTTTGTTTTGAAACTTTGAAATAATGTTTGTGTACACTAGAATTGTGGAATCCGTAAGCAGTGATCAATATAATATGAAAAGCGTTTCATCAAAATGAGAAATGAATGCATCGCGCAGAGTTCAGCAGGGCGTGTGAACAAGGCGCTCGGCCGGCCGTCTCGCGTCGCGTCGCAACAGACCTATTCTCTGAACTTTTAACTTAACTCTTAGTTATGTTTAACTTCCTAACGTAACTTGAGCTCCAGATTCATAAATACTATGAATAATGTTAGATAGATTTGTACATGGTCGCGTATATTAAAGTCCAAAAGCTTCAGGAATAGTAGAGTAGCGCGCGCGCGGCGCGGCGCGGCGCGGCGTGGCTCACGGGTTAGTGTCGGCGAAATAGGGAAAGGCGATAGTATAATTAAATAAAAATGAAATTACACGGCGAAGTACAGCAGGCGCAGGGAAAGCGCCGAGTGCAAATAGCTTCGAGCAACACGGAAGGGAGGTGGCATTCGCACTATTTCCCCTCTGCCGAGGTATAAGATTAGCGCGTCAATCTAATCTACCGCGGGTAATAAAACTAGTTGCACTTGGATTTTTCACTAGACCGAGTCCAGACGCGCGCGTGAACACTGCTGCACAAAAATGCCTGTTTGCTCGGTTTTTTGTTATAAAAAGAGGTCGGGGACATCAAATTTACAAAAAGAAAGTGTTACATTTCACATGTAATATTTTTTTTTACATATCATACGTTTAATTACATTCAAACACAATTATTATATTTTAGTCTCATGTAATTGTTGGATTTATTGATTTTGCTCGCTCAGTACAAATTGCGGATCGGTCGAGCGACAAATCCGACTTCTCATCTCTCAGAATACAATAACATACTTCAACGAAAATGTGTTAGTGTGCGTGTTGTGACACTTGTCACTCGTCCGTACACAAAAAGAGATCGAGGTTTGCAAGATTTGTCTTTGACGTGTGTCATTTTCTATGTATTTGTGTCGTCATTACAGATTGGATTTTGTATGTAAGTGTGTGAGAAGTGCGACTGTGTGCACCTTTCCCCCCGCGAAAAATGGCAGAACGATTTGTACGGTGAGATATCGCTTGGGCCCCTCCCTTCCGATGTGTCGGAAGCCGGTGTTGCTCGAAGGCAAATAGGTACCTAATACACTGCATAAACCATAGAAACGCTTAGGTCCGGACACCAATTTAAATTCGCACGTTTGGATTAAAGTAAATGAAGGCAGTTCTGTTATGAACAGGTAGCAGCTACGAAGAATAAAGACAACATTTAATACATTATATTTATAATTTGCTTTTATACAGATGAATATACACACCGCGCTTTCTACCCGGCGGGCCGTATGCTTGTTTGCCATCAACTTGGTATGTATAAAAAATATCGTGCTGTCCACGTGTTGCATGAAAGAAGGTAAGTACCTACATAGATATGTAACATAGAGTTTAAAATACTTATTAAGAGCCCATCAACGTGCACACTAGCGCCACTGCTAAATAATGTTGATTATTTAAATTTAACGACAGGTATTTAAATAAGGGCCCACTACGGACTGTATTGTGTATTTAAGTATACCTTTTGAATACATCAAACTAGTTTTTATGTTGCTGGATTCGTCAATCTATGCGTCCAAAGTTAAAACGGCCGTTTTTGTTTTGAGTTCATAGATCGACGAATCCATCAACATAAAAACTAGTTTGATGTATTCAAAAGATATATTAAATACATAATACAGTCCGTAGCGGCCCCCTTTTTTAAATACCTGTCGTTAAATTTAAATTATCACGATTATTTAGCAGTGGCGCTAGTGTGCACGTTGATGGGCTCTTAAGTAACGGATACACATGTACCTGCAATCTAAATACTTAAAATATCTGCCAGGTCCCCGGATGTATATAATTATGATATCTTGCGCTGCAAAGACCGTAATGTTAAATATTTGCACCTATCATGCTATGACCATCTTATGAGGGGTGTCTTTTAATAATAGTAATCAACATATTTATCAAAGTAGGTAGGCACGCGTAAATACTAAGTCGATGTAATAGGTAATAGTTCATACAATGAAATTAATGTATGTATTATATTTAAAGTAATATTTCATAGAACTTGGACGAGTCGCTTCCGCGCCCATAACAGATTAAGTTATAACGTTATTAGCTATTTGATTAACAAACAGTCAAAAGTTTATGAGTAATGTTCTGCGAGCATGCGCGCTCGTGACAGCGGACAGCGGACAGCGGACAGCGGACAGCGGACAGCGGACAGCGGACAGCGGACAGCGGACAGCGGACGGCGGACAGCGGACAGCGGACAGCAGACAGCGGACAGCGGACGGACACAAGACCAAACACTATTAAATAGGTTCCTACATATATTATGTATTTTACTAAATAGGAATTAATTCTGTCAGTGTTTGAAATCAAGTCTAACCTTCATTTACCGAAACAAAATGGAGTAAACTGAATACTGACTATTCGATAGGAATTAATAGTGCAAGATTTGCATTATTAAATTGCAACCACTCAAAGAATTAAAAAATAACTCGCGTCATATTGAAGTAGGCACAGTCTGCATCAATAGTAGCAGATGGAACAAATTAAACAATGCGCCAAAAGTATCTGCCACCGTGGAATGTTTCCAAATAGAGATACTTATATCTCGACAGTTTGCATTCAAAAGCATCTGTACCATGTTTAATTGTTCTACATATATGTAGAGACATATCCCTTTATGTTAAGGTATGTATTAGATACTTTTGAATTTTGAAGCGTAGTTTGATCCGCTACTTTCATATTGCTGCGCCAGTCGGTCCTACTCACAGTGCAAACAATGCTTCTTCTCGATTAGATCTAGACACAAATTTCAGTCACGTGAAAGGCTCGAGAATATTACGGAACGACACGAACTTTCGACTTCAGTTTCCGTTTCCGCATACTCGTACTGTCTGTGTCGGTTTCCTGTATACAATATCCATATATTATTGTGAATAAAGTAAATATCATGTAGGTTAATTGGTTAAAAGCAATAAAAAAGTATCTTAGTATTTATTAAATTCATCTCGTCTTCCTATAGAAATAAGTATTTAAACTGCAGATTAAACTGTAACGTCTGTGTACGGTAAGAAGACAAGTGAATTGTGTAGCTTGGTGGTAGATGTGAGTTCACTTAGATATCTTCGTCTTGTAGTAAAAAGGAGCAGTATGTATTTAAAAGCTAGACAGGTAAGCGGGCATACAACGATCGGTGCAGTGCAGTGTATACCTTAAACTTTGTTAGCTGCGCTCCTACAAACTATTTACGGTTCCCGCAACGCTCCCTGATTACCCGTCGCTAAGCTGCCGCGTCACGCCTCGTCACGCCGTCGTCACGCAGTCGTCACGGCCCCGGCCGATTTCACGCGCGGTTTCCGTTACTATTTACCGTGTTATCATTTTAATACATGGAGTGGGTGGTCGCGGTCACCACGCACCGTGGCGAGAGCGATGATGCCTTCATGTACCAGCCAAGTTTTCTTGACGGATTTATGCTTTATGTTTTTGCCTAATCCCAGGAATTAGCGCAGACACAATATTTTTAAAAAGAGACTGTTAATGCCTCCTTCCAATAAGTCTTTCAACCCCCAAAGGAAACTATATATGTATACCTATTAATATTAGGTACCTATTACAGGGATTAATTTTTCTGGCGATGTTTTCCTTTAACAAAATATTTAGAACATTACCAGTTACTCTGTAATTATGTCAATTGATGATTGTTAAAAAAACTAATTGTTACGAGCCAGGGTTTAACTCGGTTTGATGTCGCACACAATCAAATCGGCCACCAACGTTCAAATGTCTCATTGTAGCACCTGTCAGCTTTTAATTGAAGTCATCCATTACACTCAGTACACACATTACAATAACGAGTCATTGGGCTCGCAGCTACAACGCCGTTTGTCTCAGCCTAGCTGGTTCAGAGGTTAAGCTCGACATTTTTCAAGAGTGTAGCCGTGTCGCTTGAGTAAGGCTGCCCTTGTACGGAACACGGAGGGGACACATGGGGCAATGTAGAGTCAGCAGAAATAAACTAAACGGGCGTAGTGGAGCGTAGTATTCAAAATGATTTTCTCATGCTCTTGGTTACTAAGAAAGAAAATCATTCCAAAGTTTGAATAACTTTATTTTTAATATCTACTAAACTATCTGATATCAATTCTCCAAAAACCGCATTCAATAATAAACCTAATCATTAATCTTCGTTTGAATGTTTCTATACCAATTATGTTTCATAAATTTGATTTAACGTAACCAAGTAGGTGCCTACTATCTTATACTTACATTGAAAAAATATATATATACAACTTTTCCAAAAATATGTAAGTGTGTTTGCTAATTTTGTAACAAAAAAGTTAAGCTAATTTGATTTCGTTTCATTATTACCTGTTGAGTTGTTTGAAAAGAGCCGCTCAGTGGCCGAGCCGAGTCCCACGCCATCACCATCAGTCGCGCTAACGTGAAGCTTGCGCAAGTGCGATCATTGTGAATGTGTGTTTGTAACAATTATAAGGATATTAGCTGCGCCCGCGTCGATAATTAAACGATGTCGGCTCCCGCGCAGCGGCGTGAGGCATAAGCGCCCGCGGAACTACTTCAAACGGAATGGTGTAGAGCCAACCAGAGGTATAGGATCAACCATTTTTGGTTATTTCTGCTTTAACCAGTACAAACAAAGCTTTATTCTCCTTTCTTGCATCGGTGAGGTCGTTTGGTTATTTGCTTTATTTTGTTAGAAGCCATAATACGTACTAACCTATCATTTACTTACAACTATGTACCTACTAAGTTGTTTATATATAAAACTATCTATTTATAGTTTATTTTTTAACGTTAGTTTGTAATTTTTATATTAAGGCTTTTATTGTTTGTTGTTTATACTACTTGTTTTTAGTAATAAATGATTTCTCTAAATTCTCGAAATCTCTCTGCTATTATGTATTTAGATTAGATCACTCGTTATCAGCTCGCAGTTTGCGCTTTCCTCACTAAACAAATTTTTCAGCCGTACACCGGTTATTTTGGTCCAATAGGGAATATTAGGCAAAGCCCTGCGTAGGTGGCGTAACTAGTACACAATACAGTAAACAAACACCATGCATCCCTACGTCAATCACATGGCCTACCGTGAAACACGACAATCGAAAGTTCGGTTTCTGCCTCTCTATCACTCTTGCATATTCGAGCGATAAAGAGGCAGATAACTAAATTTAGTTTTTCGCGTTTACCGGTAGGCCCTTGTTAACAAACCGCTTTGATGCATCAATGTCATATTTTATTGTCTGTGAAAACTTGTCAAAAAACAGTTTAAGGCACAGTATGTATAAGTTAGTCTATGAATTTACTAGAGTCGGTAGTGCTGCACTTTGGCGGCAGAACATTGCAGAAATGTCCCCTATTACTGGCACTTTGTCCGCGGTTACTGACTGGCAACCAAATATAACCACATACTTACATTTTGAAAGAACGGGACTCTTTCGCCCGCACCACCAACATTCACCTGATGCTCACAGCTTGTGTTTTGCGCCGCTACAGATATTCTCATGCACCGGCCACTCTGCCCCAAATGCCCCAATTACGGGCACTTTCCCCGCGGTCACTGCCCTCGACCTCGACCAAACACAACCACATAAATATCGCATAAATTAAAGCCTCCCGCCGTGCAACAGGATACTTAATGTAAAAACTTTGAAGCGGCATTGTTTTAGTTTCCACTTATCTTTGAAATCTTGTTCGTGTTATGAAGATCAAAGTTTAAACTCTGATTATGTTACAGAACGGAATCTTGAATGTTCAAAATTCGGGACACCTATACTAATGTTGTTTATGTTATGAGGGATGTTTTATTCACCAAGAAGCTATTCCTCAATGATGTAGTGTTCATTTTGCTTCCTTTTGCTTTGGGATTCAGTCTTTAATTTGAAAGTCTACCGAACCTTACCGAACGCTGTGTTTGCTCTACAAAGTAGCACTGAGAAGTAAGCAATAGGGTTCAATCTCGCCCAAAAACTTAAGCTACGTAACTACAGACACCAACTCCAGAAAAGGAACGCCGCGATGTCCACGGCAATGTTCAGAAAAGCCATTTACTATAAACCAAGCTACTTAGCAGTACACGGCAGGCCTCGGGAATTAGAAGTAGACCGCGGCGCCCGGCGCGGTCGTGGTCGTGACAATTAGTGCCACGCTCGCGCGTGTAATAGCCGACGTGTGCCGTGACGTCACGACCCCTCCCCGCACCCCCCTCCCCGGGACACGGTGACATGCACCTCATTAGCGCGGCGCGACACCTCCCGCGATCTCTGACCTCGGTACGAGAGGGACACGGTCTGGTTACAAGCTTTCGTGGTGCAGCACCAGTGGTGGGTCTTTCACACTTTGTAGCTCAGGTACGGTAGGTATGCGGTGTTCGTCCACTTGAACTCCTATATTCTAACACATAAATTCATACGTAGTACTTGAGTACCAGATGGCTACGATACGATACGTTACGTATTGTTACCGCGTTCCACAGAACGTTCGAAAATCTGTACCTCATCAATCTCATTATGTATTACAGATACCCGGGCACGGAAACGATTTGATTGATATTCACCAAAATTGGCGTAGTACTTTTGACACTACAGAGTAACATAGTTGCTATTCGTAAGTAATGAAGATTACAAAGTATTTTCATACTCACACAGGCCACTAAAATTGCAATCCCTACATTCTGGGCTACAAGTACCTACCTACTTACCTATAATTTTTTATACTTACCTAATTGTAAGTATAACTTTGTACCTGAGCCGGGCACTGAGCGACCGAGAACTTTTATTGCAACCAGGAATCAGTCAAAAGGAAAGTTGCGAAGCGGCCTGTCACGTACTGTCATAACCTTCGAGCAACACCGGCTTCCGACACATCGGAAGGGAGGGGCCCAAGCGATATCTCACCGTACAAATCTTTCTGCCATTTTTCGCGGGGGGAAAGGTGCACACAGTCGCACTTCTCACACACTTACATACAAAATCCAATCTGTAATGACGACACAAATACATAGAAAATGACACACGTCAAAGACAAATCTTGCAAACCTCGATCTCTTTTTGTGTGCGGACGAGTGACAAGTGTCACAACACGCACACTAACACATTTTCGTTGAAGTATGTTATTGTATTCTGAGAGATGAGAAGTCGGATTTGTCGCTCGACCGATCCGCAATTTGTACTGAGCGAGCAAAATCGATATATCCAACAATTACATGAGACTAAAATATAATAATTGTGTTTGAATGTAATTAAACGTATGATATGTAAAAAAAAATATTACATGTGAAATGTAACACTTTCTTTTTGTAAATTTGATGTCCCCGACGTCTTTTTATAACAAAAAACCGTGCAAACAGGCATTTTTGTGCAGCAGTGTTCACGCGCGCGTCTGGACTCGGTCTAGTGAAAAATCCAAGTGCAACTAGTTTTATTACCCGCGCTAGATTAGATTGACGCGCTAATCTTGTACCTCGGCAGAGGGGAAATAGTGCGAATGCCGCCTCCCTTCCGTGTTGCTCGAAGGTCATAACATTATGAGTTGACCGTACGTGAAGTGTCTGCCTGCCATACAAGTACAGGTAGAGGTACACAGGCATATATTGCATTGCTGCATAGCATTTTTGATATTCAATGGTCTACTTTAAATAATAAAAGCACATAATTTCCGTCAGGCGGTCGGCTTAAAAACTTTTTCAAGTTTGAGAAATCTACTTGAGATTGCGTTATGTACAGTTATGCTGATCTTGAGGCGTTTTACACGATCCGACGATTGGATCCCGTTTACAGTTTATACAGTGTTTTATTATTATTGGTTCGCACCAAATTCGGTAAAACGGAATTCTTACGGCATCACCTCAGTGTCTGTCTGTTACCCGCACGCTCTCGAGTGTCCTTAGCTCAGACGTACCGCGGTATGGTCGGCACGCCCGCTATCCCAGGCGTGCCATCGATCAATCGATGTCACCCTTCCCTCTCTTCCCTTCGTCTCTTGTCTGGCGCTTTCGCAGCTTCCATTAATTTTCCAATGCGAGGTGGAGGTTTAATTCAGTAACTTGTATAATTACTATTTTTTTTAATTCTGATGCTTAGTCAACTTTGTCATTAATTAGCAAGAGTATTAAAGTAAACACACGGTGGAAAAAAGAAAGAAAAGGAGGACCCCTTAATAATAAGTTACATCGTGTCATATTGGGACACATTATTTGTCAGAATTGACATTCAGCAATTACGATTTTAAATTACGATTTTATATGTATTCATATGAATATTCCAGACAGATAAGTCCATTTATATAACGAGTGCTCTGTGATTGATTCGACATCCTAGCAAATAGAACATGCACGCAGCCTGCACGGCAGGTGTCGCTGCGCTCGCGCAATGATAAATAATACATGTACCTACCTCACTTATGAATTACCTACATCGCGGCTCTTTCCTTATTAGCCGCTGGCTTGTCTCATGCCGTCGCTCATATTAACTGCAATACAGTTAACTAACTCTTTGCAATTAGGTTTAAAAATAGTCAGTTAATAGTGTGAACGATGAATTTATGGTCATAAAGAGCGACATCCACTGCCACATGTGGTCACTGCATGCAGCGCGGAGTGTCTTTATTTGTGATGTTCGTAACGGGTTTATTTAACTGCGCAAGTCATGTGTAGATATGTGGATGTTAGCTGACCTTATTTATGCCAGTAAGTAAACACGTACCTACTACCCAACATTAGAACGATTATATACATTAAGATATTATTAAGAAGCTCAAGGGATAGTTATGTATTTTCTAATCAGTTGATATTATACACTACTCGCAGTCAGTTGAAAGTAAAGTATTAGTCTTATTTGCCGTAATGCGACCTAAAGCGTTTACAAAATAGGGTTTGAAATTACTTGTATGTAATACTAATAGGAACACGTACGTGCTTTAAAGCGATATGGACCACTTCAGCATATTAAGGACCAGTAAAAGTCATGCATATATATGTTATTGATCCAGCCAGATTGTTAACATAAAAGACGATTGCTTCGCAGACAATTCGCTCGGCTGTCAATTTGTCGGTGTGGTCGTATACAAACAGCGCAGTAAGCGTCGCCTGTAATTACAGGCCATCGCGTCGCGTCATAAATGTTACAGCCGCCGTAAACTGCCCCTCGCGGTCGCGGGCGCTTACTGCCGCACTTTAGCGAGCAGATCTATTCTCTAATGAAGCTTTGATATCTTAGGTACACATAGATCCGCTTGAAATTGTTTTGATAATGATATATTTGCGTAATACACAGGCACAGGAATATATTTGATACACTCTTAAAACGTCAAAATACAAATAAATATTATTCACCCATTGAAAAAGAGCGATAGGTAAACCTGTCTCTTGCTATTTAAACCACAGCCTGTAATAAAATTACTAACGATACAAGCGGTCGGTAGTAAAACTTGAACTGTTAAAAATCCTTCAGTGTAACACTGCAAATAATGCTCTTACTACTAAACTAAAGCTTCGCGATATTCATTCGGCTACCTACTCTCGTTACGAGTTCCCGCTGGTTTCCCGGACGCCACGCCACGCCGGCGCAGACCTAATGAACTTCCTTCATTAGCCGTGGAACCTTCTCTAAAGTACACTCCATATTTTCATATTGGACTCTTAAGTTATTTATAACTTTCATTTCAACCCTTACTGACTTTGGAAAGGCATCTCATTTACAAGTTATAAAAAATTACGCAACAAAAACTATCTCAGTCTTTAATTTAGAATGTATGTATATGTCTACAATTATGTACAAATCAAAGTCATTTCTCAATACACACATAAATTACAAGGGGTAGATACTTATATGTCACAGTCAGCTCTTAGACCCCAGACCAGATGTCCCCCAAGTCGCTCCCCTACTAAATGGTGCCATAATACTGACTACGAGTAAACCTCTGCCTTGTTAACTTATGGTTCTCGTTTGTTAACTTATGACCAATAATTACTCTTTCAAACATTGTAGTTTATTGGAAAACTGAAGCATATCTACAAATCTACATGTGAGTGATAAGTAACTCTCTCGATAATTTACCAGCATATTCCGCGAAGTAGGCAACAAAATTAAGCTCCCAACGAGATATGATTTAGTAGCGTTCTTACCGCGCATAAATAATGAATGTTATTACTGCGCGCGGAGAAAAAACACACAAACACGCGTCGGACAAAAAGCGGCCGTTAAAATCCGTGCAAGCAAAGCTTTTAAGATACGCATCTCCAAACTAAAAGCTCGGATGCACGCGACGTGTGCCTGTGTGTGTGCCAGTAAGTGTGTGCCGATGATTCGTGCCACGGGGTACCCGTGTGAAAGATACTCCAATACTTATTGAAAATCACATGACATTGTTCAAACTACCAAAATTAAACGCATTCTTTTCAAGCTCGGAACAAAACAAAATACCCTTTAAAATTCACGTCAATGACAGGTATATTCTCATTGCGTACAAAGAAAGCTGGTTACGTTGCAGAGCACTTCTAATAGCATACTTTAACCTCTTTCTCAGTTTAGTAGTATCCACGTTTCGGTACCGAGTAGTGATATTAGCGTTTTGATTTGGGCTGTCTTTGGTCGGACGGGCGTAATGGCCGACACGGCTGCATTAGGCGTGTTTGTGTCCGCGTCACACGTCACGTCACGTACTCGTAGATACCATCACAATGAGCAGTAGTTGCGTATTGTTGTCCGAAAGTGTTCGGATATTGGCCGTAATCGACGTTGCCACACAACGCTTATCAGTGATGGCCAAAGATTCCGTTACATAAGTAGGTGATTGATATGAAAGTACATAAGCTGGATCATAAAATCGCCATTTACATTCCGCCGTAGAACTTTACTAATAAGTTACTAACTTGGAAAAGCTGGCATCCAAAGGCTTAAAATCATAAAATGGCAAGGGCCATCGGACCGATGTCTTATACCTAATTAATACATTACTTACTTTTAATATTGTATTGCGATTCCGGTCATATTATGTATCTATACATATACAATAGGTACACATTCAGTCAATTGCTGGTCGTGACTTATATGTACAATTATTGCCTAAAACCGGTCCTGACGTAGTTTCGGGGTGAACTAAAAGTAACGGTATTTTCACCAATGTTCTTTACTTTAGGTTATTAGGTTAGCTCAGTTAGCTCACAGAAAAGACAAATTGATACCTAATTCTTGTATTAGCCCTTTCAGTTTAGTGTAACATAAAGGCAGGAAGGTTGTAGGTAAATTAAAGTTAGAAAACCTTGTAGATACATAGTAGGTAAGTAAAATTAATTCTATATTCTTCGATTACCTACTAACGAGACATGCTGATTTATACCTCACAGAAGTTCTGAATCTAATCTGTCTTTAGCACTAACGCTTGAAAGGTCAGGTTCGCTTTAAATCTAATTAGTGAAAGCTAACACTTATTCTACAAGTAGTGGTAGAAGTAGAAGCTCACACCCGCCAGTCCGACACCCGCCCACGCCACGTCGCAAGTCTGCTCGGAAATCCCCGCCGTTTTGAGTTCCTATAGGTTCAGGTATTTACCGGCGTATTTTGGTATTTTACTACAAAGCAGATACCCGTTTGGCAGTACCTTAGCACTAATATTTTGATAAATAAAAAAGTTGTTAATCATCATTGGCGAGCCACGAGAGCAAGTGCTCTTCGATCTTAAGGCACCCCAATAGCCCAACCGGTTGAAGACATTTCTACTTATCTTATCTTTAATTAAAACCACTACGTAACGCGAGAGTTCTTGAAGACTAAAGGGTCCCACTGATTAACAGTTCGCCGGACGGTATCTGCCTGTCAGTTAGAACAAAATTTTGACAGTTCCGAACAACTGACAGGCCGATACCGTCCGGCGGACTATTAATCAGTGGGCCCCTTTAGACTGAACTTAATGTCAAGTTTCTGTGAAAATATGACGCTTATAATGACACTCACTCACTTTGTTCTATTAAAATCGGTGCATTGTTAGCTTTGATATGACGGACTATGCAGCTGTCAGTTTCTAGTTACCCAGGAAGATGAAATAGCTACGTGTGATCACTCTGGTCCCGTATGACGGATGATAACCCCCCCGCTGTGACGTCACGCGCTCTACAAATACCGACGCTGTAATGAATCGTGTCATGCGCGCGCATTATTAATTGTACCACTACCAACTAATAACTATTATAACTAATAACAATAATGCAGCCGCACTTCTATTGAGAACGCAAGATAAATTAATCAATTGCTCTGAGTATCATTTATAAACTCATTTTGTTTAGAAAGTTTAGACAAAGCCGCAGTATTCAATTAAAGTAATTAAAGTGTTGAGATAGATTGAGCTCAATTTGCTCAACGAACAGTTACATTTGCACTAATTAAAATATAATTGTTCGAATATTGTGAAATTGTAACCAACTATGTGAGCTGCAATGTTAAAACCCCTATCTGACTTTATATTGTGTCTGCAATCCAAGTGTAACATGGGTACCTCGAACTATGACCTGTTTTAAACAAAGATGTAAATGAGACACACGCTAAACGGCCAGTACGTACCTACTCGTATCGGGATGACAGATGCTACGAAAACTCACGTGACTATGTCCATACATTATTAAAGCTTCGGTTGGCATTTTACAAACACCATTGTTATTTTGGCTAATCTAGGGTATTGTAAAAAAAATATGTACTTATTTTAGAAAAAATATGTAATTAGAATTATTCTATTTCAAATTTAAAACCCATTAAATTTGATCATTTGCGTTTTTACATCAACGCTCAATCTTAATAAGCTCTTAAAAAATTATCACTGCGTGCAGAAATACTAGGTATAAAAATTAATACATTTTCATTTTTCAATAAGGTGTATTTTTGGTTCGGTACTCTCAGGTACTCTAATCTAGACACGAAACTTTGCACGAGCTTGATCGTTTCGTTTTAATTGCGAACCAATTATTACTAGCAATTACTGTGGTCCTTGGAGCCGGAAGCGAGAAAGCTAGCTGTCGCCCGCGGACTTGCCTGTCCTATGATAAGTACCCGACTGTAGGGTTCGTGCGTGCAAGCGCGCGCATGCTCGGTGCTGTAATATCATTGTGTTTATTATAACTTGTGAGTTATACGCCCGACGGCGAACTGTGTCAGTGAGTACAAGCAGAGATAGGTAAATTATAATTACTTACTATTAATTTCGATGCAAAGTCGTGGCACTCGTGTTACGGTCTTAATACGGCCCAGACTAATTTCTTTATTCTAATAATAAATAAATAATAAATAATGTAATGACTGTGATGGGAAAAATATGATTTTTCTGGACTCCAAATCTGTAGTAGCTACATATTTGACAAGTGTCAACTGTCACCACGTTCGGCAGAGTGACAATCACATCAAAGCACAGAACGAATAAAATAATTGACGGACTGAGACTTTGCTAATGTGATGCCATCTATGACGATGACTGATGATGATGATGAGGATATAATTAAATATGGAGATTAGCAGTATTTATTATTGACTCGTCCCTGGCACGAGGAAGACGCCCGTCGCCCGCGGGCGGCGCCCGCGCCGCGCCGCGTGCGCCTGGCAAACAAGGGTTGCGCACGCGACACCTTACTATTATATATCTATACATACATACTTTACTAACTTATTGCTCACTTATCACTTTTGCGTTAAAAATGATTTAAATACCTATTTAAAAAACCGGCCAAGTGAGAGTCGGAAACGCGCGAAGGGTTCTGTACCATTACGCAAAAAACGGCATAAAATTCACATTACATAGTTGTATGGGAGCCCCACTTAAATATTAATTTTATTTTGTTTTTAATATTTGTTGTTATACATACATCATCTGTGAAAATTTCAACTGCCTACATATCCCGGTTCATGAGATACAACCTGGTGACAGACAGACAGACAGACAGACTGACAGACAGACAGACAGACGGACAGCGGAGTCTTAGTAATACGGTCCCGTTTTTACCCTTTGAGTACGGAACCCTAAAAATCATTCACCAATTACTCTTGGTAGTCTTGGTGGAAAATAAAATAGCGTATTGTGTAGGTATCAATCTCTACCGTTGTTACATTTACTATGTCTATTGAATTACATATTTTCTTTTTTAAGTATCGTATTGTTTTCAACAGACCTTTTAATCTAAACTAAGCCGTCAGTTACAATAGCAAATAAGAATATTTAAATAAACGATGGGTTATCTAATGCATTAGTCTAAACGAGCGCACAATGCGAGGGAATCGGGTAACGGAGCGGATGACGCGATTATCTGCGCGCGCGCCGCCGCGCCGCCGCGCCGCCGCACCGCCGCACCGCCGCACCGCCGCACCGCGCCGGCCGAGCAGGGGAAGGCAACGACAACGAGTCGAAGGCTCAGGATAACCAATAAGTATTAAGTGTGCTTAAGATTGCCATAATATATGATCCTACTGAATAGTTTGAAAAAAGTCTGGTCATCACCCTAAAAGTCTGGGCAAATATTTCGTTAATCAGATTTAACATAGCTTGCGCAACGCGCTACGCGCCATGGCATGTTGTGTTGTACAGTACCTACATATTCCTACCTCCGTCTGACCTCCCCTGTACCTAATGCTGCATCTGATATCTACACCAACTGTCAAATTAGAAGCATGGAAGAGTTGTAAAGTCAACATAAATATGTACTTTACAAGTCAAGTTATTGTTAAAGTTTAAAAAAAATCCGGAACCTGCCAACTCTGGTCGCTAAATTAAAAAATGTTCGCTAGAATGATAAAGGACCAACAATTTGGACATTATAGGACAAACGTATCAAGTGTGATTTTTAATAATAATGATCTCGAGGTCATATTTAACTGGATTGCCTTAAAACTGGACTCACCGCACTCGCCCATTCAATTAGAACACTTAGCCTGATTGATTACAAACAAGATTAAACTCTAAACTTCCGAACCGATCTGCATAAAAACGAGGAAGGTTAATAACCTTACTAACTTTAAACTGCTTAATGAAATTAATTTATTTCAAATGACAAAAATGAATGATCATAGTGATCAGCAGCGCAGGCTTCGTCAAATTGTTTAAATCTAAAGTAATATATGACTAATGATATCCTAAAGGGGAAAGCTTAACTATTGTCTAAAGATTATGCTCCACACACATCACTCTAAGTGAATTGTAGAGCTGGAAGTAAGACAAAGCAGAGATTGATGCTTGCTTGAATAGCTGTAATATTATAAGTATTTAGCACCGCACAATACGTGTTTATTGTTTAAGTCTCGGAGATTACAGCCCACGTTTGTCAACAGCTCAACACGAGTAAAAAGTAACTGTTTGTGGCTCGGGATGAGATCTCGGCGTTTTGTTTGGAGCGGACGCACACCTGCGCGCGCACGAGGGCGACCACGACTCACGTGCATATGGAACTTGTTTACTGAAGGTAAATAAATCTGTTAACAAATGTTTGACATGCAGATCGGGTAGATCTTCCACACTATTACATGCCAACATGACATTACGTAAAGTTCGTAAACCTTATTGTAAAGAAATAAGTTTTACAACAGGTTAGTTAAGAGTGTTGCTGTTGGAATCTAATGTAATATATAATATAGGTACCTATAACTAATTTAGTTTTAGATATTTGCTCGTAGCTTATATGAGATGTGAGACTCTTGTCAATTTAAATGAATCGTTTTAAAACATGGTAGGCACAATTAATCCACTACTGCCTAATAAGCCATTGGAAAACAGTATTCTCCGCAACAAATTTGAAATTCAAACTTTTTCAATGGCTGTTACGGCTATATATATGTAAGAAGGGTAAATCACATACCTAGCTTGAAACTTGTATTAATAGGTAGTGTCTATGTATATATATAAACAAGTCATGATACTGTTCAATTTCAATTACCTAATACCTTTGTCAAGTAATGAAAATATTTATCCAAAGTTAAGCGCTCATAATGATGTCTCCTGTCTACGGTGTAATGTCCTGAGAAGCGATGCTTTAAAATGGTGTTAGTATCAAGACAAGGAGGTAGGTAGCGTGCAGCGCAGCCTGCAGACTGTTGTGGTGGTTAATGCGTCCACGCACGCACCGCGATATCGCGATATATGTAGCTGGCTCCAGGTGATGCTAGGTGAATATGCTGGCACTAAAACTAACCGCTGAAGCTCGTATGCACAAGGCCTAGCAAAACTGCTTGTAATAGAAAATTCTTCATTAATATAATGAAATTCAAGTCTTGCATTTCAATATTAGTAAGGTCGTCATGTCCGTCTATCTCATGGGCCTCGTGACCTTAATGGAGTTGCCGATACCAGTGTTAGAGAAACTCTTCATTATACATTGAAATATTACTAAGGTCTAAGAGTCTTCTTCTAAGGTCTAGTGTCTAAAGTCTAGTAGATTGTTTTTAAATCCTTGCCTTGCGCATCTCACCGATCGACCTCGTGGCCCCTATCGACTTGCCGGTCATACAAATGTCATTTCATTTCCATGTATATTCTCTGCAGCGTGTATGACCAGCTTAATAGGTAGGTCAATTAGCCTCGCTAGCGGTATTCTCGGACCTGTCTAAATCTACCAATCTAAACAGCTTCGGGTTCCCGCGGCCGCTGCGAGCAAGGCTCTAAATCAGTCCGATCTAAATCAATGCCATTTAGTAGGCAAAGGGATTTAAAATTCAACCGGCACGCTATGGTTTCCGCCACGCTCGATATTCGCTCTACGCATGCGCGATCCGCGATAGCAGATTTCAATATATAAATATTGTAATGGCGGCGTGCACGCAGCGACGGGGGAAGTGGCTAGTTACTTGTACCATTTGCATTTCCGAGCTTCGGCTGGTTCGCAGGCAAAAACTTAACGCGGGATTTTCTTTAGGCAGACAAGCTCTGTGGTCACGAAAACTTATTATACTACGTCGGTGGTAAAATAAGCTCACTGCACGCCAATAAATGTTTAGTGTGCTTATGAACGCCACACCAACTACCCGCTCGTTAATAACTCGTAGAATTCCTTCCTTTCCTAAGAATTTCCTTTTCTAAGAATTCCCGGCCTATAGTTCTTGCAGTTCACGTAAATATTGTCCCTTTATATAAATCATAAAATCATGTAGAATATAAAGATATCCTGTAATAATGTTTTGGTTGTGTGTTCAACCGTGTTTAACAAACACCTCCAGTCAATGGTGCTTCCATCCTCGGCTTCGAGTGACACACATTGATGTCTGATGAATAAAATAACATTTGCAACCGGAAACATTATGTTATTCAAACGAGTTACTTTAAATACCTCTCCCACGACTCAGCTAAATCAAACGTCTGAGCTAGACGCTCTAAATACAGCTCTGCTCGCTAAAGTTACAAAGTGGTAAAAGTTCTAGGTTCTGGTATTGAAAACAAAGTACTTGCCTGTCTCGTGGTGTATATCTAGCAGCAACAACTGCGTGAATAAGTAATCCCTCTAATCCGCCGGACTCGTATGAGCGCATATACGCCGGCTATCAGCTGATCGCGGCAGGTGCCGCGCGCATCATCATGCATTATTTATAAACAAATTGCCGTAAACTATTGTATTCAAATGTATTATTATTATTGTCCTTGTTCGGCGCATAGATCCCGCGATTTATTAATACCGCGCAAATATGCCGGGATTCGAACCGAGCGCTATGGGAATTTAATTCAACTTGCAAAATAACTCACGGGATGAATGTGTATTGCGACGTGCTTGCTGCTAAATCCAATTCACGCCTGCATTTCTATTTGTCATTTTAAGCTGTAGAGGCTTTTCAGTGCGCGTTTCATAATATTGAGGTATGTTTGCCATATGAATGGGATTATCTTGTGAATATCTACTGGTGCTGTGATACTGGTGATGGAGGGCGTAGCGTCACGCGAGACGGGGTGTGGAGGGGAAGGGAGGGTTGCTGGTGCAAGGCAAGAGTTATGAATGCGAAATGTTGTGCTACCTCTTCACGCATATTCTAAGAGCAAATCTACTGCGATACATGCTTAACGAATTTGTTCACTTGCATTGCTTCCACAGAAATACATTTCATAGTATCGAGCCGCCCACAAATCAAAAGTTTGTCAAGACAAATGCAATTCTGATATGTCAAATGACTATTCAAAATGCAATGAAATGAAAGGCTTTTTATAGGTCTCTGGGCAGCTAGAGGATACATCACTATCGAAGAATGTGAATGAATATTTTCCATTTTCAGGCATTTTCGTGGAAGAGTCTATTAACGGTTATAGATCCATACTAGTATATGAAAGCCTAATTAAATAATGGCAATTAACTATTGAGCCTGTAGCAAGCGCTGGAACACATTATAACGGTTTAAACTGGAACATTGCTCATGGTTTTTAATATAAAGTATAACTAACTAGATTTCAAACAAAAACTTCAAGGAGATTTAAGCATTAGCAATTTAAATTGTATGTAATGATCGCTTTAATCGTTAGTCGCGATGTTTAATCGCTGTGTCCAATTAGGTACTGGCATGATTAATGGCCTCTTTAAATTGGGCCACAGCCGTTTCGTCAATATTGTCTCCAATTTAACAACACTTATGTTTCGCAAGGTTTATAATATATCATAAAACTGTGTTAATTACAAAGTTAAGTGCTTTTAGTAATTAAAATTATTTAAGCACCGTGTGGATTTTATTCGGCAACCTATTTAAATTTATTTTATTTTATTTGATCTGCTAACAGCGGTTACAATCTTACATTATTATGTATACGCATTTGTTTTAAATATCATAAAGTCATGTATTTGTCTGATCTATTTTAAATTCTTTGGTACCGATATTAACAAGGTACCAAAATGTGGTATTTACCTAATTATGTGCCATGCTAAAAAAAACTAAACATCCTTATAATTAATTGTTTGTGATTTTAACACATTCACTCCCCCGACGCACATGTGCGTCCACCGTCATACAAGTTTGTTTCTAGGCCACGCCCCCCGGCAGTGAATGCGTTAAAATACATAAATATAAGTAACTTAACCTACACCATATCCATAATACAATAATCATGAATATTCTGTAAAATAGTGTTTGACTGAGAAGTTTTAGTTAATAGTGAACGTAACAATATAAGTAACTGAAAGGAAAACGCTCTTGTGTTAGATCATATTAGAGCTGTTAAGATTTTTATTACCTATTGCATTGTATGTTATTTGTAAGGTAGATCCATGTCTACGATATATTAGATACGAGCCTAAAAATAAATGATATTTGATCTTGATTAGATTGATAGGTACAGCCAGCTGCAAAGATAGTTGATCCCCTACCAACAAACTTTTATGCAGGGAAGGGGGCAGGGGCCGACCATCTATCTCTGCATCTGACCATACCTCGCACATAGGGCACGGTGCTTACTTATATATTACAGCCTCCATGAGAGCCCTACTTGCAACTGCAATCGATGTTATTTGCACCCAGGGTGCCCATTAAAACGTAATCAGTATGCTCAGAGCATGAAAGGTCAGCGCGACGATTAAAATAATACATTTATTAAGCACGCATAGTAGAACATTTTAAGAGCGCTATTACATTTCGGCGTTGAGCGAGTTTAGGTATTTTACGCGCTGCGGCAGGCCGTGCGAGCTCAGTACGCCGATCCCTTCTACCACACTCGCACTACAATGATGGATTAAACATTCTTGATCCTTCGCGAAGCATATTGAAATCAACCATAACAACACTAACTGTACTTAACTTTTAAAGTTCTAAAACTGTTATTTGGTAAGAACGAAAATACTAAATGCAGTGCAAATGTACATAGGGGCTGTTCATAAATTACGTCATCTATTTTTGACGATTTTTGACCCCCCCCACCCCTCAAATCATCCAAAAATCAAGCTTCGGATGAATCTGTTTCCTCCTACGTCATGTTACCATCATCCGATGTCCAGACCCCCCCACTCCTCCCATTTGAAACGACGTAATTTATGAATAGCCCCATACTTGTACTTATGAAGGTATATTACTCGAAAGAAATTATAGGTACCTACTCGCTTATTTACATGTTTCGTCATTGCATTTGGTACCTATAGGTTGTAAAGTTTGTATCAACGAGGGTTTAAAAACGAACTGGTACTGAGGATCTGATGATGATTAAAGTGGTCACGGATACCAATCAACCATGTAGTAACATGATTAGGCTCGTTTGATTCGTCTCAACAAGATCTTTGACACTGAAGATACACAGAGTCTGATGATGGAGCTTGAAGGTGGCCACGGGTACCAGTCTATCATGTAACTAAACAACTTCGTGTTTGGGCTCGTTTGATTCGTCTCAACAAGATCTTTGACACAAGACAGTACTCAGGGTCTGATGATGGAGCTGGAAGGTACCATTACCAATCAACCATGCAACTAAACCACATCGTGTTTAGGATCGTTTGATTCGTCTCAACAAGATCTTTGACACTAGGTGATACTCAGAGTCTGATGTTGGAGCCGGAAGGTGGTCACCGGTACCAATCAACCATGCAACTAAACCATTTCGTGTTTAGGCACGTTTTATTCATCTCAACAAGATCTTTGACACAAGGTAGTACTCAGGGTCTGATGATGGAGCGCGAAGGTGGCGACGGGTACCTGTCTGTCATCATCAGCTCCATCATCAGACCCTGAGTAGTATCTTGTGTCAAACATCTTATTGCGACGAATCAAACGAGCCCAAACACGAAGTGGTTCAGTTACATGGTAGACTGGTACCCGTGGCCACAGTCCAGCTCCATCATCAGACCCTGAGTACTAACTTGTGTCAAAGATCTTGTTGCGACGAATCGAACGAAGCCAAACACGAAGTGGTTTAGTTGCATGGTTGATTGGTACCGGTCACCACCTTCCGGATCCATCATCAGACCCTCAGTACTACCTTGTGTCAAAGATCTTGTTGCGACAAATCAAACGAGCCCAAACACGAAGTGGTTCAGTTACACGGTAGACTGGTACCCGTGGCCACCTTCCAGCTCCATCATCAGATCCTGAGTACTATCTTGTGTCCAAGGTCTTGTTGAGACGAATCAAACGAGCCTAAACACGAAGTGGTTTAGTTGCATGGTTGATTGGTACCGGTGACCACCTTCCGGCTCCAACATCAGACCCTGAGTACTATCTTGTGTCAAAGATCTTGTAGAAACGAATAAAACGAGCCTAAACACGAAGTGGTTTAGTGGCATGGTTGATTGGTACCGGTGACCACCTGCCGGCTCCATCATCAGACCCTGAGTACTATCTTGTGTCAAAGATCTTGTTGAGACGAATCAAACGAGCCTAAACACGAAGTGGTTTAGTTGCATGGTTGATTGGTACCGGTGACCACCTTCCGGCTCCATCATCAGACCCTGAGTATTATCTTGTGCCAAAGATCTTGTTGAGACGAATCAAACGAGCCCAAACGCGAAGTGGTCTAGTTGCATGGTTGATTGGTACCGGTGACCACCTTCCGGCTCCATCATCAGACCCTGAGTACTATCTTAAGTCAAAGATCTTGTTGAGACGAATAAAACGAGCCTAAACACGAAGTGGTTTAGTTGCATTGTTGATTGGTACTGGTGACCACCTTCCGGCTCCATCATCAGACCCTGAGTACTATCTTGTGTCAAAGATCTTGTTGAGATGAATAAAACGAGCCTAAACACGAAGTGGTTTAGTTGCATGGTTGATTGGTACCGGTGACCACCTTCCGGCTCCATCATCAGACCCTGAGTACTATCTTGAGTCAAATAAATACATATAGAATGTCAGGTCGTTTCAAATATTTTTAATCCTGTCCGGTAGTTTATTAAACTGTACCATTATAAATTATAATACTATAAAAACGGTGCTAGGATCAAAGTCTCTCGTTGCGGTTTACACGCACACAGTATAGCGTTTTACACGGCGCCCGCCGCACACAATGATAAAAAACCTCGTCGTCGCCGTTGAAAATGTGCGGAGCCGACCGACACACGTCCTGCCTCTACAAGCTCTGCCGCGGCACTGAGCTGGCGCAGCGCGCGTCATCGGTAATATAGAGTAGTTTTCAAAAAATTGCCAAAAAATTATAGTAGAATTTCATAAACACTAATGTATACCAACAGTATAAGCAAACGTTGCAGATTGCTTGAGTATGAAAATGACTTCGATATTAAGTAGATTTTCGTAGGAATTGACACTTGTTTCGGAGAGAAAATCGAGTTCGTTTTACTTTGATTTTCTCCTTCTCAAAGGTATGTAGGAAAAATATAGTTTGATATGCCTAAAGTACAGGGTATTAGTAATACAAAATAGCCAGGTTTAGCAGAGTAAAATTCTCAACATTTCCAAATAAGAGCTCGCCATTCAGTGCTTCACGGGGTTTTTCGGAAACGACCATCAGAATAAAAATCATTACTAATTTAATAAGTCCTTTTTCTAATATTTACAACGATATTTATAAAGATAAGAAGACGCTTTTACTGGAACAAGTACTCATTGTTTCTAATAATGAGCGCAAAGTCCTGAATTTCGTCGACTAGTATCATCAATTTTGCATTATTTCGACTTTTCTTGTAAGAGCGCTCTTAAGATGTGTGTGAGTCTGCAACAACAGTCACGCGGTGGTTCATTACCGCGCGTGAGACTAGAGAAGCGACGCGACGCGGGCGCAGGGTTGACTCACGAGTGAATCAGGGTAATAAAAGCCCCTGAATCATTACTACATAAATTCTAAGTTAATTGTACGTAATCGTAAAATGTATTAGGTAACATCATTTTAGTGTCATGGAGTTTGATATCTCTAACTTTTATGTATCTCTAACAGTAACGAGTAGTGATAAGCAAATAACAGAGAAAGTACTTACATATTTACTATTTAGCACTCATATAGAACAAGAAAAGCGATATTAGTATAATGTTTTTGTACGCCAAAAGGCAAAGTGATACCATATTTATAATTTTTTACAGCACTGTAACAGTTTTACCGTGGTTTTACCTATGTTTTACAAATAAACACATTTACTATAGACAAGTATAGATGGAGTGAACATACTGTTATACACTCAGCGTCAAAAAAATCGCACATCTTAACTTTTTTCTTTCAAGCGGTTTTAAACCTTATATTATATAAGGCAAGATAAGACTATGGGACCTTATTTGAAAGGTTATGAAACCCTCTATTGGAAAATGTTGTAAAATTGACGATCTACCCCATAAAAAAGTTTTTTTTTCAGGAAAAAGGAATCAACGTGTATTCAGGTTAAAATTACAAAGAATAAAAACACTATAAAATCATCAGATACAGAGAAAATAAACTTAAAACTAAACTTAAAACCTAGTGCTGCCTCCTCTTGCCCTCCGAGTAGCTTCCATGCGATCAGTCATGACTGTCATGAGTACCACGATGCGTTTTTGAGGAAAGTTGTTCCACTCCTCAATAATGGCGTCTTGAAGCTTATCGAGAGTGGCAGGAGCAAGATCATGCGACCGCACCCTCCGTTTTAGCTGATCCCAGAAATGTTCGATTGGGTTCAGATCAGGGTTCCTTGCTGGCCACTCCATTACGGTGTTCCCAATCTCACGCAGGTAGTCTCGCACAATCAACGTGGAGTGGCAGCGGGCGTTGTCATGAATAAACTGGAAGTTGGGTCCAACAAAACCAGCATATGGGACCACATGCTCCTCCAAGATCTCCGTTATGTAACGCCGAGCAGTCAGGGATCACTGGCTGTGACCATCTTCAGTGCGGGAAAAGCACACGAGATCAGTTTTCCCGTCGATCGAAATGCCGTCCCAGAGCATGCGAGATCCGCGCTCTTGGCAGACGGTTTCTTCGGTGCAGGCTTGCGTGATTGGGTCTCCCTGCGTCCTATACACCCTCCTGCACCTCTCGTTGGTGCAAAAGCACACCCTCGTCTCGTCGGAACAGAGCTCTATTGTGCAAACGTCCAATCTTCGTGCAGTCGGGAAAAATTCCTCCAGGCTATTCGATGCTCTGGCTTTAATTGGGGGCCTATAGCAGCACTACGGGGCAACATCCTCTTCTCTTCCAGCCTTTTTCCGATCGTAGAGATGCTTACTGCTGTTATTCGAGCTGCTTGAAGCTGCTGCTGCAGCTTAACAGCGTCGGAGAAACGGTTCTGCAAAGAGTTCAATAGAATGTACCGGTTGTCTCTTGCGGAATAACAGCGATATCTTCCAGATTCATACTTTCTGATGTAATCACCAGTCTCCTGGAACCGCTGCAAGACTCGACGCACTCGGAAACCGCTTATGTTAAATCTTTCAGCATCTTGATGCTGCCATAGTCCTGTTTGCAGCAGTGCCACCTCTTGAGCTGCTTCTTCTGGCCTGGTATCCATGTCCAAGGGTTTTTTCTTGCTGTAACTGTTCAGTAGTGACCTCAGTTTCTCTTTATCACACATGTTGCCAGGCAGAGTGATGGCAGGTGGGCCAAAATGTTAACGGAATGGTGGCCGCTTACAGACGAAAGGAGTGCCTGGCGTCCGTTGGCTCGTTGGGTGGATGACATCCGGAAGACTGCGGGTCACTTCTGGATGAGATTGGCTCGGGACCGGGATAAGTGGTGTACTCGAAGAGAGGCCTATGCTCAGCAGTGGGCGATAAAAGGCTGATATGATGATATGATGAGTGACCGGAGAGTGAATGACCCATAACTAACCTTTACCTCCCATTTTATACCCGTCCATGTTTGCACAAGAAGGGACCCATTAAAATCGGATCTCGGCCCTTTTTTAAACAAAACGCCGATGTTTGGCGATGGTTGTTTTTACGAAAAATGACGTTTTATCTTTTTAAAGTTCATTAATTGCGCTTTCAAATGATACCAATATTGACAGGGTACTATGCACAAGATAAGAGCTATATTTGCTTGAAATGATTTTTTGGCGGTTTTTTTGACGCCGAGTGTAGTTGTACTAACTAATCCATTACACTGACAAGAGTAGGTAATCGTTGAGAACGTATAGTATTGGTAATTGTCATTATTGATTTATCATCATCATCTTCCTCGTGTTGTCCCGGCATTAGCCACGGCTCTTGGGAGCCTGGGGTCCGCTTGGCAACTAATTCCAAGAATTGCCGTGGATTTTGTTTGTGTTTAAGAATATAGAATATATTTCTTTCTTTCTTTAATTTACCTTTGAGTAGCAACCCTAGGTGTGAAGTGTGCATCTGCGCGGGCGCACGCTATTAGGTATACGAGCACAGCGAGCGTTTCGAGTGCGTCCACTGTTTGTTATAAATAATGTCAAGTTGTTGCTAACGGTGCCACTTAGCTGACGAATTCACGCGTCGCGCACAGAATAGACTGTAATTAATAAGAGCTGTGGGTAGTTAGTAACGGCAGCCAGGTATAATAGGTGCTATTATTAACCTACTGGTCTTTCTCTTTACCGTTTGTGCACTAGTATATATTTCTCAATTGAGTGTTAAGCGAGCGATTAAATTTAATAATGGACTCCTTCTTCTTCGTCAATTTGCCCCTTTATTGTTATTGTATAGGTAGCCAGTCGAGTGTAAAAATATCACACATCACACTCAAAAATATGTCCCATAGTTCTTATGTCAGCGTAATAAGAACTATGGGACATATTTTTGAGAAGTTATATGCACCCATATTTTGACACTTGACTGTAACTATTTGAGTGACATGAACGCAAATCGAAAACTTTAGTATTTCGATATTTGCGGTAAGCAGAAGCACCTCTGCGGTCCTTATAAAGTTTTTTCTGACTAGGTACTAGAGGTTAGACGTTCCGAGTTGGTTTTGTATTTTATTTTAAATGCTGAGATATACCTACTGACGGATCACGTAATGTAGGAAATCTACATGATGACCACGCTTACATAGCATGCGATTACCACTAGGTATATGTAGTAAAGACGCTCGGGACGCTCCTTTACTCTTGCTCTTAATCCTAAGATAAGACAATTAAACAACAATGTAAAGAACCAATACTTCTTGCTGTAGTAGGCAGCCTCGCCATCTGTTTCACCCAGCAACTACTTGAACTGTGGTTACCAACAGAGCTCTCGACGCCCGCGCCTCCACAAACATACGCGTCGCGCGCGCAGCTATTACGATTTACTCTCGAGTGCCGTGGAGAGCTCTCCTTCGGCCATTCAGCTATGGGAACTTTTTGTAACGTCTGTTGGCTCCTCGATGCTTGTTGACTTGTTGTTACAGATAAACTGTTTGGTAAAGGGACTCGATTTATCAGGTGTTTGGTTTCGTAGTCAACCCCACTCATATACCTTCATCAGGTCTGGTTGTGTTGTTCTAGTAGGTGTGAGGGTCTATTGTCAACAGTTACGCGTAAATTTCTACGCAATAACAGTTGAATATACAGTCATTGAAAGGCTGAGCGCCTTTAGCCAACTTTAATAGTTTTAAGACTAACTATATGTAACTCTTGAGTAAGTACAAGTTTCTATTACCTATGCAAATAATTCACATTTTGCCTTCGTAGGTACCTGTAGGTTGGGACTGACTATACGATAATATTAGTCAATAAACATTGAATAGCTCCATATTTAAAGAGATGACATAAGACAATTACTTAGGTACGCTCTCTTTTTAATTTCATAATTATATCATAAAATTGACGCCATGCAGAATGGTTTGGAAGGGTGGAGATTAGATAATCTATTACTATAATGACAATACAATCCCACAGAAACATAAATATTCCATATTTTAACATTAATTATATAACTAAGTGTGGAGGCAATAAGGATGTGACTTCAGCAGCGGTTGCTGTACCTACTGCGTGAATTATGGGTGCAGTCTCGTGCGTGGCTCAGAGCGCTGGCTGACAGCCGTAATATCTCGCGGATAAATTAGTTCCAGAGTCCCGGAGGACGGGCTTCAGCGCGATATTAAGTTGGTATTAATTGCGCGCGCGCCGTTCCCACCGCACCCCACGACCCCCCACCCTCCTCCTCACACCCCCTCCTCGGCTTCCATTAGCAATAAACAACCGGATCGTGCGGCGGTTCCGCGTATCTACATAACGCTGTATCTAGCTAGGCCCCGCCGGCCAAACACTTGACAGTTCACTTTTTGCACTCTGAATCGCGAGAATAACTAACAACTTTTCTTATGAAATCAATGCGATGTATGAAGCAAACTCATAACGGAAGTCATATCGCGATATGAAATGTATAGCAATGTAACTGACGTTTCGCAATCCCGCTCTTGATATCACAAATTACAGGCTGAGAGCGCTAAAAATATCCGCTGGTAATAATTATAAATGTAGTTTATTTCCATGAGTAACATGTTGCATAAATAAATAGCTCTTCATGCGCGCAGCGGTCGTCCGTCCGTGCGTGTGCGCAGGAGTGGTGATGCCAGAGTACAGAGTACACACATCACAACGAGTAATCAAACTTCGAACAAATTCGAACATTTAGATTTTATTCTAGAAATTCTAGACTAGTATTTTTTTATACAATCTTTTTAATGTTTGACGATCCTTTTGTGAAATTTTTAGTGTTAAATTTGATATGTATAATAATCCAATTTATTATGGAATAATATTAACATCAATAAATTGCTCTGATAATTAGATTAAGATTAATTACGATTCATAAGAGCTTGTTGCTAGGCCTACATGAATAAAGTAAATTTTGTTTGTTTGTTTGTTTGTAAATAATAGTACCTACAGTTGAGCTCACATTAGGTGAACCTTTTTCACTTCATCAGTCCAAGCTGAAAATTTAGGTTAATGTGGGGAAGCCATCTCTTCTTCTTCTTATTCTTATCCCGGCATTTTTGCCACGGCTCATGGAGCCTGGGGTCCGCTTGACAACTAATCCCAAGAATTGGCGTAGGCAAGGCACTAGTTTGGGGAAGCGGGTAAGCCATCTACATTGCTATTTTGTCCCATCTGACTCTTGCTTTTATACACATACCTACTCCACTTACAGAGCAGAAGGAGCGAAGCCCTTCCTTTCCGACCGTGTCTGAGTGACGTACATATACAAATACGAAAGTTCTTTCCTTACGAGAGTCTTCCCGAACAAAAATTTTATGCCGATCTTCCCCACATTGGCTTTATAACACTTACCTATAATGACGAAGTGTCTGAATTAATGATTTCTAAGGAACAGACGGGCTGTCATTACGCATGCATTATTATTATTATGAGCCCATATTGTCCCACTGTTGGGCAAAGGCCTCCCTCTTATTCTTCCACGTATCCCTATCCTCAGAAGTTTCCCACCAGTCTCTGTCAAAAGCATCAAGCTCTTCCCGCCATCTCCGACGAGGTCTACCGTGACGCCTTACAATTTGTGGGACCCAACGGGTGGCTGTTTTGGCCCACAGGTCTTCTGGCATACGGCTGACGTGTCCTGCCCGGGTACACTACATAATTCCGAAATATTTTATGCCGAATTTTAAAATATCGAATTTTATTATTCTGATTTTTAAATGCTCGACCCATCAAAATTCCGATTGTCGTCATTATTTTACCGAACGATGAAAATCACGAAGTTTTATATTTCCGAATAGTAAAACCGACGATTTTTAAAATTCCGAACCACATAATTCCGAATATAACAATTCCGATAGGGAGAAACACCGGATTTAACATTTACGATTTTTGATATCACGAATTCCGAAATTTTGAATTCCGATTTGACGTGATTCCGAATTTGTTGTTAATAAATAGAGGTACCTGCGTTTCTACGGGGGGTAGCAGTTCTAACCTAACCTATACCTACTTTTCTGTAAGCAGTAAGTTTCTAGGGGAGGGAGGGTCGCAGTTCTAACCTAACCTACACCTATTTTTCTAGTAGCAGTTGGTTTCTGTAAAGGTCGCAGTTCTAACCTAACCTAACCCATTTTCTAGTAGTAGTTGGTTTCTGTGAAGGTCGCAGTTCTAACCTAATCTAACCCATTTTTCTAGTAGGAGTTGGTTTCTGTGAAGGTCGCAGTTCTAACCTAACTTAACCCACTTTTCTAGTAGCAGTTGGTTTCCGTAAAGGTCGCAGTTCTAACCTAAGCCACTTTTCTAGTAGCAGTTGGTTTCTGTGAAGGTTGCAGTTCTATCCTATTTAACCCACTTTTCTAGTAGCCCACGTTTCTGTAAAGGTAGCAGTTCTAGCATGTCCAAATGATTTAAATGCATTTTTTTTGCAGATCAATTTTAAAAACGGCTGACCATTTAATTACTTCCCTTTTGAAAATCACGAATTTCATTATTCCGAGTTTACAAAAGATCGAATTTCTGAATTCCGAATTATTTTATTTCCGATCGGTCAATGATTTTTCGGAATAGACAAATTCGGAAAATAAAATTTCGGATTTTTTAAAAATCGGAACGTTAAGCTTTCGTTCATATGACAATCGGATTTTAGGTATTCGGAAATAGCGCAGTCGTGATTTTCTTCTTTCGTGGTTTTCAGAGTCGTGATTTCGATATTTCGGAGGTATAAAAAATCGTGATTATGAAAATCGAGGTTATGAAAGTCGGAAAAACATATTTCGGAATATTTGGGTGTTCCCGTCCTGCCCAATCCCATTTGAGCTTGGCGGCAGTTTCAGCTACATCAGTTATTCCAGTTTTGGAACGTAGTATTGTATTTTTAATGCGATCGGTTAATTTCACACTCAGAATACTACGTTCCATGGCTCGCTGATAAACCTTGAGCTTGGATTTCTGAGCCTTTGTCAAAGACCAAGTCTGTGCTCCATAGGTAAGGATGGGGAGAATGCACATGTTCATGAGTTTCCCTCCATGTGCAAGGAGCACATGAACCAAAAGCTCCTCCAGGCATTCTCGGTCCGTCTTGCGACTTCTTTGTCTTGCCGTGCCTGGAAGGAGACAATTTGGCCCAGGTATATATACTCATGGACATATCCTACTTCTCTCCCGTCCACTTCTACTCTTATTGCTGCACTATTTAATTGGTCATGAGCTTGGTCTTTGACATGTTCATTGATAATCCAACCTCAAGGCTTGTGCCCTGCTTAGGTCCTGCAGCATGACGCGAACAGGACAATGTCATCGGCGAAACGCAGATTGGTTAACTGCTTTCCGCCGACGTCAATTCCTTTGTGTTCCCATCCTGCCGCCAACTTCCTAAACACCTGTTCAAGGGTGCTGTTGAATAACTTGGGTGACAGGGGATCGCCTTGCTTGACGCCTTTGTTTATGTTGAAAGACGGTCCGGGAGACTGTAATTTGATATACACGCATGCATACCTATATAAATTGTATACCGATATTTGAATTTCAGTCGTGAAAAGACGTTCGAACATAAGTTACTGGTTTGATAAGACTTCCTTATACTATGGTGACTTAGCCACGGTGACACGTGGGAACGCAATCAACGTGCAAGCATCGATTAAAATTAACATTTCCCTAGTTAAATTACCTATGCACTTATTTCAGTTAACGAGCGCTCGTAATTGGTGGAACTGTAAACGAGTGCGCAGCTTATCATTCAACTTAATTTCGTGCCGATATAATATTATCGACCTTCATTGTGAAGGACGGTAACTGCTTACTATCTAAACCACCTGAAAATACCTTAACCTGGAGTCTAAGAAACTGTGGAACATAATATGTAGAACATTAAATACCCTCATAGCACATACATTTTATGCGGTAGGTAGGTTAGTAGGCAGCACTACAGGCAAAATGAACGAATGAAATGAATGTGGTCGAATTTTTATACATTTCGAACACAACACAAATCATGAAGATTTAGTATTAGAAACCTAATGGCTCATAAGTATAAGACTGAAACTAGGATTATTATCATCGTCATTATTTTGAAGTGCATGTTTGCGTCATGTTATATGGCTACCTATATAGCTACAATACAAGTCTCTCGTGCGTACTGCTATTAACGCCTCAATTAACCGCGGGAGAGATTTATCCCTCATTTATAGCATGCAAATGTTACTGACAGCCGAGGATAAATAATAACAGCAACACGACTATCGACGTCGACCAGCGTAATGAAATTAGCAATCAGTTCTCGAGCTGTCACGTCGACTCGTGATGTATGGCGCAAAAACGCTGGACCTGCGGCGCTGGGAAAACTCCTATTGAGAAATCATTGGTCAGATTATTTTGATTAAACAAACCATTTGTATAATGGGTAGAATAATCGTTTCACATTAGGACAGCTTTCTACCACCGTTCAGCTCTGCCCTGTTACTTGAATGGTCGTGCACTTTACATTATTTTAAACGAGCTTCCTCTACAAAATACTCTGGCTGTAGAGAATAAGATGCCGAAATCAAATGACTACAATAATTCAAAGGAGTACCTAAAAGTACAAAGTTTTAAAAGAGTCAATAAAGGGAATGCGATTGACGAGGAACGGAAGCCTTCGGAGGAATCTTGTTTTCAATAGAGGTACATGTCATACCTCCAGCATTGGGATAACGAAGGAAGAAGAACAGGCGTGTGGCATACCTAGCCTACGAAAGTCACTAACTATCATACCACACGCTAGTTTACCACCGACGCTGACCGAAGAAAACAACGCCAGCTTCCTGCGCCCGTAGTGCGAGTCACGCTCCATAACGAGCCGAAAACGCCACGGCTACAGATTACATTCCACAGGGGAGGGGAGGGGCTAGGGCCCACCGCGAGGGGGGGGGGGGGATTGTTATATTAATTGGTAGGTAATTGTGCAGGAGTCGGTGATATTGTTATTAGCGGGCGCCGTCACGCACTGCGCGTGTGTGCTCGTATGGCAGAGTGCGTTTCGTCATTTCACACACCTTTCATGAATTGAAATTTTCACAGTGCAAGGACAGAATACTAGGTACTCGTCTATACAAAAAATTAAAATGCTTTTCCATTTTCCATCATTTCGTATGTCATTGACACAATGAAATACTAGGTTTATAGGTTTTCCTTTTTTCTAAATTTGCGTTCTCGTTCTTTTCGTTCGCTCCAGTATAGGGTCCGATTTCACGAAAAAGTGCGATCCCCTTATATCTCGGAAAGTTGTGAAGATATGATATTAAAAAAAGGCTCAAAAGACGCATAATCACGAGAGCTATAAGGTGCCAAAATAATTATTCGAGAAATTAAAAAACGAAAAAAGTTATGGTTGAAATAGTGAAAATAAAATTCGATTTTTTCCGAATTTTTGATTTTGGTGCTCGATAATTTGGAAACGAAGAATGATATCAAAAATTTTAGAAAAACGGCTCTGGACAATCAAACATCAAACATCAACATTTATTAAGCAAATAGGCCACAAGGGCACTTTTACACGTCATCATTGAATTTACATAATTACAAGCAAAAATAATAACATCAACAATTTTATAAAATAAAACTAACTATTCAATCTAACGTATTACAATTACTAAGAGATGTATATGGTCTCTTAATGTCTAATTACATAAAAAATACAGATACAAAACACAAAAAAAAAATCTATAATATTTAGAGGTGTAAATGTCTCTAGGTGTCAGAACTATAAGATTATATAGTTTATCAAGTTATCCTTAGAGATGTATAGGGTCTCCAAGAGTCAATATCCTGTATAATTAATACATTTATTAAGAGAAAAGAAACATACGAGAGCAGAATGAGGCGTCTCACTGTAATTAATTAATAAAAATAAAGTTACTAAGTATAATAGCTTGTGTTAGCTTAAACAGACCAGTCTCCACAAACAGCACCCGTTCACGAGTATGACGCGTATCTCAGCCATCGCCTCCCTCAACCTTCATTCGGGAAAGTGGCGACCCGATCAACGACGCCACCGTAAGCAAAGACTTTTAAGCGAGCATGACATGTTCAAGCTACCGGCCTATAATAATATTAAAATAGTAATAACATGTAGCTGTAAGACACGGCATTTTGTGCTCGTATGTTACATAAAAAGACAGTATAGCTTCACATAATTACTAGCCTAAGTTGACTTAGAGATGTAAAGGTCTCTAAGTGTCAGAAACATTAAAAATATAGGTATGTACAATCAAAAATAAAAATAAAATATATAAATAAATACTTAGAGATGTATAAGGTCTCCAAGTGTCCAAAACTAAAATTAAATTAAACAATTTAATCAAGCGAGAACATCATTGTCTCATGTGTCAATTCTACTGGACACTAGCATATTTAATCAGCTA
The DNA here is from genome assembly GCF_910591565.1 of Cydia splendana. NCBI lineage: Eukaryota > Metazoa > Arthropoda > Insecta > Lepidoptera > Tortricidae > Cydia > Cydia splendana. Next base: position 174,907 of record NC_085977.1, read on the forward strand.
AATTTAGTCAGCTATAATTTGAGCCTAAAACAAAGACGATCGGGTTAAGGGTTTGCCCTGTAGCCTAACCTTAAAATAGTCAAAAAGTCGGAACGACATTTTTCACATGACATTTATGACTTCATGTTTCGCAGAGTTCGTTATCGGTGTTTGTTGTGAATTATCGGGATTATGACGGTAGAATAACACTTGCACTGCGTGGGCTATCAAAATCGCTGCAGATTTTTCTTGGTGTAACTCTATCTATCCTGTTTGAGACGGGCGTAGATAACGTGTTCACTATTCGACAATCTATGCATTCTTGTGGTGGTGAGGTATAGGTAGAAAGTGTTAGAGGTAGAGGTAGAGGCAGAGGCAGAGGCAGAGGCAGAGGCAGAGGCAGAGGCAGAGGCAGAGGCAGAGGCAGGGGCAGGGGCAGGGGCAGGGGCAGGGGCAGGGGCAGGGGCAGGGGCAGGGGCAGGGGCAGGGGCAGGGGCAGGGGCAGGGGCAGGGGCAGGGGCAGGGGCAGGGGCAGGGGCAGGGGCAGGGGCAGGGGCAGGGGCAGGGGCAGGGGCAGGGGCAGGGGCAGGGGCAGGGGCAGGGGCAGGGGCAGGGGCAGGGGCAGGGGCAGGTGCAGGGGCAGGGGCAGGGGCAGGGGCAGGGGCAGGGGCAGGGGCAGGGGCAGGGGCAGGGGCAGGGGCAGGGGCAGGGGCAGGGGCAGGGGCAGGGGCAGGGGCAGGGGCAGGGGCAGGGGCAGGGGCAGGGGCAGGGGCAGGGGCAGGGGCAGGGGCAGGGGCAGGGGCAGGGGCAGGGGCAGGGGCAGGGGCAGGGGCAGAGGCAGAGGCAGAGGCAGAGGCAGAGGCAGAGGCAGAGGTACAGGTACAGGTACAGGTACAGGTACAGGTACAGGTACAGGTACAGGTACAGGTACAGGTAGAGGTAGAGGTAGAGGTAGAAATAATTTTATTCGTGAGCACAAACACAAAATAAAAACTTATACAGAGAAACATAAAAAAGAGAAAGTGCCACGAAATGGTCTCACCTCAGCATGTTGCTGGCGGCTGCTAGCAGATAGCTGATGCTGAACCCTGGCAGTTTTGGCTGTTTTGGTCATCGGACTCGTCTCGATGAGCACTTAGGAGAGTAGTACCCAAGATAGAGCTGATGCTGAACCCTGGCTGTACCTAAAGGAACTCAGGTTTGTTGCAACATAGGCACACACTGTTTCGGTCATCCGACTCGTCTTGATGAGCACTTAGGAGAGTAGTACCCAAGATAGACCTGATGCTGAACCCTGGTTGTACCTAGCGGTGGAGCTCAGGTTTGGTGCAACATAGACAAACGCTGTTATGGTCATCTCACGTCGCGTCAAACTGCTGTCAAGAAAATTTCATATCTTGCAGCAAATGGGCCGCTGCCGATCAAGACTCGAGTGACGATAACGGCGATGTGGCTACCACTTCTCGAGCTGACTACGGATTTGCCGTGTAATAATTTTCTTGTACTTTGAACATTAATATATCCTGCTTATTCATCGAAAAATGAAATATGTAAGTACCTATACTTATGCGCCACGGCGACAATTATTCAAACTTCGATACGCGTGTGGAAATTTTGAAATTTGTTTGTTCACATGCGTTATGTCCAGGATACTTGTGTTAAGCTAAGAATAAAATAACTATCATTCAACTTTGTAGTTTTATTTTGTAACTTTTTCCTTATCCAGACTTTCTCGTCGCTCAGCGACAATATTTTTTCGAATTCCGTAGATTCATTTCCAATGTGCTCGATAGTCGTGTGAGGCACGAAATCTGTGATTTTTTTTTAAATAGCGTGAGCTAGAAACCTAGAATATCTTATGCTGAAGCGATCCACATCACAATCAAAGTGATTTGTTAAGATTTAGGTATATAGTGGGAACCGTTTTCTCCTGAAATGGAAATTGTATCAAAAAAGTAGCTATTGCCAGTACCTATTCTTCCCTGTTAAGGGATAATTTTGCTGCTGCAAATAATTTAGTCTTAGTTGAATACAATCTTCGATTTACGAAACTGCTTTTTGACGATATTATAGATATATCGGTTGTAGGCCCCTTTTTACATACAAAGTAAAGAATAAAAGTGAATCATGAAGGCAATGGGCCCCCTGTTTGTCGAATTCTGTGAAATTAATGAGCCCAGTAAAATATTATTACAGGCTGATATGAAAAGTTATTAAAATAAAAATAAATGTGTTAGGCACACTAGCTTTAGCTTGTCTATTGGATTATTAATTGGATGCTTATTGCTACTTATACTAAAGCGGTTACTGAACTTTACGTGACTCCCTACCGCAACTGAGGACTTACCTCTACGTCATGATAGCATAAGATCTTATAAACAGTGCCCTTTGAGGATAAATTAAAGTAAAATACATACAACCAAAAGAATCGTCCTAACGACGAGCAGGCCGCGCCGCGCCGAACTTTCCTCGGCTCACATTTAATAACATAATTGCGGTGCGCCCGCGCTGCTTTATTCGTATTACTTACACCGCGACGGTGAGTCCAACGCTTAGTACGAGTAGGTATTACAGTTTTAAACTAACTCGAAGTTTTACCCTACACCACCAATGGTTAATCGACTAATCGCTAAGGAGTTTCAAAATGGCTGACAATGTACCATAAATATTACCTACTTATACTTATTGTTGCCCACCAAACCTGATATCCACATTACGGTTTGACAATGGTTTTGACTTGGTGGACAACGTGGAAAAGTAAGATTGTAAGTGCAGAGACAACAGAAAATAGCTCTGTCACTCCAAATCACAAAATAGCACACTACTCGTACCATCCCGCGAAATCTTGGTTTTCTAGTAGGTATAAACATACTCGTACACGCAAAGCTCAACTGCTTGGTCTGAGCGTACGACTCGTCTGCGAATTAGAACCTGAATGGAATAACCGCATTTCTACACATAACTATATATAATCCAACAATAACCCCAGATAATAGCTCCGTACCGTACATCTGAGAACTGTAACTAGAACATTTGTGAGTGATCTTTGCCAATGAATGATGGTTGACTATTACTGAGCACGTAAACTTTATTTATTATTCGCATCTTGGACAATAAAGAGCTATGTCGCATATCGTCAGATGACAAGCAAAACTCACTAATTACTAAAAAAATATTAAACAAAAATCAATCTTATTCAGGTATTAGTATGGTTCACGATGGCTATTAACTTGTGGTAGTAATTAGTGAGTTTTGCTTGTCACCTGACGATATACAATCATTAATACAATCATTCCGGCTGTGTTACTGGGGTATTATGATATATAATATCCTACTAAGGCTCACGGTCCCAGCTATATAGGAGTAGGTACTAGTCTTAGTACTTACTTAGTTCGATAAAAAAAATATTTTCAATTGGAACAGAGTTGTTGTAAAATGTATGTCAATATCGAATGCCAATGAATTGTCAAGGAATGTCAAATGTAAGGAGAGGTGCCGAAACACCAACGAAAAGATGTCAAATATAAGAAGCGAGTTTTTACTGCAAGGTTAGAAATTACAATGAATTCAAAATGTTGATCTTATTAATAATTACAGCTAGGTTGAGTGGGAAATTGCGATGCGTGTGCAAGATGACGCTCTACTTTTTGGGCAAAGTACAGATGCATCGTTTGCACGGAGATGTTGTTTTGGGTCAGATCAAAGTGCACATGCATAGCTGCAGAAAATGTACATCTTTGTACAGTTGTAATAGTTTTCGTTGAATTTCTGAACAAAACCAAATCAACCAAGGTATAGGTTCAAATTTCACAAGCAAATTTTAGATTTTTAATTTAGTATGGCTGGACCTTCTTAAAAGAGGATAATGCGAATAGAATAAAAAGACTCTTTTAAATACTGCTTTACGTTAACTTTTTAAGGCAAATATCATGCCAATAGCAAGAGTAAAATATTGTCTACTTCATTAAGTGGCTACTAGTCCGTTATTATTGCATCAGCTTTTTAGTAGAGGAGTCGTATGAAAATTTGTATGTAAGGGTCAAAATAATTCCCACAAAGACGGGGTTTGATTTTTTTAGTTCTTTGTGTGTATCTTTTTGACATACTAAAAATATATCAAAATATATGCATGCAAAACGCATTTATTGACATTTCAAATTTGAAAAATCAAAAAAAATATTAAAAATCGTGTGTGGTATCAAATGACAGGAAATTACACGCTAAAAAAGGTTGTGAAGTTGATTTTACAAAATAAAAATAAAAAACAAAGTGGTGGCTGAAAGACTGTTTTTTTTTTCAATGTTGAGAATTATTTCCTACATTGAAAACTAAACTAAACTATCATAGTTTTACACATCAAAATACATTGTGTAAAAGAAAAGAATATTTAATTAATGAATACCTATTTTTAATTATATTAATATAATATGAAAAATATAGGCTCTATATTAATTTAAAAAGTTTTATCAATAAACTGAACGCACCTCAAAGTAGGTGCTTGGCAGAATATATGGAACAAAAACTATTGTAAACTGGTCATATTTTTGTAAAACTCGATTTCGACTGGCAAATTATATTACTTTTTGGCAACCGGGTTTTTTACCCTAATTAGATCCCGCTGAATCCGAATTTGCTCGATCGAATTCTTGACCGGAAGTGAGATATTTGATATTAAAGGTTCCTTTTTTTAGCATGTCGTAAATAACTCTTAAACGGTGGCGCATAGCAAAAATGTTCTTATACGTAAGTAATCTGCATAAAATTTCCTACAAGAAAGATTTCGTACAATTTTTCGCTAGGATCAATATTCAAAGAGATATTAACGCGGGAAAGTTAATTATAATCACTTCTAAGGTCGGTTTTTTTTTTAGTTTTTCGTAAATAACTCGTAAACGGTGGCCAATATATTAAAATGTTGTTAAATGTTAATAATCTACACAAAATTCTCTACAAAAAAGATTCAGTACACTTTTCGCAGGGATTAATATTTAAAAAGATAATACAGAGGGAAAGTTAATTATAATAAATTCTAAGGTTCCTTGTTTTTATTTTTTCGTTAATAATTTGAAAAAACAAAGCAGCGAGTAAGTTCATTATAATAAATTTTAAAGATATTATTTATTAATAACAAAGTGAAAAAAAAAACTAAACGTTAAAATTAAAACTAAAATATAACAAATCTTAAACTAAACTTATAAGTACCGCTTACCGTGGGGCTTAGTCAATTTGTGTAAGAATGTCCCTATAATATTTATATTTATATTTATATTTATTTATTTATTTATTTAAGTAAAAAATGCTCCCCAGGTCACCTTCATGAGTTATGGTGCCCAGAAGGCTGGCAGCGTTACCTTTTTGGATGGCCAGGCTTATCCTCTGGCCGAGGTAGCTGCCAGCCCTCCGGTCACCTGAGATGTCCATGAGGCGCTGGGACATTCCTTAAATAAGCTTTTTGTGCTAGGCCCCCACGGTCCCAGAGTCTCTACGCCAAACGGCGCAAATATGTAGCCCTCGCCGAGGACAGCATATTTGCGCCGCTTGTTGTTGTTGGGGGCTCATCCCAAAGTTTTTGAGAATGAACGAAGGCTGGGATTGGATTTTCCGGGCAGGCTTGCGTCCAAGCATTTTTGGCCTCGATCTGTATTTGGATGCAGATATTGTCGGCGGGAGGGCAAAAAATTTTACTGGCGAGATCTTGCGTGCTGTGGAAAGAGGACAAAAAACCTGGGAGGGCGATGCTGACAACTAGCCGGATGCCCAGGCCGCCATGAAGGATTAGCAAAGAGGCCTGAGTCCATTTTAAAGTCCCTTTTTAGTTTTTCGTAAATAACTTGTAAACGGTGGCCCATAGCAAAATAGGTTATACTTTACAAATTATTTACGAAAAACTAAAAAAAAAGTGACATGTGAATTGATTGTAATGAACTTTCTTCCTTTAATATCGTTTCAAATATTGATCCCAGAGAAAAGTGTTTCAGATGTTTTTGGACAAAAATTTTATGTAGATTATTTATTCATAAAAACCTATTTTACAATGGAACACCGTTTACGAGTTATGTACGAAAAACTAAAAAGGGACTTTAAAATTTATTATAATACTAATAATATATACTTACCCGCTTCTTTGTTTTTTTTTTTAATATTGATCCTAGAGAAAAGTGTTCTATATGTTTCTTGTATGAAATTTCATTTTTATTAATTATGTATAAGATATTTTTTGCTGTGTCATACTTCAAATTATTAACGAAAAATAAAAACAAGGAACCTTAGAATTTATTATAATTAACTTTCCCTCTGTATTATCTTTTTAAATATGATTCCCTGCGAAAAGTGTACTGAATCTTTTTTGTAGAAAATTTTGTGTAGATTATTAACATTTAACAACATTTTAATATATTGGCCACCGTTTGCGAGTTATTTACGAAAAACTAAAAAAAAAGCGACCTTGGAAGTGATTATAATAAACTTTCCCGCGTTAATATCTCTTTGAATATTGATCCTAGCGAAAAATTGTACGAAATCTTTCTTGTAGGAAATTTTATGCAGATTACTTACGCATAAGAACATTTTTGCTATGCGCCACTGTTTAAGAGTTATTTACGACACACTAAAAAAAGGAATCTTTAATATCTAATATCGCACTTCCGGTCAAGAATTCGATCGAGCAAATTCGGATTCAGCGGGGTCTAATTAGGGTAAAAAACCCGGTTGCCAAAAAGTTATATAATTTGCCAGTCCAAATCGAGTTTTACAAAAATATGACCAGTTTACAATAGTTTTTTTTTTTATATATTCGTTCGTTCAGTTTATTGATAAAACTTTTTAAATTAATATAGAGCCTATATTTTTCATATTATATTAATATAATTAAAAATAGGAATTCATTAATTAAATATTCTTTTCTTTTACATAATGTATTTTGATGTGTAAAACTATAATCGTTTAGTTTAGTTTTCAATGTAGGAAATAATTTTCAACATTGAAATAAAAACAGTTTTTCGGCCACTACTTTGTTTTTTTTATTTTTATTTTGTAAAGTTAACCTCACGACCTTTTTTAGCGTGTAATTTCCTGTCATTTGATACCACACACGATTTTTAATATTTTTTTTGATTTTTTAAATTTGAAATGTCAATAAATGCGTTTTGCATGCATATATTTTGATATATTTTTAGTATGTCAAAAAGATACACCCAAAGAACTAAAAACATCAAACCCCGTCTTTGTGGGAATTATTTTGACCCCAAAGGCTATATCATCTCTACTATTTCCGTCAAACTGTTGGACAGATAAAGAAATAATATGGTATTACTATATATCAGCAATTGATCCAAAGATATTGTTTACTTAACATTTTTAGAATTTTGTTGGGCTTTAATGCAAGCCTAGCAACCCCAGCCCGCCTGGAAGCTCGCGTGTCGGAGACCCGCTGACCCACTCCATCAATCACTCTGACTTCTTGCTCGCTAATTACTGCCGATTGTCCCCTCTTCCCTTCCTCCCTCCCGTCCGACAAAATAATCGCCGGTTTAATTTCAATCTCGACCACGATTCATCTAAAGCTAGCATTATTTATTGCGGCATCAGTAAGTAAATATAAGAGAGTGTAACTAGCCGCGGTGAAAAATAGCCGGGTTAAAGGTGCGCGGGCGATGGAGACGGATGGTCGCTAAAACTGTTGTTTCTATTAATCGGAGCCATTACTCGTGTCACGCAGACAACTCTCTCTGCTTTACGGTTGCAAGCCGGGTTTCTTCCACAGCTTTATAATTTAGAATAGCTGTACGTTGCCCGACAATTGTCTTGAAGTCAGCGATGGCAATTTAGTACGTACGTAAATCAACGCATCGATGGCAAGGCAAATCATGCCACACATCACATGTAATATAATGTAATAATGTTATAATTGAATTTAATTTTACTTATTTTAATTGACTGGAGCGTAGCGAAGGTCTACGTTTCGACTGGAGCATTTTGCTTTTGTATGTCCGGATGTTCTCCTCTACAGGTCGCAATTCTTAACCGAATCTCGTGAAATTTTGTGACTGGATTCTATGTCTAAATATTTTTTTTTTCGTCCGTCCGGTTTTTTGAATTTTTTTAAAATGGCTGAGTCGTGATAGCTCGCGCCTAAACAAATAATGGTATCGGTACCATGCGAGTGTTTTCTTTTTGAGATATGTTTATAGATTAAATGGCCAAAAATTCAGAAAATTTATTTCGCTGGTTTTGGAGGTATTGAGATATTTAATTTTAACTAATTTTAATTTGAGAAGGAGTAGCTAAATTTCGTCAACCCATCTAAGAACTATTTAGCTCAGTTTGTAAACGTTCGCTTTTTCTGTTTGCACAGAGGGTCTGGGTTCGATCCCCAGTAATTGTATGCTGGGATATTATAACTTTTTGTATTTTTTTACACATAAATTTCGTATTGTTTTTTTTTATTTACTATATTTAAAGCTCTTAGCACCATGTTATTTAAAGCTCTGCTCGCGAGGTCTACAGCTCACAGAGCCACTAGTTTATATGTTTATGGACCTGGTCTGAAATAAAGAATATTCATTCATTCATTTAAATCGTGGTTCCCACACCGATTAAAAGGGCTCACAGATTACCAGTTCGCCGGACGATATCAGCCTGTCAGTTAAATGCAAAAGGTGACAGCTCCGAACAACTGACAGACTGATATCGTCCGGCCAAAGAGTAAAGTAAGTACATGTATTAGGAAAAGAGAGCCCTCTTGAAGCATTTTATTGAAACTCATTTCATAGCCCTATCTCTAATTTGGTTCGAAACTAACTATGTACGTATGCGTGCACATTTACATATGCATCCGTATTGTGTACTTTCGTCCTACATAATAATATTAAAAGAATGAAATTAAAACAAATAAAAAACATACACTGTTCTTTATAGTAAAAAAATGTTATTTGTTTTCAATTTGGTAGGTACTTATACAAAATAGTAAAAGACTATTAGGTAGCTGTAGCTTCTGATTCTCTTTGGAATTGTTCTTCTTTTTACCTTTGTTCATCTTTGTGTATAAAGCTGCATGCTGCATTAGACTCGATATCGTTTTCAGTAACTTGTGTCTCAGTCTGGCCTAGAACTCTTTCATGTGCAAGTCAGTTATTGCTGACTTGCCTGATTCTCAAGTTTCTCGACTGAGCGTTCCTTCCTTGATTATCCGACTGGACTTGATTTCATGATATTCCAGAGGTGTAGTGTCTTAAGTAGGATCTTGGAATTCCCGGTAATTTTTCGCCTCGCTCTGTAGTTCGCTTCAGATATTCTTTAAAATAAACACATGAGTAATGATGTCGTGATTGGGGTCCTTCTTGTAGCTGATGAATTTCAGGCATAGGTCGTATGTATTGTCTACGCACGTCGCACGTATCTTCATAGATGCACTCTATCTCGTCTTACTTAGCGGAATTAAATTGCACAAATATTTGCAGAGTGAGTGAGTTTTGCATGCTATAATAATACTGAACCAAATTGGCTATAAAATTTACGATGTCTGGTTATGAGCGATGCTTACATTTAACGTCTAGTTTAAACTCTAGAAGTATTTAAAATCTTAAAACTTATCATCCCTACGTAGAATGTGTACTATGTAGGTAATTTAATGGAAGCTCATTTCAAACCATTGGCAATTATTTTAATTTGTCGATCGTCCATCAAGCAACTCCGATTGAATGTGCGTGGAGCAGTAAATAAAACATAAATCAAAGGTTTTTGTTGTGAATTAATTCAGCGCTAGCGCAGCGCATTGTGCGCTAACGAACCAGCGCAGCGGCGCGCGCGCAGCTCGGGAATTATTGATTCTTTTCAACCAAGTTTCGTTCTCTTTTGTGTTCGCCTTGCCTACCGGATGGAAAATTACAATTGAAACTAGTTTAAGAATATACCAGATCTTATACATATTCATTCACTATACACCAATAAAAAGAAACCCCCTTTTAGAACAACCATTTAAGATAAAATGACAACGTTCTTCGACAAACAGTTTCAGTCAGTCATATTAAATCATCAGTCAATTAAACCGTCATCCCTTTGAGATAATATATGTATGTATTAACTTACTTAGTCTTATCTGATGGAATGGGAAGAATAGCGGCATTGCTTAAGTCATACCTGACTGGTTCAGCGAGACTATTGTTACGAAAACAATTATTCCTGTATAATGTAAATTTGAGTTTAGCAGTGTTACAGCAGAGCCTCATGTTTACTCCTTGAATTAAATTATTATGTGTATCCAATCTGGTAGCGGTTATAATCCCTAAATAAATATTTATCCATATTTATTTAGACAAGTTTAAAAGTGCTTCTATTATTTAGCGATAAAGTCATCAATCACGGGCACAGGAGCTTGTGTTTTGGGCGTGGGAGGGGCGCCATTAGCGCGCATGACTTGCTGCGTGCGCGCACGGTGTCATTCCTAATACTTTAAAACACGAGCGAGTTCAAGGGGACCCAGTATAAGTGGTCTCTGTGATCACGTATTATACTTAAGAACGTCGAGGGCGCATTACGATGGTTCTCCCGAAAATTCCGGTCGCTCGAGCAGAACATACCATCGTAAGTTAACTGACAATTTGTAAATCGTATTGCAAAGACATAAGACCCACAAATGGTCAGGTAAGAGTTACAGGTCGGGGGTTGCTCCCACGGTTCCTCATTTGTGTGTAGATATGCAGGTCATCCAATTATTTGTTCCCGATAATCTGGTTAATCGGGGGCGGTCAGGCAATGAATGGCTTCTGGTCGAAAATGTTGAAAAATAAAAGAGTAGAGGATTATTTGACTATTTGGGTCCGATTAGGTCAGAGTTAAATCACGCAACGTTGTTTATATAAATCGAGAACCAAAGGATGCAACTAGTTTAAATTATTATTACTTTGATAACTTCTTATAGAACAAAACTATTGTGCCTTGGCGAAGTAAGGCAAGGTCTTTACCTTGCCTGTGACAATTTCTGTCGTACAGAAATAGATCTCGCTCTTATCTGGAGCAGCCAAACCAGGAGAGTACCTGTGGACTTGTGGAGCCCTGTACTGTAGTAATACTGCTACTTGTGTTGTATTTCTGATAGTGTATAGTATAAGTTTCACAGGAGCTTAAAGAGTAAGCAATAGGTATTATATATTTTTACTTCTGTTTTTAACCAGTGCGGTATTCACTACGTGTATTTGTGTGTTGCTCACAGAAACAAATATGTACCTACAGGAAATTGTTCATCAGTTCGCTAAATATGACGATATTTATTTAAATATCTACTATATTTATTCCTAAGCTTCTTGTGAATGAACAGGCCTGAGCTATAAATAAAACAGTTCATTAACACGGGATTAGAGCACCTTATACTTTCGGCCATCACGGAAACGTTGACAGACACATCATCTGATAATCCCTCTTAACGACCCATAAATAAATACAAATACCTGTTAATAAATATGGATTTTTAATATCGCTAATGTGAACTCAACGGAACTGGTGACTGCTTTTTATGTGGCAATAATGAGAATGTAACACCTGAGCCTGTAACTAGAGAAGCAAGTGGGCTAATCGACAACAAATGTGAAAGAAATCACACCTAGCTCAATGTGCACATATCCGTTAAGCGTATGTCTTAACGTGGCTAAGTGACGACTAAACGTGTCACGTTTCGAGCTGTTTACGAGGCAGTGGGGACATTACGGGCGGGTCCCTGCCCTGGGCTGGGCGGCTGGGATTACCATAAACATGGCCAAATGAGCAGCGAACCAAGCCTCCATCACTATTCATGAGGTAAATGCTCACAAATTTATAAGAAACTTTTCGTAGCAGCGCAGGCGCACTTGCTAAATCTATGCTCAAGAAAATTCTTGAGCAAATTTAGATTTTTGCAAGCCATCGGGTCTGCGCACAAGCTTCGTAATGAAATTGACTTATGAGACATATAAGATGACGTAATTATGTACAATGTGTACGGTCTCAAACGAAATCATGAATTGATGACTTGCGTTTAGCTTGAATTTAGCAGAGTTTTATGTCCTTGATGGTCAAGTGTAGGTATACCAGCGTATGCACGCGTCGTCAGCTTAGAAAAATAAAATTAATCGTAGTTTGTGGCGTTGTAACTTAGGGTTTATGTTAAATAAAACTTGTTTGCATAATTGGCAATGATAGTCCGAATACAGATTCTCTCAATGCCTGAACCTTTATTCAAACCTATCCTGTTATGACAATTGACGCAATAAGGGCCGGTTGCACCAAACCGTCTGTGACCGTTAAACCGTTCGCTAGAAATTTTATTGTATAGGCAGTTTCAAAGATATCGGCTGCGTGACGTTGATCAGTCTGTTAACTGTGGTTGGTGCAACTGGCTCTAAGTGTTGGAACCATATGATGATTACGGCGACCCGCGCCCCGCCGGCAGCTCACATCGCTTAACTCACTAATGTCTTGATTCGTATACGCTACACGCGCAGATTAATATTTATTGAATTGAATGGCCTAACATCGGCTTACTATGTCGGCTGCTGCACGTGCGTTGGTTGGCAGTGTCGCGCCGCGGGACGGCGGATGAGCAATTGCTGACCAGTTCTTAAGTCCGCTAAAGTCACACGGGTATTTACTGTTTAAGGTTATAATAACAGCACTGCTTCAAGACTTCCAAGAACATTGCAATCTTCCCCTCAGAGTCGCATTTGACAGACAGAATATTATATCCGATTGTGAAAAATGTATCCTTCATACGAGCTCTCGAAATTCCGAGTAATTTGAAATGCTTGTATATACTATACATAAGTAGGTACACCATGGTTTCTACTTTCTTGAATATTGTTGCAATAAGATACTTCGTGAATTCCTCGTCGACGGCCATCGTCCTTGCATTTGCACAATTACAACACAGATCGTGAATTCTCATAAGCATTGTTGTGTTAGACATATCCAGCGATATGTTCCGTCGTCCACACTGGTAACTGACAATTCGTAAGCCTTATTTCAAAGGCATACGGTTGGCCAATAGTCAGCTGAAATTGCTGTTTTTAATTCCCATGTCTGAGATAGCCGAAGGCGGTTGCAAAAGCTATGGCAAGTGGTAACGCGGGTGTTGGCGTAGTCGCAGCGGGCGCATACTATATCTTGTTTACAACAAGGCTGCGGTTAGATTGATATCATATCAGAAACATAACACGTGAAAAGTGCAAGTCCCGCAATGCTGTTCTTCCACTGAAAAAAGTTGTAAGGTCTAATGCGAAGGCCACCTAATATAAATTTATTAATAATCTCCGTATCGGAGAATCTGTTCAGCAAAGTTTACAGTTAGGTAACTTTAAAAAATACTCTTGAGGGAGGACAGACAAAACTTCGTGGATAATGAAGATACTCTAATTCGATGGTGCGCTGATAGCTACCAAAAATCGAATACATATACTTACAATAAGTTCACTTAAATAAAATTTTACAGCGTTTGAATTGTCTGTAGCTCAGAGTAATGGCTACTATAGTTAGGGAGGCGAGGTAGCTAAATGGCGTAATTCAACAGCGCCGTCGAGACCTATCAAAATCGAAAGATAAAATAATTTCGAAAAGAAAAGCTCGTATGGCAAAAACCATTTTAGCGGTGGGTTTGGCGTGTACGGTTTTTCAAAAATGTTAAAAAAAACAGTTACTTGGGCATTCTCGAGCGCGTCAGATATTCATACTACGTATGCCCCGAGTGCCTCTGATAACAACGGTATACTAATCTGCCGGTTTGCGTGGTGGGGGTAGGCATATAAAGTAGTCAAAAATGCAAAAAAAAAAAATTTACTCGAGCGCGTCAGATTTTCGGAAGGGGTGTTAAGTAGGCCCCAAGGAAGCTTCCTTTAAAAAAACTGACGATTTCGGCGTGACGATAAGTTACAATGAATTTTTGAAAATGCAAAAAAAAAAAGTTTTTTTGAAATACTCGAGCGCGTCAGATTTTCATAGGGGAGGTTTATCTCGGTATCCTGAAAGCATATTTTTTTAATCTGACAAAAATGTTGGTGGGTTCTCTTAATCTGACCGAAAAAGGTTTTTTGGTTTCTTTTTTTTCCTTTCTTTCTCCTTGATAAAACGGGGAATTTAAGAATGACAATAAAATTACCTTTTTTGTTTATTTAAACTTTTTTTTTGTAAAATGTATCGTTCGCGACTTATATGCCGCAACGCGTTCTTAGGAAGACGAAATGGCTCCTCCACACTTCCGGTTATGCGGAAACCGGCAGATTTTGTATTTTTAGTAAGTTTTAGATTATATTCTTCAAAATAAAAAATAAAAAAATCGCGCTCGAGAATGCCGGATTAACGTTTTTTTTTTACAAGTTCGCGACCCTATAACTCGGCGGCGTCAAAGACTTATCGTCAGATTAGTTAAATTTAGTCTTTAAACACTAAAATCAACCCCCAATATCTTAATCTGAGGCGCTCGAGTATTTCAGACAATCCATTTTTTTTTACTAATCTGATCGTCTATCCTAGGCGCGCGTCACTACATATAGAGCTAAATACTTTACAAGGTTGTTCTATTAGGTCTAAGGTATCTCTCATATCTTAAACTGCCACGCTCGAGTATTGCCGAAAATTCCCCTATTCGCCTCCCTAACTATAACAGTGGAAGAAGGTTTCACGAAGCGGGCGCAAAAAATAAAACAAAAGAATAAGCTGGAGAGGGCGAACGTTTGAACTGTGACCGATCAGCGCTCCTTCCAACATGCCCGCTCATCTCCCGTCGAAACCATGTAGGTATATTGTTTAAAAATCGTGAAGAAGAACTTACAGAGGTCCAAGTTCAAATTTGTCTTTATTGGTTTTCGAAACTTAGAATGGGAACACTAGATTTAATTAATGTAGATAGATGCTAAAACTACGCTGGGGACGTTCATGTTGTAAATTTTTTCTACTTTTTGAAACTGGCCTGCAGTCTTCTTTACTTTTATTTTTCCAAGTTTTTATGATCTAGAAAACTTTGAAATTATTTTAACGAAATGAGCAAATAAGTAAGCAAATAATATTGAGTCAGTACCAACCAAAAATAAAGAACCATTTAATCAGATTGTTTTTTCTGCGAAACTTCTCTCCTAAACTCTTTCTACACGTAACGTTCTTCGTAAACCTTTGCTACACAAAATGTTAAAACGCGCAACGTCCACAGCCTGTAAAGAAACGCGTCATATTTATTGCTCTAGTGATTTACACAAACACCTGCAAAAAGATCCGGCAATAAACCCAACGACATTTCATTTGTAGCATACAATATTCAATAGGATGTTATCCATAGTTATGAGTGAGTCGCGGGGTCCGCGCCCGGGTGCTTGCAGCCCTCCCCCTGTTCCCCCCCGGCCCGCGCGGGCGCATGACTGAGTAATTGATTCCGACTTTAACGAGCAACAGAGCGCGCGGCGATACCATCTGAACAATAGCATTTCAAATGAGCAGATCGAAGGTTAAAGTTAAGGCCCGGTCGCCGCGACGCTCAATTGCTTTCGACCATATTAAGAATTCTGTGAAAGATAACATCGATCGGTTTAATAACTTGTCTAGTTTAAACAAAGGCATATTGTCAATCCGGTGGTGCCGTACACTTTGTGGCGCGCCGCTTTCTCTCGAGGCATTTTGTTTCAGAGATTATGACTGTTTGTTGTATTATAAAATTTACTACTCTTCGTGGATAGCTGTGAATATTTAATATTCCATTAACGACGTGGTCATATTCTGCTAACGTGCCGGCCCGTTACGGGTGGTAACAGCGTGTGGTCACCATAACAGTATTTTAGATGGCTTTTCCTAAGTATGCGCCGATATAAGTGACCGCCGCGCTGTGGATGGTGGGCGAAAAATTCTTCTCCCTTAAGTAGTAAGGATATCTCGGTAAGTTTTCATTTGGATATCGCGGCTTGGAACTATCTCCGACGATTATACCGTTATACCTTCGACTTCCATATTTTTTACTTGTTCACAAGCAGATGACCTGAATCTGCCTCTACTTCTTTGGAAATAGTTAACTTGCTTTCCTCTGGTTAATAGACTTTTTTAGATTTTCTCTAAGCATTACTTGACCAAGTAACGCGAGCCACCGGTATTGGTAGACACTAGACAGTCATTCGCTGCAGTCCACATGAAATACAAGTTATTTCGTAATAGATACATGACACTTTGTGGAATGGAATGTGAGGCATGTCCCATGAATGTGTCTCACTCTGACAAACAGCAGCTGTAGCCCGATGTCAGCGTGGGGACTTGGGCAGTCTTAACTGAGCGACATATATAACCACGCGATAGCGACAGGGCAGATGTAAATGTAGTTGTCGCTGTAAATCTGGCAAAATGTATGGGTTGTGTTCACGGGCCGCTTAATCGCGCCAGCACAATAGGTAAATAGATTACTTGTGCTGTGAATTTGAGTCGGAATCCGCTCTCCTCGGGATCAGCATGGCCGGGTCAAGGATTCAGCAATTACCGGCCATTGAAAGTGACGCCCCGCGCCTGCGCTGCGCCCGCGCAGCCCGAACGCGTCGTGCGCAGCGGGCGATTCTCTCCACGGATTAAACACCATCATTGTTTTCCGTTTGCTCAAAACGTGTTTTGGCGTTTGTTACGACCGTTTTTCAGATTTAGGTCCCAAGGTACTTTCTGGGGATTCTAAGCTTTATTTAAATTGTAAATATTTATTGATGAACCAGCCAACTACGTATTCTGACGTAGGTAAAATATTTTTTTATATAAAAAAAATTATATCCAGCAGGGATGGTCACAACTGTAAAATATCGATTTTAAACTGCATCCACGGAAGCAACTATAGTATTCATGCACGAGATACAAATCTAATGTGACCTGAAGACAGGTTTGGCAATGGAAAAGAAATTGACAAAAGCATATATATTAGGTATGGGCGCAGAATGGCCCGGCTGAAGGCGAGCGAGCAATTACCAAATAACATCGCATGCTAATACAGGACAGACGGACAGACGGACGGACGGGACACGGCAACAAAGGACTGCAATTGAACTGTCGTTTGCCAAAACGGTGCGTTGCTACAGTATCAGATTCTGGTTGATAGATTCCGTGGCACGATTGTTTGGGAATACAAATACCTTGTTTATTTGTTTATTATTCCATCTAACTGATGTCATTCAGTTATCGTGCATTTCACTCGTAAGTTACCTATCCGTACATCTTAGAGTCGGTAAAGCGCATGTATAATACCCCTAGAGTTGCGGAGTTACGGTGACCGTTTACCATCAGGCGGGCTGTATGCTTGTTTGCCACCGACCGGAAAAAAATTGCAAGGAGGAACTTTGGAATCCTATGGTTTTCGAATCATATTACATATTTCCCCAATGCATCTTTACAGAAATCTTGCTTTATGCAATCTAGTTATTTCAGCTAATATTTACGTCTTGCAATACGAGTATACCGTTGGTCGAGCGATCGCAGTTAAATCCGGCAGACCTTTGATTAGCAGAAATCTTGGTTTGTGCAATCTATTTCCATCAACTAATAAGTCTTGCTAGATCGTGCAATACCGTTGGTCGAGTGATCACAGTCAAATCCAGTCGGTATGCAATTATTAGCCACGGACCTAGAGAGTAAACCGGATAGTGTACATTAGCCAAAAAGTGTGTCCACATGAGAAGACAAGGTGGGCCGTTGCATCTCTTTCTAATTAGGGTGACCATAAGTCATATGTATGTGGGATATTAGGATAACATTGAATATACAGGGTGATTCAGGAGACGTGAGCAGGACTAACACTGCACATATCGTTAATTATAAGCAACTGTTTCGTATCAGTATTTAGTGAGGTTAACGTTAATTTTCTAGTCGTGTTGAAAAAAAAACTTATTTTTTTTACGACATGCATGGTCACCCTAAAATTAGAATACTAAACTACCGATATTCTGTGTCAAACTGAATGTCATTAGTGTCAGTCATCACGCCTGACGCGCGACGAACGTCTCAATCAGTGATGTGCCGAGGGAATGTTGCTGTTGTCGGAAAAATTTTAGCACTGAGGGAATAGTTGTAACTTTACACGAGTAAAGGTTATTTTTAAATGAAGTTTGGCCGCATTAATGTTGGAGCGTCGTTAAGCGAGCATAGCATAAGTGCCAACCACCTTAAGACAGAGACACCTTTACCCATGGAACGTTACCTTTAATAGGAATTGTGTGTGTGCGTGAAACTTGACAGTCATGTTTATTACCAGTGCATTATGTTTAATTGTAAAATAATGTTAAAAGTCCTAAAAATAGCTCTAGTTAGTGTGCAAAACTTACGAGAAGATGCAAGCATCATAGTGAAAAAGTCCTAGGCGTTATGGTGAGCTGTATTTGTGTATTTGGACCAAAACACAACTTAGGATTATAACGGCACTTTTAAAAACCACACTCACACATTGAAACACTTTTAAAATAACAGGATTTGTTCATTAAACATAAAATAAAAACAGCGGTATTCATCAGCTGAGTTTGACGGTGACATTTGTTTGGAACTGACATTGAAGTGACATAAGTACGGGTACGTTCCGAAACGACTAAAACAATAAAGGACGGATTCACACCGCCTTCGACAAAAAGAGTGTTCCAAAACACCTCACATTAAGTTAAAGCTATAGATAAGTTATAATTTTTAAGTTTTAAGTTATTTAGTTAATAAAAATGACCACTAGAAGGATGTATCTTCAACAAAATCTATGCAAAACCCAAGATGAGCTGAAAAGTCAAACAGCTTTGTGTAATAGACTATTAGAAGAAAGAGAGGAAAATGAGGCTGAAATTAAGTCTGTTGTATCACGAAACTCTTTATTAAAGCGCCAACTAAACGAGCTGTCTGATCACCTGGCGGAGACTGAAGAACAAAGAAATTCTCTTCAGGTACTTGTGGACGGCCTTCGAGAGTGTCAATCAGTGCACGAGACCGCCCTCGAAAAAATTTCTTTTCTGCAGAAAGAGCTTAGAGAAGCCCATAATGAAATTGATATTTTAAAACAAGCTAAGGGACATGATGAACACATACACACATTATCTGAGGAACTGTCATCCTTTTCCGACTCATGTCAAGATTTCCATTACGGCAATAAAAAACAGTTATTGAGGCATTCGAAAATAACACAAAAAATTAAACAGAGATCACAAATTAAGCGTCGTATTAGAATTTGTAAAAAAATCATCAAATCAAAGAAGGAATCACTGGAAATGAGAGCTAGATTATTAAACCAGGGAGCTGAGCTCGAGACTGTAACTGCAAAACTGAGCTCAGCCTACAAAGAGATCCACGAACTCTCCATTGCTACGGCAGAACTTACTCAGTTGAGCAAACATAACCGAGAACTGACAGAGTTTTTTCTAGATAATTATCTTGATACGGAAGCCGACGAAGAAAATGACTTCGACGTAACCCAGATAAGCAGGCTTGTGCATAACATGCCCTCGGCTGAGCCCTCGCCGCCTTCGGCTGAGCCCTCGCCGCCTTCTGCTGAGCCCTCAATGCCCTCGGCTGAGCCCTCGCCGCCTTCGGCTGAGCCCTCGCCGCCTTCTGCTGAGCCCTCGCCGCCCCCGGCTGAGCCCTGGCCGCCTTCGGCTGAGCCCTCGCCGCCTTCGGCTGAGTCCTCGCCGCCTTCTGCTGAGCCCTCAATGCCCTCGGCTGAGCCCTCGCCGCCTTCGGCTGAGCCCTCGCCGCCTTCTGCTGAGCCCTCAATGCCCTCGGCTGAGCCCTCGCCGCCTTCGGCTGAGCCCTCGCCGCCTTCTGCTGAGCCCTCAATGCCCTCGGCTGAGCCCTCGCCGCCTTCGGCGGAGCCCTCGCCGCCTTTAGCTGAGTCCTCGCCGCCTTCGGCTGAGCCCTCACCGCCTTCTGCTGAGCCCTCAATGCCCTCGGCTGAGCCTTCGCCGCCTTCCGCTGAGCCGTCGCCGCCTTCCGCTGAGCCGTCGCCGCCTTCTGCTGAGCCCTCAATGCTCTCGGCTGAGCCCTCGCCGCCTTCGACTGAGCCCTCGCCGCCTTCGGCTGAGCCCTCGCCGCCTTCGGCTGAGCCCTCGCCGCCTTCGGCTGAGCCCTCGCCGCCTTCGGCTGAGCCCTCGCCGCCTTCGACTGTACCCTCGCCGCCTTCGGCTGAGCCCTCGCCGCCTTCGGCTGAGCCCTCGCCGAATATTATCATGTATTGCGATGAGATCGGTAAAAACATTGGCACACTTCTACACAGATATTCTGGGGAGAAAAGTGTGATCAGTAATTGTTTGCCTTGTAATAGCTTCGAGAATATTTTAAATCGTATGACGAAGGACAATAACATCCATAGTAATACGACATTACTTATTTTCATAGGGAATATAGGGACAATGAATAAAAATGACTTAATTAGATATCATGACATACTAAATGGCTTTAAAGTAAAAAAAGTCGTATTGTTTTCATTCCCTTACTGCCAGCAGTTGTCACAGACCGAGAATACAATTAGATATAAGTTAAATTTACAAATGTATAATTTATGTGCATACAATAAAAACATCCATATAATTGACGCTAACAAGTATGTTAGAAATTTTTACATCCTGAACAGAGGTAAATTTTACCTCAAAAATGTTTGTAGGAGACAGATAGCTATGTCACTATCATATTTTTTTGATATATCAATCAAAAACTTGACTTGTAAGCATATTAATCTCCAGCAGACAAGCACAAACCTGGTGCGGGTTCCAATTAATTTAAATTGAAACATATGACAACAGTGGACTCCAGTGCTGGCAACATACATAGTAATAAGATAAGTAACTCTAATAATGTAAGGATTAATAACAAAAAAAATGCCTGTAATCATGTAAGTCGCATCAACTTGGTCCATCAAAACATTCAAAGCATAAGAGGTAAAGATTTACAAATTGATTTATTTTTAAACTGTAATAATATAGATATATTATGTATTACCGAACACTGGCTAAGTTCTAATGAAATAATGTTTAATTTTAGCAACCATCAGCTTGGTAGTATATTTAATAGAGTTAAATCTGTACATGGGGGGTCTATGATAATTATAAACAACCAGTTAAAATTCAAAGAACGTAAAGATATTGTGTCCTTATCTGTCGAAAGAATAGTTGAAATAGCCGCCGTAGAACTAGATCAATTTATTGTTATTTGTGTTTATAGGCCACCCTTGGGCAGTTTTGATAAGTTTCAAGAGAAAATGGAAATAGCCTTAGCTAAACTATCCCACGTTAAAAAGCAAATTGTTGTGTGTGGAGACTTCAACATCAATGTTTTGGAAAGCTCTTCCTTAAGTGTTAGCTTGATAAGTCTATTCAAATCTTTCAGATTAAATCATACCTTTATGGAGCCTACAAGAGTGACTGCTACCAGCGCTACCTGTATTGATAACATTTTTACTGATATTGTTCCCATTAGTAAGAATGTGATCAGTACTCTGGAATCAGATCACTTGGGTCAGTTAATTACATTTGATCGAACGCGGGGTTTAAGTCTTTCAAAGGAGAGAATTACCTTTGTACCAGTAACTTCGGAACGTTTGGAGAGAATGAGAAAAAGCCTTGCTCTTCAGTTACCACTTTTGCCTGCTGAATTAGGTACTAATGACATGTACAATACATTTTTCAACGTGTTCATAAAAGAGTATAATAAAATATTCACTTGTAAATCGGTTGTGTGTGGCGGTGCTAATCGCTTCAGTGAGTGGGCTACTGCAGACTTGCATAATCAAAGGAAAATACTGTACGAACTTTACGAGGAACGGCGCTATAGAACGGGTGACGAATTTAAAGAATATGTAAAACAGTTTTCTAAAAGCTTCAAATTGAATTGTCGTATAGCTAAATGTAATTATTTGAGCAATAAGATAAAAAACAGTACTAACGTCATTAAAACGACATGGAAAATAATAAATGAGGAAACTGGTCGTAAAAACAGGACAAATACCACATACCGGTTAAACGTAAACGGGAAATTGATAGAATCTAGTACAGATGTCGCCACTGAATTTGAAACTTTCTTTACTAATGTACCAGTTACCACGACTAAGCATCTTAACTCATCAAGTTTTTCTGCCGCTGAAATGTTAGAAAAAAATTTGCCAAAGTGTTTAATAGAATTTAAGTTTGATCATGTGACTAACCTAGAAGTACTTAAGGCATTTCGCTCTATTA
The DNA here is from genome assembly GCF_910591565.1 of Cydia splendana. Lineage (NCBI taxonomy): Eukaryota > Metazoa > Arthropoda > Insecta > Lepidoptera > Tortricidae > Cydia > Cydia splendana. The sequence goes on from NC_085977.1 coordinate 197,049, forward strand.
ATGTCAAAAAAGCTAGTGATCTTTGGGGGGTTTCTGTTCACATAATTAAATCCCTAATTGAATTATTAGTGCCTCACTTAGTAGAAATATTCAACAATTGCGTCGACTGTGGCGAGTTTCCAGACCTGATGAAGCAGAGTAAAATTACTCCTATATTTAAGACGGGTATTACCACTGATCCCACTAACTACAGGCCCATTTCAGTTCTGCCTACACTAAGCAAAATATTTGAGAAATTAATATTGTCACAGTTACTTAGTCATTTTAACAATAACAATTTGATGCACAATAAGCAATTTGGATTCACTCGCGGTCGATCGACAATTGACGCTGGAATAGAATTAGTTAAAAATATTTTCGAAGCCTGGGAGGAGTCACATGATGCCATTGGCATTTTTTGTGACTTATCTAAGGCGTTCGACTGCGTTAGTCACGAAACACTCGTTAGGAAACTTTATTTCTACGGAGTTAGAGGAAAAGCGCTGAATTTGTTAAAATCCTATTTGGATGGGAGGATCCAAAGAGTGGACGTGAATGGAAAACGGTCCCCTGGGTCACTGGTTTCGATGGGCGTACCCCAGGGCTCCATATTGGGGCCCTTCCTGTTTCTCATTTATATAAATGATTTACCGTATTTAGTGAAGGATCACCATGATATAGTACTGTTTGCTGACGATACTTCCCTCATCTTTAAGGTCAAACGACACGAAGATGCCAACGTTCACGTAAACAGTGCTATATCAAATGTAGTACAATGGTTCAGCATCAATAACTTATTGTTGAATGGGAAGAAAACTAAATATATAAGGTTCGTAACTACCAATGTCAAAACTACACAAACGACTGTCACCATCAAAGATGAGGAACTAGAACCAACCAGCAATACAGTGTTCCTGGGTTTAACATTAGATGCCAAGCTGCAATGGGGTTCCCACCTAAATGTTCTCGCAAACAAGCTCAGTTCTGCAGCGTTTGCAGTATGTAAAATACGCCACCTGACAGACGAAAAGACAGCTAGATTGGTTTACTTTGCCTACTTTCACAGCATCATGTCATACGGCATCTTGCTTTGGGGTAGTGCTGCTAATGTCAATGCCATTTTTGTTCTGCAAAAGCGCGCCATACGTTCGATCTATAAAATGAGTGCTAGGGATTCGCTTAGAAATAAGTTCAAGGAGATTAATATATTGACCGTATACTCCCAATACATTTATGAAAATATTGTATATGTCCATAAACATATAGATGACTTCAAAAGGAATTGTGACATACATAACATTAATACCAGAAACAAGGACAAACTGGCAGTGCCTGCAACACGTCTGCAAAAGATTAAAAACTCTTTTAAGGGTAACTGTCTACAATAAACTGCCAAGTAGTGTAACTGAACTTCCATTGAATAGATTCAAGAAACATATTAAGAATAGATTAATTTGTAAAGCCTATTATAATATCAAGGATTATGTAAATGACAAAAATGCCTGGGACTGAGTTGACTTACGCACTCCTATTATTTATATTGTTTCCGCTGACTTTTATATTTTTTTTTGTGTTTGACATTGTCTTTTTATTTATTGTTAATTGTTACCAATTGTATTGTTTTTTATTATTATTATTTGTGTTTTAAACAATGATTGTAATATTTACGTATACTTTGTATGACATGTCAAAAGTGCTTATTAATTTATTATTAAGCCTACTTGAATAAATTATTTTTGAAGTTGAAGTTGAAAAAAATAATGTAACAACAAGTAAACGCAATCTGATTTGTATTTTTAGGGATCCGTACCCAAAGGGTAAAAACGGGACCCTATTACTAAGACTCCACTGTCCGTCTGTCTGTCTGTCACCAGCTAGACGTGATAGCTAGACAGTTGAAATTTTCACAGATGATGTATTTCTGTTGCCGCTATAACAACAAATACTAAAGAGTACGGACGGAACCTTCTGCGGGCGAGTCCAACTCGCACTTGTCGGGATTTTTTTATTGATTTAACTTAATGTTATGTATAAATGCGGACTAAATGCCTTAAAGCCATTCTCTACCAATAAATACTTTCAAAGAGGAATATACAGTTACTGATGCGTAATAAAAACCGAAATGAAATAAATGTGTAAGTTTTGTAATGTAGTAGTTATTTTATTTCATTTTAATTCTATTAAATATTTCCTAACATTTTTCGGTAGGTATTCCATGGAGCATTGTGTTCCGTTCAGTATTGACAATGTGCTTTAGATTTGATCTAAATAAATATTACCTATACAGGTTTTATAAAAATACATACGTTTCGGTTGGACAGGGTTTAAAAATCTACATTTTAAGGAATGTCCCATCACTAATCCCAATATAGTTTATTGCGATCCGGTCCGGCAAGACCCTTGTTAGCCGTGTGCCGTGTCCCACGGTTGCGTCAAAATACCTCTTTTTATATAATAAACACTACCGTTCGCCGAACACTTCATTTATTGCACTTTATATTGTTATGACGACGATGACACCGAAATTGGTGATCGGGAAAAACGGGGAGTAATTTGGGTGGTGAGTTATAGTGTAGGTGTACCATCAAAAAGGCTGTTAATTGACCACGTGTGGCTCTTATATCGTTGCAATAAGGTACATAAAATGTCATTTAATGGTGTTAGCTTTATGGATGTTGGTAATAAGTTTGTACGTAAAATGTAATGTGAAACGGCGGGGTCCGGTCCGGTATTGCGTTGTCGCGCAGTCCGGAGATGCTCGTGCGTTCGTGGTGTGATAGTGTCGTTTCTTAAGGGTGATAATATTATCTCTTTATTAATCATCCTTCTTAGGCTAGGGTTTTTATAATATGAATATAAAAGTAAAATATAAACACATTATAAAAAACCTAACCTAATAGGGTGCCGCCAGTAGCGGGGCAAGGCCCAAGCTACCGGTAGTCAGGGCTGCAGAGAGAGGAACCGACGTACTATCCGCGCCGTGTCCAAGATCACCGCCTTCTGCATCTGACCCTTGATCCAACCACCTAGCGAGAGTCTCTCAAGATGGTGGTAGAGACTCTTCGCTATTAGACACAATTTGGTCTTGACTCTCGACTTGTAACGAAACCAGCAAAATGTATAAAGTCTGACACTTTCAAAGCTCTCCTAATACCTAAACAGATTACGACCTATTGCGGGATGCGGGCGTGACAAGTGCTCCCTCAACATCAACACCGTGTGACGTGACGTGGCGCATACATCCTTAAGCCTTGATAGAGTTAGGTTTGTCTGACGGTCACAGTTGTGACGAAAGGTGTTCGGTGTTTATTGTGTATAACGATACCACAATCCTCTGTAAGTATCTAATTATTTCGGTATTTGTTACAGTACACAAATTCTTCCGGAAAGCAATACTTCGTGAAGTGGCACTGCTTATAAATACCAAAAATATTATACCATGTTTTCATGTTTTAGATTTTGTTGTTGAAAATTAAATGAACACGGGCACCTCACAACACTTACCTACGGCCAGAGAACCTGTCGCCCGTGTCCGCACTCAATGGCAACACTTGTCTTGCACCGGAGCATCCGATGCTGCTCCTGTCCGCTCGGCCAGTTTATGCGGCACCGCGGCTTCCGCCAGGAAATTACACTTATTTATCGACCTTTTTTAAATCGATCGTGTGAATGCTCGTTGAGATGCGAATGGTGTGACTAGCTCACGATAGGAGCGGAAACTTCAGGCTCTAGTCACATTTCATTCGAGTTATACTTGTAATTCTTTTAGTTTCCTTTTTTTGTGGTGACCAGATACCTACGATCGATGAGAACACTTTTATAACATCACTTTTAAGAATTGTCTGTTTAAGATGAATGGAATGAAATGAACTAATATAAGAAAATTGGTTTTAACGAAGAAATATCTTTATTATGTAAATATGTTTCTTACGGTGTCCGGTCGGCGTTCGAGATTTTTACAGAGAAATTCATTCCTAAAAAAAAAATCCGACGCCTTACACGACTAACTGCTGATATGACCTAATGCCAGAAATATATACCTATATTTGGTCATATTTGTCGAAACGTTAGTGTTGTATCCCTGAAGGTGGCCCAGCCAAGACAAGGCTATAACTATAACACCCCCGAAGTGTATCGCTGGCATATGGTTTGATTCGGTGGATGTACGTTTTCCTAAAATTATAGGTTATTTCGGCTTTTATTTATGCTTAATTTTACCTTCATATTCTTTAGGCAGATGTGCTCAATTTCCCATCGATCACAGGTATAAAATTAGCAACATTTTTATCGCATGTTTACTTTTTGCGTTCTAAATTTGAGCAGAACGTTTAGTGTTCTCGGAACGGCGCGGGCGCATAAACGCCGAACGGGAAACCTAATAAGTGTAAATTATCACGTCCACTCACTGCAACCATACGTGTCATAGACTACATTAAATAAACTCCGTACCTATTATAAAATGTGCATCTACATCGCAGTGAAATTTTGTGGAGCAAATGTGTTACAGTTGTGTACACTGTGCAACACCGTAACATTAGATATAGGTAAATAAATGCTTTGATTGGTTTGATTGATTGATAGGTAGCTTACATAGTTAGGTAGGTACTTACTGTAGCACAGTGTTACTCCGTAGCTGTAGCTCTAAAGTTTACTGCGGTGTGGATGCATCTGAGTGAGATGAGTGATCTGTGACATCCACACTCGGGCATGTATACGTGTGTGAGGACTAACTGTACACGCCATACGCAAGTTCATATATTTCTGAGAGTGATATTTACGCGAAGTTAGCACGACATCAACTGTCAATGTCGGCGCCGACGATGCACATTAATCACATTATACATATTATGACTGATGCCACGTTTCACGTTCACACACTGAATTACTATTGTCCACGCCATTTCTAAACTTTATTTTATTAACCCTCGATGAAAAGAGGGGTGTCATGTTATAAGTTTGACCTCTATGTGTATGTGTCTATCTGTGGCACCGTAGCTCTTAATCGGTTTACGCGATTTGGATGCGATTTTTTTTATTTGTAATAGTTTTCGACCGCTGGTTCTTGCACATGTTTAATCAAAATCATACTGTTTAATCAACGTAAACATTTAATATCAATTTTTTCGTACTTTTAATTTTTTCTTGCACCTATTACTGCTTGTTCTTTGTTTCGCCCGAGGGTTAACTGGTAGAGAATTACAATTTTTACTGTGCAATAAAGTTTAAATAAATAAAAAAATAAAATCGGTTCATTCGTTTGATTGCGATAGAAAATGTTCAAATTTTTAATTACCTAATCATTTATTGCAAAGACATAATAAGGCTTCAAGAATGCTTATTAAAGAGTTGTTGTACCTCTTGTTGTTGTATCTCTTATTATGACAATCTCTGCGAGCGCTTTCAAACTAGAAATTTTTGTGTGTAGAAAATCGTTTCATAGGGTATTGCGATTACAATCGACAAATGTATGCTTAATCTTCATATTTTTTTTCTTTATACCACGTCGGTGCCCAACAAGCGTACGATCTGCCTGATGGTAAGCGATCACCGTAGCCTATGAAGGGCTAAAACTCCTGGCAAAATTACAAAATTAATCAAACTACTTTAGCTTAATAAACTTGCCCGCAAGTGCAAAACTTACCTTTAAATAATTCTTCATTGTTTTAGCTATAGTAGGTACCCGTAAAAACCAATTCAATTCAATGAGTCGCAATGTGAGTTGCGAAACTCGATCCCTGTTTATGGATCTCATTTTCCTCTGATCCATCTCTTACTCTTCGCCAATTATTCTACAGTGACATACTCAATGGCTAGTAACTTACTTCGTATGCTCTTCAAATCGCCAAGTAGATGTCGTAATTAACATAGTTCCACCACTCTGATAACACCGCAACCTCTATAAGTCTGACACGCAAGTACGCGTAGTTGTAAGCAAACTTGGGGTCAATGTATACTAGATATATCGAGACAGAATGTCTTGTGGATTGCAGCTCACCGTACAAGGCGTGAGCGTAAAAACCGAGCACTTGCGGCGATTATGAGCCCATGTGAACCGATGGCAGATCGCTTCTTGCTACTAGATGGAGCATACTATAAGACTTGCATTCACAAGTACAACTGAACCTAACCCAATGACCGCACAAGTCAACTGACCGCGCGGCTACATACCAATGTCAACCTCCGTGCATTCCTACAAGGTTCACGATGACGCGCTGCACACTATAGGCGCGGCGGTCAAATGGTTAACAACCGCTGAACAATCGTTATGATTTCAGTCGAGAGGTCTGCAGGAGAAAAGCATGACTACTCCAAAGGTTTGTACAACGATCAGTCATGCACTGCTCTCATCTACAGTTACCAGCACTGCAATTGTGAGCAGGTTTATTTTTGATCTACCCTGTCATATTTCAAATCTACACAACTAACACCGTTCAGTTGCATTCTATTTTACACCACAACTGCCTGTATTTGATGAACTCAACATTAAAGGTTTAACGTTTGTTTTATGTACGGAGCAAGTAATTGTGTGGTATAGAGCAACGTACATTTTGTAATACCGGGTGTGGCCTGTAACATGAGCAAAAAATTAAACTGTAGGCTGTACTCCCCATACTGACCAACATTTGTTCAGCGACTTTTAAAAATAACTTGTGGTTTGATTTTTAATACACTTTAAAGTTTATGTATTGCGAATTTTGTTATGTTTAAGGCGTTACAAGCAACGTCAATCACAATGATATGGCGTGGCGATGGCGTCCATTGAAGATAATATTTATTTTGTATGAAAAATAGGGAGTCTAAATACTTCATAATTTTTAAAAGTTGTTGTACAAAAGTGTCACCGTTTGAGGAGTACAATCTATGTTTTAATTCTTTGCTCGTGTTACAGGCCACACCCGGTATACAGATACAAAGCCTCCCCGATGACTAGTTAGCAGCAGTCAACCTATAGGCTTCATTCTGCTGGATCTAGTTAAAGGCAATCCACAACCATCGAAGACAGACGGCTGAGAGTTTTATGGGTGTTTGACGAGACATGCCTCGTCCTCGTTGAGGTGTCGTTCAGATACTGTTCAATCCATTAAACGTCCCGCAGGAATGCTCTCGATTTGGTCATTGCATGCGCTGTCTACAGTGCGGGTGGGATGTAGTAAAGAAAATGGACATGTATCTTGATAAATTGGGTACTTAAGGTACTTTTAACTTATTGTATATGTAAAACGAGTGATTATTAATTTATCTTTAAATTTTCTAATTGGCTGAGGTACCTATAAGTATACATATTTAAACTGAAAATCATAATTAGATTCCAAAAAAAGTAAGACAATATTGCCACTTTTTACTAGCGCATCTTGTATTTATGTAAACATAAGTAAATAAAAGTACTTTTTTAAATCGTAGGAGTAAAATTACCAATATATCAATTATCTTAGCGTGTTTATCTATAAAAAGGAATTGACTATTTTACAAACAAATTATTGCAGTGGTAACATTGATATACTTTTTTTTTGGAATCTGTGATAACCTGTCATAGTATTTACTGTGGCAACACTGAGATTTGGACTGTCATGTAACGGACACATGTAGTATAGCGCTGAATAAACCGTGATTAATTAATTTACTGTTTTATTTGGCTCCAAAATATAACAATGGCGACGAGAAAATAACGTGATACGCGTGTGGACTGAAATACGTCGAAAGTTTTAGTTCAAAAAAAGTAAAAACTCTGTGTTAGTGATCCTCATGCGAGGTTAACAAAATAACCTCCAAATGTCACTGAGTGAACGCTTTTGGGGTGATATTTCTCTAAATAAGACAAGTTTTGTGCAAAATTTAACCAAAAGTGAACTTTTACAAATATTAGAAGAACTGCATCTGGACCACAAGTGTGAAACAGTAGACGAATTAAGGAAATTAGGTTCTGCTACTAATTTAACACATTACAATCCTGATCTTCCGTTAATTTTAACATGCGATGCCTCTGCATACGGGGTTAGTGCTATAATTTCAAACCGTGGCACTGATGGAATAGTAAGGCCGATTGCATTTGCTAGCAAAAAACTTAATGACACAGAACAAAAATATACCACCTTAGACAAAGAAGCTTTTGCAATAATTTTTGGGGTGACCAAATTTTACAATTACACATATGGCAGACCCTTTGAGCTAGAGACAGACAATGCTGCTCTTACTCGGATATTTGGACCGCATAAAGCAATACCCAGAATGGCGGCTAAACGCCTTCAGCATTATGCAATTTTTCTTTCAGCCTTTAATTACACTATTAAACACATCAGTACAGACAAAAATCCAGCAGACTATTTGTCAAGACTGCCAAAAGAGAATGATGATACAAAATATCATGCATTATGTATAAATAACACAGAAATTGTAAATGTAAAATATATTAATGAGTCTAATTTGAAATCTCTAAGCTGGAAATTGATCCAAAATAATACCAAAAAAGATGTAATTCTTTCTAAGGTACTAATGTACTGCCAGGATGGTTGGCCAGAAAAGGTGTCAGACAAAAATTTAGATCCTTATTACTTGAGGAGACATGAAATCAGCACAGATAGAGATTGCATAATGTGGGGTCATCGAATCATAATACCTGAAAACTTAAGGCAAACTGTTTTGGATGAACTCCATCTAACACATTTTGGAACCTCAAGAATGATAGAAATGGCCAAAGCTTACTTTTGGTGGCCTAAGCTTAATGAATGTATTGAAAAGGTTGCCGGATCTTGCAAATTATGTTTAGAAAATAGACATAACCCGTCTAAAGCGGTTCCAAAGTGCTGGCCAATTCCTCCTGGACCATGGTTTAGAATTCATGCTGATTTTTTGGGTCCATTATTGGGGAAAATGTACTTAATAATAGTTGACAGTTATTCCAAATGGCCTGAAGCATTTCAAATGGCTAATATTGGGTCTAATTTAACAATAACTAAATTTAAAGAATTATATGTAAGATATGGGTTCCCCGTTCACTTAGTGACGGATAATGGGACTGCTTTTACAAGTCACGAATTTCAAGACTTTTGTAGAGTTACAGGTGTTAAGCATACGTTCACTTCACCTCACTATCCGGCCACTAACGGTGCGGCCGAAAGATTTGTAGAGACATTTAAATCACATATGAAAAAAATTATAGAGAGTGGCAAATCGCATAACTATGCCTTAGGCATATTTTTGTTTGATTACCGCACGACCACACACAAAACCAGTGGAGCAACTCCAGCTAAGTTGATGATGGGTAGAGAATTGCGAAATAGGTTTTCACTATTAAGACCTGCACCCATATATCAAAATCTGGTAGAGGCTCAGGAAAAACAGTTAAAGTATGCTAAGGGTGCCAGAATATTAGATTTATCTGAGGGTGACTTAGTTAATGTTAAGGATTTTAGAAGGGGGAAGAAGTGGTCAAAAGGTCACGTAGTTAAGGTTTTGATGCCTGGCACTACTTTCATGGTAGAAGTGGAAGGAGCAAAATGGAAGCGTCATGCTAACCAATTGCATAAACTTAAATAAGTGTTGTTATTTTGTTATATGTAAAACTTTTACAACTTTATAGAGTCTTATATATATTATAATATAAGTTAAGATCTAGCCTAGCCCTATAGCTTAAGTAGGTTATAGTTTAAGGAGGTGGAGAGTGTGATAACCTGTCATAGTATTTACTGTGGCAACACTGAGATTTGGACTGTCATGTAACGGACACATGTAGTATAGCGCTGAATAAACCGTGATTAATTAATTTACTGTTTTATTTGGCTCCAAAATATAATAGAATCTAATTATGATTTTCAGTTTAGGTGAGTTGATGACTTATTTTAACAGTCTTAATTTAACCGTTTCTCATGCGTGGATATATCCCAAACTTTGGAGCAGGTACTTGGGTAATGATTAGAAAAATTACTATTAAATATATTCGAGCAGGAGATAATGATAGTTATGGCGGTCAGCAAAATATAATCAGCGGGTGTCGATAGCTTGGTATAGATTAGAGCACGAGCTGATTCAGTTGAGATATTGTATGTGTCGCCGCAGATCATAATGAGTGCAAACGTGCAAATGCGTACCGACGCCGAGCGATAAAAAACGAGATATATTTATCTGACCATTATACTTTAACTCGTTGAATATAGAGTTCACCTATGGTTATTTTTAAAGTTTCTTTGATTGCTCAAAATAAACGACATTAGGGCCGAAGTATGCCACATTGCCACAATTACAACGGTAAATTAAATAATGGTATGAATTTTTTACCACATACTTAAACGACATAAATGTCGCTCAGCTAAAGAGGACGGATCGAATTCCACCTGTAGGTAGGTGCCTACCTGTCTGATTTGATTATTGTGGGACATTTATTTTATGGCTTATGTATTTTAATATGGATATTTTTGGTCCAAGTCCAAGTTACTGTATACGAGTGTGTAGATACTATAAATAATGAAAATACATACTATCCTAGATTTAAAAGTACTAAATAGGTACCTACACCTGTTGTACTTAGGTACATATAATCTACATACTTACTTTTAACTTGCACTCACTGCAGGGTTTGTTTCAGCAGTAGATGAGTAGACCGAGCATCAGTATCGGAACCTTAGAGAATATAACCAAACGGAGTGGCCATTAACAGGCGTTCCCCTCTGTCGAAAATAGGCGGCCAATGGTCAACCACATGTCAACCACATGTATGGACTGATGTTTATCTGACATGACGTACCTATACATTTGATGTGCCCCTCCCCCGCAAAAAACGGCAGACCGAAAATTGTACCGAAAATTATAGACATGGCGTCTCCGTTGGTTATATTCTCTAAGATCGGAACGGATCGAAACATGTCGACTAGAATTACAAGAGCCAGTCTGTTTCTGCCACAATACTTATCAGCAACACTTTGATCATAACCCGTGGTGGTAACTGGGTATCCTATTATTATTATAAGCTTGCAAAGCTCTATTGGAACATTTCACGAAATTGTCTAATGTTGTCCCGTAGGCGATGTGACACGAATTAACTGAAGATATTCAGGTAATTTTTCTGTATCAATGGATGTAAAAGATGTTCTATAAAACTAGTGGCTCTGTGAGCTGTAGACCTCGCGAGCAGAGCTTGAAATAACATGGTGCTAAGAGCTTTAAATACACCGTGTTTTTTTTGATTTCCGTTAATTTCAAGGGTGCATTCTTGAGCTTAAATCAAGTAACTTTCTCAAAGACACCGATGTTCTAATTAAGTCCATTTCGGAGATAATCCATAATTTATTTTTTTACTATAAGGCCTCTACAAGCGTGTACACTTGCCTTAAGGCCGGCTTACATATTGATTAGTGTTTAGAATGAGTTCATACATTTGCTACTAAACTTAAGTACAATCTCGGTCGATTGATGTACGAAATGACATTGATATGTCACAGATTTCAATTGTTTGGTTGAGTTAAATGTAATGCCCGTGTTACAACAACGCTATATGCTACATTTAATTACTTTTTAAACAAAAAAAAAAAACAAAAAAGCAAACAAAAAAAAATTTTTTTTTTGAAAATTAACTATGCCATTTAGTTCTTATAAACGTACTTAACTATACCCCGAAGTTAACGGAATTCAATAAAAATACGGTGTATAGTAAATTAAAGAAAAACAATACGAAATTTATGTGTAAAAAAATACAAAAAGTTATAATATCCCAGCATACAATTACTGGGGATCGAACCCAGACCCTCTGTGCAAACAGAAAAAGCGAACGTTTACAAACTGAGCCAAATAGTTCTTAGATGGGTTGACGAAATTTAGCTACTCCTTCTCAAATTAAAATTAGTTAAAATTAAATATCTAAATACCGCCTAAACCAGCGATAATTTTTTTCTGCATTTTTTGCTATTAACTCTGTAAACATGTTTCAAAAAGAAAAAAGTCTTATGATATCGATACGACTATTTGTTTAGGCGCCAGGTATCACGACTCCGCCATTTTTAAAAATTTCCAAAAACCGGATTGACAAAAAAATTTTATTTAGTCATAAAATTCGGTCACAAAATTTCACGAGAATCGGTTAAGAATTGCGACCTGTAGAGGAGAACATCCGGACATACGAAAGCAAAATGCCCGAGTCAAAACGTAGACCTTCGCTTCGCTTCGGTCAATAATAATCATCGAATTGAAACGTTGAAAATGTGTACCTAATATACGAAATAGGTAAAAGCGTTTGTAGGGAACAGGTCATGGTATGCCCCTATTGTTAGCATACTGCCTAGGGATGAAAATTCCGGAAAAAACTCAAATGTTTTATTCGGAAATTTTACAAAATTTCGTTTTATTCGGTTTTTTCCAGTTTATTCAGAAAAATTAAATAAGTCATACACAATGCCACTGATGAGTGATGACTGTGTCAAAGTCAATACAATGCCAGAAACTATTAACACATTAGACGTGCAACCTTAACCGACTACGTGTTAAAATTCCTAATAATGTATATTGCATAATACAGAAGTTTTTAAAAAATCTTGTTTTTTTTCGGCTTTTTTCGTTTTTTTCGGAAACATTGTAACTGAAATTTGCATTGTTTTGAAATTTTCCCGTATTTTTCCAGGTTTTTTCAACGCTAATACTGCCCCTGTCTCCTGTGTCCTTCAGTTTCCCAGGAAGTATATCACATGGTAATGGCGCCTGCGCGCGGGCGCCACGCATGCGCGAACCGCTCCCGGTATCTATGTAAATGAACGCATAGTTTCCACTCAGTTAGCTAGTAGCTGCGACCGGGAAATCGACGTTACAACACATATTGTGTCGCTGTTGTATACCATGTGGTTACTGATTACGTACAATCACCTAAAGGCCCATCGCCGACTTGAACGGATGCACGGAGCAGGTGAGCGGGTTAACGAAAAATAATACATATTTAAGCACCGTAGACCGGGGTGACTTTGGAAAATTTGGGGTTACTTTGATAGATTTAAAACGGCCATAGAATTACCATTATTCATTATTTACTGAAAATGTTCCTGTAACTAGTTAGATTACTATATATTCATATTCACCTACTGTAAAAAATCTCGCATAAATATACAGGGTGGAACATTTCTAGAGACTGAGCTGAAAGAATAATGTTATCTAAGTGATCTACAATCGAGTTATTATAATCGTAAAGCTGAAGTAACAAGTAAAACAAAATCACTAAAATGAAATATTTTTATATCAGTGACAACCCGACAAAGATATTTACATTTTAAATTGACACATGTCATGTCATACAATAGGATCTACTTGCTAGGGTTGAGATTTATGCACTAATGTTTAACAAACTGTATCTCTAAAACGGTTAGAAATATTAACATGATTAATAAGTGAAAAATAAAGTACGTAGCCTAAACAATTCCCCGTTTGCGTAAAAGTCCTTCGTTCTGTTCCACCCGATATATTATGGCTTAAAAAATTGAATTTTAAAGTCGCCCCTGCGTTTGAAAGTCACCCCTTTGAATGGTAACGTTAACTGGCGCAGACGTGTGCGACGGATTTTACCTTCGATGGTACCCGTTGGCGTACACCCTGCTCAAGTCGGCAAAGGACCAAAGGAACAGGCCAAGTACGTGTAGGGCCACGCATAATGGAGGGTTCAGTACCTTCATAATAAAAAAGCTATACCAGTAAAATGGCGTACCATCATGGCAATTACGTCCTTATTATAAAAATAAAAGTTTTTAATCGAAAAAAATCATTAATGGCTCAACCGATCATGTTCAAAACAACTTTCGTTGTAACGTTTTTAAGATATATTTTCTCAATTATTTTCAAATTATTTGTACTCCCGATCCGATTCAAAATTAGGTAGAGACGGTTTGAGAACTATGTAGGTACATACTCGTAGTGAAGAACAAAATGTTGCTGATTGTACTTAGTATGTATGTTTAACTTAAAAGGAAATTGCTTATTTACGTACCGAATAACAGGAAACGGACGTTAAAATTACACACCTGATATCACGAAAACTCCTCTTTCGGAAGAGGCAATCTCCCATAGAGGGCTCGCCAGATTCCTATCGCCTTTCGCAGCGGTTATGAGGTTTAATACATCTTGCGTTATTCATAGTGCTGTCAAACCCTAAATCTAGCGGAGGCTAAACACGAGCCGTAACGAGTGCGCACGCGCAACTCCCAGTAAATCAGGCGGCGCGGCGCGGGCGCTGCTGATGCATCCATACCCATACGGAATACTCACGGCTATACCAATGAGAATAGAGGTGACTTTCTTAAGTGTTACAGCTCACGCTTCAAAACTATCTAAAACATTAGAAATTAAACCCAAAGCAGTATATGTCAAGGTTGATTATACAGTGTCCTAAGCAAGGGGTGTAAGTAATACTGGTGTATGGCTTCACGCGCTCCTGATTTAGATGCGCGGGTAGGGACCTGAAGGTGCGCAGTTTATATCGCCGTGACCGGCAGACACCGCTTCGTTTGAATAAACATGTTTATTAACTAGATTTACAAGCATTGCGCTCAATAAGTGTTTGTGATAGGATCGGTGGCGTCATGGCGGTGTTGCTTTTATTTATGGATGGTGTAGCTTCAGCGCCCGACGCGCTATCATTCATCTTTTGTGATGGTTCGTTTCATCTAGGCGATCCTTGTGTGATCAATCCGTAGTGCCCTATTCAGGAGGTTTTAGTGATGACATTTGCTTTGAGCAGAAATGTAATATGTAATTTAGAATCTTTAGAAAAATGTGTCAAAAGTGTGTTGAAGGTAAATATCCTCAATCCGCTCTGATCGAATGCATGGGTTAGTACTCTTGAGTAGTTGACGGATCTTTCCTAAGGACGTAATTGCACAAAAGATCCCTATCGATAAGGATCGAAGTGTATCCGCAAAGGCCTCCGAAAACCATAAGATAAGATAATGCATGAGTTATAGGCAGCAAAATCACCAAAGAAAGTGTTGGTTGTTACAAGGTGCGCTCCTTATATACATTGATACATTGTATCTACACTCTTTTTTGAAGAAGTTCATATATTAGGTTAGGTACTAGGTACCTAGAAAAAACCTACGTAGGAAGTTCGCAGACGCACATGTTTTTTGTAGAAAATTATTAGTACTTACTGTAAATGACTTCAAAAGCTGCTTAACTCCAAAAGTTACTGTATTGGTAACATATCTAGGGGAACGTATACGGTTTAGCCCGAAACTACAACCCTCCAGTCAAGCCACCCAGCTGTATGGTCAGAGGGGGGTCACGGGTCACATGGTCAAATTCTAGTTTTATTCGCAAATATATCATTGAAATTAATATATTGCCCACGGCCCAGGGGCACTGGATCCGCCTTTGCCTCCGGCATTCGTGCAACCAATGACACTACAATCCCAGGTTTGTGGACTCTGATGCTGCTCTCTCAATACTCTCATCATCAGCGCACGGGTGCGAAGAGGACAGAATATTAGGAGCGCTAATAATCAGCTCAGCGTGAAGCCTGTTCATATTGTATTCTAAGAACATAAAAGTCGCAAGTAAATACAGAGCTTAGGACCTTTTTATAATTGACTCAGTGTGAAGTCGACATTAAAGTAAAAAGATAAAGATTGCACGGACATTAGGAGAGACTAGTGTCCTTTTTCTTTCAAAGACAAGCGAGTAATCCGGCATGCGCAGACGCTCGAGATTTGCGATTTTTAACGCAATTAACTTGAACTTATCTCCCATGGTGTTATATTTAACGCCTTCAGTAATAACTTTATAAAATACCGCCGTCATATTTCTCCGTGGATAACCGCAGTGTAATTCTCGTGCGAGCCACATACCAGGAAATCTTTAATAGGTAGGTACGTCAGGCGCTTCCACGGTGGAACAAAGTGGTGGTGGTAATTACTGGCTTGAAGATGCTGCTTATATTGATTGCTTAAGGTATTGTTTATACTGCAGTACCTTAAATAAACCCTAAATAAGGGTCCGCAGAAGATTCAAGGTCGAAAACATGTTTTTGTTAGACGGCGGTGGCTTATAAAGGGATGGTGTGCGGTCACTGTTGCCTCTGTAGCCGGCCGATTGTACGGATTGTACCTCTTTATCAAAGGTATTACGAGCAAGAGGTGAAGGCGGCAGTATTCGACAAGCATTCATGACCAACTTAAATATTATCCTAATTTGTGATTCATAATACTACTACTACTACTACTATCGAGCCCAAGCTTGCCATCCAAACCCACACAACAAAGAGCATGGGACACAATAGCCTCCGTTGCCACCCTGAACTCTCTCGTGGCAACATCTTCAGGCAAAGACCTCGCGAGGCTCTTAGCCGTGTCCAAACCAGAGTCGGGTCACTGGCTTCACGCCTATCCCTCGCCCAACGCGGGTACTTTAATTGACCCTGGTACCTTGCGCATAGCCGTTGGCCTCCGGCTCGGAATCGAGATATGCACAGACCACACTTGTGCTTCTTGTGGGGCCCAAGTGGACCGGCTTGGCCACCACGGCCTTTCCTGCTCCTCGGGCGCCGGCCGCCTGTCTCGCCACGCTGCCCTCAACGACATCCTTAGAAGGGCTCTTGTCAGTGCCGGCGTCCCCGCAGCTCTGGAGCCCCGGATCGCGCGGGACGATGGCAAGCGCCCGGACGGGATGTCGTTAATCCCATGGAGAATGGGCCGCGCGCTGGTGTGGGACGCTACCTGCGCCGACACGTTGGCAGCGTCCTACATCCAAGCAACCAGCAGAAATGCCGGGGCAGCGGCGGACGCCCGAGAGCGAGCTAAGGCCCATAAATACAGCTGTCTCGGCGCCAACTACGAGTTCGTAGCTTTTGGCGGCGAGACACTCGGACCGTGGGGTAGAGGAGCGCGTGGGCTCCTTAAGGAGCTTGGTAAGCGGTTAAGGGAGGCTACAGGGGACTCTCGCGCGGGCAGCTTTCTCGCGCAAAGGATTGCCATCGCTATACAGCGCGGGAATGCTGCCTGCGCGATGGGCACCTTGCCGAGGGGCCTAGGCTTAGAAGGTAGGTTTTAGGGATTTTTTTTTTGTTAGGTTTAGTTTTAGTTAATTTATTTTATAAGGTACTTGTATTAAGTTTGTTGTATAATTGTGTCTAAATATATCAATACTACTACTACTACTACTACTATTACTTATATGTACGCATACCTACTAAGTAAAATATAAAAAAAAAAAATATTTATAGCTACTTAACTGTCTGTTTCAGCTAATATACAGGGTGATTCAGGAGACGTGATCAGGACTAACACTGCGCATATCGTTAATTATAAGCAACTGTTTCGTATCAGTATTAGTGAGGTTAACGTTAATTTTTTAGTCGTGTTGAAAAAAAAGTTATTAATTTTTTCACGACATGCATGGTCACCCTAAAATTAGAATACTAAACTACCGATATTCTGTGTCAAATTGAATGTCATCAGTGTCATCACGGTCTGGTTACTTTTGAAAACTCGTATCTCACTCAAGTTTGACAGTTTATTTTCTTCGTAATCAAAATGCCAACAACTGTACCGATATTCGGAACCTAATAATAATATTGAGAATGGCGACACTGCGTAGTCGGTCGTATTGTCCTTTTCTAGCATATACGTCCTTCTCTCTCCCACACTCCCACCACTCAGGCAGGTTGCTTTGACAGTTAAACAAGGCAAATTTTCAAGTCATTGGCTTGCTGTTTTTCCATCTGGAAGGTCGTGAAGCTAAACTGCTGGTGAGTTTTTGAATTTGTACCCCAGTTTAGCTGACTATATTGAAAAACAGTTTCTAACGGTTTTTGCCGTTTATTAATTAGGTCCTGTAGAGTGACCATGATTGTTGAGAATTAAATTTGCCCTCACCAAAAAGTTAAAAAATAGGAAATAGTGTGGTTGTTTCTCCTAAATACGACGGTGATCGATCAATTATCAGTTACTGAGTGTGCAGGATTAGTCCTGCTCACGTCTCATGAATCATCCTGTATAGTTCCGTAATATTTAAATCCTGTCAAAAGGGGCTAATCTGAAAATCATTGCTGAGCCTATAAGTAGGACCAACTTTTCTCCGATACTGCATTTTTTATTGGTCATAAAGCGTGTTTGACTTCAAATGTCAGGATCATTATGAGCCTCGAAATTCAGACTGCTATTTGCTTCCCCTCAAACAAGACCTCGGCTATTAAATAACAGGCCAGCTATTAAGCACAGCACCACGTAACCGCTACAGGCCAACCAAGCTAATGTTTTTCGACAAGCTCCAAACCGCAGCTTTTTGCCGACTGCTGCGGAGGGAGGTAATGTGTTTCGCCTAGCGACGCGTAATGGCAGGCGTTTACGAGCGAGCCGGCTTTTATGACGCACTTCACTTGTATTCACAAGAACTTTGCATTCAAGAAAGAGCTTATGGCAATTATAAATTGAGCTAAAAGTTTGTTATTACTCCGCGCGCATTGAAAGCTGATTACACTGGGCCATTGGTAACTGAAAGTGGTTGGAACTCTTTATGAATACCCTGATGAACCCCTGGGTTGATGCTCTGGCAATGCCCACTAACCACTAACAAAGCAACGCGTATTGGCATTTAACCTTTCCGCTGAACCTCACTGAGGCAGCGCAGTAGGGGCTGTATTCGAGGCGTCTTAATGACTGCTTGTTTTATTGCTGGTTTTGCAACGCTGGCGCGCACGTTACATCAGGTAGTTTGTTAAAGTTTGGTATGCAAAGCTCACCTAGTTGCTGTTCTATGTAATAAAACATTAAGAGGAAACCGGCTTACACATGTTCATACATATGAAGAAAAACGAGTATGCAATGTTCCCCAATTCGCACCGGATAAGTATGGTATTATTAGTGGAAGCTTAATAGACAATGTCTGGCAGAGGGATTGGTTTAGAATGTATGTATGATGGTTAGAAGTTCATATCAAAATTTTTATAAAATATCTTTTTAGACACTCTAGTGAATGGCATGGTAAAAGAGCCATTACCCGATAATTGAAACAATTTGTATTGTTAATTTTTTATACCATAAAGATTTTAACAAATACTCATGATGGAAATCAATTCGGTTAACCGGTTCGCGGATAATTTGATCCCTGCATGATTGAAAACCTGTTTATTTGAGAGGTGGGTTAAAATTTCTTTTATTGCAGATATTTTGCGCACTGTATTCGTTATTAAACTTATTAATTTGACAGCGAAAGGGTTAAGGAATCCATAGTTTGTATTAATGGTCCATGTTCGGCGGGAGCTGTGGTAAGCCGCGCCGTCTCTCCATGTCTTGCATAATGCACAATGCAGGCGAGTCGAACTGGGAAACAGTCTTATTGTGACATCCAGATCCGTGAAAACTGTACTTATTCTATGTACCATTCATTTTAACATGCAGTGCTCCTGTGTATATTCAATGAGTAGGCATCCAGGCGCCATCCTACCTTTTATTTGTTGCGGTCGTGAAACGCGCGTCCAGCATGACATTGACAGCAGAGCTCCGTAAATAAGGAGGCTTCAGATGTGGTCTTACCGACGCATGATTTTTGTAAAAGCATTAAGACCGTTGAGCAACTATGTAGGTTAATGCAAATATAAAGTGGTTGACATAATTTTATAATTGCCGTCTCTATTTTCCACTGAAAGAATAAGAACACTTTTTACCGGTTCCCTTGAGAGTTCGACTCGTTCTTGGTCGGCCATCGTATCAACACCAGGTTTTTGTCGCAATAATGGCAGTGATCAAAATGCCTCGATTTAGCGGTTTCGTCGGCACTTGCGGTCGCCGCTTTTTCCTGATCAATTTGAGTTAAAACTATAAGTAATAACAATATGGCGGCCATTACGCGTTGAGACGGGGAGCCGCCACCGCAAATATGCACTAAAAACTGCACCAACTTTATATCGTATGATTCCCAGGAACCTGGATATTTTTACTACTTATACGTTTTTTTTTGTTCTAAACTAAACTTACGTATCTACGTGTTCTAATCATCAGACTGGCTATATGCATGCATGGTTTGCCACCGAGGAAGTGAAATTAAAAAAAACAAAAAGTTCTCTATTAACCTCGCTTCAGCGATCACCTCGCGCTAGCCGTTAGCAGCTCGGTGAGCGATGGAGACGATACCTACCTCTGTTGAATCACGAGCTGCGAAGGTGGCGGTCACATTACTGGATTCTTTCTCACATTCTCGGCATTTAGACGGCTCCTATCACGGCTTACATTTAATTCATATCCTTTCAAACTAATTTAACAACCGACTGAAAAAATGTAGACGAACTTTTACAAAGCAACTAACCATTTACTAAGCATTTTTAGTTCATTACAGATTAACTAAATAGATTGCAGTACATACCAAGTGCCATAGACTCTACTGGTGCTTAAGTCCTTTAAGCCAATTCCCGCCATTTTGAACTTTTTCCAAAAAACGAAACGACAGAAAAATTCTAATTCACGAGCGAACATGCTCACAAAATTTTACAAGAATCGGTAGAGAAATGCGACCAGCAGAGGAGAACATCTGAACATACGAAAGCATTTTTGCCCAAGCTGAAACGGAGACCTTCGCTAACGCTCGGTCAATTAAAATAAACTACCGGTATTCAAACGGTTCCCTGCAATTTAAAACCAAGCTTTACAGTGTAGTAAAGCCACAGTAAAGCTCTACAGTAGGCTTTTTTACAACCCCATACAAACTCAGAATATTTGTTGCATTCCAGCTACATAGTTTATGTACTTCTGCAATCTTAACCGTGCAAGGCTAGCCATACTTCTTTCGAACTTATGTCTTCATTGAGACTGGCGTGAAACCGGGAAGTTATTAAAACAGACAGACTTCAAAATATTTACATATAACTTAGCAGTACCTTGAAACTGGCTGATTGTACATTGAACAGTCGCCATCAGTTATATTGAAGCGGCCAAGGTATTCACAATATCTGGAAGAAGCTTCTATTGTCAAGATGTTAAAGTGCAGTGCATAGGTATTAAGATTTTTGAGCATCTTGGCCTCTTCGATATACTTATGGCGACTGGACTAATAAAATAAAAAAATATATATATATATTTATTACAAAATGTGTAACATGTAGGTACCCATTCATGCAATTTCAGGGTAATAATGGGCGCTTTCACGGTATGCCACATAGATATACATTAATTACATTATACATAGATATGACTATTTAAGAGGATTGTATTTGTATCCTATCTAGGTTATCTCTGATTCTCGTTAGTATTAGAGTATAGATACTGTCAGTAAATGTAATTATATGTACACCTTTAATAGAATAATGATCGTTATCGCTTGAACCTGCTCTTTAACTTGATCTACAAATTATAAATATTCATCGCAGGCAGACCACGAACCGCGAGCGTAGTGCCGCGATCAATTATGTCATTGCTAATTTTATGCGGGATTTCCAAATGAGCTTCACGAACGGACCTGAACGATCGCAGAAAGCGATAGGCTTTGTATCAATTATTAAATATACCGACGCATAATTTTTAAGTACCTACATTGACGACGGATTAAATGCTATACGATCAAATAAAAGCTTAAACCAGTCACGGGCTTGTCTAAAGACTGTTTTTTTTTTACAATTTGTCTCCAATTAGAAGGTACTGCGTAGTATCTGTCATCCCGATACATTTTTCCTTTCGTTAGGCGTTTGTCGATGTGCGGCCGCCATCTTTTTTTCTCCCCCACATTGCTTACTGCCCTGCCCCCAGAAGTAAACTGTAACCGGAGCACTCGTATAAGGAACCGTTTTCATCATAATTTCAGCCTATTGTCGCCCATCGCCAAAGTTGACCTTCTCTTCGAGAACGCTACTTGTCCCGGTCATGAACTAAGAATCTCAGCCAAAAGTGATTCATAATCATTTCAACATCGTCCAGCCCAAGCCACAACCAAGGATGAGCTCCAATTTGAACGTACGGGTTGTCTATTGTTTGTCCGAAAATTATATAAAATAATACTCATATGCCCGAATTTTATTTGCCCGAATTTCATTTGTCCGAATTGTTTGTTTACCATAAAAATGATGTGACATACTCTTTGTTTACCCGATTATTAGATTCCAGAACGTACGAGTGCCATACGTGTTATTGTCCATATTTATAATTGTAATAATATTATTTAATAGAATATTTAACCTCACCTAACCTACTTTTCCAGTAGTATTTCTTTTCTTAAGGGTCGCAGTTCAAACCTAACCTAACCCATTTTTCTAGTAGCATTTGGTTTCTGTAAGGGTCGCAGTTCAAACCTAACCTAACCTACTTTTCTAGTAGCATTTCTTTTCTGTATGGGTCGCAGTTCAAACCTAACCTAACCCACTTTTCCAGTAGCATTTCTTTTCTGTAAGGGTCGCAGTTCAAACCTAACCTAACCCACTTTTCCAGTAGCATTTCTTTTCTGTAAGGGTCGCAGTTCAAACCTAACCTAACCCACTTTTCCAGTAGCATTACTTTTCTGTAAGGGTCGCAGTTCAAACCTAACCTAACCCATTTTTCTAGTAGCATTTGGTTTCTGTAAAAAAATTATATTATGGCTAGTGATAATTATGGCTTACAATGATGATGACAAATGATATTATTGAAATTGATTTTATGGGAAACAAAGTTTCTGGCACGTGACTAATATAGTAAACAATAAGTATTGCATATGTAATTATGGGAAACAATATAATGGCTGTTGACTATTATGGCAAACGAAATTATGGCAAATGAAATTCTGGCAAGTGGGTGTATACCGAACGTACGCACTGGTACGTACATTCGACTTGGCCGGACTGTTTTAATTATATAGCATTTAAACTCTAAGTTTTAACAATATATTGATGTATAAAAACAGGAAATATTAGCGCCATGGTGGCTACCGTTCCCACGTTGCACAACTTGCACAAGCCACCGACGACAGCCATCGCAAACTCGCCGGTATCTGGTATGCACAGCACAGACTCGATGGTATCAGCATGACACTAATCTTGATACGCGCATTCAACTAATAGTATTATTTAATACCGGCAGTTTTTATAAGCTAAGGATATCGGACAGGATCTTGATCGAGCTCAGTTTATAGACCGCCTAATACGAGGCAAAGGATTAATACGACTTTGAAACCAGTTTTGGGAGACATTCAGATTTATAGAATATACAATTCGATTTGATTCTCTATACATCAAACTCGCGCTCATAACTTTGGGTGAGTTTTTGGAAATTAATTACGATA
Organism: Cydia splendana; assembly: GCF_910591565.1. Taxonomy (NCBI): domain Eukaryota; kingdom Metazoa; phylum Arthropoda; class Insecta; order Lepidoptera; family Tortricidae; genus Cydia; species Cydia splendana. The sequence continues at coordinate 220,224 of NC_085977.1, forward strand.
TTACATTTATGAGCACGAGTATTTTTACCCGCTATGCTACATTTTATTTTTTAATTGTTACATATTATTGTTATTTGTATTTATTTGGGCGCAGGGTTCTTGATATGAAAGGTTATTCATTTTGGAAGATTTTAATGAAATACATAGTTATTGCATCACAAAGCTTACTCGTCATTAATATAGCTAACGTCGAAAATGTGCCTGTGGCGCAATAATTAAGCTCGGAATAATTAAGCTAAGCAAAGAGTGGAAATGTCATCATTAAAGTAAATTTTGCCTTGCCTTACTTAGTTCCCTGGCCCCATTTTCACCACGGTGACAGGTGCGACAATTGTAAAACATCACTATTGCTGACGTCACAGGCATCCATGGGCTACGGTTACCGCTTACCATCGGGCGGGCCGTATTCCTGTCTTCCTGTCCTGTCCTGCCACCATCTATGTATTATTTAAAAAAAACTTTATGACTGACATCACATTTATATATCATTGGATAAGCTTTATTGAATATTACTTTATTTATATACCATTCCGCAGGGGGATATTTTGTATTTTTTTTATTTTAAGTTTAGTTTTATTTATTTTTAGATTTAGTTTTTAAGTTTTGTAGGTTAGTTATTTAATTATGTTTTTTTTTCTAGTTATGTATATTAAGTTTGTATGCACTAGTAACTACATTCAATAAAGCTTATCCAAAAAAACTTTATTATATCGGAAGAAAACAGATATTTCTCTTGCTAAGTTTATGACAATTGTCACAAGAAACACTACAATTGTCACGAAATTCCGACATCATTCCCTGTCAAGATTCACCGACAATTCTACAAATATGTCGACTAGAATAAATTATTCTTGTTTCACAACATAATTGTAACATATACAATTGTAGCAAAATGCCTGTCATGTTTGTAAATATTTCTATAGAAAATATTGTATAAAATTGTAATATGTCACTTGACAATTGTCGCTCGACATATGTCACTGACAATTGTAGCCGTGGTGAAATTGGGGCCTGCAAGTCTTCAAAGGTCAAGTCAGTAATGAATATGGGATCAGCATTATATTTGTCAATTCTGAATCCGCCTCTTAAGCGCACGTAGCGTAAAATCTGTTTTGATCGCGTTATTTAATTTCGTTACCTGCGATGATTGTTCCGCCGAATGTTTTGAATGACGGCTGCAACGGTACATTGGTTCCATTATTCCACCATGTCGACTGTCAGCCCCATTCGACGTGCACTCACATCAGAATTATATTTGAATCATGTGACTTTGTTGTCCTGCGTCTCGCCCGCGCTCATACGTTTATGGATAAGTAAGAGCGAAATACGCGATAACTAAATAACATTTTAAATATCATTCTGATGTCAGTGCACGTTCGAATTGGCCTGTTCGTCATGTCGGCTGTGTCAGCTCCCTTCACCGGTGAACTCGTAAACTCAACACTGAACTGATTATGATAATGCACGAATGAATGAACCCATTATTGATTGCGGTCAAACTCGGAGTTGTGAGAAAATTATTACCTTTAAATATAACGTGCTTCTTATGAAGGTTATCCTGGTGAATTGTTGTTTTTATCCATAGTCACTACTCCAACAACAGTACAACAACCCTAATCCACTGGAGCGGAGAAGAGAACCAAATTTATTTAGCTGGTACTGTATAACCCCCATCTACTCATAGCTATATATAGCTATATATACCCTAATCCACTGGAGCGGAGAAGAGAACCAAATTTATTTAGCTGGTACTGTATAACCCCCATCTACTCATAGCTATATATAGCTATATATAGCTATGAGTAGATGGGGGTTATACAGTACCAGCTAAATAAATTTGGTTCTCTTCTCCGCTCCAGTGGATTAGGGTATATATAGCTATATATAGCTATGAGTAGATGGGGGTTATACAGTACCAGCTAAATAAATTTGGTTCTCTTCTCCGCTCCAGTGGATTAGGGTATATATAGCTATATATAGCTATGAGTAGATGGGGGTTATACAGTACCAGCTAAATAAATTTGGTTCTCTTCTCCGCTCCAGTGGATTAGGTACAACCAATACTATTGATTGATTCCCGCATGTCTCCTCCCATCTCCGCCTCAGTGGAAAGGCAGCCTTACGCCGTCAGCGTCACGTACAAGCCCGACGACAATACCCGAATAGCCAAAGACAGGCCCACTGCCGCCGCCGCCGCCGCCGCCGCCGCTGCGCCCGCGGCGTTACCATTGTGCGCACAACGGATTGTGATCGCCACTTTTATTATTATTACTACAATGAACTGCCTCTAATCATAATTATAATCTATTTGTTGCATTGTGCTTACATTCTTTTACATCGAGTTAAAGGCCAATTTGTATTACAGAGAAAAATGAGCGATTTGATCATATTTGGATTTTGACCGTGGGAGGCTAGCAGGACAATTCGATCGTGCATTGACATCAGAATTATATTTGAATCATGTTATTTAGTTATCGTCTCGCGCCAAATTATGACGGACAATTACCAGTGAAATGCACGATAACTGAATGACATCATTTAAATGTCATTCTGATATAAGTATACGTTCGAATTACCTTGAATATTTACACGATTAGCGACGAGAGGCCTACGCAGTTTTATTAGTAAAGTGACTGTCATTTAAACTAAATTCGTTACCTTCTAAGGCTAATCAGGTCAATGACTCTATAAAACACTGATGTAATAAATTAAGTAAATGTAAGCGAGATATAAAAGTGGCATTAAATTAAGCAACTAATTACAGATCATTAATTGAATAATTAAAGCGTACACAGCAATTAATTTCATTGGCAACCGTCGTGCGCCTACGCACGTAGTGACGGGTCGTCATCGGGAATATTTCTAACTCAATGATAGGTTGGTTAGTTAACTATAATTCTGTCGGGTAATAAAATAATACTATAATTCTGGATTAACCTAATTTAAAAATACCAGAAATATAACGAATATTTTTTAAGTAGGAACTTATAATTATTTATTTTAAATAATGATCATGTACAATTAATAGGTAATCGCACTTCTTATTATTTCGATTATCGATAAATTCGACTGTGTAGTATCGATGGACGGGTTAAATTAAAACACTTACAAAACAATCCGTGTTACAAAAATCCAAAAGAAACACATTACAATAAGTTAAAGGCAACATTAAGATATTTTTCCCAAATTCTCATAGTATTTAATTCGCTGCTCATAGTATTCAATTCCCTTCTCATAGTATTCAATTCCCTTGTTTGGTCAATATTTCCGGGATCAATCCCATCAGTCCCAGATCCACAAGCATCACAAACATCTCCTAAACGACATGGCGATAAAGTCAGGTCATACCATTACAATCATTACTACATTTCTATGTAAATCACTGTATTGGATCGCTGAATGGGCTCATAGAATACGACGTTACGGCGTTCCAGTCTTTGTTCATTGAGCGATTATATACCTTACTGCAAGAACATACGATGTACTTGTGGTCAGTTAAAAGTGTTATTAGTACAGCGATGCAATCGCATGCCCTACGAATGTATGAGGCGTTGTTACGTGTATCCGTATCGCATCTAGGAGTGTAACACGTAATGAGGATGTACTTTGCTTCCTAGAATTGGTAAAAACTGTTTATTTGTCACTAAATAATGAGTAGCAGCTGATTTCTTTTCTACAAAATATATTGTACAAAGACAAAAAGTTAAGCAGGGTACTTAATAGTAAAATTACATATTGATATTATTGATCAGCCTGAAGGAACGTAAAATTCATTCGAAATTATAAATGTTTGAATACTGACAACTTTTTAATAATATGTAACTAAAAAAACAGGATTTTAATAAGTAACGGTATACAGATATATGCAAAAGTATAACATACATCGGAAAACCTCTCTGTCTTTTTAGGCTAGAATCAACATCTTTTAAGGTAAGTAGATGTAATACATTATACCTATATAAAAACTCCTAATTGAATAGAACACTGACTTTCACTTACTTTTATATTGTACTCTGTATTGTGTTCGTTTTATCTTTTCATCTGTTTTGTTTGAATAGCATTTGTACTTTGTCTTCTAAGATTTATTTTATCTTTCTATCTCATTTGTTTGTGAGTGTACAATAAAGTGAACTTATAAAACATGCCTATTTTTTCACGCAGAACTCATATTGGTACTTTATAGATTAGTTATAAAATATAATCTTTTTAATTAGGGTTTGTTCTGTCTGTCTTCACCCATCATCACCCAAGGCGACAGTGGACTTCGCGGGGATCTCTGCTGCCGCGGCGTCTGGGATGCACAGAGGGAGGCGTTATTTGATATCCGTGTCGTAGACACCGACGCTCCTTCTTATATCTCACGTCTCGTAGCATCCGTTCTAAAATTCGCCGAAGAAAAGAAAAAAATAAAATACTAGAACGCCTGTGAAAAGCGTCACGCAACTTTCACTCCCCTCGTCACATCGATGAAGTCTTCGCTCCGCAAATGTCCACCTTCATCAAACATCTCGGCGAAGCCATCGCTGACCGTTGGGACTGAGCTGACTAAGATCCAAAATTAATATGATTTCGATAATCCAAGCCACCAGCATGTGTATCCGTGGGACACGGCACAAATTCAAACCCATCCAACATTTCTTCGGTCTCAATGATGCTGCAGCCCTGCCTAACCCGTCTACCTCCACTCTGCAAGTCTACACTAGCGCCATGTTTTTATTGTTGCTCATTCTGTTTTTTTTATAATTTTACATTTTTGATGAAGTCTTCCACTAATAGTGCCTGCGTTTAAATTTGTAATTTTATATCATGTGTCGGTAAGTGTAATAAACACAAATAGCTCAGTCTCTAGGCCTTAAATGAATTTTGTCCGTTATAAAGGACATCTTATAAATATGAGTATAGATAAAATTCTGTCAACTGAGCTTGTTCACTTACCTGTACTAACAATGGCATTGTTCTATTACAATCCTATTATCTGCTTTTGTTCTCGTAGGCGCCAACCAATTTACTTACAAAATAAGTTAGAAGTACATTGCATGTATGTTGAATTCTAAACCTTATTTCTTGTTGAATGGGGTTAAAATGGTCTAAAAAGATAATATCATATTCAATCTTTTGGAAAGTCACATGCACCTTAGCCACGACAGGTGTCGATGGTTGTTAAATGCAAAAAAAGCTTGGGTTAGCCATTATTTAGTTAGTGTATTTTGTAGTCTATTGTTTAAAGAAAAAGAGTCGTTAATCTATACTAACATTTCAAGGCGGTTATGATCTGCTTTTACTACGAGGGGATTATCCTAATTTGTGGTTTACCACTCAATGGTATTGTATTCTTGAGACTCTTTGAGTAAACTAGCTCAGATCGCTTGATTCACACTATACACCATGATTTCTCGAAATGCTAGCACAAATCTTGTAAAACGCGTGGCTTATACGTAACGTACTATACCTTTTGCTCAAAAATGTGCTTTAAATGTGAATTGAACCAAGGTTTATCGAAAAAAAAAACGGTTAAAAACAACAGACTTCCGATTCTATTTTCGGTCAATGAACATATCGTTATTTTTGTAAATACCTATTTCCATCTTATTTCGTCATCTATTTTTCGTCAGGTCGGAAGCAGGAGTAACCGACAAGTTCAATGTGGCGGTAGGTTTACACCAGGGGTCGGCCTTAAGCCCGTATTTGTTCCTCCTGGTTATGGATGCTCTGACATCGAACATACAGGAGGAGGCACCTTGGTGTATGCTGTTTGCCGACGACATTGTTCTTGTCGGAGAAAATGCACTTGAGGTCCAGAGCAGGCTGGGAAAATGGCAAGAAAAGCTGGAAAGTGATGTGGGACTCAAAATAAGCAGAACCAAAACGGAGCACATGTTCTGCGATTTCGGTGGTCTATCCAGTTTTTCCCCTATTGCCTTAGATGGTGTATCCCTACCAGTCTGCTCTGACTTCCGGTACCTTGGGTCATTGATCCAAAGTAACGGAAACATCGACCGAGACGTAAACAATAGAATAAATGCGGGATGGATGAAATGGCGACAGGTCTCTGGAACAACATGCGATCCACGAATGCCCCTTAAACTTAAGGGGAAAATATACAGAATGATCGTGAGACCTGTTGTAATGTATGGATCAGAATGCTGGGCGATGAAAGTAGCGGATGAAAGAAGAGTGCACGCAGCGGAAATGAGAATGCTGAGATGGATGTGTGGAGTGACGAGAAAGGATCGGATTAAGAATGAGTATATAAGAGGAAGTTTGAAAGTAGCTCCAGTAACGGAGAAAATGAGGAGTACTAGGTCAGCGTGGTATGGGCATGTAATGAGGAGGGATGAATGCCATATAGGTAAAAGAATGTTAGGGATGAATGTTGATGGACGGAGAGCGTATGGTAGACCCAAAAAACGATGGATGGATTGTGTGAAAGAGGATATGAGAAAGAAAGGAGTGAGTGCTGAGGAGACGAATGACAGAGGAGAATGGAAGAGAAAAACATGTGGTGCCGACCCCACATAACGTGGGATAAGGGCAGGGGAAAGAGACCTATTTCCATCTTATATACTTTTTTTGACTGGTTATGTTAAATTATTAATCATTTAACTATTTTACCATTAGCAATTCGCTCATAAGCCAACAGTGTAGATAGCTTTGTCTGACTTTAGATAATTCTGTACCCGTGTCTTGCTTAGCCACTACTGCTGTTGCCTGTAGTAGGTACACTTATGACATTTTTGTGCGCGTACATACCCTGGCTACCTCATCATTCAACGATCCTTGTATTGACACAGCGCGCAAACTCGTCGCGACACAATCTGTCGCCCGATCTGAGGGGCTACCGCGAAAACCGATATTCGCAAATTGCGGGGATCTTTCTCTTTTACTCCAATGAAGGCGTAATAAGAGTGACAGAGAAAAATGCCCGCAATTTGCGAACTTCGATTTTCGCGGTTACAGCCCTGCGACGCGGCGCGGGCGCAGGGCTCATTCAACAGTTTCAACACCTTTCCTGGCACTCGCGACATTGCCGATTCTTATTACATCACAAAATCGATCGGAAAATTATTTCAGGGTTTTTGTTTACATCCAATCCAATTTCTAATCGATGCATAATGTCTAGTTTGCATCAGAAATAATTAATTGTGTGATCTTCAGGTAAAGCTGAGAAAAAAGTTTGCAATCATTATAAAAAAATGGATGTAGATATTAAAACGTTTCTTATACCCAAAACCGCGCGTCGAGTGGTTACAATCAATCGATTAACCGATTAATGATTACTGCATGTAATAAAAAAAAATATTTGTTGAAATTTGAACTTTAATAGTTGTCAATAGAGTTGAATATCATATCCGCCATATATGACTTCGTATGCGGTAAAGTAAAGGGTTGAAGCATAGATGTAAGTAAATTGAGGTAGATATGGTAGGGGACATAGTCTAATAAAATATGGTCTTCCATTCCCAGAGTTACACGGGGCTACGTCACAACAACATGGCCGCTATATATAGCGCTATCGCATATTATCATATAGCGCTGTCGCATGATGACGTAAGCCCGTGTCAGTTAGGTGACCTAGAAAAGACGGGAATGGAGTACCAGGCGGAGTATATTATTATACCATGGTAGGGGAGACCGAGGTGAGTTGTGACAGAGGAGAGTTGTGACATCGTCGATTTTTTGGAATATATTAACTAGAAACTAGGTCGCAATAGCGTGCGTTTGTTAGCTTGTAACTTGAACTAACAAACGTGCGCTATACGACCTAGTTCACTCACCTCTCACAACTCACCTCGGTCTCCCCTACCAGGCGCACGATCGTGAGCCATTAAATATAGGTTCCGGAACCTATATTTAGTTAGTCGTATGGGTGACGCCAACCTGTCAAGTTGTCAAAATCGTTGGATCAAATTTTAGTTTTGTCAACTATGAACGTCACACGTCTACATAAATAAAAGGTCATTGGGGTGAAGTATGTAGTTTTTATTTATATACCTATACATAAAAGGTTAGCTACCGTAAACTGAGATTTTGCTGGGGAGATAAACAATATGAAGGGCTACCTACTTCTTTATCTAATTCCCTTAGAGATTTTTGATAATGCCTCCACGTCAAATAAATAAATAAATAAATAAATATTAGGGGACATCTTACACAGATCAAACCTAGCCCCAAACTAAGCAAAGCTTGTACTATGGGTACTAGGCGACGATATACATACTTGTATAGATAAATACATACTTATATACATAGAAAACAACCATGACTCAGGAACAAATATTAGTGTTCATCACACAAATAAATGCCCTTACTGGGATTCGAACCCAGGACCATCGGCTTAGCAGACAGGGTCACTATCCACTAGACCAGACCGGTCGTCAAATGCTCGCCATGTCACAAGCAGTTATTTAACTTGATGAACACGGCCCAAAGGCGAGCTCGTACAAGTTTGTAAAACCATTAATATACACGAGCGGAGATTGATCGCAGCTCAAATAATTGTTGTTTGCCGCTCAATTCAGTTTCAGATAAACGATAAATTTTATATGCACCGATTAATTTACAAAATGGAGGCAATGAAATGTGTCAAACTGCCGAACTGCGCGTTTCAAATCAGATCTCAATCTGATATTGAAGGCATTTCCGACGCCTTTTGTGGATCGTGATCAGATTTGGATCGTTGAGGATAAAAGAGTATTAAAAACCTTTAATTTGGAAAGAATTAAAACCTACAGTAAAATAACTTTATGTACTTATGTTAAGTAGATGTATACTTTAGTTTAGAACATAAAAATATTTAAACTGAAATAAATGTCATATACTAAGAAAAAGTGACCAAGACACCTGCCGCGATAGCAGAGGACGCTGGTTCGATTCCAGCCTGGTCACTTTTTCTTAGTATATGACATTTATTTCAGTTTATAATTTATATAGTAGTGTTTGTAATACGTTAGATTGAATTCTTAGTTTTATTTTATAAAATTGTTGATGTTATTATTTTTGCATGTATGTAAATTCAATGATGACGTGTAAAAGTGCCCTTGTGGCCTATTTGCGGAATAAATGTTGATGTTTGATGATGTTTGATGTTTGTACTCGTACTTGATACTAAACAAATTAAAATATTTTTCTGAAATAATTTAATTTGTTCAAATACTTTAGTATAAAAATATTTAGTTGTTTATTGTTTTAGGTGTTTAGTGTTAACCATTAAATATAGTGAGTCTTACCTACAATTTAGGTCCGTTGTTGATATTTCGATCATAAAATGTACCTATTAGTAGTATTAGTATTGGCTACAGAAGTTAGTAAATTTCTTGGAAAATGTTTCAGCAAACAATGGAAACATTCATTATGGAAATGGAAAACTTCGATTCTCATACAAAAATATGAGAAGTTTCCCAAATTTCTCATGCGGAAATTTCGCAATCATGGAAGCTTTCCGGCGACACATCAGTAGTAAGACTAGCAATAATATCTTTATAGGTATGTTCTTATTGGCGCAACAGAACCATCTACTGGCCCACAGTTCCGGCATGCTTCGTGTAACCTGTGAAATGTCCAAATTAATTGCCTAATTGAAATTAACCTGTACCATCGCTGACATTGTAAGATTTCCTAAGCCTTATTACGAAGAGATAAGCTTTACCAGCGGTCAAGTTGTTCTACTCTCGGCGCATAAATACGGTGTTAATTTACATAGACAAACAGCGCAGGCGCACGCAGCGATGGTATCGTGTTCTCCGAAAAGCAATTAATTGTTGGAAGCGGAAATGCCGCTGCTCGGAGTTCGAGTCTAGTACCCACATACGATTGGATGTCATCTTGGGTTTTATTTATTTATTTGAGTCAGACAATTACCGACTCAGGTGGTCAAAACTTGTGGACTTTTTTATATTATTTTATTTATAGAACAGACAAAACCGTTATCGAAAAAATTCCATTATTTTATATATCCAAGATGTCAAGCGTTGATAGGAAATGGCAATAGAAACGTAAGAAGCTGAGTGAGGACCTTTTGGCACAAATGTTTATGTGAATGCATTTTAGTTGTGTGTTATTTTATTTTGTGTTATTATTTGTGCTAATAAACATTTCTTATTCTTATTCTTAAATAATGTATGTATACAAATAGTCACGCGACTTTTCCTATCTGTCATATTTTTTCTTTTGCGTTTGATGTTTGTCCATGTACGATTGTCACCTTGGCTAGGCCCCCTGATCACCAATTTACGAGCAGTCTGCAGTCGGCAGTGGCTCGGTTTCTGTCATTATCGCTTCGCTGATCATTACTACCCCATGGCACAGCTTTAGTAGACGCTTGTTTGCCAAGGTTGTATAACAAAATGTAGCTACGTACCTATCAGTCCGACGTGACCCCTGATCCCGTGTTGCGCGTCCGCCTGTCCGCGCGAGCTCCCAACCGATCCCAATTATAGATAACAACGATCGGAAAAATGCGCTCGCTAGATATTGTACTATTATTGTGCGGACGCAAGCCACTCGAATCTACACTACACCAATATAACCAGTATAACGTATCCGCACTCTTATAACAAGTTAGTATCCAACCGAAACCGGTTTTTTGCCGAAACCGAGGGTTGGATTTTGCTCTAGGTTCGGCCAACACCGAACTTTGACCGAAACATGATTTTTATGCTCAAACCTGCCAAAACCGAAACCGAAACTGCGGACGGGGACTACCGAAAATTGATGTTGATTAATAAAAACTATCCAATGTCCTTCCTCGGGTCTCAAACTACTTATATCAACTCCATATAAATTTTCATCTAAATCGGTGCAGCGGCTTAAGCATGACAGACAGACAGACAGACAGAGATACTTTCGTGAATATAATATTAGTAGGGATAAATGTGGTATGCCTATGATATGACTGTGTTGCACCCCCGCTGATCGCGTCGACACAACATATAAAAATAACTGTAACCACGAACAAAAGACATCAACGCGCCAAAAAAATGCTAAAACTGTTTTACAATAAGCTTTTTATTTTATTTTTAGGAACCAATCGTCAAAGATGATACACGGAGATAACTGCCCCCGCGGGGTTAAGGCAGCATTCGAACTGTGGCAGTAATGCTGCTTGCAGTCGTGGTCAATTGCAGCGTCACTACTAGTTTGAATACTGTTAAAATCTGTTCAAATCGCGGCGACAATGCTGTCGGGAGACGTTACCGCGAAGTTCATAAAAAAGTAGCTGTTATGGAAAAAATAAATATTTAAATTACCGCACAATACGCGCGTGACATGTTACATTACTTATGTACATATACAAATTGTCAAAAACAGCGGTGCGGTAATGTTGCTTGCAATGGAGAATGGTATACTGTTTGGATTCAGACTAGGCCAGCATTACTGCTGCAGTATTGCAGCGCGACATGACTGCCGACTGACATAAATCCGGGCAGCAACATCGAAATTGGATATTTGTGGCAGAAAATGTAGTCGGTAGTAATGTCGCCTTTCAATACAGCTGCATTAATGGCGATGTAGTCTGAATCGGAACGGTACCTTAACGGTTACGGTTATTGCGAAACTGCAGTTCCATGGTCCTTTGTACAAAATGACTGCCGTATTCGAACTTCAAGATATTCACAAGAGACGACACGTACTAGATCCATTCTAGACACGTTATAGTTTAGATATCAACTAGTTCTCTTTTGCAGCGCAATTCGGGCAACCAATGTCACTTTTACGTTAGATAGAGTAAGATATCTATTAGATGTGAATTGGATCTCTAAGTCATATCCTGTGGAAATCGTTCAACAGTATCTCCAGAATCGCGCAAATGTCAAATTTGACAGGTTAGATCTGAAACATATCGTTATCGTATCTTGGTGATGTCTAAAAGATGTCTAATAGATGTCTATTTCAAAATCCGAATCGGGCCCTGAGTCTTCTGTGGGTGTTCACTTGCGGCATTTCCTAAAAATCTAAACACAATTAGAGCCTATTGTTCTGTTTGCTAGTAATTTTTTATGAGATAGAAAAAATAATGTACACTGAGAGCTTTATCACGCGATTTGCAAAAGAGTTGAAAGCGAGGCAGCGAGTTCGCTCCGGGCGCGCATAGACGCCGCGAGTGCGTAATGACCTCGCCTCGAGCGCGCAACGTGTGACGTACTCGTATTTCACTAAACGTCATTCAACTTTTAGAACCTCAATAATAAATATTATATACAATTCACATAAGAATGGTCTACAACACTTGGTTAACTTGTATGTAAAGATACGTTTTAGTTAAGTCCGTTTATTTTAAGTATGTTTTAGTGAGAGCGTTTAAGGAAGTAAGTGTTCATCTCAATAATATATGTACCTATCAATGTAACCTATTATCCTGTCGCATACTTCTGTTGTTTCTCCAATAAATAAATAAAAAAAAAAACTACCATGGCGGGACAAACTAGCCTTACAGCCATGTAAACTGAAACCCATACGATCCCAGATGTAAACGCTTTTATGGTGCGCTACCTAATACCACTGTGGTCTGCGATTAGGCACCCATGTTGCCGCCACGGTCATGCTCAACCACAACCACAGATTAAATGGAACAAATAAGACGACGTGATATCACATTGGCGTCCCGTCCCCGTGCTATTTTAGTATGTTTGCTTTTTCATTTGTGTAAATGTTTTTCATATCTAAATCGAAAATATTTAGTTTTCCAGAAAGTCAAGACAACTTGCTCACGTATGAATATTACAAATACCTACTCGTACAAAATCATTGTAATTACAATTATTAATACATTATGTATTCTGTAATCTTATGTGTACAGTGATTTGGTTTCGACTGTAATGCTGTATATTATGTGTTCAAATAAATAATAAATAATAATTATTGTGTTGTATAAATATGTTTGTAGGAAAAAATTATAATAGAATAAAACTGAGTATGTCGGTCAGCAGAATGAGCTTTGAGGCCCTAATACCGTGAAAAATAAAAGTCGAAATTTAATTATCTGCCTGTGTTCGAGCGATACAGGTACTAGCATTGTATAAACCTCAAATCAACTACAAATCTCTCTGCATATCTTAACAGAGGAAATATTTTACACTGTATTTAATTTGTTGTTAGTAGCTTGATCATTTTATGTCGTGAAATAGTATTATACCTATAAAATTGTAATGAAAGTACGAAACCCTCCGGGCGCAAGTACTACTCGAACTTGGCCGGTTTTAGTGAAATTCCGGTAGTTTACGATCCTTGACCGGCGGTTCGTCTGTGAAGTCACAGCCCATAATAGGTAGTCGCTAAAATTAATGGTCTGTGACTTACAATAACATGGTCGGTAGCGAATACACACCTAGCTCAACAAGGCCTCTATTTGTCACGCATCAAATTTCTATGTTTAGCTACCTAAATACCTTCATAGATAGGAATAGGTTCCTGAATGCCGAAGTTTTTAATGTTACTTGTAAAGGTGTGTTGTAAAGTTTTGCCCCTTTTGATGTACAAAGCAAAATTTACTTAGTATTTAAACTTATTTTTGGTATAAAATCTGAATTAAATTCAAACAAATAATTTTTGTTAAATCATCATATTCATGATCCCATGCAGACGAAGTCGCGGGCAGAAGCTAGAACCTACTTCATAAACTGGCTTCATATTTATTACAGATTTTAGTTTATCAGCATATTTAGTAGGTTTATGTAGGCCTACACGGACGACGACGTAACAAATCGACTGTATAATTATCCCGTAAATAAAAGATTAAGTAAAGGGATTAATATTTAACGTACCGAAGTTTGTGGCAATAAACTCCGGCACGTGGGCGCATTGTTTTACGACATTCCGATAGTCGATTCTATTTTATAAATTTGATATTATGGTGTTCATCTTACTTTGAGTGACCTTCATCGTGAGGGTCAGCGTTAGCGGCTCAAGCGCAGTCAGGGGGACCTAGCCAAGACGACAAACGTTTGCACTATACGACAACGAAACGCTAGCTGTCTCTCTATCGCACTAATATGGAACAGTGATAGAGAGACACATAACGTTTCGTTGACGTAGAGCAAACCATTATTGGCTAGGCACTCTCTGGAGTCGACTTATAAGCATAATCATTCCCGCACCCAAAACCCCTGGGTATGCTTATTATAAGGCATTTCACTCGCACCTATTTATGCGCGTGTTTCTGATAACATAACTCAAGGTCGTATCAAAACGAGATGGAAACCATATCCAATTGTGTAATCAGAGTCGGCTACCAGCTGTGTATTGCTTTTTAAATCGATTAGAGCAGCTTACTCCCGAATTATGTATAATGTACAATATGGCGGCTACACAGCCGAGCGCCCACGGAGGGCACGGTTGTGCGTAAATTGCTGCGCTTGTGTCGCTGCGTCTGCGCGTTGTGAGTGTTGTGACATGCGGCGCCGGCGCAGCTGAGACCAGTCGATAATAAAGACTGCTAATACATACAAAGTCGTGTAATGTGGCATTGTTGTACATAATGCCACTAAGATAATTAAAAATTATATCTTATTAATTTGTGTTAGATATAACACAAATTAATAAGATATTCCTCCTAATAGCAGTCCTAGCTTAATCGGTAAGTGAGCTTGCCTACGAAGTGACAGGAAGGAGGAGGGTATCTATTTGTGTGTTCATCACACATTTTGTTCACTGGGTTATGATTTTTTTAAGTATTTAAGTATTAATCTATATCTATCATATACCTATATCGTCGTCTAGTACTGACAACTTCGAGCAACACGGAAGGGACGCGGCATTCGCACTATTTCCCCTCTGCCGAGGTACAAGATTAGCGCGTCAATCTAATCTAGCGCGGGTAATAAAACTAGTTGCACTTGGATTTTTCACTACACCGAGTCCAGACGCGCGCGTGAACACTGCTGCACAAAAATGCCTGTTTGCTCGGTTTTTTGTTATAAAAAGAGGTCGGGGACATCAAATTTACAAAAAGAAAGTGTTACATTTCACATGTAATATTTTTTTTACATATCATACATTTAATTACATTCAAACACAATTATTATATTTTAGTCTCATGTAATTGTTGGATTTATCGATTTTGCTCGCTCAGTACAAATTGCGGATCGGTCGAGCGACAAATCCGACTTCTCATCTCTCAGAATACAATAACATACTTCAACGAAAATGTGTTAGTGTGCGTGTTGTGACACTTGTCACTCGTCCGTACACAAATAGAGATCGAGGTTTGCAAGATTTGTCTTTGACGTGTGTCATTTTCTATGTATTTGTGTCGTCATTACAGATTGGATTTTGTATGTAAGCGTGTGAGAAGTGCGACTGTGTGCACCTTTCCCCCCGCGAAAAATGGCAGAAAGATTTGTACGGTGAGATATCGCTTGGGCCCCTCCCTTCCGATGTGTCGGAAGCCGGTGTTGCTCGAAGACTGACAACACAAATTTTGACTTTGACTTTGGATTAAAAAATAAAATATGTTTATATCAATGACAACCTTACAAAGTTATTTACATTTTAAATTGACACAATGTTATGTCATTCAACTACACACATACATGTATTCTACTTGCTGGGGTTGAAACATACAGATTTTTGCACTAATGTTTAACAAACTGTATCTCAAACAAAACTGTAAGTGTTAGAAATATTAACGTGATTAATAAGTGAGAATTAAAGTACGTAGCATAAACAATTCCCCGTATGCGCAAAAGTCCTTCGTTCTGTTCCACCCGATATACGTATAGGCTCAGGACCAAAAATACTTATGATTTTTAACAGTCGTTAATACTTACTAGTCGCAGAGCTGCACTGTTTTATATGCTACTTCATTATTTGGGAAAAATCGTAAAATAATCAACGTAGCATCAAAAAAAACGATTTAGTGAGTCTTATTACGATAGCATAAGGTCTAGTTATCAAACGGTTTGTTTGTTACCGGCCGATAATATACAGTTATCGTTTTTTAATAGAATTCACCCGGAACACAATTGTCACAATCAATTTTACTAATGGTCTTCCCGTGTAGCCATATATTATGTAGAATTTTGTTTGTAGAGATATAATTATTAAAATGAATGCACTTTGTTCGTTAAATTTAAATGTCATTCTAGAGCTACAGAGGAATAACGAACTATTATATGTATCCTTTGAACTTTCAAATCACAGTAGGTATTAGGCTTTATTGTAGGTACATTGACGAGCTCACCTTTAATGATTTGAGCCACAAATGTTGTTTTCAGTGGTCTAAGAACTCTAAATGTGATTTTTTGGTCATTTGAAGAGCTGCGAACGTACCTACAAAGAACCTAGCTTATAACCTTTAATGATGTATTATTAAATAACGTAACAGACGTTTACTTAAACGTTCTAGTGCTCGACATGCAGTATATACAATTATTATACATATCGATTTCGACCACGGCGACTGCTTCAACTCCGCTGCTGAAGACGTTAATGTGCCCATTGTGGCTTACGTAGCCGATCTTATTAACAAAGTAATGTAGTAGTAGTAGTAGATGACACCCCGCTGCTCTCTACTGGCTATGACAAGTTTAGATGACATCAACCTACAGGGGCAGTGACGAGCACTCGGACTTTTACCTTAGAAATCGCAATCCTGTAGCAATAAACAATATGCGATGTTACGAAACGTTCAAAAGGAAAGCAATTCTAAACGACTCATCATAAAGTACATTTGGGTCAGAAACCAGCGTATCGATGGCTCAACAAAGACGAATTCAAGCCCGAGGCAACGATCACTTCCAATCAGCGCTGACCGGAGCTATAAACACTTCGACGTGTCGCAACTTTCGCACCACGTCGCGTCGCGTCGCAGAGAAACACAGACAGTTTGGTACATACAGATTTTACTGGAATGACACTCGAAATAATCACACAGTACAGGTAAATTTCAACCAAAAAAGGCGAGGTTTAACATAAATGAAAAAAAAGGAGTTTTATGAATATAAAATGTGCACTTAACTATGGTAGTGAAATGCTTTCAACTTATTCTGAATAACAGTTTATTCCTTAGCTATTTTAAGAGTCCGCAGGAAGCTCTGTTCTCCATACAAACATAGTTACACTCTCATTATAAAACGACTACCTATATTGCTCTGAAACTTTGTACCTACTTACAATAAGATAAGGTATGTCTATGCTTGTAAGTAATTAGTATACGTAGCGTCAGATACCTATCATAGATAGAAAAATACTGCGATTTAAAGTTTTTCATGCAAATCTTGTTTTTGCTCTATTTCGTTTGTTTAATAAGCGGTAATAAAATGTAAAATAAGCTGGAGCTATATAAACTTTGTAGTTTACAGGCATAGATATACCTCATGTCATTGTATGTGCAACGTTTCATTACAATCCAACATGCATTTTTAATATGAGAACTAAACTCTGTTTGTATGGGAAAGTGAAACTCCGCCGAGCTTGCTGCGGCATAACAACTTTCAAAATATTAGAAAAAAAACCTATTTCAGTGAAACCTATTTCAGTTGTAGTAGTAGGTACAACAAGAACAAGGGGTTACACTTTTATGATCGTTATCCTGAGCAGATCTGGCTTAGATTCGCTGTGCAGTGCGCAGTCGCGGCGCGGTCCCAGCTGCATCAATCACGGCGCCGCCGCGGGCGCATCCCGCCCACGCAAGCGCGCATACATGGGAACATTGTATTCTGCGTAATGCAGAGCGGGTTGCATCAACTGTTTTAAGAGACAAGTGGACGAACAATACAACCATTTCTCTATCTATACAAACGTAATCCCCATTTTCCTCACTGGATATTGACATTTTCTATATGGCGTTTAAATGCTTTTTCTTAAGTACAGTTCCATAAATTGCTTATTTGTTTAAAGGCGTTAAGATATTTTATGGTAAAGTAAATTGGGCCAAAGACGCTAATTATAATCACATTTAAAACTCGTCCCGTGTCTTTTGATACATTTGTATTCATTGAAATTTCCACAAGCGAATATTACCTTAATTACAAAACAAATGAGCTACAATCATTTTCATTCCGTTTACAAATTAAATAAATACACAGAGAATAGTTGATAAATGAAAACATTATGCGATTGGTTATCTGATAAAAGCGTAGCGGCGGCGGTAGCAGCGGTGGCAGCGCCTGCGGGGCGCACGGCGGGACCTATCTGCTCACAACACATTTTATGTATACTAATATATCGGTCTCCCTGCTATATCTTGGTCTCTAGATCCTCAACCAGTATACATATTCCTAGATCAGTTTTGCGCTGGACTTTTTTGGAAAATGATGTAAGAAGTGGTTGTTGAACAACAGGGCGGGTGTGAGGGTTGCACTCGCGCGCTGTATCGCGAGCCTTCGGGGTGCACTATACCAAGACACGCTTGAAACAAAATGTCTGAAACTTTGGTTCAGCATACATTGAATGTTGTGATCGACATGTGTAAGTAAGTATGTAAACTAAAGCGATAATGGATGATGTTTGTTGTTGAGATCGTAAAGATTGTTAGAGTGGCTTGATAGAGGTAAATGTAGGATTTTATTAAAGGCATTACAGTGCGTAATGGACGATGTCCCGAGGCCGCGACACTTTATGAAGACATTCTTCACGCTAATGAGATAATAAAACAGTTCGTGGGAAGTCTTACACACACACACGCACATACATGGGGAACATAAGTTTAAGTTGATCGAGCAGATGAGCCATTAGTAACCTGTTTGTACTGACATCGTTAAAACTTCTTTCATATTATGTTTTTGTCATTACCATATAGCAGAGCCTCCTATGTTACAGAAAATAAGTAAAGCAATTTCGCCTTCCAATAGTGTTAACGTACCTACCTCAGATTTAATAGGTTAAATCTGTGGTCACCTCTTTCTTACCTTTTTTAACCGACTGCGGTACAACCAAATCAAACGTGGTTTATGATTTAACTACATTTTCAACTTTTACCACCATATCTATCTACGGTGACACTAATAATATTCAAAAGTTCTTTAGCCGAATTCTCTTTATTTGATATTTAGGTATAGGCTGCAATTCAACTGATTTTCAAAAGTTTCATTCCAAAGATTAATTAATAGTTTTTCAAACGTTACACCAGTTTATAGTAAGTATATTATGAAACTGTGATGTATTGTAGTAGTGACAACATATCAGCACCGTGTCACAATATTCGCGTCAAACAATAAATTATGCCTCTCCTGGGCAGCAACCAGTTTTCTCGATTATAAGTTATAACCACGTCTGTAGCGACCGTAATAATTTCGACGTAAAACATAATAATTAGCGTCGACAATCCATCTCCGCACCGCACTTGCCCACAGCGACACTCGCATTGAGCAAAAAATCTCTAAATACATACTGTACCGGCCTTTATATGTAATTATACCAGTTTTGCATAGACTTTAATTTCTCATAGTTATATAAATTATTTGGTGATGTAGGAAAGGGACTCGCGCACCGCAGGTTCTGCACGTCACATATTTTATTATAAGTTTTGGTTGCCTTTGTTCTTTCATTTAAACGAACAATCCGATCCATGTAATTCAAAAATCTAGTGTTAAGTGTCTAATCGGGATGTAAATCGAATATTATGAGTACATTCATCTGAGTACCTAAGTATTGTACCTACATAGTTATCAAGATACAGCCATTTAAAGTTTGCACAAACCATGGAAGATCAGACACAGGGTATACGCTTAGTGATAGGATTACTGGCCCTTCGCATACGGAACCCTAAAAAAGCAAATTAAGTGCTCCAAATTTGAGTGAGCATTTATAGACCATAAATCTTAGCTCACAAATGGCGGGTATATAACAATGAGGTTGCTTTCTCGCAATCGCATCGTGATGAAACGGAGGCTTTAATCGGCCGTAATTCTCAATAATCATAGTTTAGGCGTTGCGGAATACGAGAGGGGGGGGGGATCACGAGCCTCAGGCCAGATATCATTTAGCTACTAGACGAACTGTATAAGAATAAGACTAATCTTGGTCCCCACACACGGACGCTTCTTTATACAAATTAAATATTTTAAAAGAGCCCTTTTGTGTGGTGAGTCTTAGTAAACTCTTCATGAGGTAGTTCATGGCCTGCGGTAAGGTTTGCTTGCGGACATGGCTTAGGTATTCTGACACTTTAAATGTGCTGAGTAGTGAGTACCCATGTCTGAATAAGTATTACTGCTATTATTTGATTTCAGTATTAGGCGGCAATCGGCATATAAAATTGAAAATGTATTAACTAATAAATTGGGTAACTACCCAAGGTTTTTTTTTTACTTATTTTTGGGTAGAAATAGGTAGATAGCGTTTAAAGTCTTATTTAAACAAAGATAAGCATCCGTCTTCAATAATACCTATCTAAGAGTGAAAGTGTGAGACTCATCTCAGATCATTAGGTACCAATGTTATCACGACATAGGGATAAATGAAAAATGTTATCATTTGGATTTTGGAAGTGTCGATATTGTGAGTTAGGACAATTAATCCTAGACGGATCAAGGCCAGAGTAAAATAAGTAGGCTGCTTTGTATGAGTATATACCTACATTGTGCATAGGAAAAAAATAGTAGGTATTCATAGTATGCATATGTAACCCCTTTGTTTTTTTTTGTGGGGGTGGTTTGTAACTTCATTTCTTAAGTACCATTTCACCCATGTTAGCTCGAATTCTACAGTCAGCTCCAGTGACGTTAGAGTCAGTAGGGTTAAGTATGTATGCAGAGTAGGAATCTCAGATCTCTATAACTGATTGTACTTTTATGCACGTGCCTCATTCAAAATAACACGCCACAAGCGTGCTGCATTCAGTACAAATACTATTATTGATTTACGCTGGTTACGGTCTCCAAAGGTTTAGATCAGAGTGATCGGGTCCTATCGGTCTTTGGTGTTAAAGGGTAAAATTTACTTTCGGTCGTTATGTAGTAAGTAAGTAAGAAAGGGCGAAAGATAGACTACTCTCCTGTATCGTTCGCTTGTCCGCCCACGCTGCGCCCGCGCCGCGCCGCGCCGCGCGCCGGCCACCCGCGGGCGACAAACCTCATGTGCTCGATGCTCGTGCTAATGGCTCTTTGTCCGATACTTATGGGCCCGCCCGCAACACCCGATACAACTGATGACAGTGGGATTATGTGGGTGACGGACGGACGTGACAACTATACTGAAATAGGAGTCCTGGTACGAACAACCATACTAACGATAACTGAGAAGTTAAACATTTGTTTGTTGCGAGCCCCTCTTGGTGAACAAAAAAAAAATCATTTTTATTAGGTATTACAACAAAACGAAAATATTTATATTTGAATTTTCTTTGGTGACGCGTTCAATACCCTCCTTGCTGTTTTACCACGTCTATTTTAGGGAGAAGTGCTAACTGGCCACGATTCTAATACGATAACTAATCGAGAGTATCGAAACCTTATATTCTAAACTTATTTGATTTTTATTACGCCTGTAAGTACTTTACTCATTAAATTTAAATTCACTTTTAGCAATATAATAGTTGCTGCTATGACAGGAGACAATAAACCATGACATATTTTTTTGGGCTATTTATAAAAAGAATCTAAAAAATTACGTAGAAACACCAGTCCCCATGTGACCATATCTCCCAGCTCCAATTGGTCGCTTACTTATTTAAAAAAGTACTTATCATGATTTCACTAAAGTCATTTACATTTATAGAGACATTTCAATCTCGACTTAGTTTTAAAATGTAATCACTGCTATAACATTAATTAAGAAACAGTAAATTGAATTTAATAGAAAACGAGACTAAATCTTCAGGTTAGATCGTAACGACATTTCTGTACCGGAAGTAGGTATAGTGCTCAAATAAACGCATTATTGATATAGTTAACTAAGTATATCGTGTATAATAAAGATTTCGTGTTTTTCTTTGGGCAATCCGGAGAGTGTACAAAAACCCGAATCTGTTTAATGAAGTTAATGAACCGTACCACCGCGGGTCCCACCGTGCACCGCACTCGCTCATTCTTAAACTCGATTTTATTCATTCCTCTTATAGTAAAATTGTGACCTCTAGATTAGGTAGTATAACTAAACTCTTTTTTATAAATGAAATATTACAAAATAAGTTGATTTTTATACACAAAAATACGGCCCGCTTAAATAGGGACGCTGGTATTCGATATTATCGGTTTTACCAAATCATCAAGTTATATTAGTATCTGAGTTAAAATTAAATTAGATTAAATAATGATTTATTTCGGAATTTTATCCATATTGTATTAGTAGTTTTTTACTATTATGCTTAACCTATGTTAGTGATATACTATTATACTAACTTATTATATTACAAGTAAGTACACAAATAAATAATTATTATAAATATATATAATTTGAATCTAAAGCTACACTAATTGACTTCATAATGTTGATAATTTAGTGATAAGAATATCCGCTCCCGAACCCAAACCTGATTGAGTCATAATCCCGACTAAAACCAATAAACACTGCTTTATTCAAAACGACCGGTCGTGGCCAATGGCCACGCCAGCCAACGGTGGCGGATTATTGACCATTTTTTGTCAAGCTATGTCATAACTGCGTGTCAACTTCGACAAAGTCTATAAAAAAAAAGGTGAGAACCAAAGTATATTGTGTAACCAAAAGCGCTCATATTACACCTTGGAACGTAACTGGATACTTGTAACTTGTTTAAACGATATTAAAGCGTTTATCGCGCACAATTGGTATTACATTCACGCAACACCAACCAATGTACCCTGAACGACCTGACCTGCCTATATACAGAGCCTATTGCGTCTAATCCTCTACTGATAGCTAACATTATCGCCGGCAACAGCCAACTTATTAGCTCAGCCCGTTATTTCGAGTGATCATAACATCGTACCGCATAAAACACGTCGGCCAATATATAATTTGCACAAATCATTGTCCGTCCGTCCGTCTGTCGCAAGGCGCGGCAATTTGTGGCCCACGACGACAACGTTGCGACACTCTCGGCAAATATACGGTTCACAACTAGATCACCTTAATTGAAATGGGAATTGATTTTGTTTATTTTAACCAAAATATTACAATTTACCAGAAAAACCAAGCCGCGAGTTAAAATAAACGGATTTAAGATTTCTACGTCGATAATCTCGGTTAATAACATTTTGATTTTAGCGTATTTAAATTAAAAGAATACTTACTTAACTACATATACTGCCACCAAAATACTGAGTGGTGATCTCAACAATGTGTACAATACACCCAGTTGCATAAGTGCATACCCTCTTTATGAATGAATTGGTAGGTATGCATTTCTGCAGCTCACTGTACTGGTAGTGAAGCAATTGAAAAAAGAAAACATCCCTGACTACACATACTTAAGCAGGAAGAAGTACGTCACGACAATATTAAAATAGCAAAATAATTGGTTATCTTTGAATTAGAAATGATAAAGGTATTATACGAGGTAATTTTGAGAGGTCAGAGTCGTGTGTCTTACTCGTATTAGTCTTATTACCGTCCGATCGATATAATTAAGTAGCGGCCAGATTATCGAACGTAATTATCGGTCGACCAATCACAATTTCATTACATCATCCAATCAGCAATGATTGGGTGCTTGTGAATTTTCGCGTTAACTTTATTGTACCTATGTAGATGTACATTTTAAAGGGAAATGAGCTGCTATATTGTACTTCGAGCTTTCATTATTTTTTTAATTAAGGGTTTGGTGTTGGTATCCTTGTATTGTATGTTTCACTGTAGCGTCGAAATTACCGAGCCGATCTTGATCGATCATCATTAAATGAAAGCAAAAAAATTATAAAGATTTTTTTAATTATAAAGGCAAAATTTAAAAAAACGTCACCGCTTCAGATAAGACTCGAACTTGCAACCTTTCGGAACACTGGTTTGATCACTTCTACTGGGGGCCGATTTTTGAAATTCGACCGCTCGATTTCGTGTATTTCGTTCAATAATATCTCCACAACTAGGCATTTAAATTCTACTAATAGAATTGAAAACAAGTGGTCAATACCACTAGATTCCCAATTTCTATCGCTCGTATTTCAAAAATTAGCATTTCGCCGTTTTCCACTGATTTTAGAGTGACGAAATCGAACGATCGAAATTCAAAAATCGGCCCCCTGAGCTACCAAAGGTTAACAAAAGCGCGTGAATTTTCCATTCCTTCATTTTCGTTTACACGCTTTGTTTGTTTTCGATATTGACAAGTATAAGTATTTCTAAAAATGCTGTGATATAAAAGGAATCGCGTCTGATTCGCTACTTTTGAAGCTGACAGTTTCTAGGCAATACTTAGGAAGTACAGTCCATGTTTTTACTTTGCTGTTACCTCCGCCGTCGCGTCGTTCTATCTATTAAGGACAGGCTACTAAAGTAATTTAACTAAAACTGCACGACGGCATTCCGTAAATGGTCATTATCGCAACTGCTTTCCGTTAGGAGAGTGGGAGCTCTATCTATGTTTATATTTATAAGAAATTAGAAAAAGACGAGTTGCAATTATCTAGGTTCAACTTTCACTGATATTTGAACTTCCTTAGTATCAAACCATTAAGGCTGCGTTTTCACTAGAGATGTGCGATGATGCGTAGCGAGGAACTAGGGATTTATTAGAGTCACTGCATTTACCTTTCCTCGCTCAGCGCAGCTCTAGACGACAATTTTCTATTGTTTCTTAACAAACACATCCCTCGCTACTCTCGCTACGCATTCTCCCAGATCTCTGGTGGAAATGCAGCCGAAGACTTGCTTATCAATTTCAATTATGTACCTAGTTAAATGAATTACATTTACATATTTATAATGTGCAGCTGGGTGTACAACATAAAATGGGATTAGGGTAAGATTACGAGTAGGTATTAAATGCTATAGATTCTTCGGTGTCGGTCGAGGCAGCAATATTTGCGACAGTTAATCCGGAGCCTCGAGAAACCCCGCCCTGCGACTTCATAAAAACAGCCGAGATACTTCATAAAACCAAATTAATTATATTTACGACGTGCACTTCCCTTCAAGTATTATTTCATTAAGTTTATTTTACATATTCATAAACAAAGTATAGGTTAATCACGAAATTGCAGCTGTAAGGCTGTATCAATCGACGTGGCTCTTAACTTTATAACTATAATTATATTGTTGTGTTCGTTAGGACGAGTTCCGTGGGGTGTAATTAGGTCGACACAAAAAAGGACCTCCCATCGCCGCGGTAATAATGATGTGGTCGATTTTGTGACATTACGTTAATTGCTAATGAATAAAATTTGTGACTACATGTGTTAAGCGATTTAATATGATTAAACGTAATCAGGAATTGCGTGAAAATTGCACATAAAATATGGCGGATTATACGAGCGACCTTTCATTACATGTTATGAATACATAAATATGTATTTGAATAAATTTTATTCAAATTGCACTTGCAAATAAAATCGTCTCCGCATCAACTAGACCTAGTAGGTATCATTGAAAGATATAACTTACAATTTAATATTGCTGACATACTGACTGTGAAATATATTTCGCAATTTGGCATCTGGCTAAAGCAATATCTTTTTATAATTATTTTGTTTAATTAGGTTTACTTATACCTAGGTAAATAAAGTTACTTACAATTGATCTCCACATCATCTCCACTGATTGAAGTCACAGATAGACTCATAATAAGTCACGTATAATAAGTAAATATCCTGCAGCTATTGGAGTTGAGAATAAAAACAAAGTAGAGAACATACTTACCTCACATTTACTTTAAGGAGGAGTCTCATTTTTTATTATGATTGAAATATTTCGGTGTCAATATCGATAACACGTGAGTCGATAT
Source organism: Cydia splendana (assembly GCF_910591565.1). NCBI lineage: Eukaryota > Metazoa > Arthropoda > Insecta > Lepidoptera > Tortricidae > Cydia > Cydia splendana. The sequence goes on from NC_085977.1 coordinate 246,022, forward strand.
TTAATTAATCAGTGGTCCATTTTGCGCCACTAAAACCGGGCTATGACCATAACATTCTGGCTTTGTACCTACTGATTCTCTTTGTTATTTTTTCTTCGTGTGTTTGATAATCGTTGGTAATACAAGGACTTCTTGTGGTTATGTTGCGGATACGATAAAATTTGATCATTATTGCGGATGACTGGGCCCGACAATTCAGGAACATAACATTTGATACCAAAATGATTAAAGTCAGTCCCGCTCGCAAACATTAACTAATACATTAGCGTAAGGAGGCACCGATCTAACTATGTTGGTATTATTATTTTCGATTCGTTGCAGCAGCGGCGCATGAATTTACGATACATGCAAACAAACATGAGGAATACACTTGAGAGCCACCAGAGAGAGTACACATCTCACTTTGTATTTATATACAATGTTTCTTAGTTTTAACTGCTGGCATATGTCGACGTGCCTAACGTTTTTTAGTCGCAAGGCGTTAATGGCTGCCGTGTTTTTATAATGATATTACACGTAATCTACCACGCATCAAAAACATTTAATGAAACTCATAAACAAGTGAAGTGGTTGTTAAAATTTATCATGCTGATAACCATCTAGCCGCGCCCGAGCACCGTTACACACAAAATTAACAAAATGTAGCAACCAGAAGCTGCGATACCTACTCTTATTTATATTAAAGAATGTCTTAACTCGCGTACTGTTTCCAATAATTACAGTCTTTTGTTCGAGGTCACAATTTACCGAAAACTTATAAAAAGCGTATTAATATCCTGCGCTCGCGGCTGCCTGCGCCTGCGCCCCGCCCGCTCGTTTAACGCCTCTACTCCCGATTTAATTCGACGATTACCGCCTCAACAAACCGAATAGAGCGACCGTCCCGCACGTGAGAAACCGCCTTTATAACCGTTGCTTAAACACCACGCTAACCGCAATGAAGGTTTATTTGAATACGACGATTACGTGATTTCTCTAACTGCATAAAAAACGTTTAAAGTTACACGAAAATCGACTCTATGCTTTTCTCAGAAGGGCCATAAGAACCGCAGAGAGATCGTCGGTAAGCTATCGGTCGTTGCCCTCGTCAAGCGCGAGTTGGCTAATTGATGTTAATGGGTTAATTTTTACGAGGAGTTCTCGAGAAGTGTGTCGCCGTGAGAACCACAACTAGATCACTATCGCACTTATGAAATGTTACGGTCAGATTTCTTTTCTAACACGTCGTTAGTATTTATGTCAGTCAATAATCTAGACACTGGTGTGAGAATCTAATGCTTGTGTCAAGAGACGGAGCAAAGGTGGTTAAATAATAATTAGACTATCCATCTCCATACAAAAGACAGGAATTGTTCATTGTACGATGTTGATTTACAAAAAAAAAATCTTTGTGTTTGGTATTAGACTTACGAAGTCATTTTATAAAAATATAGAGTTTTATTATTAAATCGTCTCTATTTAATATTACAACAAAGTATCAGGTCAAAGAAGTTAATTGTAACGCTATTCGTTGAAGTCTACTTTCAATATTTTATGCGTTGCAGTAGATCTGTCGATTCAGTTTCTGATGAATTTACTCTAATAACGTAGGTTTTCGTAAGCGGGTCTAGTCATAGATCACTCAAATGCCAAGCGAGTAGCAACAAATCAACGGTGTAGGTACCTACTAAATAGAAGGTTTTCCACAAATATCGTGACCGGGGTCCCGAGGCGCGCACGTACGTTTCCTGGGGTGGTTAGTGATGAGACACGGTTCCCGGGATTGGTATTTACTAATAGTAGCTGGGATTCTGAAACATTTGACCATGCTGTACAAAACGAAACAGAGTATGAATTTGACTTGTAAATATAATTTGATTAATTTTATTTGGCTATCTATTTTTATTGTTCTGGGTGATGCTTGATGTTTTAAACAGAAATACTGCTTTCATTCACGCTGTAGATACCTAATTTTAGGTGCAAGGAGGAAACACAGCAAAAATGCAAAACCATGAAATATTTTACTTTACAATAAAGTAGGTAGGTACGATATATATTTGTAATCGTGTCTTTATCTTTGTGTGTAATGTTATACAATAAATCATAAGGAACGCGAGTTCACAAACCAATGTTCCCAAATTATATTTACAGGACTCTAATACATTGGCAATAACGTCGTGTAAATATATTCTTGGAACGTTAGCATGTAAAGATGTTTGTGAGCTCTGCCGTACAGGTAGGTAGGCGCCAATGCGCTGTCGTTATGGTATAAATACCTACTCTTGATGGTTTTAATAGCCATAAAACGGCGCATGTATCTTATGGGGTTGTACTAATCTAAACTCCCCAAAATCTTCCATAGAAATGTAACTGCCGGGACCTTACGTAGACATCACTAAAGCCCTGGGCGGTCCCGGCGCGGCGTGATGGATGCGCGTGCGAGTAATTGACAGCGACATGCGCGCGCGCCGCCACCGCCCAACGCAGGGCAACCCTTAATTGAACGGTTTAATTGCATTCGTTTATAATTGCGATTCCGGGATATTAATGGCATTTCGTTTTAGATTAATGCCCACTGCATTTAAAAGTCGTCGTATCTGTTAAATATGGGGTGTAATAAAACGGAGCAACTGCTTTTCTAGGGAAGCCATGGAATAAGATAACTTATGAAAAGGATATATAAAAAAAACTGAAATAAACATTTATTTTTATTTTTTTTATATTGTGGCATAGACTTTGATCGTTTCATGAAATGCCAAATTGTAGAATTGATCACTTGATGACATGGTTAGGTAAGGTTTGACTTTTTAATAATGTGACCAACCGATCATTTCATAAAGTGATTGCCATATCATGAAATTACCAATTCTAAAATCTGTCTATGACATAAACATAAAACACGTTGGGACACTACATTATTGTTAACATGGTAACAGTTTCAGGCAATTTGTGTTATTTATAGGTAGGTGGGTAATATTGTTATTTGAAATTTCACGTCAAGATATTTATAGAAAATCAAATTAAAATAAAATCTTTCATGAACAAAAAGTAGCAAAATTTTAGATCCACCTCTTTTACTTTTGCGTAGTCGATGTGTATTGAAAATAGTTGCAAAGTCGTGACCGCTACACTTAACTTTCAAACACATTCCAAAAGCACCTCAGGAGTCTCGGGACCACATACTTTCAAGAGCACTCGCATTTCTACGCTACTTCGTAGGGAAGACTTTTATGGTCAAATCCATTTGAAATGCAAACATTTTAACTGCGGGCTTAGTTGAAAATTATGTTGTCGTTAAGGGCAATGAGTGGTTTTCTTAGTAACTTAGTGTGGTAGTTATTACCTAGGCATGCAATAATTCCTCTTTGAGCTACTTTTTGGAATGGCCTATAGTCATTTTGGAATGACCTATAGTCAGAATTACAGGTTTGTCTGGTGGAGAAATCTAGCTGTCAATATTTAGAGTCAGGCACAGATCCGTTTGCAGACTGATCCACCAGAGCCGTCTGTCAGACAGATCAGACAGACACGTCTGTACAGATATTCCTAGGTAAAAATGCGGGTAGATACGTACAATTTTGGCTTTTCTACTTCCTCAAATTATCCTCATGGGGAAAAACAAAAATATAGCTCTCTGATACTCTTCAAGTCAGTCACTAGGGCTGGCTGGTGAGGTGACGGCTAACTCTTCCTCTTAAACTTTATTATATACAAATATTATTATTTTATGCTCTATTCAGCACAACCAAGGTTCGCGCCCACGGTCTATGACCACCACACGTATAGAAATGTAAAAAGTATTCTAATCACCGTCATCGTACTAGTAGCGCTTAGTATGAGAGAGAGAAACTTCTTAAAAAGTATACTTAGGTATCGCGACGACATAAATAAACTAAACCACATAGATCCTGTAGCTATCAAAAGCTCAATGTCGATCGTGAATGACAATCGCAACACCTTGAGAAATGCAACGATCTACGATTCAATCAGCGTCGGTTCCCGCGGTATCGCACCTGCGCCTGCCGTGTTCTGCTGCGCGGGCGCAAGCTTGACAACCTAGTGTAACCAGCGCAACATGGCCGCTTGACCCGTGAGAGGATTTCTCCAAAACATACTTTTAGTATTTTCTTACCTACCTAATAATTGTTATTTTAGTAATTGAAATATTTCAAATTAAAGTGAATTTTATGTTATTCCGACACAGAATCAAAAGCTCTTTTGATTTTAATGGGAGGGAAAAATGTTAACCTACATATGTACATACAATAAGTAGCGGTACCTAGCATAAAAGAGGGTTTCAAATAATGAAAATGGAAATAATGGGACATTTTTTCTTTTACTAGAATGGAAAGCTAGATAGAAAAAATTCGAGCTCAATTCTGAGTGAAATAATAATTGCAGAAAACTTTGCAAACAAAAAAGGGTCAACATTTTTAAGAAATCCTCGTAGCATCTATGCCTGCCCGGAGAGGTTGCTTAAGAGGGGGGGGGGGGGGCAAGCGCGGCGTGCCATATCTATTGTTCCCTTCTAATTTCCTAGCCTCGAGACCCCTTCTTATACTGGTTTACTTGGTCCCGCGATTGGAATACTTGCCAACGCGCGAACAACGCGCATTATTCAAATTAGCCGCACGTACCGACCGCGCATAAATATTGTGAGCGAGCGACTTGCATAATTACTGCTGCAGATCTGATCGAGGCTGTTCACCAAGCTTCCTAATCTTTTCAGCAGATCAATAAAGATCTTCATTGCCATCATTACAGCCTCCTGTTGCCCACTGTCATTTAATCTTGGTTCTGATGCCACCCACGGCTCGCACCTGATGTAGAGCGGCGTCAGATCTCGACATTAACTTGCTAGGTGTTGAAGTTTGATGCCAAGCATGGTGCGCATAAGGATATATCCACCAACACATGCCCGCAATGTTCGCGAACATTTAGTAACAAGATCGGCTACGTCAGCCACTTGCGAGCACACCAGAGACAGCAACGGAGTTGATAGCAGTCGTCGTGGCCGAATCGGCCGTGAAGTTATTATTATCATATATATAAACCGGGCACTCGTCAAGAAACTAGTGTTCATCGTCTTAAATACATAATACTTTCATTATCCTAATCTCCAGCTGCGTATTTTGGCAGGACAGGAGTAAGTAGTTCTAACTTAATTTGAAGTCCAGCGTAAATATATACAGACAATTCCATAAGCACAACGAAGACCGCCGTTGGAAAGAGAATTGTGCATGTTTTGACTAGACATTCTACAATTTACTCAAATCGAAATAGAACAAGATGAGCGATTATGCATAGGTAGTCCTTACTTACCAATGAAGAGGTCAATTTATACTAGTGATGAACCAGAAATAGGCGACGTTTTGCGAGTAGACGCCGCACAGGCGTGTAAATCAGCGCGCAGCGGGACCCGGGAGCGGCCGCTTCCTTATCTATTATGTGTGATAGCGATTTATAGGATCAAGCGCAAGTGGAGCTGCGAGCGCTGCGTGACGGAGCCCCGGAAGCCAATCGTCCTTTCTAAATACACACAAACATAGTTATTATGCAAAGGGTACAGTCAACTCAGCTATTATTTATGATGCAAAAGAATGATGAGAGAACTGCAACCCAAAATGTATCTCGGTCCTTCGATCCTGAATAATCCTGAAATCAACAGAAAGTCGTTAAAATTAGTTGGTTTCGTTGTGACATCACAGAATGTGATCTCATACTATCGGCCCGATTCGAACTTTAAGTTACGTTAAATATTTGGTCTAGATACGATATCGATTAGATATGTCTGTGTCAAAGGTGACGTTTTTGTTTGAAGAAACGTACACAATTGGAGTGTATCGCGTAACGTAGCTTATGGTTAGGATCTTCAAATACCTGCTTTACACAGTCTTTATCATATTCATTACTCTGTACGCATTTTGACCTGGGATGGCGTAACATTTTCGTGCTGCAAGTATGTAAGGTTAAATTGCAATAATTTCGTCATCGCCGCAGAATGTATGTTGTATCGCATCGCTATCTACATCGGCACACGAAATGAAGCAAGCGGCCAGTAATATCTCCCAATAAATCCGTGCTGGCCGTATTGTGCAGCCAATCTGTTTACCAAACGTGTTGTACTCGTCCTTTAGCTAGTTTCTAGTATAATTTGGTATAAAATTCGTCGTTCATTGTCGACGCCATTTAATAAAACACTAGATTTCGTTGATGATATTAATTAGTTTAGTTTCGAACGATGATTAAATTATAATTCCGATGTAAGTTTTATGTCTTTTAATTGCCTCCTTGTTTATTATATTATGAGACTGGCAATTTAAATATTTTAAATTAAACTCCTTTATAAATTGTGACCGAGTTTAAAATAATAAATCCATTATAGAAAGTAAACAAAAATATCTCTATTTTGTGAAATGCATATGAAAACTGCTTTGTTGACGATAACGAGCCATGGCGTTGTGTCGCCTGTTGCCTGTCGCTATGCCAGAAATGTTTTGGTCGACAAATCTTTTTAGTTAACAACATGCCTCGGGTGTTTCGTTTACGTGAACGATATTCACGACAACGTTACTGAGTGGTACTTATTCTGGTTTCTGGTGAAAATTATTGGGTTTACTTTGTGAATGCGGGCTCAGTATGGAGCGAGCGCAAACCGATCGTATCGGCCCCTCGCGATATGATACGATACCTCCGATACTTGTAATGGCGAGTAAACTGTTTGGAAATTACGTTGGCACTGATAAGTTGCGCGAATAAGACGTAACGACCCCTCATTGTGGGAAAGATCGACTCTTATAGTGGGAGGGGGTCCGACGGCGGGAGCTGCCACTTTATTGCTTTTAATGGCACGTTCCATCTGCCATGCTGGCTGCTGGGATAAGCATTTGTAATCCGGTATCTTGGTGCTCTAGATAATCTGTATTTTGATCATAGAAGTAGAATATACATATACATAAACCTACATTACATAGTCCCGCCCACTATACACATATATCATTTTCGTGTTTACTTAAGCAATTTTTTCAATGTGTGCCTAATATTTTCCCATTGTTGGTAATAGTATTAGGGAGTGGCAAATCTTGATAAACTAGTTCCCTGTCTGACTGCATGCGTGCAATGGATATTTTAGAGATAGTAGTGTAAGATACATATTAAGAAACTTATATATTACGCTTAAGGTTAAAGAACTCGAGGCATTTTTTCCATAAGCTAACAGCATTATAAATTGCTGTCAAACTAAAGCTGAACTTATTCAGTCCAAACAAAACGGATCTAAAGCTTTCAAAACTATTTCTGGACTAAAATAGAAACGCGATCCTTTCATTTCATTCAGCGTTAATCCCCATTGAAGCGCCATAATCTTCTCACAAACTAACTCATAAGTCATGTGGCATAGTGATAACTCTGTCCCTTTGTTCTCACTGCTTGCGTTTGCGCAGCTGATCTAGATTTTCGGAATAACCAGTGTAGCATGACCTAAGGATCCTTAACAATAGAGAGCGCCCTAAAACTGGCTCACTCTAGATCTGAGTTAGCATGGCAAGTAGTTGGAATAAGACCCTGATCCGCGCTTTGTCCGCAAGCGACGACGCGCTGCCGAGAGGCGTGAAGTGCATAAATCCTGGCCTGTCGCTATTCTAATCGCATACCAAGCAAGCACCAAGCCCTAAACGTGACCTTGTAATCCGTAGAAACTACGTGCGATCAAAGATCTTTGTTGTGAATGTCTAAGACTCTGTAGGCAATGCGAGGAATGTTGCGTGAACAGGACGTCTCCTCAGGAAACGGCTCCCACACTAAATTGAATTAACTTCATATGAATCCTGCCATATACGTGCGAAGAAATTATGACAGGTGCCGACGGGTTTCTTTGTGTGTTTTTACGTGGGACCGAGAATGAGGCTGGTGAAATGTTTTACTGCGCCGCTGTTCGAATGGCTCATAATTTACTTGGCACTTGATGATATTGTCGTGTTGATGGAGAGTTCTTATCCTTATATTACATTGCGATGTTAAAAAAATATCCATACATCTTCAAATCCTTTGTCAACTACTATTAAAATAATGCTTGACATACTGTCTCTAAAATTGCAATAAACTTTTGTATCTAATTGAAAATTGTTTCCAAAATGACCTTAAGCATCATAAGATACCTAAACAAAATATGAGTCCAAATCTACCAAAAAGAACATTAAAACTTATATACTAAAACTACAAATAAACACAGCACAATACATACATTATTAAATAATCTAAAATAAACCACCCTGAATCGTACCCGGCTCAAAGGTCCCCATTATTCCCGCTGCGTTCCCCCGCTGAACTGCAATGGAAACCTGCTGGACCAGATACGACCCAGAGCGAGGATCGCAGCCCCTCTCGCGCAAACGACGCCCCAATTCCCTAAAAAAGGCGCGAGCCTCTAACCCCCACGGGCCTGACGTCTCGATAGCCACCGGCACAAAGTCGTACGAGGATTCCAGCGCGAAATACTTCGCGTGCTTAGCCCTTGCCGCGGACTCCGCTGCTGAGCCAGCACAGCTTGTGGTCTGCCTCAAATGAGATGCAGCATACGTGCTAACACAAGTTGCATCCCACAAAAGGCAGCGCCCCCTCCGCCACGGAATCAAGGTAAGTCCATCTGGCCTCTTACCGTCTGTGCGGCTCAGCCCCGGCGGCTCCAAAACGCACGGCACGTTAGCCGACACTAAAGCACGCCGCACGATCTCATTAATCGAGTGGTGCCTCGGGAACCGCCCAGCACACCTCTGGCAACTCAGACCGTGGTGCCCATCTTCCCCTACCATTACTCCACAACGGCAACGATGGGCCTCACACACCCTTGCCCCCAACCTGAGAGCCGCTGAAATCCTCAAAGAATCGTTGTCTAAGAGCGTCCCAAGCTGCGGCGAAGGCAAGGCCTGTAATAACATTAAAATAATTACAACTCACCATGGTGCCATGAGAAATCGTCATCCAATTTTAAGTGATATTTACAACTATTGCTTTGGTAAAGCTACTACCTAAAGCATCTTCTTTTCAACGATATGACCACCCGTTGTTCTTTTAAATACCAGCGTTTTATATGGTTTCAGTATATTGACGTGTACATGATTTATTTTTCTAAGCTATGCAAATAAATAATAGGTACGTACACCGACGCGGCAGCTCCCGCGACCAGTCGTACGATATTATATGCGATTTCACGCGGCGACTGGTCGCACGACATTGTGTGCGATTTCACGGCCGTCGTACAGCGCGGACCTGCTGAACATATTATACGCTGGATTATAACCGCCACTATTTATAGCTTACCAACAGCTACTAAGAAACATTTTCATACAAGTTGATGCACAAGGGGTGCGAAAACATAATCACGGGCAGAGATTAATTTCTGATATCATCAACTAGAATAGGTTCCTCTACCATGCCTCTACCTAGATTTTCTAGCTACAATAATCGATGACAAATTTTCATTTACGATATCAATCGATCAGGTTTATTTTTAGGATCAAATGTCTATATGGGACCCATTGCAATAAAGCAATACAAAAGTCAGAAATAATAGTCAAAGTCTGACAATCGTACTTCACTCGCGAAAGTCCCCTAAAAAAACCATAAGTGACCGTGACGTCAAGGTCACTGAGAGTCCATCTTGAAGTATGGACTGTATGGAAAAAACAAGATAATTGCGTTTTTGTCGGTGAAATATTGCGTTTATGTACATAGTTGCTGTACAATCTTTTTTTGGATAAAATTTAAGGAATCGAATGGTATCCTTACTTATTTCCTTCTTGGAAGTTAAAAAAAACTTAAATTTTGGAACTTTCAGGTCCTGTATTTTTGTATTATTCCCATATACTATTTGAATATCCACATTATTGTGATAAATTGCCCATTTGCTATCTATTTTACTAGGTTTTGTTATAAAATTCAACATGTGTCATCATCCCTATTAAGAGCAATAAAACTTGGAGCAGTTTATTCATAAGTTCTATACGAAAATGTAGGTATGTATGTATGTAGTATACGCAAAATTGAAAAGCTATATTATAAGAACCAATAGGTAACTAAAGGATAAACACGATTCACTTGTACTTATCTAAATGTGTATAGAGTGTATCAACAGCATCTGCGATCAAACAGATCGCGTGCATTCCATGCAAATGCTGCGACGAGAAATCCTGAAACAAATGAACGCAGGCGCATCTGCACACACACAATACCTAGAGGAGCGTTTCAACCCATCAAAATCGCATCTTGATATTGTTTTAACTTTACTACTTAGCAGTCATGAATTGCAACAATTGCTTTGATAAATAGTTTTAAGATCATATCATAAGAACTTCGGATCCTTATTGGGAGACACAATTAATCTTGCCATTTTTTATTTTAAAATAATGTAATGTTTGACGATCATGATGAGAAGATAAACATAATTTTGACGAATGTAGCAAATTTATAGTGTAATTTTCACCTTGAAATAATAAAATCTAAATCTAATCTAATGGTGGGTCAATGTACAAAATTCTTCGTGCTTAGCGTCCTTTACTTTAAATGTAAATGAATAATAAATAGTATTTTGACTATCGCAGTTGATTTCACGTGCACCAATACGAACAATAGACTGTGAGTAATACTAGGGATGTACGTATACGTACCTACAGATAAAGATACTATAAGATCTATCTGGCAGATTTTTCTGACGCTGTCACGGTGGTTTTCCTAGCCCGGCTGGGGCTTTGCCCAGGGAAAACTCACGGACAATTAAGGTTACTAAATTAACCAATCTAAATCTTAACCAAAACTCAAGCAGGTGCTTACACTTATTTCCATCAACTATTCAGGGGTTTCTAAAGGATGTCAAAATGAAATGTTAGTTTTGTGACACATAATTTATTTCTATTCTCACACTGAGGAAGTTGTTCTACAAGTAAATCATTTATTAAGCTAGCATTAAGCACCTTATTCTATAATGTCAGACGATAGAGCCGGGTCGTGCCAAAAATGGTTCTACAATGATTTACAAGCAGACCTATCTAAATTTGTTAGTCCCTAAATTATCATTTGCCATCACATATGATTCTACTAAATTCTTTAACTTTAAATTTGGAAATGCTTCTAGGACGGAAGGAAAGCGTACACCAACCTCATAACAATGTTCCACCAGTTCAAGCCCGACGTGTGATCCTCCGCTGTGCCGGAGCCGATTTGCTGCAGCGGGAATCTGACCCGACACCGCAGAGCAACACCGAAGGACTAAGGTCTCAGTTTGAAGGTGACGTCACCTCCATCCAGCAGAAGAGCGAAATTCTTATGGCGAACTGCTCACCCGACACACTTGAAGTTTTAGGAATATGGACAGACTTCCATACTCTGATATGCGAACTGATTTCACATACGTAGTAACATAAAAACGAAAAACCCCAGTCAGCAGCTGGAAATTCCTAGAGTGGACTCATCTCACAGCTCTGATACTATCCCATCCCACCACATTGTTTCGCCAGCAGATGTCTGTGGCAAAATAACTTCGGCATGAGCTTCCTAGCTCATGGATGCAGCGGCTGCTGCCTAACCAAGACTCGGATCGATGCTACCAGAGCATGATGTATTTAGCTTCACTTTCTAAATTAAAAGATGCCCATCCAGGGCAAAAGCCAACCAGGAAATGATCTCAACCTAACTGTCCCTGGGATAACACAATCAAAATAACAGTAACTAATGAAATTCTTGGAATATTTTTTGTATGTAAGTCCAACATATAGAAATAAATCATATTTAATTATCTAAACATATTTCCACCTTTTTTGTATTTAAAAATTAAGTTTTGATTTAAATATTTAATAAATACTATTCCATCAATTTAGGATTTAATTTGAAGTAGCAACACCATCAGATTTAATTAGTTTCTAATTGGCCAAATGGTTGTCATTTGTTTTGTTGCTACATCAATGACTTCCTTGCCATAAAACAAAACTATACTATATTCGAGACAATCCTAAAAACGTTAAACTGGATTATACATGCAAAGTGCCGTGTCACAATACCCCTCTCCCCGCTGTTGCGTTTTACCAAGGGTAAAACGCTCGCTGTCCTCAGCGACTATCCTAAATCCAAAACATGTGTCACAAAGAAAACAAAACTACACTACCTCGACCATACCTAGTATGGGAGCACCTAAAAAAAACACAACCAAAATGATTGCCGCAGGTTTCGAGAACCCTATCCAGAAAAGAAAAGCCAAAGTAAACCAAACTATCACTACATGCCAAAACCGCTAAACCATAAATTTTAAATTCACGAATTCTCGAACCCACGCAACACTAAATACTAAAAACCTAACGTGTGTGGTATCCGAGCCCATCAGAAAAATCCACCACATTATTCCTAACTAACCAGTAAACATTCCTTGGTTTTACCAGCACAACATTGCATCGTTGCGCTGGAAAAACCAAACCAACTGCCAGGACTGATGATCAGCATTCCTAAACCTATCTCTACTAGACCGGGCAAAATAAAAATTCCGAAATAATTCCTACTTCGAAGTTTACTTCATAAACTTGAGAAGCTAAATAAAATCCAATCCAAAATATAATTAGTAATTCCGAAATTTCCATTCTAATCCTAAAATTGTCGCCACCCTACGGGTTGAGGACACCAATAATTGTCTCAACCCTTCAGGTTGACAACCACAGCAAACCCAAACCAACAAAATACCAATCCTAAAAAAAAACCAACAACAAACGGTTGAATTGGACACATCTTAACTGTGCCAACTCTTCCATTAAACCAAACTAACCAAACCATACCAAAACATCTGGGCCCTTCGAGTTGGTGAGAGTAACCTATCCCCCAACTCTCCGGATCACAAAACAAACCGACCAAAACCTTACACAACTCTGAGGTTGCAACATGCCCAAAAATCTCAACCATTGAGGTTGAGTACTGAAACAGTATCGCACGCCAGGCATGATTGGCGGCGATACCGCGTGTCGCATCTTCGCCTACAAAAATATTTGTCATTGTATCGGCAGCGCGAACACAAAAAATCGTGTGCCTCACCAACGCCTCTATGGCTTGGACTTATGGGCAACACGTTCACAACAAAAAAGGTACCCACCAGCGAGTACCAAGTCGACGCCTGAAAAGAGCAAGAAACCATCGGAGTACACAAAAAGAACGCAAAACGTCCGTGGTATGCAGTGCGCGCCCCGCCATACCTCACAAAATCTCCTGGGTGTGGACCCCTGTCGACCTAAAACACAAAACGCACCAAACACGGCGCTCGGGTGTGGTAAGCACCCGATACTTCTCACAAAAAACCCCTGGCCGTATTAAGGATCGCTCCAAAACTTAAAAAATGAGCTAGATTGTAACGCCCCTTTCATACTCCACGCATTTAGAGAACTGTTCTAAGAACCCTTTCATTCATCACACACAACAAAAAATAGTAGTGAAAACAGACATTGCTGCTCACCACGTTCCGTACATACAGTCGTGATTGAATATTTTTACCACAATATCCAACACTCCAAACGAAACAACCGTAGAACGAAACGTTATGGCGTAAGCGAGGGCGTTTACTCTGGCGGCAAGGTGAAAGCTAAAAAACCGGGACCTTGCGTCCAGAGAAAACCACCACCTCCAAAACCTACCAAAACCCTTGTGTCCGAATCCTTAATACGCCACGATCCAAACTCCATGTCCAAAATCCAAAACGAAACTTCACCTAGCACCATACAAAAAACTTCAATTGAATTTAAAACTTGGTGCTAAAAACATTATCGTAACGTTACATCATTAAATGGAATGTTTTGAAACACCCCGTAATGATAAACCAAGTTAATCAATAACTTCAAAAAACGAGCGTTTATTAAACGCTGACACGTTACGACTTAAGTTTGGACCCTAAAAATATCATGTTTCTGAACGCACCCTTTGTTGAACTTATTTATTTACTCTATGGTATAGCGTCTATGCTTTTAAAAAGTTAAATGTCACTGAGATATTTTGCGAATTATAACCTTACCTGCCAAAAAAACAATCTTCCGCCGCATTTATTACTAGATTTATCTATATTTTAGCCATTAATGTAATAACCAATTGGAAAACTAGATATGAGTGTGATCAAACTTCGAACAATACTTAAAGAACTTCAATATCTAGTTTGTCGAAATGCGAACTTGGAATGGAATTAAATCTACTAATAAACACAGGTAATCAACCAAATAATGAGAAAAGGAGTCAACTTTCGTTCTCATACTCTAAACTGAACGCAAAACCTCTGTACAGTTCCCTGTATTTTATAAAATAATCAAACTAGTATGTATATTCAACTCTAATTTTAATGAAATTGTTACAGATTACTATAAAACTGTGCTAAATTTGAACAACAGACCACCATAAAAGCAATAGATATCCAGCTATGCCTATAACTGGACATCGGACTACAGGAATTTGCAACTTTGAAAATCAAACAATGTTAAATCATGAGAACACAGGCACTGGCAGTGCGCTGAAGAAGTAGATCCTCACAAATCAAAATCATTTCCTAATCAGGAACACAACAGAAGTCACTTGCCAGAGACTATCAACCTTGCTGCTGCCGGACTCAAACATTTCCACTTCTCTGCCGTTCCTGCAAACTTCCAACTACTGCCAGCGACGCCTCAGATTTGATCCACCTTCATAAATAAGTTCAACGGGCATTAAACATTAACAGTGTACTGAAACCGCCGTTGTATAATAAGTTTAACTCAAAATATTGAGGTATGATGGCAAAAGACTTACAAATTGATGTGGCACTATTGTATCATTACTATTTATAATAAACAATGCTATATTTATTGTGTTTTTTTTTTTTACTACAATTAACCCTTTTTAGCTCTGTGTAAGTATCTTACATATTTCATATAAACAAAATTTGTATCAAAGCTATTGATAACAGTGAGAGCAAGCCACTAACTAAAATAAATTACTACACAAAATTGTCCTAAAATTGCAAGCTTTCAAGTTGAAGTCTATCTAGAAAAAACCTACAAAATCAAGTATGTATACACTGTATGTTCATACAATTTACCAAAAACAATTTCCTTTGTTCTTAAAGCCCAAAATTATCCATCTGTGGCTAAATATCTAATATATTTTTAAACTAAAAGGTATTTTGAGTTAAAATTTTACAATACACAATACTTCTCAAATTTCTTAACAGTTTCTGCACAAGCTTAAAGCTTTCGAACTTGACCATAAGAGATCATTGACTTGACCTTAACAAAATGACATACAACTCAATTGCAGTACTTATAAAAGCTCTGCCCAAATATTTGTCTATAACTAACCAAGTTATACAACAAAATTAAAAAAAATGCTTTTTAAATCCTCAAAAATGCAAAATATCTAGGTCTCAATCTTTAGAGACAAGCTCACAAGCAAAAAAAGTAGCAAAATGTACTAAAAGTTTGACACTTTCAACTTCCTGACAAAATGTCAGCACAAATTTTACTAACTGAAAATCAAAGCATTTCATTTACGGATTTCACCATATATTCTGAATTTCGTGCAGTAAATTGGACAAAACTACCTGTAAAACAGCTAAAGCTTAACCTGGATGGTATCAAAGTGTGCAAAGCCAAAGCACAAGCTCAAAATTAATACTTAACCGTAAGTATTACAAAACTTTTCTCATCAATATGTAATGGCAATGATATAAACTGAATTTGATGGAAATACTTAGCTTAAAACAAAAGGGAATTTCTCTTAATGAGCGCCAAATTGTCACGTGGTTTTCCTAGCCCGGCTGGGGCTTTGCCCAGGGAAAACTCACGGACAATTAAGGTTACTAAATTAACCAATCTAAATCTTAACCAAAACTCAAGCAGGTGCTTACACTTATTTCCATCAACTATTCAGGGGTTTCTAAAGGATGTCAAAATGAAATGTTAGTTTTGTGACACATAATTTATTTCTATTCTCACACTGAGGAAGTTGTTCTACAAGTAAATCATTTATTAAGCTAGCATTAAGCACCTTATTCTATAATGTCAGACGATAGAGCCGGGTCGTGCCAAAAATGGTTCTACAATGATTTACAAGCAGACCTATCTAAATTTGTTAGTCCCTAAATTATCATTTGCCATCACATATGATTCTACTAAATTCTTTAACTTTAAATTTGGAAATGCTTCTAGGACGGAAGGAAAGCGTACACCAACCTCATAACAATGTTCCACCAGTTCAAGCCCGACGTGTGATCCTCCGCTGTGCCGGAGCCGATTTGCTGCAGCGGGAATCTGACCCGACACCGCAGAGCAACACCGAAGGACTAAGGTCTCAGTTTGAAGGTGACGTCACCTCCATCCAGCAGAAGAGCGAAATTCTTATGGCGAACTGCTCACCCGACACACTTGAAGTTTTAGGAATATGGACAGACTTCCATACTCTGATATGCGAACTGATTTCACATACGTAGTAACATAAAAACGAAAAACCCCAGTCAGCAGCTGGAAATTCCTAGAGTGGACTCATCTCACAGCTCTGATACTATCCCATCCCACCACATTGTTTCGCCAGCAGATGTCTGTGGCAAAATAACTTCGGCATGAGCTTCCTAGCTCATGGATGCAGCGGCTGCTGCCTAACCAAGACTCGGATCGATGCTACCAGAGCATGATGTATTTAGCTTCACTTTCTAAATTAAAAGATGCCCATCCAGGGCAAAAGCCAACCAGGAAATGATCTCAACCTAACTGTCCCTGGGATAACACAATCAAAATAACAGTAACTAATGAAATTCTTGGAATATTTTTTGTATGTAAGTCCAACATATAGAAATAAATCATATTTAATTATCTAAACATATTTCCACCTTTTTTGTATTTAAAAATTAAGTTTTGATTTAAATATTTAATAAATACTATTCCATCAATTTAGGATTTAATTTGAAGTAGCAACACCATCAGATTTAATTAGTTTCTAATTGGCCAAATGGTTGTCATTTGTTTTGTTGCTACATCAATGACTTCCTTGCCATAAAACAAAACTATACTATATTCGAGACAATCCTAAAAACGTTAAACTGGATTATACATGCAAAGTGCCGTGTCACAACGCCCATCAGTTTGCTTGGTTGGATTGGTGCCTACTGCCTACTCGTACTAGCACACCATTATTTTCCTATTTTCCAGGAAACATTCATATATTTGTGCGCCAAACACATCTGCCAGGTAGACCTCTATGTATTATCTCTAGCTAATTTCAAATTAAATTATGATTTTTAAAGTTAGAATGCATCTGCCTGCCTTATCTTAGCGGTAGCGTGCATTTGTTCACAAGTGTCAGCGAGGTGTAAATCGCACGATAGCGTCGTGCCGCGCCAGACACTGAGCGATGTTTAGGATCCACCCGCGAATCCGAATAAGTGTGCGAGAACCATTAGAACGGCTGTAAATACTGAAGTGCGCCGTAAATAATACACGGTTGTATCAATCACGGTAGAAGCGAGGCGCACGATGACTCATTAAAAAGGGTATAATGTTTTATGAAGGCCAACATTGTTGATAATATTTTACAATGCTAATCTCCAGAAGATTTATTATAAATATGATTTGAGTATAAAAATGCCTGTGTTGCCTTTTTCGAGCTTAAAATAGACTTCGCTGATTGTTGACCCGTTTAGGCAAAGTTTTGTCACAGAAACAGAAAACCCTTAGTAAAACGTTGTATATGTACAAACATATATTCAGGGGTGCTAAGCTAATAGTTTTACTGACTATCCTTAATTCCTATCTCATGTCGGAATAAAAAACTTCGCTCGTTCTAGATTACCTACTCTCGATTAATGTTTTCGTACTTGTATCTCAAATATCTATTGCACTAAACACTTTGACGCATTGTGAACCAGCGTTTACAATCCATAAACAATTCCCACCGATTTGATAAACAGTATTCCCCACGCCATGAATCAACATTAGGCCATTTTTGGAGCCTAGACTTAGACCCAGGCTCGATTGTGTTGGCACTATTGGCATGTCCCGCTATTTGCAGCGGTAAAAGAAACAACGCCAATCTATCACCATTAGGGCCTCGCGTTCCATTCAGGCCTCGAGATCGGATCTTTTCCTAATTCAACTGTTTCGAACACTGCATGTTGGCACAACAACGGGCCAATTTAAGATGCCGTGTCCCCCATACTGAATTTACTCCTCAAGTTTGATTCAATATTTTGTATGCAATGAAACAGTTTTCACTATGAATATCAAAATTGTCTAGTAGTAGTTGGAAGTTTATTATGGTCTAACTATTATGAGTGGTACAAATAACTACTTATTAACTACATGTCCTTTTGGGTAGGTACTAGTTAGGACAGTAGGTACGTAGGCTGCAGGACATCCATTTAGATACCAGGACAGAATATGTCCCATGACCAATAGATGTAGGACTTAGCCACTGCTATGGTCAACGGCTTATCTGTAATGTATACTTAAGTATCTACATTACGAAACGAATGAACTCCTCATTATAGTGAAGACTCCTTAAGAGTGAGTCAAATACTTACTGTATTGTATACCAGCAAACACCGTAAAGTGCGATTTCGTTGACAAATTCTTTATATAATATTAGCAATGATAACCTAATAGTAATAACTAAGGCTGGGACACATTGGGGCTACACATGTCAATATATTATATGTACATACAATTATGTTGTGGTAACAGACGACAGCAAATTATTAACGCCGTACAGCATCTTTTACTTCGAACTTCAACTGTGTAAACTGCAGCCAACACTATTTAATTTAGTATTTCTTCGGTTTTCCCTTATCTAAGTATATTGCTGTTACCTATGTTTATGGAGATGTATCTGGTCGTAACTGTTGTAAGCTATAGTTAACGCTAGCGGTCGTTTGACGCCTCCGTATTTGGGTAGGTTAGTTAGGCGGCAATATCGATCGTAGTAAATCTCCGTCTCGCGCGCCTTTGTGCGCTGAGATAGGTGCGCGCGCGCAACACGCTGGAAGACCTGAAGCTGTGACGAGACGCTGCAGGTTCAAGTTGTGGATTTGTGGTGGTTGCTCTTGGAAAATATTACTTATTTTACTACAAATGAGAACGCATTCAAGCTTTAAGATTGTGTTAATGATATGTACTCGCTCCCAAGAAGTAAGTATCTACCAGACGGTGGTATCATCAGGATGAACGAGCGAATGGCATGTCCAAGCAAAGTGAGACAAATTTGACATCAATTCGCATTGACCTCCTGGCTTTGTACATAGGTAAATATGTATATTACTGAATTCCATTTTTATTGGGTTTAGTAAATTTTTGAACGATACTTGGAGCAAAATTATAAAAAATTGTTTACGCAGTTTAAAGTTGGTTCCCACGTCCATATAAACCCCAAACATATTTAAAGCACAGACCTACTTATTTAATTTGAAAACAAGTGAATTAATGACTCGAAATGTAGCAAGTGTACCTACCCGAAGTAACAATCAGTCTTGAAGGCTACTCTTAATTAATCAAGCGGATACTTTGCGTTACAAAGTTCAATACCGTTATAAATAAACCAGGAAATCGAAGCTCGGAAATTTTAATTTAATTCGCATACAATTATCCACGATTAATCAGCGTCGGATTAATTGCAAACAACACGCAAGCGAGCGCACCCAAAGGCCCAATTACGAAAATATGCTTTTACTGTGTGTGTCCGAACAGCGAGGTGTCATGTTTGCGGGCGGGGCCGACTTGACAAGTGGCACTTTGGGGGCACAGGAGCTACTTGCATTTATACCGGGTGGAGCCTGACCTGATATGGGAGCAAAACTTTTGAACAAGTCTACTTTATCATCATCATCATCGTCATATATTTAAGAGATAAACTCTTGTCTTTGGTGCGATTCCCATGTATGTCGGTCGGCCCTCTTGCCTTCTCCTGGACAGCCCGATTCGACACGACGTCCTTTACTTGAACCATGTAGTAGGCTCTGCTTGGTCTCCCCTTCTTCCTTTTTGCTTCAATTGTCCCTTCTATGATGTTTTTGATAAATTCGTCGTGTCGTAACACGTGTCCACGCATCTTTCCTCTTATACATATTATCTATGATCACATTAGACGATCCTAATAATTGCCTTCTTATTATGTCAATATGTTTCATATTGAAAAACAAATACCTAAGTAAATACAGAGGAAAGGTACCTACTGAATCACCTAAATATATAGAATGTACTACATAATTGGAGTAGTAACTTATTGGAGTTTATTTTTTGCACTTGTTTCAGAGGGCCCACCCTGTATATCGAAAATAATTCCTAAACGGCACTAGACAATATTTTACAAACCTTTTAACAAACTGCGTGAATTATTGTAAACACTGACTTGCAATTTGCGGCGCAATACGATTCGGAATAAAATGGCCGACGTCTGAGGTGAGAACAACCGGCTAAGTGCTAAACTCTAACTTACTGTCGTTCTAAAATCGAGCCCGCCATACAGTTTAATGTTTACTGGAGAAGGCTAACTTTACTGGTGAGCGTGTTCAACCAGATCTCAAATTTTTTGGACATATGGATCCGGTACAATATCGAAATAGTTCCGTAATACTAAGCTAGGAATCCTTATAGTTTAGCCATGTCCGGTCTCTCTGTTTTCTTAGTCTAGTGTTTGAGTATTCGTAATACTAGACAGCTGCAATTTTGTATGGGTACTATACTAGTAAACACATAACATGTCGACAAAGTGGTTTAAGTAAAATCCAGGAAAGAATACTTCCCGTACCTACATGAAAATTGCGGACGATTTTTCGCTAAGTCCTGTTGACGGCTTTGAGCAGACGTCTAAAAAAAGTTGAGGTTTCTAACATTTACTGGATGAAATGGATCTTTCCATAGGTACATAACGTCATGCGATCGACCTGTGTAAAGGTACACAGTTGTCTCTAGTGAACACTGACGTGTGTATCCAGATTTGTAGTCATTGAATTCGTTGGTAAGGAAGCGAACAGGTGTGTTGCAAGTTGCAATAGTGAATAACGACACTCTCTTGCCGGACTTACTTGTCTTTTACTCACAAAGACGCATAAACGACAGGACAAATAAAAACAAATGGACTCAAATGCCTTCCTCCAGCGGAAACCTCACGTCGTGGAAAAACGTCTCAACAGCCCAACGAGTTCTACAAAAAGTACCCGTTCGATTGCTCTGAGTTATGGTAGATTTCTTTCGGCCTACTTGCACAGTGGATCTCCCGAAGCGGCTCCATAAAATTAGAAATCATCATTATTAAAACCAGTTGTAGTAATTACGTATTTTATTAGCAAACGTCGATTGCGACATTTTCTAATTTCAAGACAAGTTGGACCATATATCAGATCACTCAGAGTATTACTTGTATTGCGATTGCGCGCCGAATACTCGAGCCGAAGTCTCAAAAACGTAGCTGTATACGTTGGCCTGTTAACTAATCTAATATAGTTTTAAAGTAATCAACATTACATTGGTCTGTCTAAAAACTTGGCTCTTGGTTCGCGCAAGCAATAGCAATACGACTTGGTATCTCGAGCGAGTTACTCCTTAATTTATAACAGATTGCGCAAAGCGGTATTTTGTTTTTTGCTAAACATTTGATTATAGACCCGGCCGGTCCGGACTTACTCGTATGTCTGCTCAATCATAAAGCGGCTGATTGCTTTTTACTTCGTTGTGCAAACAAAGTTGCATTGCGAACCTGTGAGTGAACCGTATTTCTTTAGGTACAGTCAGCAAAATAACATATATATTTTTTTACGTTGTCAACATGCCATTTATTATTAAATGGGTACCGACCTAAGGCTGCGTTTCCACCAGAGATGTGCGAGGATGCGTAGCGAGGGTTTATGTGTTTGTTAAGAACCAATAAAGAGTCACTACACGCTGAGCGAGGAAAGCTAATGAGGTATTTGTATATTGGTTTTTAAAAAACACATCCGTCGCCGCTACGCATCCTCGCACATCCCTGGTGGAAACGCAGCCTAAGAAAGGGTTTGTTATAAACGACCCTAACAAAATTTCTTCAAAACAGGAGTTAGGTATTATAGGCATTTACTATATTTAGAACTTCTTACACTAGGGAGCTTCATCATAACTGTTACTTTCAATTATGTGGGACCTTAGGGTCAACTACAGGTAAGTCTGTAAAAAACTTTCCTACCAAATACGTTACTATGATTAAGAAATACTTATTTACCTACTAAAAGAAACCATCAATTTTATTAACCAAATTATAGCAATTAAATACGTTTATCATAAAGTTAGATGGGGCAAGAGAAACACTTTGTAGGGAATCCTTACAATGCTTATCTGCCCCAAGCAAAATAAACTATGTGTCTTTTACTATGAGAAAATAAATTAAAAGTTATTTCAGTTTATGTTTCTCTTACCCTATATGACCTTATAAGAGGCAGTAAGAGGTGTCACAAGATGATGCAAACAGTCAATAACCGTAACAGTAGGACTGTGAAGACATTAGCGGCCGAACGACTTCTCAAAATTACGAGCATAAAACCTTAACGGCCGGCAATTAATGCCGATGCAAATTTTAATTCGTTCTGCTCAATTAGAGCCTGGGAACCGGCGCGGGCGCAGCGGCGTTAGAATTGACAATATGATTAAGGCGTAGCCGTGAAATTGTTTTCAGCCTAATATAGCTCGTAATTTATGTAGCTAGAAATAACACTTAAACTTTTATTAGAAAAACATTACATTTTCGTCTGATAGGTACCTAAAGTGGAGGAGCACTGTGCAAGAAAACATAGGCTGTGAAATGCGCAAAAATGCGTCTGCCTTATTGCACACCCAGTCACAAAATAACAGGGCCACTTGTTTAATGAATTAATTCATTATGTGTCCATGTAATTTTACAGTCAATGTTAATAAAAGCCCCATGCACCTAGCAACATCTAAATTATTTTTAAAAATTGCTATAATTTCCACCGTTTCGACTTTAAATCTCTTTAATTGCGTCTTAATCGGCGCGCCATAAAACAAGCGATAGTGAGCGTGATAATAACTCTGGTGTAACGCTCTCCGTTAAGATACAGATTTATCAGGATTTTATCTCGGGACGTGCGAATTTAATTGGATCGGTTCATTTGGGGTTGCCTGGATGTCTGATAACAGGCTGTCTTTAGCGTGGAATTTCAAATTACCTTATTTTCAGATTCATTTCACACTGCATGTTGATAACGATAACCTATTAAAGAAATACATGTAAGAACGATCCGGCCAATTAATCTTATACTGAATGTAAATTTTAAGATCATTTATTTGTTAACTTCCAAAATATTTTCGTGATAGAAAATCAAGCGTAACAATAATTCTGCCTATCTTCGGCTCCCCGCCAGCATGCTCCGCGCACGCCTCCCAAAGTTCCGGAACACCATTGTTCCGTGATGGGAAAGACATTCTGCCTATTATAGTCATTGCGGGAAACCAGTTTAAAATAGTTTGAATTAGGAATTTGTTGAATGAAAATTTAATGAATTTTCCAATAGGTGTTACAGCTATTATCTATTATCAAAAAGAATCTATTATGCATACTTTAGTTTAAATAATAAGAAATCGGCAGTATTTAATGATAATTACAGCATTTTTATGTTCTTTTAGATTATGATACACACCGGTACCGTACATGGACTTTCAAAGAAAACAATTAATCAGAAATAATACTTAATTTGACGATAAACGGCAATTTCACATGCTCAATGGCGGTATAGTTTACAAACACAATGAACTTATTTTCTCATTAGCGGCCCCTTTGTGGTAATTATTCAAGTAAACAAATACGAATCAATTATTGGACAAAAGAGCCGCGTCTCCGTGCGAATATTCGATAATCGATTCAATCGCCAATCCACAACATTGTTGGCAATGACAGGTAAATATTAAGGATTGAAGGGAATACCCTTCCATGCCAAATTACGCTACCAAATAATTTGCGTCAAGATTTAGATAGACTAATTAATACGAGAAACTACACGTTTTTGACAACAAATTTACTTGATACTGGTGTGCCGTCGTGGGAAAGTTTAGAAAATTGCGAAATTTTTACAAGGAAATATTTCAAAAATTTCTGATATTTTTGTATAAGGATCGAAGTGTTTCTTTTCCAAAATAAAAGTTTCCTTAATTTCAAGTTAAATTTTCCTGAAATTTCCAAGAACCCACTTTTTGGACTTTCCATAAATTGCACATGCACATCTTTCAGTGCAAACATAAACTAATTGCCTGTACTTATAAGATAGATGGTCTTTCACACGGACATTCGTTAATAGCTGCAATCGGCAAATCCCGATACTATCGATTAAGAATCGGCAACTCGGCACGTGATAGGCCAACCGCGATTATCAACCAAAGCAATTTATTATGAACATATACAGAACGGTTTCCACGTACGCGCCCCGATTAAACATAATTTTGAATAATTAGCGGCACCGATGTCTGATAATGTACTCCGGCTTCAAAAGGAGCGTGTACTTATTTAAAATACTGCTAATTACAGATTGTTCTTGGACACAAAGAACCGTAAAACTACCATAATTATGCTGAAAACCATCTGGGAAACAGTTATACCAATGAACTTTGGTAATGACCATATTGTGCATACCTAATAATACAGCCTTGTCAGCCGTGGTCAAAAGTTATGAACCTATTTTGCCGTTAACAATAGCTATGTACAAAATGTAACAATTAACGGTAAGTAAGTAGTAAATAACATTTAAAAAAACGAAACACGAATATAAAATATTGAGATATATTTTTTTCTGTGCCGTTTAAATTATCAGCGGCTTTATGATTGTTACTAACATCAATTAAAGTAGAAATACCTAGGAGATACATAGGAGATTTCCTAATAATAATAATCAATTACTACAAAAAAGATGTAGATACCTACCTAATTGACACAAATGTGTGATGGTTCTTAATACTTCCCCAATTGCGCTGAAACCTTAAAAGCAAAAATTATGTTATCATCCGTGAAAGTACTTAATACGGCGGTATTTTATGGTAGAACATTTCCAAACAAGAAACACATTTCACGGTTTTATTTATCAGTAGCGAAATCGAACACAATCTGCTCCGTCACGCTCACGCCATCTCCACTATCGGCGAGATTAATGTTCGTATTCAATATTGTGAGGCGTTAATAGCTGCGCTAAAATAAAGCCGTTGAGGAATAGGCTATCAAATGGTTGAAACTTTTCACACGTGACGTGAGGCTTTAGTAATCTGTAGCGCAGCCGCAGCCATAATAAAGAATCTTTATTGCACACCTTAGTAGAAGCTTCAGGAAAACTATTGATTAAGATAAGATAAGACATAATATTTTTATTGTCAAAATTGTGTAAAAAGTATAACAAAAAATAAGTATAAATTATAAAGGTATCAACAACTTTGCCCATTTCGAGTGAATGATTAAAGATAGAAGATAAAGCTTTCGCGGTTATACCCCTTGTCTCAGCATCCTAAACCGTGTATCATTTTTATCCCTCCCCTCTCCTAACTAGGCAACAGTTACAACTTCCCTGCGAACTATAACTATTGCCTGTAATTTTGTATTTATTAATACTGCGATGCTACTTAGATGCTGGATGCGGCAAGCTGAGGACAGGGCGCTATGGCGCTCTTTAGGGGAGGGCTATGTCCAGCAGTGGACTACTATAGCCTGATGATGATGATGATGATGAATACTGCTAGGGGTATATAAAGGTAGGGACCTAGCCTGAACTCAATCTTTGTCAATATACCTGGAAGCCAATCACTAAGAAGATCGTCAAGGTCTTATCAAAACCAGTTCTAAACCATGATACATTAGAATCGACTTCCTGTCCTCAATCATTTTTCATTCATGAACAGGACAGCAGGCTGAGCAGGCCCAACCCAGCAAACCAGGAAACATAAATATCATCACTTTTTTCCAATTAAAATAAGTGTGGACACTACCCGGATATAGACAAACCTCTTCCATATATCGCCCGACCGATCGATCAATCGACCCGCCCATTGATGTTTTATAGGAAGAAATAATTCAGCATACCAAAGTGCACATCCATTCATTTAAAAGCGTGCTACGGTCATAAAAACCGCAACTAACAACTGGTTAATTACTGTGCGCGTGCGACGGCGCCGGTCGGCGTAATTGCGCCGACGCCGAATGGTAATCGCGCCGACAAAGCGCGCGCGCCGGAAAAACTCCGCCGCGCCGCCCGCGTCCAGCTACTTAATGATCAATGGCATAGTGATCGCTGACGGCCGATTATTGAATTATTTCGGTATTGTGGGAACGGTTATTGTTAGAATAATCGGCGTGAAATTCTTTGACATTCATTGTTTTTGCTAAAATGATTGGTCTATTTTAGAATAAATAATGATTTAATAGCCACCGTTAGCATAATAGGACAAAAGAGAACTTCTCAGTAACTGAGTAATATCATTGATGTAGAATAAGTCAGTGAGTAATGTAATATACTTAGAAGTAACATATAATACCTACGCCATACGACCGCAAAAGTAATATAGTGATGAAAACTGACATTGATCACAATGGCGCATAGTTGCGCCAATTTCAGTAAGTTAAATTTTATTAAATTATCTTTTATTTATTAAATAATGTTTGTGTTGAATAAAAGTTATGTGAATGCTCATTTAGGCAATAAATATAGGCATTTGAAATGTGTGAAAAAAAGGTCACTGACTTGACAACGTCAAAGTGTACATAAATTAAACTTGTAGACGTCGATATAGTGCTGTAATTATGAAACTACTTTGAAAAACCTTAAGACTATCGTCATTAATTATTAACTGAAATAAATGTCATATACTAAGAAAAAGTGACCAAGGCCTCCAGTGCTCCAGTGGCAGTGCCACAAGCCTTCAGTAGGAAGTGCATATACTTGGAAAATTTGACTAATGTCGCTGTGGCCCGGTGGCCGAGTGGTTCAGGCACCTGCCGCGATAGCAGAGGACGCTGGTTCGATTCCAGCCTGGGGCACTGGAGGCCTTGGTCACTTTTTCTTAGTATATGACATTTATTTCAGTTTATAATTTATATAGTAGTGTTTCTACTTGATAAAAAACAAATTAAAATATTTTCTGAAAAAATAATTTAATTTGTTCAAATACTTCATAGTATTAATTATTAAGTTGACGCAGGGACACGAATATTTCTTTTCCGCCTCACTGAATACCTTATTACCGTGTTATTTTATGCAATTTTGACTTAAAAACTGCTCTTAAAAATGACATTAAAGATAATATCATATGATCATGCGACAAGCTCCGTGCGATATAATCAGTCCGCCGCCCTTCGCACCGCCCTCGCCCCGCCCACGCCCTCGGCTAGCGGCTACGCTAACTTATTTTATGTAGAACTTATGAGTTACTTTGCCCGTTCTCATGCCGAGAATCGACATCTAATGCAACAAGTATAAATAAATATAAATAATATAACTATAACTGCACCGAATCCTTAATTGCTAAATTGTTAATAGGCCAATTCGAGTTTTAGTTAAGTATTCGATATGTTTCCGATATGATCTGTCCGTGTCAAAAATGACGTTTTGGTTGAAGAAATGTCACTTCTGGCACTAATCGGATAACTAAAACTCGAATTGGTCTGTAGATCAATTTACTATAAGTATTTAGATGATATTTATTACGATTTCACGTCGTAAGGGATGGCGATTGAATGTCAATAAAGTCTCTTGGAAAAAGATCATTGCAAGGATCATTAGGAGAAAGTAGATGGAGGAAGATTTACTAACTCAATATTAAAATAAGTATTTTCAGCGCTAGAGCTAGTTTCAGACGACCTTAAGGAGAATGTAAAATGTGGAACAACTTCTAAGAAGAAAAAGATTATTGTGTCAGTATTTTCTCAAGTAAGAGGTTTTTCTTTTCAATCAGGTCCGAATGGTCATAGTCCAAATTAACTAACGAAAATCTGCCGTTCTCCATGTTTAACTTAAAAATAAGTGTCACGCGCTTCAAATCATGACGATATACGAATGGTACAAGCGTCAGTCGGTACAGAGTAGTTCAAAAGAGAAAAAGCTTACGGCGGAATGGTGACAGATCTCGCCATTACTCAGCATTAAGAGCTCACGGCACGGACTGATGCATCTCGGCGCAGGTTACTGCTTTCACGACCTACCTACGGATTATAATTTCATTCTTATTAGCAGAGACCTGGGAATAATGAAGACTGACGATCTGCTTACACAGCTTACTACTATGTACTTAGTTGATTCCCGCACGTCTGCAGGTTTAAAAAAGGAATGCAATGATAATCATACTATACTTTACGGTGCGACATAAAATGCCTAAAGTGCAAGGCGGGTAATTTCAACTAATCGAAATATATTCCATGTTTAACATTATTATCTAGAGTGCCATAATGTCCAGACCACGAAAAACATCTCTTTATTAGTTGAACATCTTTTTATTAGTTGAAATTTCCCGCTCTCGAATTTGCCCCCCTGCACCTTAGCAAGTTTCTATTTAGACATTACGATTACAATGTGGGTAGGTATATAAAAAAACTAGTACAAGTCTGAAAATGTGTGTTGCAGGAAAAGCAGGTGTTAGAAACTCGGCGAACTTACAATCATCAAAATGTTAGTTTACCCTTTGACCGCCAAAGAGGTCGACTGACGCGCGGCGAGTGCGGCGACACCCAATATGGCGTACCGACGCGCCGCACATGACAGGCGTGGCGTTCAAACATAAATACATTGTCTCTGCCTTAGAATTTGATGCCAGTCGTTTTTATGCACTTGTCTGTGTGACTAGGAGCGAGTGCAGAGTCAAGCAGGTCGTAAATATTCGGCGCTCATTAGCCCGCTCGTGACTATTTGTCCGCGGCCGGGGGTGGGGGTGGGAGGGGGTGCGGGACGCATACTGATGCGCGCACGCCGCGCCGTGCCTCACTGTCTCGGGGGAAAACGCTGGGAAACTGTATCTCTACAAAGTAGCCGTTTTTAGGCCTCGGTGTCTTTATAATTGACGCAATTTCTTCTATCTATTTAGATTTCCTAGACAGTAATTCGCGACAATGAAAAAACGTGGTCATTTAAGCAATTTATGACAGGTTTTATGTTATATGTATTTGGCTCGAGTTACAAAATGATTTATGTATTCATAACTTAATAATTCATTCACAATAACAATTAGACAATATTATTGCAAATTGTAGGCACCAAAAATGTATAAAGTAGGTACGTCAGTCTGCCTCCAACTCTCTGTTCTTTCCTAAGGATCCATGCATGTTTCACCTAAACTAACTTGCATAATAAAGTTATGACTTACTTCCCCTCAAACTGTCAAACTTGCCATTATGACACTTTAGACACTTATCATGAACAGAGCTCCCTCAATGGCACTCCTACGCAGTCCTTCCCTGAACTCGGCGCGTCCTACGCGTAATGGCGTACGTACGCCGCCACAATTTCAATAGGCGTCGTTGAAAATCGCCTTTTATGTGAGACACGGGGCCATTATTTTACTAAATTGGTCTGGATTGTGTTGGAATCATGTTTATCTTTTTCAAAGTTTAGATTTCTCTCCCGTACAGATTAAAAATGGGGAAGTTTGTATGGTTAGATGCCTATTGCTGGTTCACCTAAAAATAAAATGTAAAATTATTACATTTCACTATTTACAACAAATAATTTATAATTTAATAAGACATAGGAATAGGATCTTTTCATTCCGAAATTAATCAAGTAAGGGGGTGCAATTAAGGTTAAAAGTTAGTTTGGGAATACTAAAAGGTGGGGGGCTACAGTTTAACAATTTCTACGTCTAAGTGACGTTTTAATAAGCACATAGTCAGATGTTCCTGATACCTAAGATAATTAGAAATAGAGGGAGCTATTGTCAAACTATTATCCTATCGACCATTTGTCCAAAAATGCCAAGCATACGCTACAGTCACTGTTACAAATTAGCAAACATAAAGCTATGAATAGTCCTATTCATAGCTTTGGGTTTGCTATCTTTCATTCTAAGTCTTACTTATAATTTCCTATTTCAACGGTAATAATATGCAAATACTTACGAATAGGAAATATATCAACTCCCAGAATATCAGTCATTCTGTAGAAGTCCCATAGGTAATGCATTCACAGAACAAAGCGGTGATGCAGTGATTGGGTGCTGTAGCTGTAGGAAAGAACCGTTGCGGTCATCTCGGGCCGTGGCAGGTGCCGCACTCGCATGCAAAGCAGCCAGATAGGGCTGCGGGGTAAAGGAAATAGGACCTTTTATAAATAAAGATACGACTACACAGAACAGTCTTCTATTCTTCAGTTTATAGTTCCACATCACCAATTTCCTCCCCGAGTGAAAATGGACGTTTAAAAAAAATATACACAAAACACGATTATTAGGCTTAATGGATGAAGAACTCCCGCGATTTCACCAGGATTCCACTATTAGATCCTGACATGACAATGGGAACAACTATATCCCTTAAACTCACGATAAAATAAAATTACCTATATGGAGTTAAAAACCCATAGATTATACGAGTTCCCATCGGAACCAAACGCGACAGAATTCTGTATTGTATGGTTTATGTCTTTGAATCTCTGAAATTGGGAAATCTAATAACATGTTTTGTTTTTAAATGATTGCAGCGCCACCTGCCTTAAAGCTTCGCATATTTATCCTCATCATGAAAGGTGTCGACACTACGTATAAATGGTAATGGTACAATACACTAACTAAGAAACCTATAGAGATAAATGTACAAAGACTCGTCAGTAGCGTGTAAAAATATTTAATTGTAATTCAGTAATTTGATAGGGGTTTCTCCCCATGTCCCTTAGTCCATATAATCTTAAAAATATAAGATTAGTGCTAAGTTATAATTGTAATATGATTCTATATAAAAATAAACAGTTTAAAATTATTATTTTTTTTACGGGGACCAGAAACGATATCTACTAACTATCATACTATGTATTAATTTTTTCGGTGTTTTTCTACAAAACATCCTCATTCCTCATCGATGAAAGGTTTTCTTTAAACAGCACAGTGGCAACCCTCGCCTCCGCTGCCGGTGCCGGTCCGTCACGAGCCGCACGTCTCACGAGCACCGCTCGCTCCCAGCATCGCTGCATCGCCGTCGACACTACCAATACCTATAAATGGTACAATACACTAACGGGGACCACGAACGGTATCTACTAACTATCATTTATCTTTTCGGTGTTTCTTTTACAAAATATACATTGTAGGCTAAACCTTTTTTTTGATATCACTGTAAATGTTGTATTGTCTGGTGAAATGAGGTCTACTTTAGGTCTACTTGCAGAATCAATTTTTGATTTTAAAATTATGAGTTAATCAATACCTAATTAATTATTTGTTTAGTTTGTTAAATTTAATTTTTAGGTTTAATTCTTGTTTTTATTTTATAATATGTTTTACGAAGTTTTTTTATTGTTCTAAATTATTTGTTTAATTTGAAAAAGGATTTACATTTGGAAAACTTTACCTTATAATAGGTACTTGTACTTAAAATAAAATGTTTGCCAAATTACCTACCCATTGTCATTGTCAAAGTCAAGCTCCGTTAGAATATCCCTATCCCTCATGACGTCATGACTACTAGCATGCACCTATGAACAGACGTTCCCATAGTAAAGTATCTAAGTCAAGAATATCATCCAGACCGATCTTGGTCGACGTCGAGCCATCCCATCACAGTGAGCCACACAGGAAATTATAAACCGATCGTGCGTGGTTTACGTCGCACGCGCAGCGCAGTCAGCATCCCGACCCGATGTCGCCGTAAGAGTGATATAGCGAGCTCTTGATGCGTTAGCGCCTTTGCTACTTCTGTTTTTATTATCATATTTTTTGTCAAAGATTTTATCGCTGACTGTACTTTTCTTTTAACATGTAATTAATACTCATAGAGACAATTTTAACAAACCCAAACATTATTAAGATGCATTGCTATACCACAGACCTCCTGTGTCCATTGTCAGATTAGCTCGATGGTAACATAACCACATGAACAAGGTTCGAGACAGGTATCTATCCATTGAAATACATATTTTGTTACATTTGTAAACAGAAGACGCTGCTCTTCCGTATACGTAAGATAACTTGCCGACATAAATTAGGATTCCACCAGGTGTGTCTTTCGCGCCTTTAACGCAACTCTTCACCTAAACAAAACAGCCATATCTCATGGCGTAACGATCTAATCTCCTGATTTATTGCTATTAATTAATTCCAGTTCACGTTTCCCGAGGGACCTCTCACCCGGCGTGATGCATCGATAGCGATGCGATGTACGGGGGTGTACGAAGGTGTACGGGTGTACGATGTGGAGCGACGGGCCGATAGCTGTTCGCACTGTTAACTGATAGCTTGTAACCCTTATTGTGAAGATACAAGGTTCATCGATGGTCAGGTAAGAATGTTACTGTTAGTACCCGCGCCGTCTGTCCGCGCCCTCACGACTACCACACGTGACGGACTAAGGCGCTGTGCATAATGAACAATAGTAATAGTAAAAATACCTTATAATCTTCTGTGCCAAATACGATTCTTTATGAAAATTATATAATAGAATAGAAATCATTTATTGTTTACCGTGTAGGTAAAATAATTCTAAGGCAAGATATCTTATTTTCAAGCTATCAAGAAGGATAAGTTTTTGTTTAAGCAGTAAAGTAGCAGAAAATCTGTTCATGCTCTTTCTTGAGAAGAAAAAGTGCAGAAGAAAGAAAAATGCTACAGTTCGCCTTGTCTTGACTTGCAAGTTTGAGAGCCGTTCATAAGGCTGACCGACGAAGGCATCTTCGGTAATGTAATGCTAGCTCAACTGTACTGTAGTTCAAATTAGGAATACCTCTAATAATACTTACGTACTAGGTATTTATTTTTTATTTGAACCACAAAACATCACATATGGTGAAAGAGGTATCTACTTATTACTCAGTTGTGTCCGAGTATTTTTTTATTTTATCGTAATCGTACCGAACCTTCTGTTCAGAAACTGTTAATCTAGGCCTTCTACTTATCTCCTCATGACACCCAAGATTCTAAGACGAGTTGCATTGTCCAACAACTCCTACAAGTCCTACAACTCCAACATGATCATGCGCATGTTAACACCGCCGTGCGCACTGCGCGGCCCGCGCTCGCGCCGGATTTACGAGGTGCCGCCGCGCAGATCTAACTAATGCCAGCTTTAAGATAATCGGCCCCGAGTTATCATCGCCGATACGGCTATCTAGACGAGGGAAACCGTAGCGATACGTACCCGCTTGTATCTGATTTGCTCCGCCTTGCTTCAGGTATTTGCACACGACAACTGCAAAATTCATGAGGTTCATTCGTAGTTTCTATGGTTTGTAGACACGAAAGTTTCTTTATTTTACATTTTAATATAGATAGCAAATGAGCAGGCATACTGCCTGGTGGGAAGCACTCAACGTCTCCTATGCAAATAAGTACTTAACAAAAAAAAGAAAATAACCAACATCCTTTACCTATTTAAATGCGTCTAGGACATTCAGATCCTGAATTCCCTAGAGAAACAAACCTACACAAATCAATTTACTCTGCGAACCAAGCAAAACTTGTACGGGGAGTACTAGATGTGTAACCTGTCTTGTTACTCATGTAGCGATCACCTCACAATTACCTCGGAATCGGGCTATAGCTGTACGATACGAGTAATCTTCCTGGTTTCGCAATGAACTTGCAAACGCGACGCGCATAACTCGACACACAAGCTCGCCGATCGGCGGGTAATGGTGCCGGTTATCGTCCACAATGTCGGCCCAGGGAAAGCGGGACAAGGTGATTATTGAGATTACTCTGAAATAAGTACAACTATGTACATGTACAGCTTATGTCGTTACTGCTACGTCTACTCGCTATCCGAAGATGTGCCTTCACGATTTCCGCGTTGTACCGCTAAGCGACGTGAGACGTGACATCTCCAAGCTAAACTCTTAAACCTCGACTTAAATTCTAACTCAAGTATTTTAAAACTCCTACGCTCACTTTGAATCCTACTTTATATTCTCAATCCAAACCACGGCACCATTTTCACTGTTTACAGAGAAAAAGGTTAAAAATACAAATGGTTCATAAAGTACCGGAATATGTGTGCACGTGACTCATCATCTCACTGTTTGCTCGTCTGTCCGTTTAGAGCAAACAGCTCCAAACCGGCCGACAAACAAGCACTGCTGCCGCAAACACACGTCTGCTGTACATCACTATTTCCCTACAGCTTCAACCCGAAATGTACAGACTTAGCAAGCAATGGAAGCTATCGTTGTCAGATCATTGAATCAATATCCTAATTTCGGGTATCTGAGTGTAGCGCGCGGGCGTGGGCGATGCCTCTATTTGGACGAGATCACAACTTAAACATACATTAAATATGAATTTATGAAGTTTGTATGACTGCGCTGTGTAGTCAGGTAACTATCGGGCCGATTTGGAGATTGCCGCAACGGCTGAGTTATGGGGTTCATACGAGCAACGAGCAAACATACATGAGCGATTTAGTGGCCGACCTTTTCAGCGAGCATATATCATCGAGTTAAGTGACGCAGTGGCATTATCAGGGCAGGGGAGCTGCGAGCCCCGGTGGCTCGGTAGGTATAAGTTATTACAGTTTAATTTCGATCTACATTAACGATGGGCGTTGAACAAATATAACTTACGTGCGTTTCCTTTCTACAACCATCTCGTGTTTGTTTTGTAGTAAGAGGACCCCAGAAGTGTGTTGATGTTTCTAAAATACACTGCAGTGGAGCACAAATATATTTTTTATGATAATAGGTTCTTAAGTCAACTATTATCAATGTATGTAATGTAGGTAATATATTTTGTTGTCTTCTAAAATATTTTGAAAGTCAAGCTGATTCATAAAGAAAACAGTAGAAAATCGTAAATCTGTCGTACAATTGAGGCATTTAGTCACTTCAAATGAAAACATGTTTATCTTCGACAATGTCCACACTATTCAAAATTGTTAAATTTATAGTCCTCGGAAGGCAATAATTTAATAAAAAAAACATATAATAACGGTGCCAGCTCCACAAACGGGTTACAAATCTTTTATTAATATTACAAAAAACAGCACCGATAAGTGGCGACGACAAATATCATAATATAGTGTTGTGTTATCGCCCTGCCGCCGGGCAACGAGCAGCTTTTCGAAACTCGCGACCGCTGTTACTGGTAGGTAATGTAATCGGGTACAGCATAGATCACACGACGCGACAAACTACTAAATTACCTTCGATTGTCGCGCAACTAATTGCCGCGTGCCGGGTTTATCGACACGACACAAACAAGGAGAAATTAAAAAATATATTATTAACATGTTGTTTGTTATCAGTCATTTGTCAATAACGATAACATTTGAAATATGATTGTAGTTTATGTCCAATAGGTGACGCATTCTCATGTTTTATATGTTCTTTATAAAATATTTGATATTCTTTACTTCAAACTAAGCGAAGTCATAAATTGCTCAAGCGTTGAAAAGTGCCGGTACCGGTATGATGGCGGAGTGTAATCATTACTTGAGTGCGATATTTACTATCAAAATAAGCAAATATATAAAACCGTAATTTTAACACGTTTTACTGAACTCTGTAAACCTGACTTTCCCGATATTTTTAGTGCCTTACTGTCTGCTCGTTTTGTAGGTATTGTTTTCGGAAGTGCCAAAATTTAGTCAACTTGCTCATAATAATTACCTAATTCTTAATAAAGATAGTATGTCATAGAGACTCCAGGTTTCAAGGAGGCATTATCTACTTAAAAGTATTAGGAACGTGTGTGGAAATATATAATAATATGATCGTTAATACCTACTCGTAGTCATCGTCACTGCCTACATTTTCTTCTTAAGAATCTTATCAGGCTAAACAAACACAGAGATGCAGTCTCGTAGTTTTTCAACGGATTCTCCTGTAAAGTATAGCGGAAACAGCAGACGTGCACACAATATTTAATTGCCTTATTAGCTGCCAGCGCGAGCGCAGATCACGAATTGTAAATTATACTTTAAATACGTACCTACTACTTTACAGACCCATCCAGGTCACCTAGGTACTTAGATATGTATGTACCGTTCCGGCTAGTTATACAATCGTTCCGGCTAGTTATAAAATGGATTTATGAAATGCACGCTCTGCGGAGGGCATTTCATTAACCCTGCGCCGGCGCAGGCGGGGTCTGAAAGGTGGGGGAAGGGGGGAGGGTCGTGTCCAGTTAATTACAGATGGTATCGAGTAATTGCGGACACGTAATTATAATCTAGGGGATGCTTATTAAAAATGTACGGGAATTGAAACTGTGGTATGGTGAGGTTAGAAGAGTAAGTTTGCAATTATCTATAATGTGATAAAACGGCTTTTGAGTTCAATAAATAGATCTCAGTTATATATTAATTATATGAATATCAAAAATAGATCAACTTTTTGAACGTTTGTTTGCCACTCTCAGTCACAGCGCAATAAAAAATATTTCAATGTATGTATCATGTTTCGTTAGAAAAAATATATATTATTGGATATGTAAACTGACATGCACAATCCGACAATAAATGATTACTTACTTACTTACATAAATTATATGAGTACGGGCCTGCAGGTTTAAATGCAGCTAAAAAACTATGTTTTATTCGTGCATTAATAAAATATGTTCAAATGGACTATATTTTCCCATTCCGGACGATCAAGTCGCGCAAATTGTCACGTCCAACACGTCAACTAAACTATAGTTTTGAATTTTACGATATTTTAATAATGGCCAATATTTTTTAATACTGGATTTAATTCGTAATATTTTAACAATTAACACAACGTGTAATACTAGGTGTTGCGGAGAAAAATGTCCGAGAGCTGACATACCTATCGGTAATTCCGGAATGTATGAACGCAACGCACCGACATCGCCGCCGGCGGCAAGAATTATCTTAATATACCTTTATATCTTTTTAAAGCGAGAATGTAGCAAAAATAATTTACAACCCACCTGATTAGGTATATTAGCTATGTGCGAAGTGTTAAGGAGTGAACTAACAGCGGTCTCGTGGCGTAAATGTAAATTCTTGTCTTCTCAATGTTTAAATACTATTTCACGTATATGTTTTAAAGGTATGTATTGTAAATATTGACAATAACACCGACGCGTTCAGGCCGCTGCAGTTATAGTGTCGGAGCAGTAGTGCAGCTGCGGTCGGAAATGGAATGTTACCTTTATTTAGGAGACAGATTGTAAATAATAAGTAAATTATTAAACGAAAACCTAACTGATGCCTGAATAATTTTATGCGCTGTATTTTATGATAAATACCACATTTGTAGGCTCGTCATAACCCTCTAAGACTCTAGTTGTTACCGACGCAAGTAAATAACGATTGCAGTGGCTATGATTTATCCTCTTCATTTAATTTGACGTGTCAGTGGCCACTTGATCCGTTTCACACTCTTGCACAATGCGCGCGCGCCGCCCGGCGGTACACGGTCGTAAATATCGGCTATTTCTATTGCGGGATATATTTCAGTGTAACGGTACCCGATCAATTCATCAGGCTAACACGTTTCGTAAAGGAACACTTGGTATCTGTGGCGTGGATTGTTGATATGACCACATATTCTAAGGATAAATAAGACTTAGCCTTAGAAATTGTCTAGGTATATGAGTAGGCCTTGATGAACCACTTACCAGATAATAAATTAACCAGATACTTTTACTCGTAGGAAGTAGAAAATAAACGTAATAAAAGAATTTATGACATCAGTTCAGCTTTATCTTTTATAACATTTGTTTTCTACTTACTACGAGTAAAAATATCTACTTAAATATTTATATAATATTAAGTCCAACAAAGCGTCAAGCTCAAGAAGCCAGAGTTCACAGAGGCCTAACTAGCTTGTCGCTATGTTTTACTATCGCCGAGTCAGGGGTCGCTCCGCCTCCCTAATATCGGCGCGGGCGCCGGCGGTAAATCATCGTACTTACTGTAACGACGGGTGTCGGGTGCCTAAACGAAACGCTATTGTCTCACTGTCACTCTTCCATATTAGTGCGATAGAGACAGATAGCGTTTCGTTTCTCTGCGAACAATTGTCATCTTGGCTAGGCCCCCTGGGCGGACAGGAAATGTCATCTTAAGGCCAGGTTACACTACATACGTATGCGAACGGCAGTTATAATGGGCGTACTGGTATGTATATGGTAACTTAACTAATTATTAGTCTGTATGTTATTATATTATAACTATTATAAGTGGTAGGCATGACATGCCTAAATGAGACATTAATTTGCTGCGTTACTTTACTTCACTTTGACAGCGGACATGGAAGAGAACAATCTCACACCTGAGGATGCCGAAGACCGGGCAAAGTGGAGAAGATTGAGCAGGAAACCGGACCCTGGCGCTAGGCCGGGAAAACGCTAGGTTGAAGAAGAAGACTTTACTTCACTTTATAATTAATACAGATTTTCAACACGAGGCCTACGAGGACCAACACGTACCTTCACTACAATCGGCACCAAACGTGTAACGGCGATTATTCTTGTGTCCACACACGTTCGCTATCGCCACATCTGCAGGGGGATTGCAAACAGAGTTACCTGCCAGTATCAATCAGTAAGTAAGTATTCCCTACTTCCCAATATTATAAACATGAAAGTAACTCTGTTTGTTACCTCTTCACGTTGAAAACCGCTAAACCGATTTAGACTAAATTTGGTATTATGATAAGTATAGTTTGAGCTCTGGGAAAGGACATAAAATTAGCGAATAAAGTCACAGGCAGAAACTAGTTTGTAATACCGCGGATTTAATATTTTTTCTGTTATGTACAATTTCTTTTTTAATTTTGATATGTCTAGACTTTCAAAATCGACGTGTTGTGTACACCTGAGGTACAAGCAGACATTTAATTAACATTCTTGACGTTTAGTATTGGTACTCTAATAAATTAAATAATTGTATTAGGTACCTATTAAAATTTTTGTGTGGGCAAAAATCTAATAATCGACATCCGCTTTGAAATGCGTTTCGTGATAGGAATATTATCTTATCTATTTGCTGATTTTAGACAAAGGAACAGTAGGCTTTAATGGCGATTGTTGCGATAAATGTTGAAAAAGAGGTCGAGAGTTACACCCACTACATAAAAAAACCATATCGCTACAGAGCATTAAAATGATCATCTTATTGTCTCTACACAAAGTATCGCAACATATCGAAATAAAATCAAGGTAAGAATGTCTTAACGAATAAAATAGGTAACAAAACACAAAACTTTTATGAAATTTAATGTGAAATTGAATTCATTTATTTTGCACATTAAAGGCCCGTAGTACCTTATAAGTCTCTCAACTAATATTTTACGAAAAATATGAAATTTAAATACTAATTAATTTATAGGTACTAGATAGAAATCCTTCGAACAGGAGCTAGTTTATTTTATTGAAATGAACAGCTCTATTACCTACACGCAATCTTAATTTATTGAGAGTAAGGCTACAGAGCAATATTAATTAAACATCAGTGACGTTTATTAGCTTTAGACGCTGTCATTGATATTTTCTCCTCGAGCCCCGGTAGACTAATCGCACACAATAATAATAAGGTTTCTCAATCGTTCCAATTTGTCGCGCACGCATATTGCGCGCCTGAAACTCCCGATAGGTATGTCGCAACGACCGAGGTGTGATTCCACTTTCTTACCGAGGACCAATCGGAGGCTTACCAGCCAGCATTAATGCACTCTCCTTTTACTGATAAACAGCCACTATAATTATTTGCTGGACTCTAATGGTATTGGGGTTTGAATCTCGAAGGACGATTATTTGAGTGACGATCACTGGCAAAAAATGTCATAGCAGTTTCAAGGCTGGACCTAGTGATACCTAGTTTAGTTTCAGTATTAGGTGCATACAAATTACCTCGCAGATTAAAATTAAACGTTAAAAAATACCCTGTCAACAGTTTCGATAGAGCTTTACTGCAAATACTTGCCACAAAACTCAGACCATTTTTTTCAAATTTTGCCAAACTGTGCCGATTTTTCAAAGTGTGCCGGAGCTAACTCCCGTCTAGCTATCGTCCCGCGCTGATAATATTCTGCTGACCGGCACAGTCGGGGATCATGCAGCATGCTACACTGTTTATTCCGATCTGAATCACTTCTCGCACAGTCGATAGACACTCAGTCGTAATTGGCACGACGACGGCCACTCGGGAATAGATGGCCGACTGTCCTAGCGGTACAGTCAGCGTGTACAGTCGCTCACTTGTCGCTCAACATGCGTTGGACATTGTTACGGCGCACGACGGACAACAAATGTACATCACTTAGATACATATCTGCTGAGAGGGCCAATAGATTCTGCAATCCTTTTGTGTATATCTATTGGTTTTTCTATTTCCTAGTTTAGTTTTACATGCGAAGAGCGCGTTGATGTCTTGTCTTAGGTACTGTGGCTACACGTGTCATCACGTTGGCATGATTGGGTTTTTATTTCACAAAAAATACATATTTCAGATATTTGCCACCAGCTTTTTGTGGATTGATATTTTCGTGTTACATTATGGTTGCTCTAATTTCCATTTTTAGGGTTCCGTACCCGAAGGGTAAAACGGGACCCTATTACTAAGACTTCGCTGTCCGTCCGTCCGTCCGTCCGTCCGTCTGTCACCAGGCTGTATCTCACGAACCGTGATAGCTAGACAGTTGTAATTTTCACAGATGATGTATTTCTATTGCCGCTATAACAACAAATACTAAAAACAGAATAAAATAAAGATTTAAGTGGAGCTCCCATACAACAAACGTGATTTTTGACCGAAGTTAAGCAACGTCGGGCGGGGTCAGTACTTGGATGGGTGACCGTTTTTTTTTTGCTGTTTTTTGCATTATGGTACGGAACCCTTCGTGCGCGAGTCCGACTCGCACTTGCCCGGTTTAATATTTTTTTTAAATGTACTTATTTTATTTCTGCTTATTTTACACAAAGTACGGAGCAAGAATTAAGTAATATACATAATATTTCACCACACCAACGCGAGGAAAATACTACTGTACTGTGAAACCTTACAAATCAAATCCAACTGAACGCTGTTAAATGCTACATATTTATCATTAAAAATCATCAATCAACATGAGGAAATCATTCAAAATTTGCATCAAATTGTTTTGCTACTCTTGTGAAATCCAATCATCAGTTTTTAAGAATAATTACTAAATACTTAGATACTTTATGAGCAGGTGTGGTGAAAAATATATCACACGATCTAGTGACCTTAATACACATAATATTGTGACAGAAATATATACCTACTCGTCTTGTAATTGCAGGCGACTGTAATATGTATATTCTTATCAGCCAATCCGCTCCGTTTCACGCGTCCGACGTGTGCCAATTATGCGGGATTGTTTTCTTATCTACATGTTTTGGCAAATGGCTCTTACACAACTACGTACCACAGCTGACTGATTGTCTATCTTACTGCGACGACATACGGCCCAACGATGGTCAACTTGTTTCTGTTAGTATTGTTAGTATCCGACGTATCTGATCGCCGCTTTTAGGCAGATACTATCTTTGACGAATAACCTTTCGGCCATTTAAGTATGATGATTAGCATAATGTTACGGTCATTTTGTAATAACAAATGTTTTAGTCACAGGTAGCTTCACGTTTATTCGCGTTTGTGAAATTATTAAGATCTACAGGGTTTACCGTGCCACTTTTACTGGGGTCATGTTAAGTTGGTTTGGGTCCTCTTGGCCTGGTCTACCTCCAGTGTCACTGTGACGTGTCACTTATGGGACACCCTGTATAAAGCTTAATTTTGTGCCCTGAAAAAAAAATCATTAGCCGATCTCATTGAGTAATTCAAAAAATACGAAAGTTACCTTACTTTAGACGCTGAATATAGGTACCCTAAATTACGTAACTAATAACAAGACTTACCGTTTATTATAAATATTAATGGAAATAAATGATTTGTAGTTGTATTTTAAAATGGTATAAGGAGGCCACTCAATAGTGCTGCTCGCGACGCAGTATTTTACAAGTGAAATTGCACCTATTTGTTGACCTCGCGCTTATACACGCTTCACAATGACGTGTCTGTGTAGTCTATGGGTTCCGTTATCGCAACCACTTAACGAAATGTATTCAAATGTTAGAATAAAGGGAGATATAGCGAAGTTAAAAATGGCCGCTTAACAAATAGAAGGCAGAACTACCGTTAATTGATAGAATTGAACCGTAACTCGTCACATGACTACCGCGGTCGCGGTCGCGTGTGCTTTAGATAAGCAGTTCAGAGATAACTTACCGTGCGTCAGTATTGATTGTGCGAACGCGAGTTGAAGTTTCTCGTTCAAACCAGTGCAACATGATTTTGAGATACATTTCTAAATATTAGTGCTTAATCGGGTTCATCACTTCATCCTATAGTAAGAGGTCGAAGTCCGATTGGCAACTTAGATCATTACTTTATGCTTAGTCAGCGCTATGGGAAATGGTGTCGCTCTGCACTTGCGCCAACGCGCAACGTTGCGCCGAGCAGCAGCCATAGGTTGGCTCTCGAGGATCGACGACGCTCGGAAGATGTCAGTGTATACGTTCGAATTGGCCTGTGAGTTTCATACTAATTGGTCCGAGCAATCTACTCGCCTGATCTTGTACAGCTACTGGAATGACGTCGTTCTGGTCATAGTCACCCCGGACCACCCGCGCCAGTTGTGCGGGAGAAGAGTAAAGGAGGGGGGAGGGGGGAGGAACAGTAATGGCCACGATTAAACACATTAGCCGCTGATTGGAAAGCCGTGTCGTGATTACGGACAATGCCGTTACTGTCGCGAGCAAGCGACCACGCTTGACTCCGTCTAATACAAATAAACAGAAAAATGTATAAAGGCCACATGAAGGCATTTACAGCACAGTCAGCAATAGAAGTAGCTACAAAAATGTTTATTTGACGATCATATCAGCATACATATACGGACGTCTGGGGAAGCTCTTTTAACTAGGCTGAGCCTGTATCTTGGGGTCCTAGAGTGTAAATATGTGAGACAGATTTGACACTAAGCAGGTATACTATACTCGGAAGTTTAACAAAAACAATTAAAAAAGCTAAGCGATCATGAAGCGTATTCTGATTGTAATAACCGGATATTAATTTGTTATGGGTATCTGTCAGTGTCAAAAGTATTGTTTCTAATTGAAGAAATGTCACTTTTCATATCTTGTTAATACAATCAGAATGCTACGTAAACAGCGCGGCCGAGGCAGCAAAGTTTTTGTGTATCCCCGGTTTTTGGATGCCTTTTCATAGCCGGCGTTGTGTCATTCGTCAAACGCTTACGTGATGAGAAATCCAATGCACTGTAGTTTTGAACTCGAATGCAAAGGTCTTATTACTGCAGCTATCATCCCCATCAGTCATCGCAGATGGCGACACGAGCGGCATACCAAGTGTAGATCTGCGAGGAAGTCTGGACTACAGCGAAATTTCAACATCCTTATTTGAGTTGCTACATCGCAATCCATCCTGTATATTCTCAATACTGATGAAGAAGCGATGGCCACTGATCGAGGATACCGTTAACATACACTGAGAAAAATAATTAGCCGAACTCATTACGTAGGTAATTAAAAAATACCTAATAACTGAATAACTGAGCCACTGGACTCGCCACCATATGCTGTAGCTACACCATAAGACCATAACATTCCCATTCCTTTGCCCAACTCCAAACATTTAGATAGCTTCAAGTAGTTATAGTTGAGGTTTCTATAAAAACTAAAACTAAAACCTAAATATTACTTTGCTAATCCGCGAACTCTATTGTTTCCCATAAAGTTTTAAGTCGTAATGTATTATTTGTCCAAATTCAGGATTGCCATAAAACAAACCTAACCTAACCTAACCTATCTATAGGATAAACTTACGAAAAT
Source organism: Cydia splendana (assembly GCF_910591565.1). Lineage (NCBI taxonomy): Eukaryota > Metazoa > Arthropoda > Insecta > Lepidoptera > Tortricidae > Cydia > Cydia splendana. Next base: position 290,016 of record NC_085977.1, read on the forward strand.
CCTGAAACTTTATTGGTTTCAGAATTATGACCGACGAAGGGATCCGACCTCTAACACTCGCCAAGTTCCCCCGCTATCCTGACAAAGGACCAAATATTCTGACATGTCAGAAGAAATTCTGACGTATGGCAACCCTACATAGAAGGGCTATGGCTAAAAAATTACTTCGCAAAATTACGTAGTGTATTCAGAAAATCGATACAGCTAAACGTGCACAAGATTTAGAGTCCCGCCTGAGAAGTGTATCGGTAAGTCACGGAGGCTCGGGGTCACGTCGGGTGGATTGATTGAGCATTGTTGTCAATCTGCGCTGCAATTACGCTGCCCAGGCGCAGCTACACTCAAAAGTAATAAAAATGGCTCACTTGGGAATCTACAATAACCCGTTTCCAACTTAAGTCAAGTGTACTCACATACATACCTAATGTATGTAGAGTGCGTAATTGCGTATACGGTACATCATATCCGTACTCTTAGACTTATAGCATAGTAGGTACTTTGTATCACTGTAGAGTTTTTCTACTTAAAATGTACACCCGGTCATTGAAACACTCTACCTACAGTAGGTATTTTTACAAAACGAGGATTCGAATCTATTTAGATCAACAGTACCTATGATCTCCGGATTGAAAGCAATGAACGTAATCACTAGTCTAGCATCAATAATTCTTAAATTAAGTATTTATACATGTGTAAGACATCATCAATATGTTAATATGCAAGCTACGAGCAAGTTCATGTCATTATTTGTGTGTTCAAAGTTGTCTGATAAATAGCCGATACAGTTGTGGCTCGTATCGATTAGTCTCCTTAATTAATATGCCGAAACAACTGGTGTGAAGCTGCCTACAAATACCTCTTATTAGCATGGTTAACACTATAGTCAAGTAGTAATATAGGACTTTAAATCTAGTTAATTAAGAGCTATATTACAATAGCAGGAAAGCTAGACTAAATACGTGATTTGTTCGTTGCCCATTCCGCGACTTCTCGGGAATGTAATCGGATAAGGCTAATGCCCCATTTATGGTTCGCTACAAAGTGCATTACTTTACAATTACAAGTGTAATCGCATCCTTATAGGAGATAGCAGCGGCGCCGGGGTCCCGACCTGAACGAGAGAGACAGCGGTATACGAGAAAGGAGAGGAGGTGTATTTGGGTTAGCTGACGTATTGCCCTGTCTTTTATAGCATGTCAAGATTGCGTCGTGCCTTACGGTGAGTGCAGGTGATGGAAGGTTAAAAGCTCTTCCGGGTTATAAATCGACTATTTTCTTACTTCCTTTACTACCTTAGTAGTAGATTTAGCATAGCTAATACCTGTAAAATACTAACGAGTACTTTATATAACGAGTATAGCATGTACGAGTATGTAGCTAAACCAAAATTGGAGTTTCAATTGGTTACAATGTCTTTCGGAAATATTGGGTTTTCAAACTCTTAAATATACAGTCCCTCCTATCATACCTCTCATACCCCTCCCCCTCATATCATACCCCTGATTCATCCGCATCTAAAATGAACAAAATTGTGAACTCAAATCTCTGGCAAAATTTTACTTATAAAAATAAAGTTGATTTAATGACCAACACAAACTTAAGAACCTTTTCAGAATAGAATGAATTAACCTAGCAAATTATTAAAGTTTCACCTAACAATAACGTTGGTCTCGATCGTTCGCAACAGTGACTAATATCCGACTTCCCCGGTCTAGTGCCTCCCGCTGTTGAAGTCCAGTCTGCGCCGGCGCCCCATATCTCCTCCTTACCACTCCACAGGGGGCACACTAATACTAATATGCTACTTTGCTGATTGTACTAAACAACTCTCTTTAAGAGGAAGCGTAAAGCCAAGATAGAAACCAAGAAGGAAACAAGATTTGGCGCGCCGCGGGAAACTTGCGATGGAAGAAATGGCCGCCGCGTGGGTTTTTACCTTTTATCCCAATTATTCTGAAATATTTATTTTATATAAAATATTTATTTATTTATATTTATAAATATAACTTGTGTTCAAAATGTTGCTCTTCAAATCTCTCGGCTATATCACTATTTTATACTAAAGTTATTATACTGCTGTGGTACATGCAAGGTATATTGTAACTAAAAATAAATGAAAATTAGAGACATTTTTAGTGTTTTTTTCTATTGTGCCAACTGTAACCTTTGGTTGGACTCTGCCCTTGCAAATATTATAGTCTAGTTTCCGTGTACCTGCTTTATTCATAGCATTTTCCCTTAATTAAAACGTGTATGAATTGAATAATAATAATAATAAACAATTTTTCGTTAGCCCCCTCTTAACTAACCATCGGTGGAACTTCCGCCTTTATACCTAATAAGAGTAATAAGATTTGCGACTTGCCACTAAACACTGGACGATGGTACCTACATGGTACTTGCGGAAGCAACGTCGTATAAAGGAGCGATGTAATGTTTTTCTTCACTATGTATTATGGGAGATAGTGATGTAGGTAGCCTAGAGCGCTGTGGTCGTCAAACACGTTTATTGATGGTCGTTTAGCTTTCCTGTATTCACTTTGTTTACTGAGTTGAACGCTAAGGAGAACCAAGGACACTCCGACCTCTAGATCTGTAAGAATTTGAGTGCATACTTACACTTCATTAATGACGGCTACTGACTTTTACGTTATTATGCGTAAAAGAGCGGCATCCCTATTGCATAGAGTGCAGGGCAGCACCAACAGTCTCCTAAACGCATTTGTCGACAGAGTAGACTGCCCACTGATGAGGCGTTGGAATCAATTGCACGAACCCAACGCATCATCAAAATAAATAGTATTAAGTAGTTTTAGGTATTTATTATTTTACATATTGTACAATAACATAGTAGATATAGGTAGTTAAATAATATATATTTTGTACTAACACTATGGGTTCTATGCCTGAAATAAATAATTTCAATTTCAATTAATTTTGTATTTAAGCACAAACGTCTTGCTAACGATGTCATAAAACTTATCAATAGATTAAAAATGTAAAAATTCATTGTCTCCGGCGAAGCACGAAATCGCGCCTCTGGATCTGTAGCCCATCGCGCTGCCAACTGAGCTACCGAGACTTCACTCCGCGACAGTCTTCCTTGCCCGAGACAGTGAATTTATCCACTTTTAATCTATTTCTAAACTTTATACTTACCTACACCGATTGGATTAGGATCGACTCGACTGATACTCTCGGCAAGTCGTTGGAACAGCTTTTCTGTCCGAACCATCCATTTGTTCCGAGCAGCAATCATGTTTGACGGGCCATTCGTTTGGTTTACATTTTTACATTACTCGTACATACATAATCGTGTTCTTGGGATAAATTATCGTACACGTACGTTTCTAAGTTTCACACGTTTGGCAGACAGTCTGACGGCTTTCGTGATGCAAATTAGATAAACAAAAACTATTATCATTAATCTTTTCATTATAGTTTATTGAGCATTTTGTGGTACAAGTTCCTACTATACATTTTAATTTATTTAAGTAACATAAGCAATAAAATACGGGTTTTAGAAGTGGAAACATCTAGAGCATCCAAACCAGTTGCAATAAATGTTTCATTATTACTTGGCCTGATTCTAATTAATTAAAATATGTGATTGACATTATATTAGCCTATCCACTTACCGTACAGCAAGTCACAATGTTTTAATGATGTTATCTTAAGCTGGTTACTTACGTTTGTATGATTGGCACTTGAAAGCAGATATTGAACAAAAAACCACATGACTTTAAGTTCAATACCTATGTTATAAATAATAACCAATAAAATGAGACCCATTGTTTCCTTGTAGGTACATGTCGATATTCCACTGCTATAAGATTTAAACAAGCAGTAAATGAACTATAAAACAGAGCGGCTACCGCGAAAACCGAAATTCGCAAATTGCGGGGATCTTTCTCTTTTACTCCAATGAAGGCGTAATAAGAGTGACAGAGAAAAATGCCCGCAATTTGCGAACTTCGATTTTCGCGGTTATAGCCCTGGATCTAAAGCCATGCGACCTTAAATGCACCGAGATCGGCAGTACTCTTTAAACTTAAATACCCAATCGTCTGTTTTTGAATGTTAATAGAAAATTCATTTTATTTCATCAAAGTGTATACCGGTTTTCCAAAGCCGTAGTTAGTCTAGTGGCATTAGAAATAACATCGCAGACCACACGCATATTTGAACCCGACTAGCTCGTAGTTTTGACAGCGGCCGCTCCGAACGGACGCGGTTGGCACAACAAAGAATCGTTCAGCCGTTATCTGCGATCTCGGCCGAATTACTAAACGTCTTGTACCGGCTACATATCCTTCTTACCATTGTTAAGCTTTATGGCTTTGTAATAAGGCTCAAGAATGCTCAATTCAATCTGTAATCGAAAGTAGTAATAGCAACACTCTTACTTGATCACTGGTAAGTCGTATATCGTTGCAGCAAGGTACACAACAGTATAAATGTTGAAGGTAGACGGATAGCGCCGAAAGGCCAAGGCTTCAAACGTTTAACATTAGTTCTTTATTGTTTATTAAGGCGAGGCAGCTTGTTAAAAAAGGGCTTGTCACAGTCAAAATGTCTGTGTTTTAAAATATCTGTGAGTCGTCAGTACCTAGGCTAAACAAGTCTCAGAGAATTAACCAAAGGTAACGAAACCATACAGGTAGCTCTAAAACAACAGATCAAAGCTTGCTTTTAAAATATTTAAAGAGACAGATTCTACAAAATAATATTCCTCGTGAGACAAAGTATCATGCTATAAGTAGTTATAACCCACCTACGTTACCTCGTGATGTAATAGGTATCCTACCTACCTAGTAGTGCTAGTAGGTAGGTTACGTGGACATTTAGGTTATTAAGTACTTAAAAAACTCAACAGTTCTCATGGACGAAAGTAGGCCTGAATAAATAATGTTTAATGATGTTCCTAACTGTAACTACTTGAACCCAAATTAAATAATTACAGATATGCCGCTCACCGACGACATTGTAATAAATCTATCAATTTCTAAACGACCGGAACTATTAGTGAAATTGATGATTTAGGCGCTGGCGATCGAAAACGATTTGTATTGATGACCGGGGGAGCAAGCGCTGACAACGGCATCCAGGTTTTAAGGATCTTAACTTGATTTGTTACTGATACAAACTTGGCACAACTTAAGGTAACATTGCATTTGCTGCGCATGATTGTATAACATGTAAATTTACCTATACATTGAGCAAGCAAATTGCCAGCTCTTTTGTCACCAATATCGTCAATAAGCCGTTTGGCCAATATGTATTTGGCGTCGATACCACTGAATTTCCACCTCTCGACGGCCTCGGCCGCCTTGGCCGGTGCGCCTGCTTATTTTATTGTTAATCCTTTGTAAATTGTAATGCGATGAGTTGGACCTATGTTGTCTTAAATAAACGGATTTATTATTATTATTATATTGATAGCAAACTTGCTTGACTTTTATTTCTAAGCGTATACCCTTTATTTCTATATATACGAACGAGCTACATCTTATGTAATAGTTTCAAGCAAGTATCACTTGCGTATGTCGCCGCTGGTGGTCTGTTTCTAATGAACGTTAAAACTGAATGGAGCTGCGTGGTACATTCGTCACAGTTTATAGATCAAACTATAGCCAACTCGCAATTAACGAAAGCGTTTAATGGCGCAATCGTAGCGCGATCCGCAATCATCATAAATTCGTCCGAGTAGCTGCGCTCGCGCAACTGAACCTCCACCATCTACGCAGGTGTTCCGTGTACGCACTACGCAGTTACCTATCTAAAATCCGATAAACCATATAAACATAATTAAAAAGTTTCGTACTTTAACCATACAAATATTGGTTAAAAAATAATTCATCTCAACCCTCTTGTGGGAAAGAAATCGTTTATTACTTTATTAGCTATAAAACCGCCGGTTGCTTATGTTTGATTGTGTTTATTATTTATAGTATTTTGTGGATTTTAGCTCTGACTTTTTAGCTGCAGACCGCATTAAAGACGTTGAAATACGAGTGATGAGAGTTGTTGTTTTATAAACTTCTGAGCTCCGATGGGGCAAGTGCCCTGTACTAGGTACTCTGGAATATAAATGTCGAATAAAGGTTTCTTGAAACTTCAACATTTATTCAGCAAATAGCGCACCAGGGCACTTTTACACGTCAACATGGAATTTCCATACAATCAAAAAAACACAAATATCAATTCAAACTAGAGATGTAGGTATTCTGAAGCTCCTTCCGCCTTTTACCCTTTTCATTCCGGGAAAATTTAGTAAAAAGGAAACTACATAGTACATATTCACATTTACGTTTGTATGCCTATCGGCGAAACATTGCGTTCTCACATACTTTTTATACCAACACTGTTACCAATGTTTACAAATAAATAATTTGACTTTGACTTTATGTATTGTTATGCCCGCAAGAAAATCAAACCATTCTTGTATTCACAACCATTTGAAACCTTACATGCCTACAACAACTACGCTACATGGTTTTGCTACAAACCGTGTTACGACTGCTCTAAACTAGAGCTAGGTAACAACTGCTAATAAATTCGTAACCCTGCCACTTTACATGGCAACTGGCGAGAACAAAGGCTACTTTTGTGCGGTAACTACCTACACTGTGTTGTGTTTTTTCTCTACATGGTTTTTTACCTAGAAGAGGGATTTGTTTTTATTGATAGAAGATTTTGTCACTTAGTTAATTACAATATTAATGTTAAAACGGCAATTAAAATATTTTTGATATTTATTTTGATGTTTTATTTAACATGTACTAAGCTACCCCGCACTGTCTGAATGTTCCCCGACCTATGTACGAACCTGCCCCTTTTGAGGGGTAGATTCGGGCATTTGACAACTTCTACTAAAATTGAATTTGCTCTTTTGTTGTAAAATTTACTCACTTCTAATTTTTTTAATAAGTAGCGAAAGGTATCTGCTATGTCATAATGGCCGAAGGAATAGTCTCCCTTTAAAACCAACATTTTTAAAAATCTTAATCTAAAAAGTGTACGAATGGTGCCAAACTGCCCCTATTTGGTTTAGGTACTATTTTGCATTACCTATAACATTTTCATTTCTCTAATATTTATATAATATGTATATAAGGATAAATGACAGTAGATATACCACGCTATTGCGTGGTAAAATCGAACATAACTGTATACTATTCGAATTTGTATAGGTACTAAAAATTTTACAGATAACTTAAATTATTTTTCTTAGGGTAGGCAATAAGACAAACAATTGCTTCCTGTGAGGCTTTTACGTTTATTTAAATACCTGTGTTGTAATTTTCATTATCATATCTATCTGACGGGGCGTCCATATAATTTACTTCGCCACAAACATATCCCTATTCTCGCTACCCTAATGGATACATCTCACGCCACACCGACTTATATGGGAGTAACTGAACTATATATCTCGCAGTTTCCTATATCGTGAGGGCTTCATTAAGATAGCCCGCGCCCGCCTCCGCCCCCGCGCGCGCCCGTGCCCGCCATGAGCGCAGCGTTCCGCCAGCCACGCGATAAATGCGCTGATAACGTCGCCGGCGCATACTAAACACTTATTAGCGAGGTATACAGGCTGTGCCGTAAAACAACGAAGATACTACGAGGATTAGTAGATACCAACTACTCACATTATCACAAGGTACCTATGGCTATCTAAAAAAAATTAGGATTATGTAATTCTTAAGTGACGTGCAAATTTTGCAGTGTTGAGCAAACTGAGAAATACCTATATACAGTGTTGTCAGTGTTGTGTGGGGACTACGAGTGTCAGTGTCTTTAGAAACCTCAACCAACCACTAGAAGCTAGCTAAAAGTTTGAAGTTGTAGTTGCAGCATTTTGTGGCTTGTAGCTATAGCAGATTTTTCAAAAAACCTTTTAGTCATGGAGGCCTAATTAAAGATACCCCAGTGGGGTTTAGAGAAATTACCGTCCAGGAAATATCAGGATTTTTAGGGTGAATTCACGGGATATTCCATGTTCATATAGCAACCCTGCTGCAATATTCGCTACTGCAATTACAGTTGTAATCGTAACATCATTGTGTTACGGGACCCCCTGTATATATAACCGTAACGCTCACTACCAGGCGGTCGCTGCCGGACCTCTTACTTGGTAATTGTTAATTACAGGACGTTATCTGTGCAATGTGCTTGTGATAATGACCCTGGTACTTAGATACTTGCATTAAACCTATAAAGGGCTGTGTGAATATTTGTAACCATATCTAATCATCTAGATATGAGGCATAGATATATTTTTATATAATATGTATGCTAGTTTTAAGGTATTTATGTATGGGCCATTAGTTGCCTGAAATAAAGATTTTCATTTTCATTTCATTATCACTGCTAAATTTAATGAAACTTGGACTAAAAGTCCAAGTCTGTTAATTGTTTAACAATATCCAGATTTAAATCTAATTTCAGCGTGTTTACTATAACTATAGAAGTCCATAGAAGCAAGTCTAAAAGAGTTAGATCGATCGTTACTATATTTAAAGTATTTAAACATAGGAGCTACAAAGAGATATAAAAATAATAGGTACCTATGATTTTTTATGGCACGTATTTAACCGGTCAACTAATTAATCGAATTTGGGTAGTTTAAAATAATAGAAATGGGTACTAAAATTAATAGTTTGGCAACTAAAACGGAGCCTTAAAATATATCAATATGAATTGTATTTTAATGCCGTTACAGCTTTTGTTTATTTTTAGGCAGGTAAGTACCAAATATTTATTTGGCAACTGAATTATTATATTGGAGACTATTTATGAAGCACATTTTAAAAAGAAAACGGCTATCTATTAATTTAAAAATGAAGTTCTTTTAAAATATTTTGTTTGGTCACTACACGGTCAACCTAACACGCTCCTCCTCGCTTCGCTCGTCGTCGCACCTATCTTTTGACTCTGGCAGAACACAGTGGTAACTATTGAAATTAGTAATTAAAAATTTAAAGACGTAATGGTATAATGGCTATTAGATGTTTCATGATTAGGAATTTCGACTATAAGTATAGTAAGTATAGTAGGGTATTATACGTAAATAAATTTGTGGTGTTTTGTGGATTAGGAAATTTGTCAATTTAAAGTACTAGGTATGCATATGTTTAAATTTAAATTATTTAAAAATGGAGTATTTAAAGCTTAATGTATAGGTATCTTAGGTATTCTGTTTATGTACAAAATATATAAACAACCAAATTTTATGATCGCTTTACAATATTAGTTGCCAACTTATTATTTAAGACGCCAACCTATCAATTCAAGTTCCCTATTATTTTTTTTGGTGGCTTGATTTTGCTGCCAGGTTTTTAATAATATGATGCTTAAATTTGAGGCTAATATAAATTTATTGTCGCTAAAATATTAATGCACAGACAAATTATATTATTATATGCCCAGTGAAAGTTCCTATTTAATATTTTAGCTGCCCGGTTAATAATACCTAAGCCTTTTTTTATCTATTTTCAGTGTCACCGTCTGTTGGCTACACTATACATAAATTAAAGATCTGTTTGTTTAAGTGCCTACTGCGTAGTTATTTATTTCAGCTTGATCTTTACCATAATTATGATAACCTTTGCACGCTATCGTCACCAGATCGAGCCCGTTTTCACAGTTCATTAGTATGCTAGTAACGCCTGAAACAAGCCTTTATGGCGAAGATAAGGAGCGCTTTACATAAAGCTCTGTCGTGGCACAGACATGTCGATCATAATCGGATAGAAAGCTTACCAAAATATGCTTTGTTATGGAAATTTATTTCAACATCGGAATACGAAAAACTGACTTCGGACTTATAAAGGGTAATCTTAAGCAATGTAGGTACAATCAGCATCAAAAGTAGTGCTCCCCTCTCCCCTGAAATAGAGAAATATTTCTACAGTTTCCGTTCAAAAGTATAATTATATCACAGTAAACTATTCTACATACTTATCTCTTATTGTTAAGTTATTACCTACCTATTGTTATATGGTAGTCATTATGTATTAGAATATGAGTCGTCATTCAATCGTAGAAAGCAAAAGAAGTTGAATAGGTATGATATTTATTAGTCATTGACTAATGTCGTCGTGTGGTTATTACTCCGAAAAGCGAGTTCAGTCACGAAAACAGACACGGTGGTTAAATCAGGCCCAACAGGCACTATCATTCAGAAGAATAACCTTTAGCAAACAAACCTGTCGGCTACATTTCAGTCCGTTCTTGCAACATCGTTCGGGGCAGGCCTTCTATTCCCAATGAGCGCGACCAGAAGTGATAGAATTATTAGGTTCATCGCTTGAATTTCTTCACACAGTGTTCCGTAAAGTGCGCTTAAAACTGGTTGACCAGAGCTTTCAATTTGACCACGATCTCTTAACCTATAGGAATCTCGTTACCATTCGTGATGCATGCCCCCTTGCGACATGGCAAAAATCGCACACCCACTCCACAGATAAAGTCTAGTTATTTGACAAAGTATCTAAGACTTCACAAAGATATATTATAGATCCCGACCACGCTAAGTTTGTAATGACTTATCCCATATTAGGAGCGCCATACTTGACGAAGCACTTGGCAGGAAAACTTAACGTGGTTCGCCTCTACCTATGTAAGGTTTATTTTAAAGTTTTTCCAAAAAAGTATTTAAATGTCGTATTTTGATAGGAATTAGTCTTTCGTGGTGACACTTCCACACTCTATAATTGCAAAGACAGTGCAGAGTTATCTTGTTATGACTCTATTCGTTCTCGTATGTATGTTTGTGTGAGTTGCAACAGCTCGAGCACCGTGATCCATGCCCCTTGCGATTGCGAGATCATGGCAAATATCGCACACCCACTCCAACACAGATAAGGACCTCTATCCGATAAATAAAGTATCTCAGATTTGAAGATAGCGGCGAGATCAACGATGAACATGCAATAGCTAAGTGGGTTGCTCATTACGAGTATCCTCCGTGTTATTGCTCTGTTTCGACAATAGTTTTGGCGATTTACAAACATAGACCGTAATTCTTGCAAAAGCATTGAAAAGACTGCTCTAAAGTTCCCATAATTCATTTGTAGCCTATTTCTAATAGCCTCTACTGTTCACTTGAATCTACAACTACATCTACCAATTACGAACTCATACTTAAGTACTAGACCTACATATATTTTTATTACCTAGGACTACATGCTTACAATTATTTAATATGGTGTTTATATTTAAAGAAGCATCACTAAATTAAGTACTTATGTTATGTCTATGTTTGATAACCAAATCTCATCTTTATCAAACACTGATAAAAGCCCCTAGTATTTTGAGGGTAAATGTGGGAGCCTATATTTCAAAATCGTGACTGTTGTTTGTATGTTTTTGTGAACACAGAGAACAGTAAGAGCCGTGACGCTACGCTCCAGAGCAACCGATAATGGAGTCCGCTCTAAATGTGAAAAGTTCAGGTGTCGCATAAAGCGTCCATCGGGTCACGTTTCAGGCATTGTGCGCGCGCGCGCCAATCAGCGCCGGCCCCGCCCCGCCCCGCGCCCGCCCACCGCCTAAGGGCACTGTAGTGCTAAGTATATAGTGCATTAGATGGTAAGATCTAGAAGCCGATCCGAACTATTAAAATTTCAATTTAATCTCAGTTCCCTAGACAGACATCACTCCCCTACGTATTTATATTGGTGCGAGCGAGATGTGTCACAGTAACAAATCAATAAAATGTTTATAAAATTCGAATAGCCAGTCCTGAAATGTGAGAGTTCAGATCGTTACGCAAAGATAAAGAATCAGATTGATTTACTAGTGACTTCCTTAGACTGATGATTTCTTTAGATAAACTTGATATCTAATGTTTATTGTTTTTTCCAGCATGCACATAAGTATTAGGTAACTTACAGACCATAATATATATATATATATATATATAATAGATCGCGTTGGAATCGTGAGCAAATTCGTGACTATCGTTCGGAAGCAGTATCGGCTTTTCTTGTACACGTCAGGCATATTTACGATTGGTCTACCTCTGTTTGAGTTAAAGAACGCTGACAGTTTTGAATGATTCACGATTAGTTTCACTAGACTAGACTTTTATCGATCGACCGGGTTTTGTATTGTTTTTGAGTTTCCGATAATTACGCTCAATATCGGTAATTGGTAAAGCATACCATACGCCACTTTCTGACCCCTCGTCGCGTGAGTAACAAACGAGCGCTACCTTGTCATATACTTAACATTTCATAAGTTCACGATATAAAGGTAAGATAACACCTACGCCTGAAAAAATATTTAAGTAAGTAAGTAAGAAAGAATCAATTTGACACATTTATCAAACAACGCAGACAAGCAATCAATCAGTATTTGGCATTAAACATCGTAAAAAGTACATACCTACTAACAGCAACACTGTTAGGTGAACATCGGTGGACCTTACACCTTTGCAACAAGGTTGATAAATTGTAAACAATGTTGTCGATGGTGGTAGAACCCCGCCACCGAATAGTTGCTCGTCGCCAAAAAACTACTCATGCGCGCCCACGTCACTCGCAGGCAAGGATTCGAAACGCTTGCCTAACGCAGGGCTAGATTAAGTAAATAGATGACAATTCTACATCAACAAACGACGATCGAAAAAAAAAATTTCGGAAAGACAGTGGCACCGAAAAGTCACGTGTAAAATACCGAAAATTGAACCTTTTACCGAAACTCCTAGATTACAAAACTATTGGGTCAAACTGCAGAATTCCAGAATGCGTATATAATTTTTTCTTGTAGTATCTACCGCAATCTTAATATGCACGATTTAACTACAAACAAATCCGCAAATACGTTGTTATAAATGTTATAATAAAATGCAATAAATTTGACGATTTTCATTCAGTCTGTTTAAGGAATTTTGGGACTAAGTAGATTTAGTGCAAATAAGGACACTGTTATGTAATGTAAGTGCGCCGTGCGCTGAAAGTTACTAAAAAATCTGCAGTTGCGGATCGTTTGCTGACAGATCACGTTTGAACCGCCTGTGCTCGTGAAGCAATCGGAACACTCGTGAGGTCATGGACCCGCGGCCGATCTGCGGACTCAAGAGGAAATGATTCATCCAACAAAAATTAATAGGTATTTTACTAGACACTCCCTGCGTCAGAGACGTTAAGTATATATTCCTACTTACAAGTTTTACCTACTAATACTAATTAAGTGACATGTTAAACTCCTATAAATGTGCGAATATTAGCATTAATCTAAATATATGAATAAACTGGTGTTATATTATGTATATTTAGACAACAGCCTACCTACACCTTTAAAGATTTTTCTTTCTCATTTAAAATTTAAAAAAAAGTATCATTTCTTCAGTTCTGTTACGGGTCTTAAGCCTGTAAAAGTCTTAGCACTGACTGTGGGCCCTCCATTCCAAGTAGTAGTTCTATGAGGATTTTTCCCGTGCACATTCCCTTACTAGATATGAGTAGTTCGCGAATGAAAGATTCAAATGAAGTACTTCACTTGATGTCACTCTTTCATTCACTAGTTCAGCTCGGATTCATTTAGTTCTTTACTTCAGCAGTTCAGTTTAAAAACCTTTTCGTTTACTTGCTCATTCGCTTAGAGAGTGACAAGGACACCATGTTAAACCTTCGATTCATAAATTTATTTATTTGAGTGATTCATATTGAATGAAATTATCTATCAAATCCTTCATTCAACTCAATATATCCGCGAATGAGAGAAATGAAACCAGTACTTTTGATATAGATGGATCTGTTGAGCTACTGAACTAAACTGAACTAGTGAACTAAAATAGTGAAGTACTTCACAGCGTACGAAAGATGCATATCAATCTTTTCTTTTTAGTGACACATTTTGCGCATGACTATCCCTTACAGAAATATTTTAAAACAGTAGGTAAATATGTAAAAGCAAGGACTTTTGTTTTGGCCCTTCGGGCGACAGTACCGAAAAAGACCGTTGAAGATAGGACTTTGAAATTTGAAACATAGGTAGAGTCTTTAATATGTTGTAGACAGTGTTGTAGAAGCTCTACTAAGATTTATAGGTATTAATTAGTAGTTCAACCCCTAATTTCCCGTTTCCTTCATCTGCTAAAATTTTCGGTAAAAAGGTAGGTTGAATCGACATCCAGCCATTGCAGTTCATTTACTTATAAACATGAAGTAAATACATTATGATCTTTATCCATATAATGACGGAAAGTCTAATTTTTGTTACACACATAGTAGGTACATTTTAATAATCTTAATGTATTCATCTGCAAAATTAATTTTAATATTACCTTAGCGTTTTATTCATGGCTACTCGATCTTAAGTGTCCCCTAAGGCAGTTTGTCACGTCGGTCGCTTTAATGAATACTTCCCTTCCGAATTCGAACAGAAATTATATCACGTGCTTAAACGTGTCCCTGTAATTGAAGAACGCTGGTAATAAGTAGGCAGCCTTTATAGTGAGATACACAACACAATTAATTGACCAATGATAGACCTTAATTCGTTGTAATAAGGTTGTCGTGTGTGCATTTATTAACGACTGCGCAGTGTGAACGCACGGTAAGCCACTCCTTGATTAATCATAATTATATTCGTGGACGCTGATAATTAGTTCGTTACCCACTTGTACATTCGACCGCAAAATACACTTTAATTGAAGCAGAAGCTGAACTGGCGTTTATTTTATCGACTGTTTATCTGTTAAAGTGCGAATAAAGTTATGAATGAATTATATTTATTTCAGGACAAGTCCCATATTATGTTAGTATTATGCAGGACAAAACATTTATCGAGCAGTGATGGCAAACTTGAGTGCGACGTTGACGTCGCAACGTGGAAGATGCGAACGTCGGAAGGCTCGTAAGAAAATATACTTACCAAAATTTTAGTCCAAATCACTATCATTCAGGAAAGACCATGTTAGATATTGTGATTATTGTGGTGTTTACCTACGTATTATCTACTCTCTACGCTCTGAAAGAAGGAGAACAAGAAAGTGGCATAAAGGAAAAGAAGGAAGGAGGTTTTGAGAGAGCCAAATGCATTTTTTCGGTAGCATTGGAATTATTTGTTCTCACTTTAAAAAAACTGTGTAGGTATATTCCAAAACTAAATGCAAAAAACGCTCTTTCAAAACGTGGCTCATTCCTGCCACTTTCCCCCTGTACATTAACTGTCCATTTCACATACAATATTAGGTACTGTAACTTCAGCACATCACATGTAATGTTAGACCTTTAGGGCCCGACCGTGCGCGTGAAGCGTGTAATTTGACAGCGACGCGCGCGCAGATAATGCAAGGTTACTCGTAACCGCGGTGATTAAAGTAGGAAATGTCCACTTCTGGTCGCTGAATCATATGGCTGCGCGAGGATGAATGTCGTCGATAATTGGATGACCGTAATTATGATTGTGTTATGGTCGCAATACAACGAGTAAGGTAAACGGGTCCCCTGGTACGTAAAAGACAGCGGGGAAGCATGAGGATGTCGTCTCCTACTTTTTATTTTATTTTAAGCAGGAGGAGAGCAACCTAATTAATCGACCATCGATGGACCTATATCCTTTCAATAGGATTTGCGAATAGACTGCTAACTGTTGACTGGAACAGCGTGGACATCGGTGAGCGCGGCGCGGCGCAACGAGATCCCGTTCGTAATTAACGGGGATAATGCGATTTGATCAGAATCGCGGTTAGATACCGTTTCAAATGGCCCTTATCGATTTACAGATAATACTCTTAAATCGATTCCGATTCTGAGAATTTGTCCCTACTTACTATAATGACCCTAAGTTCTTCTTCGGATGAAATAGTAGTAGCCCATGCAGAGCCCAGTGGTTATTATTGCGACATTCGAAGTTCGTGGATTCAAATTTCCATTAGAGCTAGTGATTCGCTCTTAATTTTATGAGATATCATTTATGAGTAATATGTAGGTATTTAACTTACAGCTTACTAAATAGTTTTTCCTTGGAGGAGGTCTGTAGTGCCCATGTAACCGTTTGAAAGAGAAGAAAACGTTAGCTTTGTGATCTGATTAGAGGGCCTACCGGGAAAATCGGAAATCGGAATTTTGTTTACTGGCTGGCAGCGATAAAACTATTACCTGCTAAAGTTGATCCCGTTATGTGAAATTGTAGCTATTTGTGACGTTATGTTCCCGTCCACTGGAACACATAAATATCGGTAAAATGAAGGAGTTCACATTTAAACCGTAAATGCGTCTGTAGTAAACTATTCTTATAATAGCAATAATTTGTTCTTAAAGCCTGTAAATTCTACACGCCTGGCAACCAAGCTTCCAACCGTCATGCTGACTTTGGTAGGGGCTCAAAGGCTCAATACCATTTGGTACTACACGGAGTACACGGTACTCCCAAGGTAACCAAGTCGCAGTGGTCGCAAGCCTCGGCGCCGACCGTATGGTAAGTGGGAGCTCTAAATATGTTTTACACAGCCAACAAACAACCTGTTCATATCAGAAGAGTTCACATAAGAGTAACTTCAAATATCAGTACTTTTGCGACTATGACTCTCGGCCCGATTCGAACTTTAAGATACATCAGTTAATAGATCTAGAAACGACATGGATTAGATATAGCTGTGTCAAATGTGACGTTTCTTCAAACAAAAACGTCACTTTTGAAACTGACACATCTAATCCCTATCGTTTCAAGATTTATTAATTGACGTATCTTATAGTTCGAATCGGGCAGTCTGAATCTCTCAAAATCGGCCACTTTACTTTACCCATTTTCTCCCTTTGCAAGTGTTTGCATGCTCTTCAGTTTATCAATCTATTTTCCTGTGCTGCTCTTTCGCGTAGGTACATCATGACGTTTGTGTAGGAATGTACTCCTAGTACTCCTACGTGGCAGTTATCTCATAAGTCAGAAGAGGGTTAAACGCTACTTGAGCTATCTCGGCATACTAGTGGCGTGCCGCGGCGTCGTTTGTCCGACGCGATTTATTGCCTCGCGATCGCCGATATCGCGCGTTCGACTGACGTCCCTGTACACCTGATGACCTCCAGTCAGTCAGGCTGTCCCTTTCCTATCCAGCGAGAGGGAGCAGAAGGGAAAGATCCTGTAGGTGTCCGTGCGCGCACGCAGCTCGTGAGGCACCGCATATCGCCGATCGCTGTTTGTTCGAGGTCAATTAATTTATTTATTGTCGGTGTAAATTACAGAGATATTCGAGGCGTGAGGGTCTGAGGGTAGCGTGGTATTCTTAGGAAATTAAAGCAGGTTGGATTGTATCTAACTCGGTGGAATCTATTTACACGGAATGGAATAACACGAGTGTTTTATTTGTTGTGAATTAACGCGATGGAAGATTGTGACTGTGAATCTAAGAAAGCAAGATGGATCTTGCTGTTTATTGTAGGTATCTATATTACGAACTCTAAAATAATATCTGCATCCAGTATGGACCGGATAGGTATGCAACTAAAATAATAGACCGTCTTGGTTGATTATTTACGAAAATATATTTAGGCCCCTGTCAGTTATTAATATCCATCAAAAAAGAACGAATGAGCCCTTACCATCTGTGATCCACTTACCGCTCTTTCTGACTAATGTTGGTAGAAAATGTTGTATGTCATGAGCATAATATTCCCATCAGCCTATCCTTCCTTAAAATCAAAATGTAACTGAACAGTTTCTTCATAAGTCAAAAGTCTGTACCCATCGACATTGGCAAAAAGAATCCACCTGGCTAAAATTAGCGAGGAGTAAAAGCCATTTATTTATGGGGGAAAATAGAACAAGTGTCGATACCCAGATGCCAGCGATAATTAGTGTTTTCGCATCAGCACTGAAGGTTAGATAGCCTACAACTGAAATTGGCTCGTAAAATAACCGTCGTTATATTACCTCCTAGCATTCCTATCTAGATAGGTACTCGTACCTAATACCTAATTAGTACTTATGGTAGAGGTTGTGAAACAGCTAACGCTACTTTTAGTGCCTCAACGGTACAAATATCTACTTAAATTGCACACAATATAGGTAGCGGAAAATTAATACCAGAAAAGATAATCTTCAATAGGTACTTATACTTACCATTTACTGTCTTTAAATGGCGCAGAATATGTTAAAGTTTTCAACTCTCTGTCATGGCATGTTATTTGACAGTTTGACAGCTGTGCGCCCGCGCCGGTATGTGACGGCTACAGACGGCGTCCGGCGGTCATTTATCGCGACAGAGCGGTGTTGCCAGCCTGCGAAAAAATCTGATCTTTTATATAAAATGCTTTTTGCTCTCATTACTCTGACAGCCGTGTGCGTAGGGACATCAGCGGTCTCAGCACGGTTCCATTTTTATCGACTATCACTATGCGCGTCCCTTTCGCACTTACATACTTGTTAGAACGTGACAGGCATGGTGACAAGGGATAAAAACGCGACCGTGCTAAGCCGCCTGGACACGTCGGAAAAAATGATATATATCAGATCATTGATCCATACCCGCCGAATTAAGAATTGAAATATCTGACGAAGCATTTGAACGTCAACTGAGGAACTTTTTATTGAATAACCCGTTTTATTCAGTGGACGAATACATGGAATTAAAATTGAAGTAACTGTTGACATTATACTTAGCTTATGTAAAATTGATTTTATTTGACATTCGTTCTGAACTTATTACCTATGATTACCGCTCTTAGTTTTAGTATGACGATCATTATGAGATATTAGACATGTATTCTGTTATTTATTGAGTTTTTTTATTTTTCAATTTGACGATAGTTCGATATTTCTTTTTAAATTATAAATTGTTAGTTTTCATAATTTGTAATTTGATTATCATTGTTGACATTTTATAATTACGTTTGCATGCTAAATTATTGACGATCATAATGTAAATTCATATAGATTAGTGTAAGAATAATTTATACTGTAATTTATCATTATGAAATAAATAAACTAAACATAACGTTGTTAGCATAAAAATCTTAAAAACTATGTTAATAACAAATAAGAAATCAACAAATAAAAAAATAATGACTAAAACTGGAGCTATTAATCGTACTTAGTCGACGTGGCCACTACAAGACATTACACACATTAGTTGACATTACACAGACGAGGCTCTAAAGTGAGACAGTTTAACTGCTGTATGACTGAAAAATATAATTGTATTACCAACTTACAAATAAGGGTAAATGTCAGTTAGCTTCAGAGAAAAGCCCCCCCCCCCCCCAGCTGTAGTATTGCTGACTTAACTGACTGTACGAATGTACCTACAGAATCTTGAGCTTTCCACCTGAAAACAATGAGAAAAGAATGAACGTGAAACAAAGTAAATGTGACTTTACAAACTAAAAGCCGAACTACTTGAGTAGGTAGAAAAGCAGCCGAACATTGCGGTGTCCGCTTACCATTCGCTGGACCATACATTTGCTTCCCACATTTTTCATAGAAAATTCGGAATTCGAATAAAACTATAGTGCCATGAAAATATTTTCAAAGATTATCAGATAACATTTTTTACAGTTTTTAGAGACATATTTTCAAATATATTTGGCAACACTGGCGCTAAGTTACGGTCGATTCACGAGAGCCCTGAGGGGCTACCGCGAACCACGTTCGACGTGTTGCCTCCCTGTCACACTTACGTACGAATTTACAAGTGCGACAAAGAGGCAACACGTCGAACGTGGTTCGCGGTAGGCCCTCTGAGTTATGAGGCTTAAGTATGATTAAATACGAGCGCTTACTTGGCACAACACGAAGTATGTAAGCGTTGGTATTTTGTTTATTTGGTTCATTGTAGGATCTTCTCTTTGTTTGACAATTATTTTGGAACGAATGAATATTTGTAACATGTAGGTAGAACATGTCTCACAAAATACCCAGTACAAAGTGTACAGATGATTCTGGGCCATTCTGTTTGACACAATAAAACAATAGTTATTTTTAGGGTTCCGTACCCAAAGGGTAAAACGGGACCCTATTACTAAGACTCCGCTGTCCGTCCGTCCGTCCGTCCGTCCGTCCGTCTGTCACCAGGCTGTATCTCAAGAACCGTGATAGCTAGACAGTTGAAATTTTCACAGATGATGTATTTCTGTTGCCGCTATAACAACAAATACTAAAAACAGAATAAAATAAAGATTTAAGTGGGGCTCCCATACAACAAACGTGAATTTTGACCGAAGTTAAGCAACGTCGGGCGGGGTCAGTAGTTCAGTACTTGGATGGGTGACCGTTTTTTTTTTGCCGTTTTTTGTATTATGGTACGGAACCCTTCGTGCGCGAGTCCGACTCGCACTTGCCCGGTTTTTTTAGTGTACACCTCGCGCAGTTTAATAACAAGCACATAAACGAGATTATATTATATAGGTACCTGTCTTGTACGAGTATACATACGGTAGGGTACCGTAGGGGAGGTAGGGGAGCATTGGGCAGTCGGGAGGGGAGGAGGGACCACCTTAAAATCCGCATAACACATATATTTATTTGTTGCTTCGCATAATAGGTACATATAGCTTTTACATTGATTGTACGTAACGTACCTAATAAGATATGAAAGAGTACACGGTACAAATCCTTCACTGTATCTGTGCTGGGTTCGAATCCTGGTAAGGGCATTCATGTATGCAGAGTTGTGGATGTTTTCTATGTATACATATATAACTAAATATTATATTATATCGTCGTCTAGTACCCAAAACCAAAACCTTACTGAGATTATTATGGGACTAGGTCGATCTGTGTAAAATTATCCTTATTTATTTATATCAAAATAGAGTCCCAGTCTCAAGCTGGACCGAATAGCCAGCTTCCAGCTTTATTCATCAGCACACGAGTACAAAACATTGATGCACATTACCAACCGAGGTGTCAAGTCGTAGAGTCCACCGCCTTCGCGTGTGACACGCCATGCATCTATCATTCCCGTCCCTTACCTGACAGTCAACTCACGACCACCAGTTCAAATGTGACTTGATAATTGACCAAGACCTGACCTAACTATCAGAGACCAAACTTATAATGGTGCGCGTGTGACGTGCGCTATTCAAGCGTTGGTAGTAACAATGTTGTAGCACGACGCCACCCGCCATAACGCTATCGCGCATCATTGTGCTAGCACCTCATTACTAACCCTACTCTTAACTAACCATTCCTATACTTTATCTACTTGTAATAAGACTTATTTATAATCAGTTGAGTGAAAATGGTACTTCACGGTGTGAAACGTGTAAAATCAAAAAGTCAAATGTCGCTAACGAGTGTCGTGACGCGTCGCGCATGCGTCGTTACGGCAAATTGGGAGCGCGATATTTCTCGGGGAACAGATTTTACCGTTGTCTCTGAATGGTCAATGGATGACTTTTCACCGGTCAATGTCGAATGAATTTCTCCTATTTTGTTGCAAGTATGTGCACTGAGTTTGGCGAGTGCGTATTTCTCCCGGCGGCGTTTATAATGCTGCAAATGTTGAATTTCGCGCAGAATAGGGATAAGGCATAACACAATATATTTAATTTAGTAATTAATTACACAAACGGGTCTACCGCGATATCATTTCATTGTTTTTACCTTGAATTCCGACGTTTCAGCTCAATAGCCAAGGAAAACAAGGAACAACACACAAACAAACAACAACAACCAACAACACAACAACAAACAACAACAAGGAAAGGAAGGAAGAAAGGAGGAGGAAGGAAGGAAGGGGTAACAAGGAAGTTGAATTCAAGGTAAAAACAATGAAATTAGATCGCGGTAGACCCGTTTGTGTAATTAAATATGTACAGACGTACAAAACACGAGAGTTTAAAGTGTTTAATACAATACTTGCAGTGTTCCTTATTGCTCCTTAAATCTGAAAATAAAATGAATGTTTCACAATAATCAATAAACATTAAAACAAAAAAAAATAACATTAAATTACATTTCAAAATATTGCTGCACTTCGAAACGTCACTGATATGCTGAAATTACTAAACTTTGAACAAAATTAAATGAACGCCCCAGTATTCCTAGAATATTTACTATTAATCTAATCCATAAAATATTTTTTGCCACAACTTCCTTATTTACCCAACCGACTTGTCGTCGTAGTAATATGTATAAAGAACAACTTCCATAAAATATAAACGGTCACAACATTTGGAAAACACGTCACAGTTGAACGCTCTGCGCACGCGACTATTTAAGCCTCCGCCTCCGGAAATATTCCTACTTTAAAATCTCGGCTAGATTTGATATTGATTATAAATTACCTACTCTCAGAAATGCGGGAGCGAATCATATAAGTTCACACTTCACACACATATTTGCAGCCAACCTATTTAAGACTAGAGTTAGTAAAATAGTATTAGGATAAAGTATACCTCCGAATTAATTCTTGATTGTAATTATAAATTAAAAACTTAAATTATGAATTTGTAATTATAACAAACTAACTTAAACAATGCTGCCAGCATCTTTGGCACAATGCCGCGGGGGCCTTTTTTAGATTTACTTTAATTTAGATTAGTTTAGTTTTTAATTTTAGGTAGTTTTTAATTTTAGTTAGTTTTTAATTTTAGGTAGTTTTTAATTTTAGTTTTTAAATTTAGTTTTTAATCTTTTTATGTTACTCATTATACTGTAATTAAATTTTATAATTAGTATTTTATACAATCGTGATATAATAGAGAGTTATTAAACATTCCACTCACTTGCAAAAAAAAAAACCTAAAACAATATTTTTCCCTGTATGTATAATTTATTATAAATCTCGGAATATTGAATTGTAAAAATACAATAAAAAATAAAATAAAATACTTATATATATTAGCTATAGGTATAGTTATAGTTATTGTAAAAATAACAACTATGTACCAATTATAATCACTCCGTTTGGAAGGAGCGGAACCTCCTAACACAAGTATTGCTATACTTAACAGGAGGTATCCACCACAAATTATTATACAGCCACCTAGATACCAAATAAATAATTTTGAATTCTGAATTTTTTGAATTTTTGAACGTTCCAAAAAAAAACATATTTACACGTCGACACGACGACAACGCTGACAATGAAATCGTGTAATACATTTGGAACGTTGGTATGTAAAGATGTTTGTGAGCTCGACGTACCTACCTATGCGAGTCAAATACATATCAAGTTCAGGTTCTTAAGCTTCGAATATGCCTCCCGGAAACCTCGTGTTAAGCTTAACCTGTGACCTTCGGAATGCTGAATAGTAACCCGTCGATTAACTCGTTGGCTCCGTGTCGCGCTATTACGAACTTTTATGACACGACACGAGTGCTTCTGCCGATTTTATGGTCGTATAAAAATAGCAGGACATTAAAATTTCTAGTTTACATAACTATTTGAAACTATTGTTTTTGTTTACTTACTCCTACTACTTATAGTAATTTCTTAACTGTAGCACCTATAGGTATACCTACTTAATTATCTTACTTATAAGCACGAGTCTACTACGACTATAACCCCTTCCTTTCCTATTAGCTTCTTATTAAGAAGGTGTTAGCTTGTCTCAGCGCTCATACAAATAACCATTCCTGGTCTGTGACTCTAGACATCATTGTACACTTACGTATAGCAAACTTAATGCCTCAACTGTAACGTTATAGCTTCCAAGGCGTCATCCTAAGCTTACGAATTACGAAGGAATTTCGTAAATGTCCGTGTTTAGATATAATTTGCGCGCATAATTCTGTCAGCACTAAAACACGGGTCCTCTATCGACACCGTATCGTGAGAACCTCGCAAACTTATTACTTTATGGAGCAGCTCATTATTTCCTTTTAGGTCAACATTAGGCAATTTCGTGGTTATCGGGATACTTAATCTGTATCTTTAATTGCTGTGTGTCTGGTGCTATGTCGTCACTGGGATAGCCTGACATCGCTCTATCCTCCTATCTTAACAGCCTTTGCCTGGTTGGCAGTGAATCTGCCTACTAAGCTGAATTTCCTGGGTTGAAATCCCGGCAAGGGCATTTATTTATGTGATGAGCTTAAATAATTATACCTGAGTTAAGGATTGTATAGGTATGTGGTATGTGCCATATGTATTATCCGAGGATGTATTTGTCATTGTAGGTAAATACCTAACTATTTATTTTGTCGCCTAGAACCCATAGTGCAAGCTTAAGTTAGATTTGATCTAGGTCGATTGTGTCTCCTTGTGTATCCTAATCATTAGATATCTCCAATACTTGCTACAATGACACATGATTACTCCCCAAGTGCATATGAAGCGTAATTAAATAAAATGTGTTGCGCAGACGCAATGAGCAGTATTGTTGTGGGAAATATCAGCTAATATATCAAGAGGAACCCCAAAAATAGCTTTTTTAGTTTGTGACAACTGAAAGAGACACCCTAATAATAAGCACAGACGCGTATTGCAATAATGTTGGGAGCTGTATTGTGATGAATACAAGTATGTACTTAAGTACGGTCTAGTTTTGTTGAAACACAGAATAGCAGATGATGTTGAAAAGGTAAACATTTCTAACTCAATAAAGAAGCAACACATACGTGGTACTGTAACGAAATATTTATGAGTCGTTACACATTATACTCTTTATTGATATCGTAACGGACAGCCGGATCCGATGTCGGAACTTGTTTTGTTCGACCGATGGTGGTGGTGGCGCATCACGGCTCTCAGCGAGACAATAACGCGGGTCAATTACAATTTATAGACGGATTAACCAAACCTGATTATCTGACATCTTACAAAACATTCGTAGGCCCGAGTGGACTAATCTGTTCATTTGCATGACGTAGCATAAGTATCCCATAGGGCCTAATTAAGAAAACTGTCTCCATGTAATTGAAACTTTTAGTAAGAGATACGGCGCATAACATTTACATAAAAGCCTTAAAGACGCCGTTAGGGCCGCGAGGCGCGCGGGGAGGCCGCCCGTCTATTAATATGCTAATGCCCCGCTCTACACTATTTATTGGACAAATCTAGTATATTCGAAGCGCAGTGAATGCCCACGCGACTCAAGTAAGCTGTTTCGATTTGATTGGTATTTTTATTGGTGTAGAAAACGTGAGCATTTATCTGGGAATCGTTCGGAGCGTTATGACGGTTTGTTGTAGTATCGACACGGCCATTACGATCGTATCGCCTCGCTATGTTACTGTCAGACGCAACAGTAAAAGCTCATTTAAAAGGCGGCGGTAGTTTTTGGATTATGCCGGAACAAAACACGAGCGATAACATCTCTTGATGTAGTGATTGCGACACCATTGTATCACATGCTCTCTATTTTGTTAGGTACATACTGATCGTGGTGCCCGCATGCCGATACCACTGAGTAATACTCGTGCCATATATTTAAATATCGCAATATTTCTTTTGCCTAGACGGATCATAAGTGGGTGTAATAAGAGCAAAATTAAAAGCAATTTCGTGCGGGCCGGTCGGTACGGGCTGCGCAGGCGCGGGCGCCGCAAAAATGCACACAATGAGCGGATCCGTGACAGATAGATTGCAGCAGCGCGACCTCTGCCGGTTGTTGCGAGCGAGGCGCTGCTGCCACCACGCTAGCCGGTTTCCAAGGACTGTTTATTTTTCCTTCAGGTTCTCTGGATCCAAAATTATTTGGCTTACTCATAGGACTCTTTTGTGCTACGATTGCGAATCTTTTAGATCTCCAATTCATATTTTGTAGGCGTTTAGTCAATCATTGAATTGATTATTTTTGCAGACCCCAAAGGTACAGCATACTCGTATGATCAAAGTGTTACATAGGTAAAACCCTATAGTTTTACAGTTACACTTGGTAAGACTAAACTGCCAAAGAGCCAAAAGGTCCGTCGTCCTACTCCTACCCTGGTGGTGGGCACCCTGGCCGGCGTCGGGAGCGAAATGAAAAGCTCTCCTCTCATAAATTATCGGCGCGCTGTTGGACCGACCACAGGGCTGCGGCTGCCCTCACACGAGATAATACATCTCGAAATACTTCGTATTTTTGAACTTAACTGTCTAGAATTAGTTTATTAAATTATTACTTTAGAGTAAGGATTGCTGTGCTCTTGCAGAGCCCATGTCACTGTACTCAATTATATTGTAACACCTTTATTTATATTATTTATTTTATTTTATTCTAAACAATATACATTGTGCCGAATAGTAATGTATTATCATTTAATCAACATGGAAATACAATAAACAATTAACTACTAGTAAATAGCTTTTATGATTCAACAATAAGATTGTGTAACAAATGTTTACTATTTTTGCAGATCTATAGAATAATTTAATCAAAATGGACAAATCAAGCTACATAAATATGTTCATATAAAAGTAGGTACGGTACCTAGTTAATACCTAAATAGAGGACCCTGATTCCATTAGGTAGGTAATATTCATCTTTCTCTCCTCCCGGCCGATTTCGGCCACAGCGACTGCATTATATTATGCCTAGGAGCGGGAACTGAGCTGGTCCGCTCGCTCGTGCGCCCTCATATGACTGCAGTACCCAATCTTCGTCTGCAGACACCAGAAATAGTACATTATTGTCGAGGCTCGGAAGTAGCTACTTGCAGGCTGAGGATTCGTTTTAAACGGACGACCTTGGGAGTCCGTTTAATTGAATCCGAAGCCAGCAAGTAGCCTTCCAGCCGAGTCATATATAGTGCTTTTCTCAAAAATGGTGCAAGAAATATAAATATCATAGAAATATTTTACAAAAGCAACTTTCTTACGTATATATTTTCACAGAAAAAAGTAGAAACAATTGAAAAATTAGCTTTGCCGCCTTTTTATTTTTTTAATAAAAAAATAGAAGTGTATTTTTCTGCCGAAAATACGCCAACCTATTTGAGACAGCTAAATAGTCGCGGTACTAATCATCTGTTTGGCTGTTTAATGGGCCTGTGCCTTCATTTGATATGGCCATTTCAACTTTTAAAAAGTTTGGAACTCGACAAATAATGGAATTTGTATGCAACATTGCAGTCCCAAAATCGAGACTGCAATGTTTTTAACTTTTTAATTTTTGACTGACCATAAACTACGCGCTTCGCAACCTATTTTTTAAACGGCAAAGTCGACTTTGCCGTCCATTTTTGAGAAAAGGCCTTTTCCTACGCAGCATCGTTTCGACAGAGACATGAACCCTTTGGCTAAACATCAGATCCCTGGAAGATTCCTTGGCGTGTTAGATTAGGTTAGGCCAGCGGTCGGCAACCTTTTAGCAGCCAAGGGCCACATAGTAGTTAACGGAGGTGACGCGGGCCGTACTTTGTTAATATTTATGCCTTTATGAGACATTGGCGTTTGTCTCTTTTACATACACAATAGCCAAGGCGCCTCTCGGGCCGCAAGTGACAGGTTCGCCGGCCGCATGCGGCCCGCGGGCCGCAGGTTGCCGACCGCTGGGTTAGGCTATGGACCTTCGGCAGAGATAAACGTTGACCCAGCTCTGTTCCATAGGGCTGTCCAATTTGTCCTTTGGCTAGCTTCCTTCTTCCTTTATCCGGCTAAGTGCGGAGGGATGGTAGCACAGCCAGTGAGGGCAGCCCTGGGGCTGGGTGCCTCGCGTCGAGCGTGACGTGTAATTGCGCCGCGGTCACGAAACTAGCGCAGCCGCGTCGTGCGCGCGCGGAGCCGGGACCTGCCACCAACTTACAACCTTCCAATTTTTCTTACGATAAATGAGACGCCAATAAATGAGATTAATATATTAAAGTTACAGGACTCTTCTTATGTAAAAGTGAAAATATATAAGTGAAAAATTAAAAATATTTATATCGGGCATAACACCCCTGAAGTTACAGGCATAAAGGCTACCGCGTGACCGCTTACAAGGTCTGTTTACAGTATTTACACTCGAGGTATTTAACAAAAAATATAACCAACATCCTATATTTGTTTTAAAATAAATAGAACCAAAGCTGTTTTAGCTGAGAGTTTTGTGCTGCGAATTGTTATGGACGCTAGACATCAATTCTGAGTTTTAGTTTTCCATGTCAATCTCTCTCCGAGAAAAACACATAATATTATGATAGTACCTATAAGGTAAAACCACCAGTAGTCAGCCATATAACGAAATTTCTATGTTCAAGATCGTATAATTTGCGTGATCGTAATATCTCTTAACCTTTCATGTCAGAAGACACCACTACTTTGAAATTTTTTTGTGGATCATCGTAGAGTATTCGTTTAAAAATTAAGGTATTTTTCAATTAATAATTTATCAATCTATAATATTACCTATTTTTAACATGAAAATTAGAAAAACTTTATTATTTACAGCCAAAAATAGGCAAGAAAGGCTGACTACTGGTACATGGCTGAGCACTGGTACCTTTACCCTATCTACCTTGAAACAGTATTAGACCGTCCTACTCTTTTTTATTAGTAAATATCACTAAAAAGGCATTAAAGACGAACAGGAAGCCGTAATGCCGCATTAACTATTTAAAAAGGAATGCCTCTTGTTTCGTTTAATTATAACGAAGTTTCAATAAAATATATATAAAAAAGCTATTCAAAATGTTACTTGAAGTGCATGCATCGTACTCCAGTGCGAATTAGGGCTTGTTACTGCTAATTCCAATAGGTACCTCAAGACGTTTGAGAAGCCATTAAGATCTGTAGATGGTAAAAGACGGTAAATGCCGGTGCTTTTCTAATAGTAATTGCCTACTGGCCAGTTTTTAGTAGCACTTCGTGTGTAGATGATAAAAAGCGTTAAATGCGATTTTCTAATAGTAATTGCTGGCGAGTTTTTAATTTGACTGCAGGGATTGATTTCGATAGGTGTCAAAGGTACAAGTTGTGCCTGTCCCGTGGGAGCATGGACATGGGGGCCCATGTAGATTTTGAGTAGGTATGTGTACAACACTACTATACTACTAATATTCGCAATTTTGCAATATGAAAACATGATAAGACACCCCTAGCGTTATAAAACAATCATATAGGTAAGTCATACTTATAATGTGATGGATATAATCACCCCAAACTTCATGTCCAAAGCAATGTTCCTTAGTAGACAGATTCGATGAGTACCTACAAAAAATAAGTACAGTTAGCATACATCAATAGTAACCGATAAAGTATCATAATAAATATAATAAAATAATAATAATAATAAATCTTTATTGTTCAAAAAACACATACATGCTATATATGAAGTTGGAGCCCTGGAGACTGCGTTAGTTTACACTGTGTTGCAGCCCCAGTGGTTGCCCGTATTACATAATCAGCTAGAATTTGAAAGAACAATTTGACTTAAATTGTAACATAAGAAGTATGGACAATAAACTCTTTTATATAATATCTAGTTTAGGTACAAACAATAACAATATAGCGGGAAAGGCTATTCAAAAACTTGCATGCATTGGTGTGTGTGTGTGTGTGTGTGTGTGTGTGTGTGTGTGTGTGTGTGTGTGTGTGTGTGTGTGTGTGTGTGTGTGTGTGTGTGTGTGTGTGTGTGTGTGTGTGTGTGTGTGTGTGTGTGTGTGTGTGTAATAATCCCTGGCTTAATAGTTTCTCAGTCTCATCATAATTCATATTACACAACCATGTCCAAATTGTCTTTTTAAAAGCATGATTAGATAATGTTTTTATAGTTTTAAGTTCTATTTTCATCCTGGAGTTCTTTTCTAAATAAAACGCGAACTGTACTGATTATCAGTACAGTTCGCGTTTTAAAGTACCTGTCACAGTCTAAATTGTTCTATAATTATACTATTGTTAAGCTATTAAAGAATGGTAGACACTTTTGCCGCGCATCAGTCTTTGTATGAACGTTTAATTTGTGTTCTGGCTCCCGGTCCATCGCGTCGCTCCCAGCATTCCTCGGGGTTATTCAAGTACTGAAGCTTTTTCAAATCCACATCTAGCCAGGCTTCTAAGCATAGACCTAAGGTAACGTAACCTAACCCAATCAAGCTTAAAAACCATTTAAAATTAATCCGGCGTATTAGCTAGGGCGTACTTACTACTCTCGTCTCATTTGATTGTATGTGGTTTTAAAAGTACTGTTGCCAACTCATTTCCTATGTGATTAAGTACAACTGTAGCAAATATAAATCGTCTGTTTTGATTTCCAACTTCTATTATCATCAGCTTGCACTTAAGACAGCATGCTACTCGCGTACCTACTATCACAAATGTAGCTTTAAGACAAAACATCGATAAATTATGTATTATCTTCCCTGTAATAAGTAGGATCTTAGATTTTTCGGACAATGTTGACAAATATCAGAAGTATATTTGTCACTATCACCTTACCAAAGGTAAAAGCCATCACAGTAAAACTAAACTCGTTAGGTCAAGGTTAAAAATTATATGTTAACCCATAACAATGTTTATTTCTTCATAAGGAATAAAGAGATGGGGATGGTCGAATCGAAATCCACTTACGTTACGGATAATCGAATTTTTAATGACCTACCTATAATCGAACGAGCGAGCGAAGCGAAGCGAAGTTCTTACATTCGACTTGGATCACGCGGCTGGCTAGCGGCACGTCCCGGCATTTCGATGTTTTTAAGCTGAACTGTCAGAAGATAGTTTGATACTCAAGAACTTAAGTAAATTTGTTCTAATTCAAATTAAATTGGGTAAACGTGTAGTTGAGGGCATTATATTTTAGTGATTAAATTATGAGCAGGCTCGATTAAGGGATTATTGAGGTAGAAGAGCTCAGAAGGCCAAAAAGCTGTTTGTGAGAGGCCTATTAATAGCTATTCTGGTCATTTTATTTGCAAAAAACATGGTCGAATTTAGTATCAAATGAAAGTGCTCGGTTTGCACTTTCATAATATCGTTTTTAAATTTACCTTTTTGAAATAATTAGCAAGATAAAAATAAAATAATATAATAACATAATATATTTGACATTTGACAGGAAATATTTCGGCTTAGCACAGATACAGTTTATTTTAATCTCTATGATTTCTATGATGACTTAAATCCAGGGGAGGGACAGTCGTATATAAAGCACTTTATTCGAAAAAATAGCGACATCTATATTACTTAACGCTAAACTTTTTTTTAATATGGCTTCACTTAATTCGTCAGAACGTCTTAAAAGTCTTGTATCTAAGGCATGGATCAAACAAAAAAACATCTGTTAAATTGAACAGATTATTTATGGACATCGTTGCCATGGAGGCGATTGTCACAAAAAACAACTTTGTCAAATAAAACTCAAAATATTATAACACCCCATTTATTAATTAAATATATTAATACGGGTCACTCACGGAAGTTTTGTTATTAAAACACCCCATTTATTGTCTGTGCTACGAGTCTACGACATAATTCTGATAAATAAAAATACTTTCAGTTTTAAAATGTTAAAAGAAACAAAGTTTTCATACGCCATCACAGTTGCTGAGAACTTTATTACCAAAAAATTTAGAAAAATTATGGCGGGTAGATTCACAACCTGCTGCGTGTAATTGTGTTTCGTGGTCAATTTTATTGTGTGTTACTCCAGCCGTGTATGATAGG
This sequence comes from Cydia splendana, assembly GCF_910591565.1. Lineage (NCBI taxonomy): Eukaryota > Metazoa > Arthropoda > Insecta > Lepidoptera > Tortricidae > Cydia > Cydia splendana. The sequence goes on from NC_085977.1 coordinate 321,487, forward strand.
TAATTTATTTACATCAACAGTCAAGTTAAAAGTATCTAATCTGTTTTCTTGTATTAATAAATATCATACTTAGACGCTATTTATGGCTCCCCCCCCCCTCTCTTATATTGACGTTGATATTATATTCTGGTTAAGAATTACAGATGGCACTTCAAAATGGATGCAAAATTCCACGAGAGGGCTCTCTTTGTTCTATATATTATACATACTACTCTTTGCTTAAATCTATCAGTCAAGGGCTCCACAGACCTTGCAATAATTCCAGGCGATTTTTGATCCATTGCAGCAAAGAATATAATACTCACTAGGAGAAGAACGATAACTCCATACAAAAAAATGTCCCTTTCAAAAGTTCGTTTATACTACTAGCGCTCTGGTGGGATACCATTGTAATTAGAATTGACAACCCGTTTAGCCTAGCGGGTATTGGCAGTAATCCAGTTCAGGAAGCTAATGGTCCTGGGTTCGAATCCCAGAGAGGGAATTTCTTTTTGTATTTTTTTATTTTTTGTTGGGGTCAGGTTTTTAAGAGCCCATCAACGTGCACACTAGCGCCACTGCTGAATACAATAAACTAGTTTTTATGTTATTGGATTCGTCAATCTACCCGTCCAAAGTTAAAACGGCCGTTTTTGTTTTGAGCTCATAGATCGACGAATCCAGCAACATAAAATCTAGTTTGATGTATTCAAAAGGTACCTAAATACACAATACAGTCCGTAGCGGCCCCTTTTTTAAATACATGTCGTTAAATTTAAATAATCACGATTATTTAGCAGTGGCGCTAGTGTGCACGTTGTTGGGCTCTTAAATTAGCATTTCACAAATAAGTAAAAAAATACGTTAAAAGATAATGATTAGGTACTATATTCAGAAATTCGTGAAATATAAAAGGTAACAAAAAGTTACGTATTATTAAGATATAAATATTTTCATAATACATATGAATACATACACTGATATGGCAAATGGTTACAAGTTGTTATTACATCTATCCGGTTATCGGACATTTTCTGCTTCACAGCTCCGCGCAGCGTTCTTGGTCACCGGGAAACTAGTTTGGATATGCGGCAGATACGTGCCCTTCTGAGCTTTTTCCAAGAAATCATATGACGGCCCAGGATTATATTATTATCTCACGCTCAAGCCATCTGCTGATTCACTTTCTAAAACAAAATAGTCAAAAAATTAAACAATATAATCTATCTTCCTAATTACTAACGTCGCTAATTCCTAGGGTTACCAGCTTAAACACTGTGGGGTTTTACATCTATGTTGAATTTTGATTATAATTTCGGACGCGTCCGCGGGACTTACGGGGATAGTAAGATTAAATTATTATATTTGAATTTGGTAATTAGCACGCTCATTTTTATTTAAAGATTAATATATATCTTACCTTGAAATTATCGCTGTTTCTGATTTACTACAACGGTTTCCACACACACATTAGGGCTTTCCATAATCCGGATAAGAATTGTTGATAAAGTCGCCATTGCCGGATACATACAGCAAGGAAGGAAGAGAGACAACGGTTTAAATTTAACTAAGTCTGTGCGAAGACGCATTTAGATATGTTGCTCGTACATATGAATAGATTTTATTTTCAAAATTAATAGGTAAATAAATATATTTCAAGTGAATAAATCGTTTTATATGAAAATTTATATTTTTGCATTAAATGACTTAAATGACAGCATTGACATTACAAACTTTTATCTTGTCTATGTTCTTACCGGCCAGACCCAAATCAAGGCCTATCAAAGAGGCCAATTGACAAAGATTTTTTTTTATTTTATCAAGGAGGGTAGAGGCACGTCTACCCTTCGTAGATTTTATGAACATAGACAAAGAAAAACTGAAATATAATAGATAATAATATACATATATCAAAAAATAAATAATAATTTACATATGACTACTTCATAAAATACAAATCAAAATAATTTGATTTGTTCCTAGAAATCGCATCTATAGACAAAGCCAGTTCTAGCAATGTTGCTGTAGTAAAATATTTTGATGTTAATTACTGGCAATCTCGTCTGGGAACGGACAACACATGCACAATTTTGAAGGGTCACATCGTTTCAAGGAAGTCAATAGGCCTTGCATTGCAGCCTATAGTGCGACATGAAATAGTAGAAATTGAATACAATGGAACTCAGATATGTCCATACTAAATTGTTGCCATGTGTAAGCATTTTACGTCAAAAATGTGACAGTTACGTAGAAAGTGGTGCTCTCATTTATTTTCTACTATTTCATGACGCACTATACGATACCTAAGTAGGTGCAACAAAGTCAATCGCTCTATAATAATTTTTGGTTAACTGCGAGTTCTCAGTTCGGGGCGAACTACTATTTATTTCAATTATATAGGCAATACAGCTTACTGCTATGATATACCTACAGTTTAGTGATAGACAGTCCTAACCAAATGAGATGGATTATGAGTGTCAATAAATCTCCCCAGAACGGCCTGCGCTGCGTAACGATACGTTTACTACTCGATAATGAAACCTACGGGAAAGAATCACCAATCTACCGGCCATAAACTCGCCGTGATTTTATGATCGACATCTCATCCAGATATCAGAAACATAATCATTGCACCCATTATCGTTTCCATTCAAAAGTCTCATTGATTGGGAATAATTTCTAAAGCAGTAATCACGCACACGCCTGCGCGGGCGCCGATGTGGGGTGGAGAGGGGTGACACGCGCCTCCTGTACCTGTTATTCTAATTGATTTCCACTAAACTCAACTCATCTCATCGCCACCGCACCACATACCAGTTTATTTAAACCGAATCGACTCTCATACCCGATCCATTGACCCATCGTGGATTTAATCAAACGTCTTTTGTTAACCGAAATGAAATTTCCTGTCAATCATACAAATAACGAATGATTAATTTATGTGAATCGACACAATCATAATTTTACTGCGTTAGAAGCTATCACACAGCGTTTTAATTTAAACACAAAGCCACAGTTTCGAGCGCTTAAAAAACCTGACAAAAAGCGTTCCCGGGAGTCATCATTCAAATTACGCGATTGGTCACGGCGTACTTCTCTAACGGTAGCGATTAAAATCGATTACGATAATACGCAGCACTCGAAACTATTCGATACGATGGGGCATTAATCGATCCGATTTTACGCCGCGACACACAGTTAAACACAATAATCGCTTTAATGAATAAAAAGATAGATTTAGGGGCGAGGGCTCGCACATGTTAAAAATAAACTGCAGAGTAATAATGCTGTCCATTGCGGCGTCTTTTAAACAATATCGTTGGATTTGAGCATATTATTCAATGATCGCGGTTAATCCTATTATTGTAGCGGAGTACAATGCTCCACTTGTGCAGCTGACGCCATAAAAAAACCTGCCAAAAGGGGCGCTAGCGCAGCCCTGGCTGTACATTGAACGCGCAAGCCCTGGCAAGCCGAATGCTCGGACTAACCAGTATAACATTACCCCGAGATCCGTCGATAATATGTGTAATAGAAGAGCGCACTTATAGTGGTTCCCTTGATCGTTAAGACTGTTCTGCGGTTCAACAATTAAATGACACCCCTAGGGATCTAATCTAACCCCTGCGAACCGTGATCGGCAGCCCTATTCAAATTATATTTGCAAACACGATAACGCCAAATGGCACCCAATTAAAACACACATAAATAAGTGTTAGACGTCTGTCGGGCATTTTTTTACAAGTCTGCTCGTGAAATTGATACTTGGCCCGTCATAAAATGGACCGTTAGATTTTTCTATTAACTGAACCTGTCAGATGTGTAGCGTCGGGGGACAATAAATAATAATAGACGGATAATCAATACGCGTACAGTCGGGTTTTTATACACAAAATTCTTAATTAATTAACGAGCTACCATGGTCACAGAGAGGCGTTAGAAATGGTCTTAAGGGGCTGATTTACTATCATATTTTAAAGTAAGTGCAAAAAGATAAGCTTGATGGCTTTTACGCTGTACACATACTGACATGTAGAGCGTAAGCAGCTCATTATTAAAATTAGGTACTTGAGAGCCAACGGGAGTGGTAATTTCTCCATACAAACGTACTCCTCGTTTCCCTCCGTGGTTTTTGAAGCTAGAACAATGATTTTTTCAACACAGATTAATATTGTCAATATCTGTGTCGGACCGTTTTGCTTTTTTTGATATTTTTGTTTTTTAAGGCGCTAGAGCCCTTCAAAAATGGCCAAATTGGCCTAATTGACTATGCCGCAATGAGAGGCGTGGCATTCAAAACTGATATCAATTAGCCGAAAACAGATAATTTCATAGTCATTTAGATTTCCAAATTTGGTTACGATTGGTTAAGTTTTGGAGGAGGAAACGGAGGAGTACAAAACCTCGATTTTTGAGATTTTTACGCAGGATTTTTCGCCTTGTCCTTATCGCACTACTTTTAGGTGCCGCTTCCGTTAGCGAGACGGGTATATTTACCTAAAATATTTAAAACTCAGCTCCTGTTTCGTCTTAATTCTCACGAGTATCCTGCACCGTTAGGGATTATTTGTGAACAATAACTTGCCTAGATTTCAGATACAATGCATTAACAAGATAATTGATGATATTGAATGCGTTAAATTGTTATGTATTTTAATTGTGTATAGTTCAATAGTACCATTAACGCGATGTTTGTGATGTCATGATGTTAAATAAAAAAAAATCTATGTCTAAGTATGTTTTTAAAATGACTTTCCAGCATTCACTTAGGTACCTACTCTGAAAGAGATGTGGATCTGGAGCCAAAAAATGGGTTCAGTTATTGTTTTCTGGTATAGAAGAGGACAGTTTATGTAATACTTTTAGTATTGTCAGTATTGAAATTGTAGTATTTATTCCAGAAGCTGATCAATTTTATAAGCGTGTTATTAACTAATGGTCTCGACTGTAGATTATTTTAATTCGTTAAACGGTAAAACAAACTCTCGGGCCATAAAATTAGCGCCGATGGCTGCGGTAGACGAACGCGAATATATTATAAACTTTATAATTAAAATGTTACACAATAAATTCGTTTCGGCACCTTTAATTCTTCGTAGCCCAGTCGGCTTATTATTTATCCGTTTTTGTGTGTAGGTATCGATTAAATATACATTAAACATGATCATAATGTAGTGTGCCATCTATCAGTAAACAAAATCCTTTAGTCTTCATGGATCGGGCTAGTATAGGTAGAACCCGTTTCCAACGTGCATGTTCACGCGTTCGGCCATTCTCACGATAAACACCAATTAGGCTAGAATTACTCTGAGAACGCAAACGTAACAGGTAACGGGTAACACTAGTTGCACTACAGTGTTTCCTACGAATGTAATATCAGTAAATAAAACTGATACCTAATATCAACTAACAATTATCTATGTTAACAGAATGAGGCAGTTGTATTTTTTTTTATAAAGTCATCACACTCGTTTTGCATTTTAAAGCCTTAGTGATGTGTGGCATTAAAACACTTCGGTATCCCTCTAAAACTTTGTAATGTAGGTACCTAAGGTCAACCGGGTTACTTGCCACTATGTGGTTATTGCGTTTATTCCAGTTATATTTTAAACAACATAGTTACCTACTACCAGCTCCCTCCATGTAGAGAAAAAGGCCAGAACTACTTGGAGGGCAACACGTAACATAGAGGGTGTTTTACCGAATTGGCTATTTTGAGAATTAGTTTCACCTCAGACGGTGTATGAGGTAAGTCAAAAAAATCCGTTTACATCCTTGTTTTTCTTTAGATATTTGGTTATAGACGTTATTCCATGAAGAAAACTGCCCAGTTACAAAACTTCTATGAAATTACATAACAATCGTGCATTTCCTATAACTAGGCGATAACAATTCAACACAAGCGATCGTTTGCTGGCGCCTTTCCCGCAATAATGATATTGTTGACAAACAAAACAGAATGGTCGCAAACAAATTGTATTGCGAATGAGTTCGCGCCAAAAGCGGCGGCCATTTGCAAGTATTGCGCGGGCCTTACCTGGAGATAGCTTCCCAATGTCGCGAGGAGTCGATCGGACTCGATTGGTTGGACCAGTTTAACTGTGACGTCTGCGACTCAGTGATTCGTAAAACAATTTGTTATGGTTTTGATACGACCTAGACGATCGTCTTGGGGATGGGCGCGCATCTGAGGTGAGGACCTACCGCGAACACCGAAGTTCGCAAATTGCGGTTGCGATTTTACTCCAATCAAGGCGTAATTAGAGTGACTATAAAAGATGCCCGCAATTTGCGAACTTCGGTGCTCTAGACGCACGACACGGATCAAAACCGTAACTAGTTAAATTGAATTCGGCTCATAGTATCAAAAAAGATTTGACAATGAGAAACAAACAATATTTTCGGATACAATTGCTTGCACGTGTAGTCACTAGTCAGTATAGTGCCTATAGTCAGTTGCCCCGTACAATTTTTACCTTTAGTCCGATGATTCTTTCTTTTGCGTAACTACCAGTGATCTCGAGAACCATAAAACATAATCAAATTCGCCTGCGCTCCAAACTCGTCTGTTTAAGCTAAGAAGTGGGAATACACCATGTCCTTAGTTGGCGACTTAGACTCAGGTAATTTAGTTCAGTGGCGGCGCGCGACCCCTGCCCTGCTATCGCTTCATTAGGGCGCTAGCGCTACATTAGAGCTGGGGAAAATGTATCTAATACATACATGATATAGGCTGGGAAACAGATGCTAGTTTGTTGGGATCATCATGTAGGTACACATTGAAAGATTTGAAAGTACGTCAATTACGTACTGTTATCAAAGCATTAGAACACGGGTCGCGCTTCTAACCATCAACTCAACATACGAATTCGTCTGTAGGTACTTTTAAGCTGGCTTAGAAATGTGAATAGGTAAGTACACCATGTCCTTAGATGGCTCGGCTTGAGATTCGGGTAATCTCATACCGCGGTGGCGGCGCGCAACCCCTGCCCCCCACTATCGCTCCATTAGGTAGAGCTGCGGAAAATGTATTTGATTGATATACTTAGGCTGGGAAACAGATGCTAGTTCATCATGTACCTACACTTTAGGTAGTTTACTGTTATCAAAATGTTAAAGCGAGTCGCTTTTCTAAAATACCTACTACTCAACCCTTAACCTATCAGACATATTTTGTTATTAAGGTTGAGATTGATTGAGATTTCGACCACTAATTGTATTGAATGTGTAGGTAATATTCGACAACAAAATTAGTTCGCGTCTGTCCCTCCGTCTACATTAGATTCCAGCAAGTGTTGTCGCGCTAAAGGTTAGCTCGCTCTCGACGTTTCTTTGTTGTGGACTTCATTAACAGCTGCGAGGTGCCCGGACAGGCGGCAAAATAAATTTAGGCACTTACGTACAGTCAGCAGCAGAAGCTAAGCGGGCGAGGTGTAGGTACTTAATTAGGGTGACTGCTATAGTAATTGGCCATGATGTCAATAAGACAATTGAGATCATTTATAGTTTCCATTGTAGCTGCTCTACTTTTCCCAAAGATCAGTAACTAACAAATGTAACAATAGACGGTGTAAAAATTCAGATCTACCTATACAGTCTTGAAGTATTTCATTTTCTTGATTAGTGCCCCTTAAAAACTGTTAATATTAGACAGGTCGGCCGCAAGTTTGGAACGTAAATGTTATCTGACGATTTACGCTTTGATGAGACTTGCTTTTACACACATGCCCTGCTAAACACAGTATAACAAAAGGGAATACGACGATGGTCAGAGAAACTGACCTAGTTCATTTTAAGATGATATAATTAACATATAGTATCTAAACTTCTACAGTTGGCTATGTGCTAAGTTGGTGGTAGGGAAAAGACAAGCGACGACGCCAACGCGCACGATGTGGTGGAGTGGGTGGAAATATGAACTTTTATGCGTTAAGGAATAAGTAGGTAAGGATAGAGTGCTAACTCCATACATCAGTTGTCTTACCAAAACGTGGGTTATTGCGGAGTCGACATCTAGCGTCAAGTAGTGTAGGCTACAGGCTGCTAGTCATGCACGCAGCGAATAGGATATAAACATGGATGAAGGAACTTTAAAATGGAAGAAGGGTCAAGTAAAACAGCCTTTTTATAATCTATTTTTTCATTGATTTAATAGACATGTAGGTAGGTTACATATACATATTTATCTCACCATAAAACTATATTATATGCATTAATTTACTCAGCTATGTGACCTAATAGTGATCAGTGAACCAACAACAAATATAGGTATGGCCTTATAATATTAAGGCCTAGTAACCTAGAGTTCTTTCATGAAGCCAAAACACTATCTTGATTGACTATAAGGCAACATGCTATACAGCTCGGTTTTTAGTACTTTTAATGTGTTCACAATGAACGTACGAGTTACCCTCTAGGCCTTATTATTGTAAGGGTAAGGCGCGCCGCAGCCGCCGCCCACGACGGCTGAGGCACGCTTCTCTACGGATACCAACAAACAATTTTAACATTCAACTTATCTATGTGAGTCGATCTAACAATCAAAATGGGTTATTTAAGCAAGCCTAATCGATTGTTTCCATCGAGCCGCTCACATCATATTCACATTTCACATACATAACACTTTACTAGCGACAGCGGGCCGGTGACCTTTATAATATGCTCAGAACTGGACTAGGATCAAAGCACCGACTGAAGGATTACTATCAGGTAGGTAGAGACCAGACAAGTAACTAATAGACAAGAATTCCGCACAAAGTCGCATACCTCATAATACTATAGATGGCGCCACTTAAAAAGTGTCAGGCCTATAAATAATAGCACAACGATTAATTAGATGGCGTTAGCAAGTTACTTCTAGAATTAACACTTATCTATAAGTCGCCATACAAAAAACCAAGACACGAGACTTTGAATAGAAATTCTCCGATGAAAACACAACTATTTCCATGCGCAAGAAATCGTTAGTTTAGGGTCTCCCCACATAGATATTTCGACGCTACGTCTTTTTCGCTCTTATTGGGCAGACATCAGGCTTTTTGCTATCGGTTTTTGCCGATTCCGCGTCGATATATGAGGGGAGACCCTTACATACTATCTTGCAACGAATTATTGACGTTTGCGACCAATTCTACCTCCCTGATTTGACCCCCGACTGATGTGCCCACGGCACAACCTCACTGGTAAACTATACACTAATAATCTCTGTATATTAATCTCTACAGCCACCGGCACCCGCCGTCGTACCCGTGCTTAGCTACACTGGCAAGAAATTAACTAAAAACATAACAAAATAAAGGCTTACAGCCGCTTTGTACAATAAAAATACATTTTCTTTGGCTTTAACACCTCTGGGAAGCGTAAAATATACTTTTGTATAAGCGTTTAAAATGAGTAAGTGATCGGTCCGTCGGCAGGCGGTTAACAATTTCTGCTCGTAACTAGTCTTAGGTCTCCCTTATGGCTCGGCTACAAAAAAACGTTAAGAGCGAATTCGCTTCGATAAGCGAATTCGCTCTTAACGTTTTTTTGTGTCTGACGCTTGCAGCGTAGATTGCCGTGTATCTGTTTTTGACAATTGGTATGACGGTCGGCGCTGTCTGAGTGAGCATTAAGCGATATCGATTTTTTGTGGCAGAGACATGGATCATAATGTGACACTTGACGTGATCGGGAGACCTACCTCAATAAAACGAATATTGCACCTAGCCCGATGAAACACATCAATTATTAAGTACCTTTTAAAACAATAACCCTCTTTTTCAAAAAAAAACAGTTCTCTGCGTATGTAAATTATTTAACGCGATTTCACAATCATTGTCGGGATAAAATTAAGAAACAGTCGTGGGTCGCCTGTCGCTTACAAAATGTTCTAGTTCCCGTCAGCCCGAAATATAGGTATAGCGCACATAAATATGAAGACAGCAATCTTTGTGATGGTTAAAATATATCCGCCTGCCGACGAAGTACATAAAACAATGCTCTATGTTTGACACAGGACAATATATACTATAAATATGTAAAGGAAACAGCGTGATATGTTAGGTTACGGCGCACTATACATGGCATCGACGCGCTCGGCGGGGCGGAAACTATAGTGTACGTATGACTATGTGTCACTGCTAATATGCTAAATGGTATTGTGAGAAATGGTATCTATAATGGACACTAAAAGCCATTCGCACAGGGCCTTTTCGGTGTTATACTTCACAGTAAAGCCATCTGCTTTAATGAATATAAATAATTAAATATGTACCTATATGTAGTGAGATTTTATATATTGTTCTATCATTGTATAACCATTAAAAATATTCGAATCGTCAATTTTATAATTATATTTTATCATATATTTTCACCCTATTATTTGATTACCATGATCATAAAATAATCGTTTGTAATTTATTTATAGAATATAATTTACATTATAATCATTTTGCTTCAAAATCTTTGACTTTATTTGCCTCAAATTACTATCCGAGTTTTAGTATTAATTTTTCAACATTTGTTATTAAAAATGATAAAATGTCACCGAACCTTTATCTATGTAAAAATGATTGTAATAGAACTAGCCTGGTAATACGTTTGCGAGGTTACCTATCAATGTGACTAGGTGTCGACTTATGGACTTAACTTATGCACTTAAATCCTCAAAATCATACCCTGTCATGGAAACAATACATGTCTTTGTACATTAATTGTATGACATTTTAAATAGTTTTACGATAACATATAATACAGAATGAAAATAATAAAGTAAAATTAAATTGCGTCGGGGACAGCCCGGGACGGGCTTCAGTAGTTAATTTATTTTATACTTATTTAGTTTATATTTATATTTAAGATTACTTTATTATTTTCATTAAATTATACAATGTTTTATAATACAGAATTATCTGACAATCCAGTACTACAGTATTGTACTCGCATAACAAATTCATAGTGTAACAATTTATATTAACATTTTGATCAACATCAATTAAATAAAATTTGCGTATACAGTCAACAAAAAATACAAGTGTTAGCATCTTCAGCTAGAAACATTCGATTAGACATGACTACTGATTGTATCAGTGTATGTATTTCGATATTTGTAAAATCAACTTTATAAAGAGACAACAGAACAAATTGAGCACCCTTACGCCCTCTATAGATCATCCACGCTCACATTAACTAAATGTAAATAAGTATACACGCAACGAACATGAACAACAAAAGTTGGTAGGTGAACGTACTGTGTGTGAGCGTTCTGTCCATAACATTAGTTGCTGGCGCAGGTGCTCTGTAGAGGAGCGCGAATTTTAAAAATATTTTGTCTACCACATTTAGGTACAATGATAAATTTAAAAATAAATCCTTCTCTGACAGGGTATGCATTTAAACAACTAACTCCCTAAGTGACCTGTGAACTTATATGTATACTTATAATAAGTTATAAAATAAAGTGCGCCCCGCCGACCTGCAACGATGTGCTACGAGACGGTCGAGTCAACCGAGCTTTGTACGTGGTCGAGGACATTTGGCACAAACGGTGACGGCTTCTTCATATACTATTTATTAACAAGCGTAAATTGCATCCATGACAGACAGATAAATAATAAATTTCGTTCTGCGTTGTTGTAGATGGCGTCATTCAGTGGCTCAGTTTCATATACCGCATGTATTTTAAGAGACCCCACACTTTAGCGTCTTTTGAGCGTCGGCGTCTAGCCGACGCTATGGAGAATGGTGTCACTGCGCAGTTGCGCCGACGTTGCGTCGAGCAGCAGCCATAGAGAGACACCAGTGTGGGGTTTCTCAAACTCCCTCATTAGATATGTTGAAGCGTATTAAGCAGTTCGTAGATGGTAAATTTAATTAAACTTTCAGATAACTTATTAGATGGTGCTACGATGTTAAGCAAGAATAACAGCACTTATACAACCTCACTAAGTGACGCCACCTTCAATAAAAAAAAATCGACTTAATGATACGCTCTCTATTATTTACCTGTCTATGATTTTAATGTACATCTACGACAGACGTAGAGTTCGGAAGAAATAGAATTCTAGAGATTCTTAAACCCGAAGTATCGGAAGGAGAAGCGAACTCAGACGAGTCGAAACACTATAATTACCAACTATTGTACATCATATATTCATATTTTTAAATAAACTTTTAGCATCGCAAAAAATTAAAACACGTGTAAAATTCTCTTAGAAAAATTATTAAAAAACATATGTTCAAAAATGTTTAAACTCTCAATAACAAACGGGTCGCGGATACTCGCGCGGCGGCGGCGCGTAGGTGGCGGCGGTGAAGAACCGGACTCAGAATACTTCTTGTTAACATAAATATTAGGTACTAAATACTACGCTACTGTCTTCCAAGATGACGTTGCATTTATAAAAACCATAACCCCTCGAGTAGCATTTAGAAATGTCAAAAACCTCTGAGTCAAGGTTTATGATTTTTCATACATTTTGTTTTCGATATCGCGTCTGTGTGTTAGTGTTAGTGGTAACTTTTCTACAGACGCGAAATCGCGAGCGACGCGAGGGGTTAAACTATACACTTCAGACATTCTTAGGACACCAAATAAAACAATAGAGAAGGTACCGTAACCCGGGGTTACTTTGTATCGCGGCGAAACATTGATTATCGATTTTTGAGAAATGTATGATGTGGTTGACAACCTTAACAGAAATACATGAAGAAAACGTCCGGAAACCATTTCCTTATCGATGACCAATATTTCCCCGCGATTCAAAGTGACCCCAGTTTACCGGTAATGACGAAACTGATATAGTGGGGCCAAGCTTACTCTGCTTACACGGCCATTGCAGTAAAGTGTCGAGAATCCATCATAAAAGTCAATTTGACGTTGAATGAAAATTTGACTCACTTTGTTGTCAAAGTAGTTTCAGAGTTAATTTAGACAGACTCTAAACGTCATCAAACGGGCGTTTTAACGTTATGTTTATATTCAAAGTCCTGTATTCTCGTACACACTGGTACATGTGACTGGGTCCACCCGCGGCGCCGCTGCGCACTCTTACACCGCACGCTCCGCGCCCGATCCTATCCCGACTAATGACGAATGGAAAAATAGACGACTGATTGTTTGTATTCAAAACATACAACTCATACAAGTAATAAGCCGCTAATATTGCACTACCAGTTTTAAATTTCCCATTAGATAAATCACCTTTGTAGAGTCAGCAGCAGAAGTTGCAAAGCGGGCCAGGTGTTCAAAATGATCTTGACGCGACTTTATTGTTAAGAGAATAAGAGCGGGTCAAGGTAATTTTGAACACCTCGCCCGCTTAGCAACTTCTGCTGCTGCTGACTGCACATTTGTAACTATTGATACGTCTCCTGGGTAACTTTTACAACTTTGTTTTTATAAATAGGTATAACAAACTTACATTGTTGTCGAAGCTACTAAAATAAGCCAAGTTTCATGTTTTTGGGGTGTATTATGAAAACATCTATATCTAAAGAAATTCTCGTAATGTCCCCTGGCTCACTGCAATAAAAGTTTAAAAAAAAACTTGATAAACTCATATAATATGTAACTGATCTGATAATAGCATGTTTTTCGTATGTTCTGATTTGATAATGACAACAACTTCGCCGACCTGGAAACATCCGGCTGACCTACCTTGCAACTACTAATACTAATCCGGTTCGTATCGTGTCGGGTGTCGGGTTCGTATCGTGTCGGGTGTCGGGTTCGGATCGGGCGTGGCGCGAGCGCTCTTACGCTTAACTGACTAGTTACACGACACGGTCGAGCAGAGCCCGCATGTCCGATAAATCGTATCCGATGTAGGACGCTCTCACGGATTGGTTCGCCAAAACCCACGGTCGGTATGAATGTAGATTTAAATAGGTGGTCGTTATAATAGATTTGGTAGTGAGTGCATTACGTATGTGTTACGTATGTTAAGATTACCATTTGTGCATGTTTAAATAAAAAAATACAATTGTTTCTTTTGCATCACAATAGAAACTATTGTTTGTTATTATTTAAGTGTTTAGTGTTGTCCCCTGGGTAACAACATGCAACAACAGTGTCAAAAGTTTGATTCACGCCGCTTTCATAAGTATGTCATTTCTGTACACATATTTCATAGTCCTGTTCCAATTATGGCCGAATACCGACAGTGTTTTCTTAAAAACCAATTACGTGAAAGAGTGTGCTATCAAGAATACGCTGCCACGAAGCACCAAAAGGAAGCGAGATGCAAAATTTGACGGTTCAGTTATCATAGACGGATAATACTTGCAAATTCATACAATTACAACAGTTACGGTGGCCACGATCACGTGATAAAGATATGATAAAGCATCAGTCTCTTCCTACCAAGTAGTGACAAAACGAAACAAATGCATTATATTATATTTATCGCGCGATAAAAGCATTCATAGGCCTAATAGGCACAGCCATGAACTAATATTTGTACAAGATTTTATATAAAATCTATTTCAAATATCTCATTGACACGAATAATAAATCAATATATCATAGCAATAGCGCGTGCCATTCAAATATAACCCTAATCTCTTTGACATAAGACCTTACATTAACAAATATGCGCTCACATTTGTGCGTTCCTTATTGAACCGCTCACATCTCGCCTCGTATCGGTTGCCGCGGCTCCCTTACTCTACAGTTAGTACGATTCACATCAAAAATAAATCAGCACTCACATCACTTACGCTATAACAGAGAAACGCCCAAACACGATACATACATACGCGATTACACAGTGGACACGGAAAGCCTCGCGGCCGCCTTGCGTATGTACACACAAGGTCTAAAGTCCCGCGAACTCATGCTATTAAATTAGCTTGCACGAGCTATTACCATAAATAAATCCACCGAACGAAGCCCTCCTATATAAACACCACAATTAAAAAAACGTACACAAAATCAAAATAACAGATCTTTAATCTAGTACAAGGAACTGTGGCATTATAAAACCCGGAGGGCGACCGAAATGAACACGAAATTAGTTATAAACATGTCGTTAGACGGGCAACACGTACAGAGATTTATAATTAATATTATTAATATTATAATACACTAACAACTACATAAAGCATCACTCGTGCGCGACGCACGGCACACCGGCACGTGTAACGCGCACTAACGACTACCGCTCTAACAACATAGCCTTTGGTTCCGGTCAATACTAAATCATAAAAACGTAAATAAATAAATTCATTAAACATCACTCAAAATGTACCAGAGGTACCGCGTAAAATATTGGGTCAATCGATTTTTTGCCCTATACCTATTGTGATGTCTCCTGGGTAACTATTGAAAAGTTTTCTTTGTGTTTTCCTCACAATGTTACAGTAAGCAATAATACTGAACGGGCAAAGTGCTCAGAAACATTTGAACATGACTTTTGCAAAGCGATGTGTGATGCAAGAGTGATGTACCTATCACATTATTGAGCACTTTTACGCGTTTGAATGGCGCCTGTGTCATCCGCAAAACTTTTTTTTTTATATATTTTGCTCACTGGGCTACCTACCTACAACACAAATTCGATCGACCCAATAATATAAATACAAGTAAGAAGTGAACCGCGACTCGCCGCGAATACTGTCAAACAAAACCCCTAGTGAGTATTGGGTCGCGTTCCGCGGTACTCGGAACGCGCGGACTAGAAACGGCAGAACCGTCGCTGTTGCTAGTCTAACCAGACATGCGTCAGTGGAAACTAATAGAGAATATACACTCATCATATTTATAAGACTAATAACAATTGCATCAATAATCTCTGATAATTTGCTTGATATTTTGTGCGGCTAGGCTTACTTGATTGTCGTGTAGGTAAGCATTTTATTAGGTGCATCAATTATTTGTACAAAATAAATGTTTTCGATAAAAAAAAGTTTTTCTCTGATAAATAATTTCGGATACGAATTCAATAGATATATGTAGAACGCAACATTAGTAGAAAAAGCCACTATCTCTGCCAATATACTGTCAATTCTCCTTTGAAAAATGAGAGATGAAGACAGAAGTGCAGTATTAGAGGACAAGATGATGTGGATGTTTGTTATTAAACCAACTGTTGTCCCCTGGCTCACCGAGTCAATCGACAAAAATATGAGACGCGTGTATATTCTCAACTTCCTATTAGACGTTTAGGGAAATGTATCCAACACACAAAAACCTGTCAAACAATTAAACTTTCTACCAAAATGATCTCATTCATTTAAATTAAATTTGAGGATGTACTCTTTGCGCTAAACGTGGTAATGTCTGAGTAGACAAGCAAACAGTAGGTTCTGCCGCTGTTACTCATGTGCCTATAATATACGCTTCTTCGCGTCGGTGACGCGTGGGGTTTACTGATTCCGCCTCCGCTTTACACCCGAATAATAAATCTTCAATATTTACAACGATAAATAATTGCTCTAACTCTTCCATTTATATATAATCTGTGGGCGGCGATCCCGCCGGGATTCGTGTGCGTACAATCAAGGTCATACAAGTTTACACCTTTACATTTGTATTAGGTAAATAAATGTATAATTTTTGCCCTTAACTGTACTCGCGGCGGCCGGCGAGGCCAAAAGCGAATGGATCTTCCCAATTTAACATAATACGCTAAAAACTGAAGCGCGTCGTTTAAAAGAACTCTGCTGTACTTTACCTTCGTAAATAGTGAAATGGCTCGACGCCGCTAACAGACGTCTCCCCTTGCCAATTCTGAGGATTTGCCTACAAAAGTATAATACAACATAGCCTTTTTAAGTTGAATTGAGAAGAGCCAGTTTCTGCTGCCGGTCGCCGCTACATATTTGATCGCTGGCTCGTATGTGTGGACAGAATTTCATAAGAACCGGCCTGGAACTAAACCGCAACGTTCTAACATCGAAGCTACGATATCTCTGTCTCTCGAATAATGTTCAAGAAACTTCCTATAAGATGTAATACTCGTGGTCACCACTAATATAGACACGTGTATATAAAATACTATGCAATGAAGACAGATCAGTTGAATCTCACCGCGTATACTATAATAATCCCTTGTAACTTGTTTTTTTTTTTTGCGTACGCAGAGGTTGTCGTAGACGCAACTGACGGTACGGTTTAATAATTTATAAATACGAACAATCATAAAAATGATGACTGCGTGTCTTTTTCCATCTACACTATAACTGACAATTTATAAACTTAAGGACCACGTTTTTGTTAGTCCAACCGCGCTAAGTTTTCAGCTGGTACGGCAATTATGGCGCATACACACATGTCGCTGCAAATTTAGCGTAGACAGACGTACGTTTCGTAATACGAAATCATCGAGATATCGTATTGCTTTATTCTACATGGTGCAGACTCACCATATTTCTCCAACAGCGTAGCGTCGGACCGATCTAACTCTGCATGACATTTGCAATGACAAAGTGTGTCAATGTCATCATTAATCTATGAAAACATGACACGGCCTCACTTTGTTCTATTCAAGTCGCCGCAAAGTTATCTTAATCCGACTCTAGCACTGGCCGAACACTTTACAACGGAAATAATGCGAGAGTGGAGAGATAAGGCGAGTTCGGCGTTAGAACGTAGCGGCGTCGGCCTCGGTACAGGGCCATGCGGAGCTACTCTATCGGCTATCGCTAGAGAGAGAGAGTGCACCGCCACGTGCGTGAGGGAGTCAGTTGGCGGGCGCGAGCACCGGCGCCGGCGTTGGCGTGAAGTCAGAGTTCACGAACGAGAAGCCCCGGAACTCCTCCTGCAATAAACATAAACGCGTTAATTGGTGTCCAAATAATCCGAAATCGTGTTGCATTTCTTTATACAACGGCAAAATAAAGTCTCTAAGGGTGGTATTCCATCTGTCCAATATATTGGTCCAATGTGTATTGCGTCTCATATTTTGCTTAATGAGAGAGTGAGACGCAAAGACACTGGACAAAGAAATTGGACAGGCGGAATACATCGCGATAATAATACAATGGCATAAAAGTTGATTTTTATTTTGCTTTTTGCTATGTCCCCTGGGTTACTCTGTTAAAACATGACATAAAACTAAAAATTCATGAATGCTTTATCTTCAACCTAGTCTCCTGGGTCACATTTAAACAATATTAATACATGATTTATTAAACCGTTTATTAAACGGTCAAGCTCATTGTATAAAACAATTATTCTATATTCGTGTTAAAATTTACTAAAAAGAAACTACAGACAACTAAACTTGATCATAGTTTCCATCGCAAATGTTTCTAAGAAAATGTATCACTGTCGCTTGGGTCACGGAAGAAGAACACAATAGGTAAAATGTAGTTGATCAAGTCGTAGTCATAAGGTGTTAATTTTGCGTACAAAATTTTTCTAATCTGCCAATTTTAACACTGTGAAACTACGAAACGGTGCTAAAGGGGGTTGAAAATGTACGAATGAACATTTTGGTAGTACAGAGAGTAGCCGAACAGTGTCGGTACCTGGTTGATGGTGCGCACGACGTCGGCCGGCACGGGCGTCAGCACAGGCTCCTCCTTCGTGAACTCCGCGTCGAAGTTCACCGCCTCGCGCTTGCTTTTCTGCAATTATAAATCACATTTGATGAGTTTATACGTCGTTTAATATAGCCATACTGCCGTTCAAAACATGTCGATGCATCGTTTACGAAGCAAAATGTAAGTATGTATAGTACAAGTAAAATGTCCCTACGTATGCGTAAGTTTCGGTCCAATATTTGCCGCTCGACGCAACGCCGGATGCCCGGTCGAACGCTCCGCTAAACGCTCCCAACTCCGGCGAGATAATTTTGTTTCGGCACATTTAAAAGATGAACGCCCAAAGGGTTAACGTCTCGGGCAAATTTATAAATTGGAGAACCAAATCAGTAGGAGGGTATGGGGCAGCACATGCCTTGGGTCGGAAGGGCGGGCGCAGACGGCGCTGCTGCAGCGCGTCCCAGTCCATGTCCTTGAAGAAGGCGTGCGCGCGGATGCCGCCCCCGCCGCCCGCCACGCCCAGCCGCCGCGCCGGGTTCTTCGTCATGAAGCCTGCGCACAGTACACAACGCATGCCATTAGAGACACATCACAACATTAAAAAAAAAACATAATTGTAGATTATGCCTTTCTGTAACCGTTTCACTCCGATACTATTTAATATCCTCCCGACTCTATCTTCCGACGGTACGAGTACGAGATGGAGAGATGAGCTAAGAAACTCTGACAGATACTGGTGGAGAACAACACAGAATAGGAACAAATGGGAAAAACTGGAGGAGGCCTTTTCCGCACACGCGACATGCAAATAAATATATTAAATTGTAAAAACAATTGTTAAACAAAATGCATGAAAAAAAGGCTATTACTTACTATCCTACCGACTGCGCCACATTTTCGCATATTTACGCGCCATACGGCTGAATTTCCGTCCGTGTACAGTCAACAATACTATTAGCTTAGCACCTTTGCACTAATACTATAGAGGGGAGGGGGGGTATCTGTTCTCTGCCGCTGACCGTACTCACGTCCTTGGACAGCCAGACGGGGTAGAGCACGTCGGTACTCATCCTTGAGGATGGACACGGCGTCCTTGGACAGCCAGACGGGGTAGAGCACGTCGGTACTCACCCTTGAGGATGAACACGGCGTCCTTGGACAGCCAGACGGGGTAGAGCACGTCGGTACTCACCCTTGAGGATGGACACGGCATCCTTGGACAGCCAGACGGGGTAGAGCACGTCGTCGTGCAGGATGGACTCGAAGAGGTCGTCCTCGTTGTCGGCCTCGAAGGGCGGCTGCCCGGCCAGCATCTCGTACAGCAGCACGCCGAGCGCCCACCAGTCCACCGACGGACCGTATTCCAGCTCTTGCAAGATCTACACACAAATACACATTCTCAACAGCTGTTTCTCAATAAAGAATACACACGCGCGACTGATGTGGTTCGCTCTTACGAATAGTGTTAAGATTTTTCTCTACATGGCAAAATCAAGGTTTTCCGTTCCCAGCTAATACAGCTACGACGTCAGTTATAATTATAATTATATATGTGGAGAACGAGCCTACTTGCAAGGAAATTGTCACGTAAAACAAGACCGCTTGAAACGCTGATTGATAAAAAAAATCTGATAATTTGAAGTACTTATCAAAAACTGACTTACCTCAGGGGCTATGTAGTCAGGAGTACCGCAAAAGGTCGTAGTGGTCGCTCCATCTGAGAATAGAAGTTGACTTAGAATCTCTCTCAAACTATACATTTTAAATTTAAGTGTGCGAGTTTGTCCTCAGCTCTCATAATCATAACTCACAGGGCACCTCTGCGTTGGACATACCAAAGTGGTCCGTCTGTCGCAGCTCCCCTCCAGCGCTTTTTATAATCATAGGACAAATTAACAAAAAATAACATCCAGGGAATTGAGGGTTTGCGTTTTAAATCTAAACACTACATTCGTTAAATCTATTGTGTTACAAAACGTATTCATAGAAGCAGCGGCTCGCGTGTACCTAGTAGTTAAGTTTGCCGAGTTCTGGACTGGAACGACTGACCTAGAGGTAGTATGCCCTCCTTGCACATGCCGAAGTCTGCGAGCTTGCAGTGCCCGTTGGCGTCCAGTAATATATTGTCTAGTGATCGCGGTCGATGTGTGTGTGTAGGGCCGGAGTTGACCTGTGGCCACTGACCTAGTATGCCTTCCTTGCACATACCAAAGTCAGCGAGCTTGCAGTGCCCGTCGGCGTCCAGTAATATATTGTCTAGTGATCGCGGTCGATGTGTGTGTGTAGGGCCGGAGTTGACCTGTGGCCACTGACCTAGTATGCCTTCCTTGCACATACCAAAGTCAGCGAGCTTGCAGTGCCCGTCGGCGTCCAGTAATATATTGTCTAGTGATCGCGGTAGATGTGTGTGTGTAGGGCCGGAGTTGACCTGTGGCCACTGACCTAGTATGCCCTCCTTGCACATGCCGAAGTCAGCGAGTTTGCAGTGCCCGTCGGCGTCCAGTAATATGTTATCCAGCTTCAAGTCGCGGTAGATAACACCGTGTGCGTGAAGGAACTGTAGGGCCAATGTCACTTCGGCTGCGTAGAACCTGGAAAACAAAGGGATGGTTATACTGCTAAAATTTTAGTGTTTTCGATATACGAAAATATTATTTAACCAAAAGTTTTTTTCGTAGACTAGAATGTAATGTTATGTAAATTTTAGTTAGTCCTCAGCTCTCATAATCTTAGGTCACAGGGCACCTCTGCGTCGGACAGACCCCCTGAGGGATCCGTCCTTCGCAGCTCCCCTCCAGCGCTTTTTGTAATCATAGGACTTAATAAATTATGTTGAAATGCTAGAAACACATTCGACGTAGATACATTTTCATGTCATTCTGGGTTATTCGCTCAGTGGCGGTACTTCCATACAAGCCCAAAAGCCGGGCTTGCCTTAGTTGCCTTACCGAAATAACGTAGTGCTAAGATCAATAATCAATATAGATTATTTTTAAACCGCGCGCCAAATGAACCCGTATTATTAAATTCAAGCCACAGGCGCGCGGACCGCGGCGCCAGCGTGTTGCTAATTTTTGCCGTGGTGGCGCCTCGTCCGCGCGAAAGAAATCAGGCGTAGGATGTTCTAGCTATCCTGCTCGCACTCGTCGGCTTGCAACCGGGCTTGCTTTTTCGTCCCGCTCTTGGCGATCTTAGCCTACAAACCGCCATAGAACGATGTAACTATTTGTTGGTATGTATAGCAATTTTATAAGGCGATTTAAGCCTGGCTTTTGGTGTGAAGTTAGCTGCATAAGTTCGCACGGGCACGTGTTTACTTCAAGTGTATTATTATTTAGTCGAGTCGAAAGTAACGAAAGCTCAATTTATTTAAGTGAATTTGAAATAGGTAATGAATGTGGATTTGTTCGTTTGCTGTGACGTTTATAAGTGTTAACAATGGATGAAGTTGTTCCTTGTGATGGTATGAGATGCATCCACGTAACTCAACGAAGACAAGGTAAAATCGTTAAACTTTGTAGAAAAATGGGATATCATTTCCAACACCCGACTTGTGTATTCTCAGATAAGTCAGTCGCATTAAGAGAAAACTTTGTACGGCCGTTGACAAAACACAAGGATTGTTGGTTTACTCCAATTAATGCGTAATTATAGTGACAGAGAAAAAAGCATGCAATTTGCAAACTTCAGTGTTCGCGGTAGGCCCTCTGATATGTTTGTAAAATTCTATCTACACTCGGCGTCACGGAAATCGCACACCCACGGATTTTTGTTTCAAGCCGTTATAAACCTTATGTTGTTGAAGGTAAAGTATGAGTGTGTGGGATCATTTTAAAGATAATTTAACCCTTCATTTAAAAACAATGCAATAGTTACTAAAGAGTAAAAAAAAGGCACCTTTTTTAATAAGAAATAAAAATCGTATATTCATGCAAAAAAAATCAACAAATTAAAACACAATAAAATCAACAAATATCGGAATACAAATGCCTAAAACTATGTAGTAGCAGGCGTGGCTCACTCCGCGACTTCGTCGCTTTGCTACAGGTAGCTAAAAGTACATCCGTTCGGCCTCAATTTTGGGGTTTGCCATAAGCCGCGCGTGGCGCTGTCGCCACCTAGCGGCCATATCTGTGCTGATCGTAACAGACGCGTTTTGTTAGAGAGTGAGTCTTCTGTACCTAGTACTATTATTTATTCTGTGCTAATAGTTATAGTAGTACCTAGTATGCCCTGTGCGCTATGATAGCTCGCCGCGGTACGCTAGCAAATTCATTTGAGTCTAAAGAGTGAGATTGGACATTTATTACGAAAACATCTTTCGGCTTGCCTTACTCTGAAACCCTAGGCACGCCACTGTATTCGCTAATAGGAATTAAAGACGACGAAAATAAAAGCCGACAGGAAAATTTTATATAAATCACGAAAGAAAATGTGTAAATCTAGACATGTACAGAATACCATAGCTGGCGCGGGGCTCGTCGAAATTCCTTGCGCTGTATCTGGAACATCAGATCTCCGCCGTCGACGTACTCCATGACGAAGAACAGCCCCTTGTTTGGAAGGCGCTGTGTGAGGAAGGAAGCTGTTCACTGTGTACAGAATTCCGTACCTGGCGCGGGGTTCGTCGAACTTCCTCGCACGCTGTATCTGGAACATGAGATCCCCGCCGTCGACGTACTCCATGACGAAGAACTGTCTGTCCCTGGTCTGGAAGGCGCAGTGTGAGGAAGGAAGCTGTTCACTGTGTACAGAATACCGTACCTGGCGCGGGGTTCATCAAACTTCCTCGCACGTTGTATCTGGAACATGAGATCCCCGCCGTCGACGTACTCCATGACGAAGAACTGTCTGTCCCTGGTCTGGAAGGCGCAGTGTGAGGAAGGAAGCTGTTCACTGTGTACAGAATACCGTACCTGGCGCGGGGTTCATCAAACTTCCTCGCACGTTGTATCTGGAACATGAGATCCCCGCCGTCGACGTACTCCATGACGAAGAACAGTCGGTCCCTGGTCTGGAAGGCGCAGTGTGAGGAAGGAAGCTGTTCACTGTGTACAGAATACCGTACCTGGCGCGGGGTTCATCAAACTTCCTCGCACGTTGTATCTGGAACATGAGATCCCCGCCGTCGACGTACTCCATGACGAAGAACAGTCGGTCCCTGGTCTGGAAGGCGCAGTGTGAGGAAGGAAGCTGTTCACTGTGTACAGAATACCGTACCTGGCGCGGGGTTCATCAAACTTCCTCGCACGTTGTATCTGGAACATGAGATCCCCGCCGTCGACGTACTCCATGACGAAGAACAGTCGGTCCCTGGTCTGGAAGGCGCAGTGTGAGGAAGGAAGCTGTTCACTGTGTACAGAATACCGTACCTGGCGCGGGGTTCATCAAACTTCCTCGCACGTTGTATCTGGAACATGAGATCCCCGCCGTCGACGTACTCCATGACGAAGAACAGTCGGTCCCTGGTCTGGAAGGCGCAGTGTGAGGAAGGAAGCTGTTCACTGTGTACAGAATACCGTACCTGGCGCGGGGTTCATCAAACTTCCTCGCACGTTGTATCTGGAACATGAGATCCCCGCCGTCGACGTACTCCATGACGAAGAACAGTCGGTCCCTGGTCTGGAAGGCGCAGTGCAGCGCCGTGAGGAAGGGGTGGCGCGCGGCGAGCGCGAGCACGCGCCGCTCGGTCAGAGTGCACTCCACGTCGTCGTCTTGGATGATGGCGTCTTTCTTTAGCACTTTCACTGCGTACACCTGATAGACAACGGCTGGATTAAGCACTGACACACAGGTACAAAAAATTGGTATAACCGCTCAGTTGGAAGTGTTTGTCCTCAGATCTCATAATCTGAAAGTCACAGGGCACCTCTGCGGCCGACAGACTAAAAAATGATCAGTCTTTCGCAGCTCCCCTCCGGCGCTTTTTTGTAATCATAGGACACCATAATGATTTTCCAATTTAAGCAACATCGGTTCTACAGGTAAATTATTAATACAAAGTTTAGTTAGAATACAGTTCGCAATGTATTTTTGTTAATTCAATGTGGTAGACATTACCATTACTTGTGTAGACTGTACCATTAATACCAAAAATATTATGAAAAACATGTTTTATACAGATTCAAGATGAAAAATTGTGTAAAGGAATTTACCTCGTTCTTTCAAATTACGATCAGAAATACACCTATTTTTTACGAACACCTGATTTCAAATGTGTATGAATTTTATAAAATCTGTTCGTACCTCGTCGGTGCCCTTCTTCTCAGCGAGCATGACCTTGCCGAAGGACCCCTTGCCCAGCACCTTGATGAACGTGAAGTCCTCCAGCGAGACCTTGTCGCGCGCACCCGCCATGTCGCCACCTGAACAACACACCCATTTCATTAAGTTAACACTGACTTGGCGGCAGCAATGCATGAGTACATTACATAGCCCTTTCTAGCTTTCTTGAAGTAGCACTTGGCATGAAAACTTAGCATAGTCCGACTGTATACATATTCCTATTTTCATATTACCTACAAAATAACAATGTTACTTACAAAAGTCATTTAAATTGTAAAAAAAATGTTGTGAATATGGAAACTTAGTGTGCATTAAATCATTTCTAGAGATAAATCAATTATTAGGAAGCAGTAATATAAATACGAAAATATAAATATGCCAAAGCTTTCAAACTGGGTGGCTCACTTTACTTTTCAAATACGTAAGTAGTTACGACTAAAACTAACCGGTTACAATACCTTATGCAAATCCACCTAATCTGAAAGCACTTTAAATAAATATAAAAATCCATAACCAAAAAGCGTGCAAACCAAAAAAAGGAACCTTCGTAGCACGTAAATATGTCTTTCAGGTCGTCCCAATGGTCACCACCGCCGTTCGTCGCCGAAGGTATGTACTCGCCGTAAAGGGGTACCAAGTCGTACGAAGGGGGTACGAAGTCGTACGAGGGCGGTACGAAGTCGTACGGCGATGACATGAGCAGGTCCAGCACTAGTGTGGGATGCAAACAAACACAATAACAGCAACAACACAACATTAACAAAAACAATGCACTAATACAAAATACATTGAGTTGCTTGCTAACATAATATAACATTCAGGGCTCAAAACTAAAAACTAGTTAAAAAAATTGCTACAGCGCTTTCTTCTGTTTTGAAAGTTAGTTAAAAGTCGATAAATTAATATCCCACTCATCAAAATCGGCTTAGTACGATTGACTTCACGCTTGACCGTACCTAGTCTAGTTAGCGAAAAAAAATAAGATCATGCTAAGTAGGTAAATTTGGTGATTCAGGATAGTGAAGTGAAATTAACATTCGACAAAATTTAGTAACAAAAAACACAAACTATCATTAGTGCACTCATTGTAGTAAGGTTAACGAATGGACAGTTAACAAAAACAGTCAGTTTACTGTCTCTACACAGTTAACTGACCATACTTGAACCTTATATCAAGGACGTAAGGTGTATAATAATGCAGATGTTAGTGCTTACCTTTGTCGTCGTGTTTGTCGAGCGGCTCCTTGTCGGCGTCGGCCGCCGCGTCGCCGCCGCCGCCCTCCATCAGCACGGGGTTGTACTGTAATGAGGTCTCCATTATTGACAATACACACATGAAACTTCTGGGATTTGCGTCTATAGGCATGAGCCGCTTACGAGTAGGATAAGTAAGGCATACGGCCGTCTTATGTAAGCGATTACCATTGCCTTAAAAAGGCATTTTCAATGGACATTTAGTTTTTAATGTTACCTATTTTAAAGTTGACTTGTTTACCAATCTGCAAAGTGCGTCCATTTCTGGCGAACGCGACTCGGATGCGGCTGTTTTGCGAAATGCTGCTGCGACCAAGTTATGAACCAGGCATAAATATAGGTACGTTCTACAAGGAAATACACGTGTAATACCTTGGAGGTCCTAGGGCGAGGGTTCTTGTCCGGGGAGATGCCCATCTCGGAGAGGATCTCGGCCATGGCCTTGGTGTTGATGCCGCAGTTGTTGGCCACGTTCTTCTGGCACCGTTTGTGCACGTTCATCGAGCACACTGCACACAAACAACATGTTTTAGATTGTATAAAGTAGGTATGACACAAGATATAGGTACCTTTTTACAAATATATTTACAGTATGTAATGATGTCCGAAGTGCATTGAACAACGTACACACAACGGAGGCGAGTTTCTACGCCATTCATTGTTTCCGTGTTTTTCTAGTGACCGCGATTTCATTAGGCACTTCGTAGGTGATCACGATTTCACTATTTCCTTAGAAGACAAGAAATGGGTTAAACACTTACCTTCACACTGCAGCCCCTGCTTGATGAGGCCGTAGAGCAGAGAGCCGCAGTGGTCGCAGAACGTGAACCGCTTGTAGGAGTGCACCACGAAGCGGTGCGGGACGTTGACGCTGAACCGTTGGCCGCCGGACACACCCACGGCGCTGTGTTGCTGCAAACACAAACCATATGTTAGGGATAGGAAAAATCCCTAGATAGACGAGTCTACATCGCACAGATGACACAGATCGAGCCGTCTCGGGAAAAGAATGTCGCGCGAAGCAGCTAGGTCTGTGCTGACACGAGTCGTGTTATTGACTATTTTTTTACGAAGCAATTAAGTTCTTCGCAGCACTATAGGTATAGCGTTTTTTTTACTTTGCGTCGAATTGCTTATTTATCATCAGGCATGTAGAAATCACAAATTTATATTGATGTAGTATTTAAGGTAGAATAAAATGTATATAGTATTTTTCGTGTGTTTAGGGAGTGGTTCATTAACCCTGGTGCAACATATCACATGACTAGTTACCTCTTCCTTCATCCCGGGACACTTGGTGACGACGGACGAGTGGCAGCGCTTGTGGACCACGCAGGTGCACACTGCAACAAATCACATTCGTCAAATCTGTTATTCCCATTAGTTTCATCTAAATGGCAAACGTATTTTCGGCAGTCACAATACATGCGCTAGCCGTGTCAGTTAGTCACATCACAAGTACTGAACAAAAGTAGTTACCTTGGCATTGATATCCTTGTTTTCCGAGACCCCTGGAAGCAAATTGTAAGCTTTAATAAACTGTGTTTATTTTACAAATTCTACATATGTTTGTAGCAGGTTGCAGGGGTTATCAAGTGATGTAGGGAGCATTGTTATTCAATCTGATAGATACGTGACAGAAATAATAGGTACAGAGACCGAGTTTATCCTTCTGGTCACCGTCGCCGGCCTATACAAGCCGGCCTGCAAACAGACAATGAAGATCCACTCACCAGATGAACTCGCGGCAGTGGGAGCAGAAGGTGGGCTGGCGCAGGAAGGTGGCCATGAACTTGTGTCCGTTGACCTGGTGCACGCGGCGGCGCATGGCGCCCCGGCGGCGCGCGAAGCCGGCGCCCTCCTTGAACTCCCGCCCGCGCGCCGCGCCGCCCGCCGGCGCCCGGGCCGCCTCGCCGCCGCCGCCCGAGCCTGGGGAGGGCCAACATGTCACAACTACTGCAATAGGGCAAGACCCGGCCTCCGCGTTTGGGCGCTCGTTCTATCTAGACAGAGCTAGGCCTCGGTCCCCGGTTCCCATGGTATGCTTGTATCTAAAAACCTTAGATGAAGCGCTTCCGCGTAGGCCGTCATACAGGGCGAGGACCGAGGCCTATTTATCATTGTCCTGAACTTGCCTAAGCGATGTGTATGTGTCTTTTGTAACAATCGACAGTGATTTAAAATATGGGTGATCTGTATTTATACCGTTTTAAATCGAGTATCTAAACCTTCTACGGGACAGGGCGATTAATAATTAAATGTGACATTCAGACAAAATATTGTTTAAAAAAAGGGACTTTACAAATAAAGTTTACAGTTGTAAACCATAATTCAACTGAAGACACCTACACGCGGAAGAGATCTAGATAGTGCTGGTCTAAGTCAAGAGAACGCTAAAAAAGTACGAAGAAGGTATCTATTACTAGACAGTTGATATTAAGAGACATGAATAATGATTTAACTATTTTCGCTTTCATATAAAATATCGTATAATATGACCCGTTTTCATTGCCGTTTCAGACTAAGTTACAACAAACTAAGAACCTCTCTAATAGTTAATCTGCTATCGTACTTTAAAGCATTACAAATTATTGTCTGACTTAAATTACGAAAACTTAAAATAATTTGCCGTTCAAATCTATTGCAAAATCAATGTAGCATAAAAGCTAAATGTATGATAAGTATCACGTATAATAGCAAGCAGCCGCTAAAATAAACCACTAGCAGCAGATGCTCTTCAAATAAAAACATTTCATAATCATAACATAGTACCAATACTTACTCACAATCATAATTGTGTCGCTTAACTTCAAACTCGGGTAAATCCATTCGACCCTCTCAGCAAATCTCTACCCTATTACCTTTTCTTAATACCAAAATCGCATAATCTGACAGATGGATTTACCCGAGTTTGAATTTAAGCGACTCAATTCATATATGTAAATGCGGTACCTATCCCTTCTTTTATCGGAAATACAGCAAATCATTCCTTGTTTTCTGAATAACGAAATACTAGGAATACAGATCTCGACACAAATCTTGGTTTAAAACTGTTTATTTTAGAAACTAAGATCGAAACACATAAAAGGTGTATTTTTTTGAGGGATAACACATTTTCCTGAGTTCCAAACAACTACATGTAAAGGCCTGGCCAAACACACAGCGCGACGCAGCGCCGCGTCCGCGCCGCGCGACCGCGGCACCTGCTAACAGGTTACCGACGTCAAACAGACTGCGTCCCGCCGGTATCACGCCCCGCTTCTGTCGCGCCCCGCGCCGCGCGGCGCGTGCGCAGCGCTGCGCCGCGCGGACGCGGCGGCCCGCCGCGTCGCGCTGGGTCACTTCAGTCTAGTGATGGGTTAAATCGAAAAAAATTCAAACCGAATAAGTCGAATCCAAATGAAACCCAAATCGGTTTGCAAACCGATTTGGCCAAGTCGATTTAACTTCTATTGTTTTTAAGTATCAGTACCTAGTTCAAATCAAATCGCTCCGTACCTAGTCACTTGGCTTTGAGTCGAGGAAATCGATTTGTCAATTTTGCGGTTCGTTCGACCATTAGAATCCTTAGACTAACACGACAGCAAAAACTGACTTAATAAAAACCGGGCAAGTGCGAGTCGGACTCGCGCACGAAGGGTTCCGTACCATAATGCAAAATAAAACGAAAAAAAAAAGCAAAAAAAAAAACGGTCACCCATCCAAGTACTGACCACTCCCGACATTGCTTAACTTTGGTCAAAAATCACGTTTGTTGTATGGGAGCCCCATTTAAATCTTTATTTTATTCTGTTTTTAGTATTTGTTGTTATAGCGGCAACAGAAATACATCATCTGTGAAAATTTCAACTGTCTAGCTATCACGGTTCGTGAGATACAGCCTGGTGACAGACAGACGGACGGACGGACGGACGGACGGACGGACGGACGGACGGACGGACGGACGGACAGCGAAGTCTTAGTAATAGGGTCCCGTTTTACCCTTTGGGTACGGAACCCTAAAAACGATTGTAATAATTTTTTACTTTCCGTTACGCGGTAGATCACAATTTCATTCAATACTAAAGCTAAAATGGGAAAGCAGTATACGAGCAAACAGGAAAGAGTGTGCGGTCTCGTGCGATTCCGTGAGTCATTGTGTGTTGCGTGTGTCAGTTCGCAAATCGATGCGGCGCAAAACTGCCAAATCGATCCAAGTATACCGCCAAATCGATCTCTTTAAGCCCATGCGAAATGGAACCTTACAACTCAAACAATAAGCTTCATTTTGCTTTATCTGTAGATACCAAGTTTCGACTTGACTCAATAATGGCGGCAATGTGCATGGCCATATTTTTCTTCGTGATTTGAAGTCGATTCGCGTCGATCTTATTCCTCAATACCTATGTCAAACGAAAATGATGCAGCAACACTCAAAAAGTTTGCTTTTAGAGCGGATTTAAGTCGATTTACGGAACAGTCACGTCGATTTAGTCGACTTCAGGTCTAAATCGGTTTGAACCGATTTGTGAAGTCGAATCGTAAGGGCAATTGTGCACTACAATGAATTTTACTGTCCGGCAGTCCGAGTTTTTACGGTCCGACATGGCACGCCATTAAATGTATATAGTAGCTTGTGCACTACACGTAATTTTACCGTCCGACATTTTACTTTTCCCCATTCTGGACCGTTTTTTTCCGGTCCGAGATGACAGCTATGAAAAACGTGTTTTCACACCACCTATTCGGAAAAGAGCTTTTTCTTCCCTGCTAGGAGGGATCAAAGTGGCACTTTTCCTCCCTGCTAGGAGGGATGAAAGTAACACTAAGATTTGTTTTATTTTCCTCATAGTTGATGTGAAAAGCAGTATGTGTCACACGGTATCAAAATGATTTCTTCTTGGGCGTTAACACTTGAATCCCTCATTACGCTCAGGATTCTACTTTAGAATCCCTCACTACGTTCGGGATTCTATTGTAGAAGCCTTCGCTTCATTCCTGATTCAATGTACGCCCTTGACGGAAATATATCATTTTGATCCCTTGTAACACAAACTACTATTATGCTTGTGCACTGCGTCTGGAATTAGTATTATTCATGACTTGGCCGGGCGGGGGGGCGGGCTAGGGGGGTGTGTGTTTCATGCCACTGCGCCGCACCTGCAAGTAAAAAGTGCACAAGCCAATCATCCGTTTTTTTCATGCCATATCGGACCATAAAAACTCAGACTGCCGGACAGTAAAATTCATTGTAGTGCACAATCGCCCTAACATCGCTACTTCAGTCGGATCGGACGTTAGGCAGCGAGCGGTGCGCCGCGTTCCCGCGCGGCCGCGCCGCGTTCGCGCGCGCGATGAGGGCGCGTTGAGAGCGTGAGGCCGGCGCGATCCGCGCGCGCCCTGTTTGAACAGGCATCGCGTCGGCATCACGCGGCGCTGCGTCGCGCTGTGTGTTTGGCCAGGCCTTAATAGAAGGTTTGTTAGCATAAATTGGTTATATGTACGGGAGTTCTTTACGTCAGTACAATTTTCCACTTGCTGACCCCAACGCGTTAAAGGCAGATATTACTCATTGTAGGATTTGTAGGTAACGCCAGTGTGGTCAAAGAATGCCTTGATAGAATAATAAGGACAATAAGGACAGGTTGTGTGTTTCATCACGCTAAATAGTGTCGGAAACCGCGGCAAGTAGCATGCCGCGCATGCGATGGCAATCTTAGCAGGAAACCGGTGTTCTAACAGACCATTGTGTTATATCTTTGAAATAAGGGAGGTCCCACACGGCGACTTTTCGCACCGTTTCAGTCGCGGCATGTGGCCCATTCTCGCAATTGCAGCGCGCGATTGTCGCGATGCAGACTGTATATTGATGCGGCATTACTACTAACGCACGGCTGTTTCTCGCTAGGTCGGCTGTGCAGGCTCTGACAGGCAGACTAAATGTATTCTACATCACGACTGTATCGCGGTTGTCTCGATGCTGAAAGTGCTGAAACGCGGTTGTATCGACGCTGTATCGCTATAATACCGATGCATTATACGTGTGCGAGGGTATATGACCGGCGACCACACGGCGACTGTGTCGCGGCTTTTTTGCGACTGCATCGCTTCTGAATAGCAGCATAAAGTCGCTGTGTGTGACCTCCTTAAGGTTTACGAATGATCAGTTAACTATGGTACTAATAGTAACATGCTAATCTGATCCTGGTAGAGTGGTAGACCTTTTTTTTTAAATAAATGTTTACAAGGGGTTCATTAACTGTGCCAACTATAATACTTAACGTGCGGCTATGGAACCCGGTAAACCGCATTGATATTAAAATTATAACAGGAAAATACACAACTTAAGTTTTTTCATATAAAATAAACAGAACTATTACAATGATTAGTCTGAAAATCTACTATGAATAATAGCTATTGTATACCAAACTTCTTTAAAACAGAACTGCTAAATTAAATAATCTAATACTTCAATTTTGAATACCAATCTTTCCTAATAATGTTCTAGCAAAGATTAAATAGTAAATTTTGAGGCCAGATGACTCCTAAAAAAGTAAGCGAAGCATCAAGAAATTTGATAACAACAAAATAAACCCTATAGGAACAATGAGACACGATCTAAACTAGCACTACTGATAATAAGGACTTACTCTTGCCCGCGAAATAGGACGATTTTGCTTTGGTCTTTGCTGCCATCGCACATCCTGTTGTTATTGTGTTGAGTCAACATAGAAAGTTCCCAAGGTTTAATACTAATACTAACTACACTCTTAACCAAACCCGTTATCAATGTTGAAATTCATTGAAAATTAGGGTTGGCAACATTATTTACCGTAGGGAGCCCTAACTTCACCTTTGGTGCCCAACTTCAAGTAAAATATCAAAACAACAAATTTACCAAGAAATATATAATAGTATTAGAGCAAAAAAAATCGAAAATAACTTTGCTACCTATTCCCAACTTTATTATGAAAATTATAGGTATAAAGTACTACATTTATTCCAAATCCTAAATGTTAGAATAAAATTAATAATATTTTCAATGAACTGCAACATTGACACAGGGTTTGACGATGGTACCTACTACCAGCAATAATCTTTGCTGACCTTCATTGAACCTTATATCTTTGCAAATAAGGTTTAACAGTGTGCATGATACTACAGTTAGTAATTATAGAGAATATAGAGAAATGGAATTTGTGTGTCTGAGTCAGATATGAGTCATGTTCCTTGGAATGGAGATACACACATGTGCCACACAACTAATGTTTACTTTCACTTCTTTGTTTTAAGATAATCTAATATGAGTAATATTCAAACACTAACTGCCTAAATCAAAGATTTGGATCTTTAGAAATTAAGCTTATTAAATTATTATTGTTAATTGTAGTAGTAGGTATATTATGACAGAAAGTGTCACAAATATTACAAAATTAAGGATTGCAAGCAGTTATTTATATTGAACAGCTCTTCTGTGGTGTTTAATTTATTTATTTGACTTACATTTTGTAGTCGAAAATACATAATTGTAATAAAATCTGACTGTTTGCAATATGTTGATAAAGTATAAATAAATATGCATTGCAAATTTTATAGTGCAATGATAATATTGTTAAAAATTGATTAGTTTACTAATATGGTGGTGGCTATTTACCATAACTTTATTCAACAATAATAAGTTAAACATCATTTGCAATCCTTAGTATTAATAAAATTAATGAGAACATGTATTTTCAGCTTACCAATTAAGTGATTAAGTAGGAATGTAGTGTTTGTGATAAACCAATCACTCACCTTGAGAATTCCATTTCAGATCTATTTTCAGATGCAGTTTTCCTTGAGGTTCTAGATCCACCTACAAGTACAAGGGAAAATCATCATTAATTTATCTGGTAACTTAGTGTAATAGTTATTTTTCATACACAAGTTTAAAATAGTGTCTATAAACAATTCTAATTAAAAAGTTAAAAACTTCAGTGAATTCCAAGGGACATAATTTCCAGGCCAAAATATTGAGGTAATTATACTGTATTCAAAATATATAGAACTTCATCTTGTTTATAAATCACCTCATTATTAAGCAACTCATATTTAGGTTCAGATGACAATAACTCTGTTCTCCAGCAATACATGCCTATCACACTCCAATTAGACAAATGTAAGGCCATCAAACAATCCCAAGACTGATAACAGCTATCACCACAACAAACACACTGGTCGCTGATAACATCTTACAACAATACTGATAGTACAAACAGAGATTACAGGATATAGATAAGCCATTGTCTTCTAGATCCCTACCAATCACTTGTCAGTAGCCTCAATGCTGTAACACTGTTTTGTTTACTCACCCAAAAGTCTGTGGCGTCTTTATCACGATGAGTTAAATCTTCAAAAGGAATTGTGCAGTTTGCAACAAAATCATCTGGAGGTATGGCGGCATCGTGAAATACTGTGATCCCCAAGCTGCAGGAAAATATTTGTGTGAGTATCGAAGTCAAGGGATGATAAATAAAACATCAAAAACGAGGTCGGAGGGCGCGGTACCTGGCGACGTTCTGCACTTCGTGGATGAAGGTCTCGTTCCACACGGGGTCGAAGGTCTTGGGCTTGGTGGTGGAGCGGTCCAGGTGGTGCTCGTCCGCGTCGATCGACACGTACGGGTCTATCGGCTGGTCGTCTACAACCCCACACCATATTTACATACATTATAGACACCCATTTTGGTAAACATGCTACGCCTATTACGAACGAAAATTTACGACTGCGCGATAGTTTTTAAGGGCAAAATTAATTAAAAACGAGTCATAAGGTTCATGAAGAAAAGGATTAAGGCTACGGTCGGGACTCACCTGGTTTCCCGAAGGTCATGTTGTGCCGTTTCTGAAAGTCAGTCGGCCTGAGGCCCGTGGCCTCACACACCTTGACGCGCACCGTTCCGCTGAACATGGCGCTGACACAACCGGATCGCCGGCACCGCGCCGCGCCACCGCACGATCACTTCCACACTATAAGCCCACTCAAAATCATTGAAGGTGCTTCATAATTGAAACAGAATTAAATAAAAGTCTTGACAGCGACGAGATCCGCCATGGATGGATGTTTTACTCTATGGTTGCTAATGGATTCCTATTCGATTTTAAAAAGTTTCAGGATAGAGTTTTTGGTGATGGGGACTTTTGGGAAATATATAATAAATTATAATTATTATTCAAATAATAATCTAATGCTTATCAGGTAATTACAATGACCCTTTAAAATTAATATTAACAATGTTAACTATCAATGTAATTGCTAATTCAGTTTCTTACAATCTTAAAATGTTTTACCACTGTAAGATTTCAACGTTATTTTGTGGTATAAAACTTACACAACAATATTTAAATAAAACCTGTTTGTCAAAATCTATTCATTTTTCTAGATTATTTTATTTACTTCTAATTATATTCGTCTACTGCCATCTAGCTGTTTGGCTCAATGCGCAAGTTCTAGTCTGTGTTGTATTTAAAAACAAACAAATCTTGACGTTTAACAGCTGACAAACAAACGTGTTGTGAATCACGAAATGAAGCGATAAAATTCAATTAAAATAGCAGTTTATTCAGAAAACTTAACTAAGTAATAAAATGGGATTCCTTACAATATTGAAGAAGCTTCGACAGAAGGAGAAAGAAATGCGAATACTTATGTTGTATCCTTTTAAGAATGTATAACTTTTTTTCAGCCTTTGTTGTTTGGCCGTATATTTCCTTAGCTTTCGTTCAGAGGACTGGACAACGCGGGTAAGACGACGATCCTGAAGCGGTTCAACGGGGAGCCGATCGACACGATCTCGCCGACGCTGGGGTTCAACATCAAGACGCTGGAGCACCGCGGGTACAAGCTCAACATCTGGGACGTCGGCGGGCAGAAGTCGCTCAGGTACCTCACTTGTGGCCACATTAAACCTTTTGAAAGATGTAATTACATACGAACCATTGATACAACCATGAATAGTACTATTTTTATTTAATTTTGACCTCTGGTGGCTACTGTAACCTGTCTAACAGAACAGGTTGGATTGTATTGTACCAGGAAACCCAATACCTTATATACATTGTTTTCCAGAACTAGATTTAGTGATATTTGCAACCATATAATTTATGGTATAGATTCTATATTCTATCCTTTTTATAAATTTGACTTAAATTGATGGTTATACTCATACAAGAAAGGCAAGTCTGATTACTTAATAGTTTGTAATTGTGTATACTGCACTGCTGCAGGTCAGCTTGCACAGTGCAGAACAGTCACAAAAAATATGTATAAACAGCCTAGCTTGGTCAATAGTAAGATGGACTTCAAATTATTTATTTTTTAAAGTTTTAAGTGCTTAACTTTCCTGCTACCCTAAGGTTGTCTGAAAAAGATCGCTTTTTAGCGATAAGACCACCTGTAGTCATAAACTTTTCTGTATTTATTTTTCAACTTTATGGTGTACAATAAAGAATATTTACATACCTACTTACTTACTCCTACATACTATATTTAATTTCATTTCAGATCCTACTGGAAGAACTACTTTGAGAGCACAGATGGTGTGGCCTGGGTAGTTGACAGCGCCGACACAAGGCGGCTGGAAGGCTGCGCAAAGGAGCTCCGTACGCTACTACAAGAGGAACGTCTTGCTGGAGCAACTTTATTGGTGCTGGCTAATAAAGCAGACCTGCCGGGAGCTCTCACTTTGCAGGAGATCCGAGAGGTACCCTTATTTAACAAGCATAAGCTTTCAATTTATGACGTTTGTTTATAGGTCAGTGTTCCCAAAAAATACTATTGCAGTGAAACCCCAATAATCCGGCACTTCAATGGTCCTGTATTGCTTTTAGACGAAACGCTATTCATCTTTATTTTTGTCCCATCTTAACAGCATACTTGAAACAAAGCAATTGTTAGCTTTACGGTAGTAATAAGTTTTTTTTACAATATTTTCATTTTTAATCCAAGCTTTTATAGCTGGCTGTACTTTTCTTTCAACAGTCAACTAATACTCATTGAGACTATTCTAAGAAACCCAAACACAATTATGCTGAGTTCCTATGGCCACCTCCTGTCTCCATCATCAGATCAGCTCTATCTATGTCACAATAATATTGCATTTTCATCCAAATAGCCGGGTCCCCACAGAACGAACATACGCGCGAGGCAATTTCCTCGCACACAAATCCAACAACAAAACAAATACATTAGAATTTATTACTAACATTTATTTTTAACCTTTTGCACGCCAAACGGCGCATCCATTTGCCGTGCCACTGACGCCACGGAGGTAAAATTTAGTTTTGTGAATAAATAATGTCAACCTAAAAGTGGGGTGTTTTTCAGTAGATTTTCATCAAAACACTATCGACGTCAAATGCCGTCTCTGGCGTCGTTGTCACGATTTTGCGTTGACGTCAATTGCCGTCTGCGGCGTTCAAAAGGTTAAGATTTTTAAGACACTAACCAAAAAATGCATCATTTGTTATCTGACAGTAAAGAAATTTGTATTTATCGGCCAGTGTAGACGTGCCCGGCTATTTACATATGTATGCAAATTTTCAGCTTCATCGGAAACCAGGAAGAGAGTCAAATTTAACATGCAAAATTTGCCCTTATATAAAATATGCCCATACATTGTAGGGGCATAGCATACGTATAAAAAAAATCCGCATTCTGGTGAATATTATCAAACCTTATTTCCATGTTCCAGGCCCTAGACCTGGACAGCATCAAGTCCCACCACTGGCGGATCGTGCGCTGCTCTGCCGTCACCGGCGAGAACCTTCTCGAAGGCATAGATTGGATGCTGGATGACATTGCCTCGAGGATATTCTCACTAGACTAGATTATAAATTATACTCTAGATTTTACTAATCAAATAATTCCAATTGATTCAAATTCGAAAGTTAACTTAACCAGCCAGTAAGAACCTTACTTGATTGAAATAAGGTCTAAATTATGTAAAAAATTCTGCAATCAAATAAAAGTCGATAATTTAATATTTTGGACCAACTTTAGCGTTAGCCATTACTGCCTACTAATATATTAAAATATTATCGTTATTTTTGTAGTGCTCTTAAATTAATTTTGTACTGTAAAGGTAGGTACAGTTACCACTTCACGCAAAAAAAAAACACTAATAACTTTAAAAAAGCTACAAATCCTGTTAAAAGTAGCTTTCGATAGCTCCAACCGCAGAGCTCATTAGTTGAGTTATTAACTTATTATTCTTATGCCTTGAAGGCACCCGACTTGGTAAAGGGGTTAACAGTCTTCATTATGGATTAGTCCATGATTATACTCATAATATATTGCTATAGATTTCACGTGTATGTATTGGTAAAAGGAATGCAACATAACAATGAACTCCTAGACCAGCGGTCGGCAACCTTTTAGCAGCCAAGGGCCACATAGTAGTTAACAGAGGTGACGCGGGCCGTACTTTGTTAATTTTTATGACTTTGAGACATTGTCGTTTGTCACTATTACATACAAAATAGCCAAGGCGCCTCTCGGGCCGCAAGTGACAGGTTCGCGAGCCGCATGCGGCCCGCGGGCCGCAGGTTGCCGACCGCTGTCCTAGACTATTAAATGTTTAAATACGCTTCTCGAACATTGTCAAATGTTACTTATTTAAAAGACTAATTTAATAAAACTTTTACATAAGGTCAGCAGTTTATTCACTTCATAACACATCCCAATTATAATCACAGTGATGCTGAATGTAAACATTTCAATTTATAATACACTAGTAAGTTTCACACTTATACTAGTAGAGGGCAGAACAAATCAAAGAAAATATAATGCCGTGAAAAATAGATCAAAGGCTCTACTGCGAAAATAGAAATTTCGTTATCTGCCTCTCTATCGCTCCAATATACAAGAGTAACTGAGAGGCAAATAACGAAATTTCAACATTCTCTGTAGACCCTCAGGCTAGACGCGCGAGATTATTTTTTATATCACATTGATATTATAGCCATCCTGATGGTAAGCGGCTACCATAGCCTGTGTACGCTTGCGACTCCTAACATGCTCGTTTTCGACGCTTTAACCAACGTTCAAAACCTGTGGCTTTCTGAAGAAATATTTTAGTTCTTTTAAAAAAAGTCACACTGTCAGAAGCACGAACTTGAGAAAACATTTGACCCGAGGAAAAACTCCTAGCAGTTGGAACGAGAACACGTTTTGTTTTGTTTTAGAGAAGAAAAGGAATGATCTAATGTAAACTGATAATTTAACAGCATAATATTTCCTTTGCTTTTAGGCGTTGGTCTCCGGTTGACACCATACAGCATTGTCTATAGAAGTTTGTCTGTTTTCCAGATGTACTAGACTCGGTCTAAACTAACTTTGCACCAACTTGAACAGAACAAAGTAAGGGAGTGTTAAACGTCAAGTTTTCATACAATTTTGACATTTCCACACTTTGTCATTGCAAATGCCTTGCAGAGTTAGCTTGGTCCGACACAAACGTCAGCTCTCGTAACTAACCATTAGTGGACCTTGTCTTTGCAATAGGGCTAACGAATGTTCAGTTAACAGTACGGCGTCAATTAAAGGCCAATGCCTTATAATTCTAACCCTCTGCATATTCTGCACTGTTAACATGCTATCATACGTCTAGTATTCAGGACTCTTCCGTGGGCTCCGGCGGGGCCTCCACACTGTTCCGTAAAAATAGGTCACTGGTGTCCACGGACATATGGGAATCGTCTCGTTTCTCTTCCTCTTCCATTGTTGTTTTCTGCTCTGTGGTCGTGTCCACTTTACTTTCCTCTTTTACTGAAACAGATACAGTTTAGAGTTAGAAATGTGTGATTTATTTATGGTTCAGGTCATAGTTTTTTAACATTGAAGAACACAAAGCAGAAGCAAATATTCATTACACTTTTAGGTTTTTATTGCTTTTTCACAATCTTTATCTTCTTGCATCTTTGAGACAAGCACTGTACAAGACTTATCGGGATTACGAATAACTAGCCTCGTGTTACTAAACGGCCCTATTTCCCTCGCACTTGTACAAACAGCAACACTCCTAACTGTACATCGGTGGACCTTATTACAAAAGGCATAAGGTCCACCGATGTACAGTTCACAGTGTGGGCGACGGTATATCTCACTCAACTTACAAGTCCTTATTTCATGGTCTTAGTAAAGTCGGTGCCCTAACATAAGTATCCACGTGCTATTCAGCTAGTATTGCGACGTGGGTTGGGGCACTGTACAGTCAAGTGTATAAATATGGGTGCATACAAGTACAACTTACTCAAAAATATTTTCAAATTTAAGTTTTAAAACTTAAATACGTGATTTAGTCCCGAGTGCAGTTTGATAATGTTTGATAATCATGAAAGTATAAATCAGTGGTTACTCAAAAATATGTCCCATAGTTCTTAATTCGCTGACATAAGGGTTTTGAGTATGATAAGTGCACCCATATTTTTACACTTGACTGTACCTTACCTACCACCAGTGTTGGCCGAACGTTAATTGCAATTGTCAAGAATGGTCAATTGCATTAACGTTTCGGCCAACACTACCTACCACTATGCATACGCCAAAATCGTCTGCCCTTTTATACGATATGACGATGCCCCATATGACCTGACCTAGGTACAGCTAAACTGGAAAGTACTGTTAACAGAAAACTGAACTAACCTGGCTCGTCTTTCACCTCTACATCTCCATTGCCTTGCCTCTCTTCATTATGCTCCTCATGAGCCTCACGGTGCTCCTCCCCGTCGCTGTCCTCCTTGTCCTTGTCGTCGGCGTCGTTGGTGAACTTGTCCCGCTTCTTGCCGCCGTCGTCCGTCTTGCCGGCGGGCTCGTTCTCCTTGGCCTGCGGCCCGCGCGCGCGCAGGCAGCGCTGCTCTATCCGTTGCAGTTCCTCTTGCAGTTCCGCGCGTTTCTTTACCATGCACTCTGGGGATTTGATAATTAGGGATTATTCTACTTCCTGTCTTATCCTGTTATATGACAGATCTTCGAAAATGTACGAAGCGTTAGAAGCGTGATAGCACCCTAGGATTTCGTTTGAGTACTTACTTAATAGTACGGTTTCTAGATGATTCTAGCAAGAAACTTGAGTATCATGTATAGTGTATAGTTTTGATAAGACATGTTAAAATTACTTAAGTTTAAAAGACAGAACATGTAGACAGGAAATATTAAAATAATTATATAAATATGACTGTCAAGAAATGATAAATAAATTGATTTATTTTATAACTTTAATTTATTTAGTGTATACTTATTTTTAATAATAGTTTATAAGTATTGTTATATAAAATAAACTTTTTTATCAGTACAGTTTTAATTTAGAATCTGTAAAATACAAAATACAACCATCTTTATTCCTGTTATAATGTCAATTAAAAGAAGGGTTAATTTAATAAAGTAGGAAATAATATCAATATCATTTGTATTTTACTACTCACTGCGATATAAAGGACCATATTTTGCTGCAAATTAACATGCAATTACTAAAAACAATGTAACAAAAAATACAACATAACACAAACAATACAAAAACTTACTTTCATGATACTTTCTACTGGAGTTCAGCTTCTCTGAAGCCTTGTCGGTCATCTTCTTTGGTATCCAGTACACGTGCGGCTTGGCACGAGTCAGTATAAAGTTTCCCAGGCTCTTCTGTGACGCTTCCCATTTCTCGAACTCTTGTACTCGCGCCATCTTGGCTTCAAGAGCTTTGATTGTGGCTTTTTTGTGTTCTCTCTCGGCAAAGAGGGTCTTTCTTTCCTTCTGTTCCTTTTCTTTCTGTACCCGAGCTTGCTCTTCTATCTTTCGTTCTACTTGTGCCTTTTTATCTTCCTGTAATAATTGATTTACTTTTAGTAAGATCGTAGTGCGTGCACATAAGCAGCAGAAAGAGTTTAAATAATTTAAAGTTAAAGATT
Source organism: Cydia splendana (assembly GCF_910591565.1). Taxonomy (NCBI): domain Eukaryota; kingdom Metazoa; phylum Arthropoda; class Insecta; order Lepidoptera; family Tortricidae; genus Cydia; species Cydia splendana. The sequence goes on from NC_085977.1 coordinate 363,393, forward strand.
GGCTGAGCCAAAGATCCGAACCAACAGGGGCATGACTCAACTAAGCTCCTTAGCCTCTCTGTTTTTTTTAACATAACTAGAACCCAATTTTGTAAGAGGTAGTCTAAATTAAAAAGGTTTTTGAACAGCTAGTATATGTTGAATGCTTCTCAGACAAAATCAGTAACAACCTGTAATGACAACCCGTACCTTAGTTTGCAGCACAATCTCTTCCTGTTTAAATTTCTGCAGTGTCCCAAGCAGGGAGCCAAAGATACGTCTGTTGCGCGTACGCGCCTGCTCATCCCCACCCTGCGCGCGCAGCACTGCCGCGCGCGTTGGCAGCTCGCGAGACACTTGAGATATGACACGTGGACGCTTGCTGCCAGACTCTTCATCGTCACTGCCTGCTGTGCGTGCTGATAATCTGTGGAATAACAAGTTAAAATATTACCTAGCTTGCAGCAAATAGTAACCTTGAGTATACTACCAGATCCCATTGATGCCAGATACCTGGATTTCACATAACTATGTAATTAAAGTTGGATCACGCTAACTTTGCACAAATATGGCAGTAAGAATGCATACATATCACTTTAAGCTTCATACTAGTGGTATTATTTTAATGGCGAAATGTTCAACAATCTTCAAGTTCAGCAGCATTACTGCAGTATGTTTTTCCTAGATCTGCAAGTACTTTTCCATATTAAGCCGATTAAGCTATAGCTATCACAGGACGGCTTGTATTAATTTAGAGTACCAACTACCAAATAATTATCCTTGTCTGTACCAAAAATGTTTCAAAACTTCAATTTCAGTTAATTGTTTTCCGTCAAGCCTACTAACACATTTTAGAAGTTGAATTAATCCTTAAAGTTTGGTGAAAGATAAGAAGAAATGGATGGCAAATAGTTTCTAAAATTTAGGAAATAGGTAGACTATGTGTGAAATCAAAACCAATCAATAGATGATAAATTAAATGCAAAATAAGCATGACAAGTATACAACTGACCACTTTAATTACTTGCGTGACGTATCCAATGTGTGCGGAGATTAATAGGCTGATATTTACCTGCTAAAAACTGTTTTGGTCTCTTGTTTTCTCTTTCCAAAAGAATCGTCATTATGTCTAGCGTCAGGGAATGAATTTCGGCCTCCTAAACGTTGTCCACCTTTTAAGTAGTCACTAGATGAGTTATTAAACCTAAAACAAAACAAAATGCTTAGCAAACATGGTCATAAACTGGAAATTTCCTGGCGTCAAGGCCCAGCACTAACCTATCGTTAGAAAATCGACCCGTAGTTTGGACTATCTTTTTGATGTTTTCATCTATTTTGTACAAGCTGCTCCGTTCCGATTCTAATTGAGCACGAAGTGCCGTAAACGATATTGCTACTTCTGTCCCCATTTTGAGCTCAATCAATATAAATTTATAGTAAATAACAAATTCACTTCACAAGATACATTTCCGTACCGCTGCCGCTGATGGCTGTCTATAATGCGTTTTGTTATTTTCGATGTTTTTGTTTATCTGTGGAAGTTACTATGTGCGTTTTGTTTGTTCTCTTTAAAAGTTTCATTTTTACAAATTAGACAAATCTTTTGGATTTATTATAAATTTTATTAAACTAAATAAATATAAATGTAACAATAATATTTTCCATAGTTAATTTTCATATTTTTAACAAATGAATGCTACCGCACACTAGATGGCGCTTGCCGCAAAATTTGTGACCTTTTCTATTGAACGGCAGATGTCGCCACACGTTCAAAGTTGAAAGGCCAAAATAAAATATATGTAAGAAATAACGGCTGAAAAATGCTGTTTAGCCGTGATCAACGACAATTAAATAATAATGACTGATAATGACATTTCATCACTTTGTTATATTCAAGCCAGTGCAAAGTCCCATCTAGTTTCTTGCGCTGTTATCTTCCTGGGACTGACGTATTTGTTAATAACTGGTGGTAGTATTTCACATACATCAGTGCATTTCGATACTTATGCCTAAAAATTAAGAAAGAGTGGTAACGCAGCCAGTGTTATGGAGTTTATACTGCAGGCCGACCTGCCAGTTTGACAGGATGTTCTTTATGATTGGGGTTTTACACTTTGTAAGTTTAGTTTTATATTTTTATACCTCTTGTTATTTGTTACCATTAATTTTGTTTCTAGCTTTAATTTTAGATTACATTTATATATTTTTATATGTCAGTTCTGTGTAGGTATAATATTGAAATAACTCTATCCCACCAAAAACACTACCTACGGTACGCTAGGTAGGGTAGGTAGGTAACCTACCTACCCTACCTATACCTATTTGTGAAACTCGGTCAACGTTGCTTAAGCCGCATCCCATAGACACGAACACACGGGCGCCGCAAGACTAATTATTAAATTTAATTAAACCAATATTGTAGAATTTTTTGCGTGTTGTTAGGCGGCGCGCTTTGGCGGGCGGGTTCCGGTGGGCGGTTTAATTTCACGCGCCGCGGCCTGGAGCGGCGCCCACGCTTGTCGGCACACACTGTGTCATGTCAGCGTGGCGCTTCCAGAGTACAAATCAAATGTTGGGTCATACACACTCAGAGTATACAAAAGTTATCTCTCATGTAGGTAACTGATAGTTCTTCTGCTCCACCTGTAAGTACCTAACTTAATTTCTAGTTGAGACCGTATTAAGCCGGTTCTCACGTTGGTAAATAATTTTGTATTGTGCCAAAATTGTAAGCATTTCCTAAAAAAAACATTTTCACCGTGAATATATTTTTGTTAGGCAATAACAGGCGTGATAATTTTACGTACAAACGACGGACTTAGGGCCTAAAGGATCTATCAGTCAACTATTTGGTCAAACAGAAACTTACAATTTTCATTTTGTCTTAATCGCACGGTCACAGTTCTGATATCTATTGTTTTCCTATTAGATACCTACTACACATATGTACATATAATTAGGTGAAAAGTTAGTAGATATCAGGTAAACTAGATACTATAATATTGTTTGTCTGTCATTACTATAATTGAATAGTTTATGCTATATACCGTAAGCAAATAATTGAGCATACAAACTAGCTTGCACACGGAAATACACTACTTTTTCTCTACTCTGCACTGGAGCTGTCGACGCACGACTGCCCGTCATATCAACTACGGCACCCGTTATGATACCTATTCCTTCGAACATGCGTAGGAGTTTCAATCTTGTTGGCTGCAGTTATCCATTCTTGTTATCGCAATTGCTATCAGCCGGTTACGAATGCTTAAAGTAGACAGACAGTGTAGAACAAACTAGGCTCAACTCGATAATAAGAACTTTTAGCAAAATCATCATGCATATTAGTTATATAGTACTGGAAATTTTGACTTTAAGAATGTTTTTTTTTTGTGCTTGGTTTTCACAAAAAAGATTTCTCTCTCTCTCTCTCTCTCTCTATCTCTAATTCTGATTGTAAGATAAAAATTAAATAAGCATACCATCTTGTAAAATACCTACCTAGTCTAAATCTAACCCTAACCCTTAGAACCATTTATTTACGAGGAACTACGAATAGCTATGCATCGTTTTTGCTACAAAAGGTGTACGATCAAATTACGGGTTCTAGCTTCAGATTTTATTTCTTTATACAACTAGCAAACCTCAAGTTTAAGAACCCTATTAAAATATCGTTGCTCCAGCGGAGCGTGCATCCTCGTTTCCCGCTGAAAAACGCAATTAGCTGTTATGCCGCGTCTGTTGTCTGTGGTTAAATCCGAGGCGCGGCCGAGCGTTCAGCCGTGCCATGAAAAATGGCCGACTGAAACTGCGCTGGCGTCGTTCTATACACTAAAGTAGTAGTGACGCTGGTGAGGCGATTGTATAATGTATATAGGGGACACAGTATTGAATGCGGTCGCTCTCCAATAGCGATGACGAGTGCTAAGTAAAAATAAAGGGCTGTAGCCAAAATGGCAATCGTTTACCAACAAACGACAATCGAAAAGTAAACTTGTATTGTGCTTGTATTCGAGATGATAGGTACGAAGAAAAGTGACATCATCATTTCTAATTTTCTTGAGTTTCGATTGGCATAAGTACGTTATGCAGGCATAGAAAGTGGTTGGTTTGTATTTTTAATTTAATAGACTATTTTCAGATATCCATGGAAGTCTAGCCATTACACATGCTTGCTGAAGATGTCGAGGACAGAGGAGGATGCGCGCAACGGCTTCTATTACGCTAGAAAGGATTGTACCTACATTTCCACTCAAATGGATTTTGGCGTAGCGAAATAATGTTTAGGAAACAAAGATTGTTGCGTCAGCTAAGGACGACGCGACGTGCTTAGCCTGTGTCCTAACATCAACACCCTGACATCAACTCTGTCATCTGTGTCTTTTGTTGGGACGTCAGTCTTTCCGTGACCACAGCTGGTGCAACTCAGCTGAAACGTCGGAATTAAAGGTAAAAACAATGAAATTAATATCGCGGTAGAGCCGTTTGTGTAATTACCTAAATATCAACACTCTGAGTTGAACATTTGTGGACCCTGTGATATTGTAATAAGGTTTAAGAACTGGCACTATTGTCAGTTAACAGTGTGAACGAAGGTAAGTTTAACGAAGGTTAGTTAGGTAGTTATAATCAGGAGAGGTATGCAATGGTCGGGTGAAAATGTTAACCCTTAATGACTCAAACAAATGGCTATCGGTGCCTACCTATGAAATGCACTGTTCGTTTTGCTTGTAAGTAATCAGATTCAGATTCAGACTTATTTATTTCTCAATAGCAATACAAAATTTTCATTAATACAAACAAAAATATGCACACATAGTGAGATCGTCAAGGTAGGTACGCTAGGTACACATTTTAAACTAATATATTTACATTATTTTAAAGCATAGAAAAATAAAAATAAAACATTAAAAATATAATTCAATTTCAATTACATATACAATTTGAATAATAATTAATTAATTAAGTAGTCTATTGTTATTAATGGATACATTAATAGTTATTATTTAAGTATTCTTTAACGCTATAAAGTGTCTTGTCAAGTAGGAGCTGTTTAACTTTGCGACGAAAAGTGTTAATATTTGTCTCAGTTTAATCTTTTAATAACTGGTTAAATAAGTGTTATTTTAGGCTACAGTAATTACAACTTAATTTACTAAAGCTTACTGAACTACCGGAGTTATCCCATTTTGATTCTGGTCCCAGACCTTAGTGGCTCACTGGCAAAAGAGGATCCACAGCCGTGCCCACAACTTTGCTGAAATTAAATGTTTCATAAATGTAAAGTGTACAGTCATCATAGGTAATATGTTACACAACGAAGACCGCAAAAATATCAGACATGATCTTATTTGTGGAGCCATAAGATCGCCTCACAGATTTTTGCGGCCTTCGAAGAGTAACATATTAATGCAGGTGACTGTAAAATGTAGAAGTAAGTGGGTGTGTGCGCGAGTGTACGGCGCATGTTTGTTTGCCACGCTGCGCGGTGACAGATGGCGAGACCGATGTGAGTGTACAGACAGGGGCTTCTGATCTAAACACTCAAAAATATACCTGGTAATTACTTCCGGGCGGTATATAAAGATATTTAATTTAAGTTTGTTTACACTGTTGCTTGTGTTATTTTTAACTTAAAAGCCTTAATACCTATAACAGAAAGGCAACCGACTGGTGGAACTAAAATCACGCATATATGACCTACTCCTAAGCTTCGATTTTAATTCAGAATTTCCTTCCTATTTACAATAAATAAACACAGCTAATAAAACCGAACGCTAGTAGGTATTAGGCAGGGTCTTGCGTCAGTTCACCGACCAGTGCCTGTTTCCGTCCACTTGGCGTAGTTGCCACAAAGAATTGTGTATAATTAGAGTATCGTGCCTATACATATATTGAAGAATTGCGTATAATTTGAATATATACCCTACCTAGCGTGTATTTTTAATAGAACCACAAATTGAATCGAGACGCGGGTTTCAGTATCATGAAACCTAATAAGAGAAACTTGCAGCGTGCAATTAACTTTTTGTTTCTTTTCGAGCGACAATGTATTGCATACACAGTCATCACTTGTGACAGTGGTGGCGTTTTCAATAAAAATAAAGTAACGATCCGTTGCGTACTTAATTATTTTATGAAGAAAAAAAATTTTTTTTAGTAAAACATATAAAAGTTGATTTATTTGACTCGGTCAAAACCAACAAGCAAGCAAGGTGGTATCAAAACCAATCACATCAGAAGCGTAATCAGTTATCCTAGTTTAATTTAGCTATGGTTAAACGCGACTATCTTGAGCGACCACATAAATCGCCGCGGGGTTACACCCCGGGATAAATCAGGTGTCAGTCCCGCCGCGACCATTTGCGTCCGAAACTGGTTCTGTTTGAATGTTTTTGTTTTCGTCCGACTGAGTGATCTGGCGGAACCCGCTAATAAAACGCTTATCCTGATTAATCGCGGCGGCCATTACGAATAACTCGAGCCGTTTGTCACCGAGTGCGGAACGAACCGGCTATACCACCTCATTTTTCCGACCACACATAATTGAGTTTGTTGATTGTTTTATTTTCTGAACGCACGCTGAATTTCAATTTTGCTTGTAAAATAAGCGATTTGTCTTGGAAATGTAGGCGGCGTCGACTCTGTTATTTATTTTGGTAGCTTCTTAAGCATGCGTAAAATGTTTTAGTGTCTACGAATTCATTTAAGCATTAAATAATTAACATTATATTTATTTTGCTACATTATTTATATCAAAAGGTGTCCATATGGTAATAATTCTTCTCGCTTTAATTTGAGGTGCACTACACTTACACTAGTCAGGTATAAAACATAACTATATTAGAATAAATAATTTAGGTACTTTACTATATTTATGTAAGTAATACGACCACATTAGACATTAGCAATTCATAGCATGAATTAAGTAACTTTATTTCTGTGAGGACAGTGCGTAATTAAATTTCTATGTACTATTAAGTATTAGGCATTTGCCTAAATTAGTGCAATGATTTTGTGTGTTTGTCGTGAACTAGTAGACCTGTCTGACTGTCTCGTTAGCCTAAACTCGCCACAACAGTCGACTCTATATTGCTACTGCAATCGCTTTCACCTCTCACCTACACTCGGACCAGTATAAAGTGAACTGGTAATCAGGCATAGTCGTTACGTGTCTTAAGATTACAGAATCAGTGGATGGCAAGAAGGGGAACGCTTGCTGGCGCAGGTACATTGTACGATTAGGTGCGCAAGCGGCTGCATCGAGGCGGGCGGCGCGCGCGCGGTTCGCTACGTGCCAGTGGAGCACGGCGCTGCTGGTGCCAGGGACCTATTCAGATGCTTACGTTACTGTACGACTGGCTAGTCGCATTAACTGCGAATAAAGATTGTCCTCATACATCAGCTAGGATCTTGGCTTTAGAACAACTTCTGCGTATAAGTAGGTATCACTATATTTTACCTCTTGTCTGTGTATAGAGGTAATAAGGATCCTGACCGTATTTTTAGTCTTTTTGGATTTTTTGCTGAGAACACATTTTAGCACGACCGAGGTTTGAAACCATGATTTTTGACCTTATCACCGCATTCTCTGCCAAGTCAACCAAGGGTCAAAATTAATGTGTAGAGAAATGGATTAATAAACAATAAGAAGTGTCCATTTCACACTCAGCCTCCTTTTTAACAAATTTATTTAACTTTTCATTGAATCGAATAATTTTGGTATACAGTACTGTCAAAGAGTTTAATTTCCGACCCATTTTGTACCTTGTCACAGTGACAATACTAGTATGAGGTATCTTATCTAGCAACTTTCATATTCATTGTCACTGTGACAAGTACGAGATGGGCCGGAAATTAAATACTTTGACTGTAATAGCTGTAACCACAACTTTAAAGTATAAAGTGGATACCGAAGTAGGTACATTTATATTTGAAGTCAAGTTTAATCGACTTGAAATGTCTCTACATCTCAGCAACGTAACTGCATCATTCTAATTACATTATACTCTAGCGACTTTGATGTTGCCTCGCGTTGGCACTTGGCAGGCGCAGGCGCCGCGCGGCGCGACGGCAAGCAACTGACATTGGGCGTGTTGGCATCTTGGTCGACATTCGATCGCTTTGTTTTGCTTGGCGACGGTCTACGCGTTAGTAATATTATTTCAAAATAAACGTCATGAAGCTGATAAATGTCATGATGCACGAGAGGGTCAGCGGACCTCGTTGTGGGTCGCAGGTATCTGGTCCAGCAGGTCTCCATTACAGCTCGGCGTAGAAACGCAGCGGGATAATGGGGACCTTTGAGCTGAGTACGATTCAGAGAGAGTTAAGTTTATTAATAACTTTATTATTACTTTTTATTTAACTGGGAATAATTAACCCAACGGACTGTGCTCCAATCTGTTCATAATTTCATATATTTATATAACATGTTTATTACAATATTTACTGTTGTTAGGTTTTTACAATGATATGACAGACAGAATAGGTCCGTCGTGGCTTGTTACTGCTACATGAAGCACACTTGAACGCAAGAACGCTACACCGCACCATTTCCCCGCTGGCAGCCTGCGCTGCGCGGGCGCCGGTTCATAATTTACACATTTATGACACACTTATCATCAAGCTGGCGCTGGCTTTCAGTTATGAACGGTAAAATAGGCTTTTAAATGTAATATGATTTTAATTAAATCAATGGGAAGTGCTAAGATGCGTCACGCGCTTACGTATTTGCGAGTAAATATAGATCGGATACTAAGTCCTTATTACAATAATACAAAACTGAAACCCAGTAAGTATATCACGGGAAAAACTCGCAGTGTGTAAAAGGCCTAATATGTCAGTAGCGCCAAAATGGTATTTTCCCAACTTTTTGCCAGCTTGCAGCTTGCTACGCATGAGTTGATAGTCAGTGGCGCGTAGCAGCGTAGCGCCGCCGTAGCTCGTAGATCCGTAGCCGTAGACCGCACCGCTTCACTGCCTTTCGGAAAACTATTATTAATTTCATAACTATTATTAATTTTTCATTAATTTCTTTAGTTCAATACATCCATGTAAAATGTTCCTAGAGGTGTATAATAGATACGTAGTTACGTGGATAGGAATAGGTATAACTTGCCTAATGAGATTTGGATTGATCCCACATTCTTCGCAAAACTTTAAAACCACGTGCTTGGGGTCTTGTTTACAAATGTCCCTAACAAACAAAACTTTATCAAGCCCGCGTACTTACCTATATCAAAGACATATGTAACTTCGTATAAGACGAATAAAGTCTAAGGAAAAAACGTGCCTCGGAATTGAAGCAAAAGTCATTCTCGAATAGATGGCGCACACACCTTTAGCCTATCCTCGGCTAGATGGCGTGACGACACCGTTTCATATTTAACAATTTTAACACATAGATATCAGTGAATGAACATGGATCAAAATGATATAAAAATAATATAATCATTTATCCATATATATACATGTTTTGATAACTTTATACGTTTTCATTTTGAGTTTTAGTCGTGTGTCGATAGATGGCAGTAAATTTACAGTGACTACAAAATTTACAATGACAGGACCCCTCTATACTATCTATTCTTTTTGCCTATATTCAAATGCGGTCGAATGTTGCAGTTGTCAGGCAGATATATATTCAAGAAAATGAGCTTTTTTTGCAGTGAAATATTTTAAAAAATATACAAAACAAAATATTGTCTTTTAATAAATAAATACCCGTACAGTCAGCGTCGTATAGTAGATGTAGATGATGATATAAATAATATGGTGTATCGAACTATTTGAATACTTTGTATGCTACCTAATATACGACGCTGACTGTACCATCGCCCCCATTCATAGCTGTACATCGGTGGACCTTATGCCATTTGTAATAAGGTCCACCGATGTACAGTTAGGAGTGTTGCTGTTTGTACTTAGTGTAGTCAATCCTTACTTATAATAGCAGCACAGAATAAATAATAGTACTAGGTACAGAAGACTCACTCTCTAACAAAACGCGTCTGTTACGATCAGCACAGATATGGCCGCTAGGTGGCGACAGCGCCACGCGCGGCTTATGACTTTCCCCAAAATTGGTGTGGAACGGATGTACTTTTAGCTACCGGTAGCAAAGCGACGAAATCGCGGAGTGAGCCACGCCTGATATAGCAGCGCAAGCGCAGCCGGCCGGCGAAGATGAAAGCAGTTTCACCGCGCGCACCCCTTCTCGGTACGTGTATCGGCTATAGGATATTAATACTGAAGTCATGCTATTTTTGCAGACGACCGGTCTAGCCTAGTGGGTAGTGACCCTGCCTGTGAAGCCGATGGTCCTGGGTTCGAATCCCGGTAAGCATTCATTTGTGTGATGAACACAAATATTTGTTCCTGAGTCAAGTGTTTTCTATATATATAAGTATGTATTTATCTTTGTAAGAATTGTAAGTACCTACTTATGTATATCGTCGCCTAGCACCCAAAGTACAAGCTTTGCTTAGTTTGGGCAGAGAAATTGAAGTAAAGAAGTAAATTTTGTAGTCACAGTACTGCCATCTTTCGACACTCTCTTTGGTTTGGGGCTAGGTTGATCTGTGTAAGTTGTAAGATGTCCTCTAATATTTACTTATTTAAATATTTTGATGGCCTCCAAGCTTAATGGGTAGCGATCATGCCTACGAAGCAGGAGGTCCTGGGTTCGAATCCTGTACGGCTAGCGCCACTTTGACACTGACATATTCACTAGCGTGTGCGTAAGATAACAGGCAAATGGCATGCAGTGTTGGCTAACAACAGGGTGTCTACTATAATGAACATTAGCATCGAACATTGGGACGTTAAGATTACTAATATCAATTTCGGGCACCACAAGACATTGCCTAGACGACAAGGAATAGCGTTCAGTAAATGACTGACATGTTTAAACTGAACAGTTTAAACGCTCAACGGACAGACAGACGGCCCAACAAACAAACTAATGATCCAATTATCGCTCGGATAACTCGCGGTTCTTCATTAAGCCGGCTAATTAAAGATTCCGATAAGATCTCTGCGATGCTGCTTCCGTTGTCTCTACGCCCTTTGTTCGTGTTACAATCAAAATTATACCTTATGTAATCAAGATACGCTTTAAAATCCAATGACGCATGAAAAGAAGCACTTTTCAGAAGACAATCACTCAGCTTCAAACAGATTTCGACTTTAGCATAATTGTTTTAGGGTTCTTATTAATTTGGGCATGGTGTATACAGGAGTAGGGTAGGCGGTACGATTACCGGGCGCGGTGGCGCGCGACGGCCGCCGCTGAGATCTAAGGCGCATGTTCGGCGGGGAAGCACAGACTGTATTTATAGTAAACCAACGCTACACTACCCCTGCACTCGTCAATCAACTTATACACTTTCTATATCGCCGGTTCCGCACGTAGCTATAATTCAGGACTCCCTTTAGAAGCCGTAATGTATATGTAAAGAAAGATAGACAGAATCCCGTAGTGGTTGGTTGGTAGGGGAGCGGTGGGTTGCACCATGAGTTTACGGCACCGATAAACATTGATGGTGAGCATTGATAGTTTACGATGTTCAGTCGTTGTTGACATTCGATTATCTTCAAAGCTAGAGCACCAAGAAAGTGCTTCGATGGTGGCCTAACAGTACATGGTTTTGCGTTCGGTCTCGGAAAGGTAGGCAGAAAGTTGTACATTAAATATCAGACATAAAAATCTCTGTACAAACTGAGTCATACCCAAATCGTTACTCTTCTTTGGGTATGACTGACTCTTAATTTCCTAATGCTCATTAAAACCTAGTGCCTGAAAGTTTAACTGGCGCGTAAAATTAATTTAAAGAGAATACTAACACTCCTTAAATCTAGTATAGTCGAATTTACAAACATCTTTACATGCTAACGTTACAAAAATATATATACACGCCTCTAAGACTCTGACAATAAGATCGCGAAAATATATTTTTGGAACGATGGCTTGAACCTAAAGATGTTTGTGAACTCGCCCGTACCTATTAACCTTGCCATATCAACCAACACCCAACTAACTCCATAGAAATGAAATAGGCTAGCCCCTAATAATAAAACAGATGACTGTCTAAAACCAAATAAGCACTGTAGTCCTACGTTATTGAAGCTAGGACATTAATAGTCGCGCTCCGCGGCGCGTGACGCGACAAGCAATCCTGTCGCATGCGACATATCCATTGCAGCTGTCCCTTTCCTTCCCGACGGTCTTGACACTTGACAGTTGACACACACTTGCGATACTCGTGACATCGGTAAACGGATGTGAAATGTGAGGAGGATATTTCAGTTATGAGGAAAAAGTCGTTGCATGAGGGAAAAGTGGCGTGATGGAAAGTTTTGTTATTTTGATATGGTTACAAATGTAACTTTTTGGATCAGCTCTTGAACACTATTTTTAGGGTTCCGTACCCAAAGGGTAAAAAACGGGACCCTATTACTAAGACTCCGCTGACCGTCTGTCTGTCTGTCACCAGGCTGTATCTCATGAACCGTGATAGCTATAGGCAGTTGAAATTTTCACAGATGATGTATTTCTGTTGCCACTATAACAACAAATACTAAAAACAATAAAATTAATATTTAAGTGGGGCCCATACAAGCCCATTATCCCATACAAGAAACGTGATTTTTTTGCTTTATATAATAAATAATTATACTTATTACATGTAGAACGAAACGTATATGTCAGTAACCCCTACAAGTAAACCGATACTAGCAAAAAAGGCGACACTTGACAAAGAATAATCATCTCCAGCTGACTATTGTAACAACAAACATATGTTTATGTATTCACATTTGATCAAATAACTAACAGTACATGGACTCTACGCAGGCCGGTCATTAAATTTCCCACCTTAATCCATTCGAATAGAGTTGATTATGGAAGTGTAGGATTATCGGGGTCATTAGCCGCTATAAGGGACGGGGTGTCCGTGTCAAAGGCGCCGCACTTCTTTCACTCACTCACTCTTTCACTCTGTCACCCCGTACCGTATTGGTATATGTATTGTATCTTATACGGAAATCCGTATGCGACTAAGCGTCACTTGCACCAGCCCACTGACCCGGGGTTACCCGGTTAAACCTGGAATTACCATGGTTACCAGCACAATTTGACACTTGGTTAACGGTTTAACCGCTTAACCCCTGCATGGTTAGTGGGATGGTGCAAGTGGCCCTAATACATACACTTTTTTACATACCTACCTACTACTGTTATGTAGGTATGTAGGAGATAAACTGTTGTATGTATTTATTTTAGTGTGATTTTAGTCTTCGGTAGAGAGTTAGACAGCTCAACAACTTCTACGCGGAAAAAATAAACAATTGTAGACACAACATCTCAGTTCATCGATAAAAACTTTTTTGATATGGGATATGACAACTTTTTTATTTTATAATTTTCTGTGTCTATAATTTATACAAATTATTACATGCTTAATTTTTGATTACTTTTAAAATAGCTACCTACCTTGCTTGCTTGCTTGATAAAGCTGTAATCGACCTCGGCAAAAAAGTGTTTGCCAAAGGGCAGGCATATGTGGCACTTAGTAGAGTGAAAACACTTGAGGGTATTGCTTTATCTGACCTAGAGCCAAATAAGGTATTATACAAACCTCACGATGAACGAGCTTTAGCAGAAATGCAGAGACTGAGAGGTCTACACATACAAGAGACTGGCAGGTCTAAAACTCATTATTCGTGAGGTTTTTTTTTGTAAAAACTTAGCTTTAAAATCTGTGAGTGAACAATAAATTACCCCGATTTTCCCAACCTTAGGGTAGGATATTTTTCAAAATTTTTATTATTATTACGACTACTCTGAAAGTTATGCGTGGTCATACGCTACAATCGGTGCATGAGTGAAAAAATCAATCATCCCCTATTTTCCTACCCTTAAGGTTGGATTTTTTTCCAAATTTATATGGGACCAACTTCGGGGTATACCCTTTCCAATAAAAAAATAATTATCAAAATCGAACTACTCTGTAGTAAAAAGTTATGCGTGGTCATACATAAAAAAAAAATATATATATATATATATATATACGTGTCGACTTGAGAACCTCCTCCGTTTTTTTCGTCGGTTAAAAATATCATTCGTTGTCATCAAAATTATACTTTGCCCGAGGTAATGTCTCCAAGACTATTAAGTAGGTAACCCTTGTAAGTTTTGTTCATTTTGGTAAATATCAAACAATCTTGAACAAAAGAGCATCTACAGTAAGTAGGTAGTTAGATAAGTAAGCTATTATGTTTCGTTATACATAACCTGTAGTTACTTCGAGTTACTTAAACACAAGAACAAACAGAATCTGATTTAAAAACAATAAACGCACAAGAGAAACTTAATGATCGATTTCCGAGATACGGGCCGATAATCGACCTAAAACAATACATTGGCAATAAAACGTGCATTTTCGAAAAATATCACATTAAAGCTATAAATGCGTATAGAAAAGATAAAGTTATGGAACAATGGGGGTGGAAGGGGGGACAATCGCGCATAATCCACGGCTTGCGCGCGAACAATGCGTCAGTTTGCGCCCGCGGCGTTTCCCGCGTGCGATATATTGAAGAAACGAGCCTGTTATTGATATTTTATTTGCGTTCCGGTGAGATTTCGGGAGGCCGCCACTCTGGGTTCCGAGAACGTTTCAGGCTCATTATTTGCCGGTTTTGTTGCCTCACGGCTACAATAAACTCGGTATGTCGTTCATGTAGGTACCTGATTCAAGGAAACTGGCTTGTGGCGCTATAGGTACCTACTACAGTCTACAAGTACCCCGTGTGCCTACGAAACGAAAGGCAGTCCGTCTTCTAGCATATTGTAAATGGGTTTATTTTTAGATACTAGGGATCATCCATTAATTAATTACGTCACACGTTTTTTAAGGATGAGGGAATTGAGGCCAAGACAATATTACATGTAACATGTTATGACAAAACTCGCTCGCTTAAAAGTCTTTGCTTACGGTGGCGTCGTTGATCGGGTCGCCACTTTCCCGAATGAAGGTTGAGGGAGGCGATGGCTGAGATACGCGTCATACCCGTGAACGGGTGCTGTTTGTGGAGACTGGTCTGTTTAAGCTAACACAAGCTATTATACTTAGTAACTTTATTTTTATTAATTAATTACAGTTAGACGCCTCATTCTGCTCTCGTATGTTTCTTTTCTCTTAATGAATGTATTAATTATACAGGATATTGACTCTTGGAGACCCTATACATCTCTAAGGATAACTTGATAAACTATATAATCTTATAGTTCAGACACCTAGAGACATTTACACCTCTAAATATTATAGATTTTTTTTTGTGTTTTGTATCTGTATTTTTTATGTAATTCGACATTAAGAGACCATATACATCTCTTAGTAATTGTAATACGTTAGATTGAATTGTTAGTTTTATTTTATAAAATTGTTGATGTTATTATTTTTGCTTGGAATTATGTAAATTCAATGATGACGCGTAAATGTGCCCTTGTGGCCTATTTGCTTAATAAATGTTGATGTTGATGTTGATGTTGACAAGGGAGGGGGAATTAAGGTTCAACTTATTTCATCTGTAAAAGAAACTTTTTTTTTTCGGAAAAGGTATAACAAATGTAGTTAGGGCTAGAACCTAGGAAAGCAACACGGCTCTGCCAATTACCTATTACTCACAATTTTGTTTCGAGCCCATGCATGCAGAAATGCTGTAGGAGAGGACAGCATAATTTGGACAGCATTTTTTAAAAATTCATTTTTTTTAACAATAAAAGTCTCACGCAATTTTATTACATGATCAAATTAAACTAGATTTTTTTACCTTTTGAACGGCGCGCGTATCGTGCGCGCCGCATCATCGTGAACCTTGCTGGAATGCACGAAGTTTTTGATATTGGGCTGTAGCCGCGCGTCAGTTGACGTCTTGGGCGGTCAAAAGGTTAAACATTCTTACTTCGGGAAGACGCATCCGCAATCCGCAACCGCGGAACTTCCGCATTATTTTCAACATCCGCATCTGCATCCGCATCCGCATAAAATCGATACGGAGCTTATGCGGTTGCGGATGTCGAACAAGTCGGTACAGGAACGTCTTACCGGCGGCGTAAGTGCTAGGTAATTTCGTTATTACATAGGTAATAACGAAATTACCTAGCACTTACGCCTAGCGGCTCGATTCGGAAAATGAATTAGATTTCTACTAGACTTCAATAAGTTACGATACGGATAATTTAAAGATATTTGTAAGATATATATGTCAAATTTGACGTTTCCGCGATTCCGCGATCCTCTTGAACGATTTCGACAAGTTATGACTTAGATATCCAAGTCACATCTAGTCGATATCTAATGTAGATCTAGTTGATCTCTAAATCTTGTCAAGATCTTGTGATTATCTCGAAATCCAAATAGGCCTGTAGATCCAGAAAAGTAGGCCAAGTTACTGTTTATTTAATATAACGCACCTATATATTATTGCACAAATACTAAAACGTTTCGTTTTTTTAATAAAAATTAATACTTAAAATGTAACATTTGACGTTTTTTAAGTACTTACTCTTGAAATCCGCGCCGGACAACATCCGCATCCGCAACCGCGGATGTCAAAAATTCTGCATCCGCAACATCCCTGCTTTTAAAGACGATTATTCCGATTTCGATTGAAGTACCGCACCGGATTGTTCGCATCCCAAGCTATATTCAATATAGGCACTTTCACTTTTTAGTTCTAGAAGGCTCACGCCGACATTTAGTTCTTGGTACCTATACTGAGTAGGACAGCTATCTCCCAGGATGATATTCTCTTAGGGTCTACGAGTAAATAAATAAATAAATCAATTTTACAGGACAATCTTACGCAAATCGACCTAGTCCCAAAGTAACTAAATGTGTTAGTACCTTTCTTTGAAGATTATGTGGTTTGTGAGTTTTAACGGTTATGCTGTCTTATAATGTTTCTGTTTGAACCAAAAATGCTACGCACTCATCATATCTAACTCTGTTAGAAAGGTTAATGCGCCGTTAACCTCGATAGTATATTTTTTCCTCTACCGGCACAGATGAGTCGCATATACCGTAATAATTGCGCCACAAAAACGCCTCAAACGGGAGCCACCGAGATCCTGTTAATTACCCCAAATATGTCATCTATGTGCGTAAAGACGGTCGCTCTGTCGGCGCAGGAGCAACAAATTGCTGCACGCAAATGATGCGCGCAGACAAACGCGCCGACGTTGCTAATGCGGTAACTACTACGGCAGCTAGATATGTGCGCAGTAACACTAAGTCAAGAATATTATGAACAATATTACCTAAATAAATATTTTAAAAAAATATTTTAAAAATTAACAGCTTGTAATTTGTAGGTATTAGGTAATATAATACTTAATATTTAGCGGAACTCTGTTTCCAATTCCTTGTATTCGAAAGAGAGTTCAGTTCAGCAAAATATTAAAAGTTACAAATTGTTATATATGCCCCACGTAGAGCTTAGTTATCCCTGGTACCTATTGTATATCTAGTGTTACCTCCTACCCCCGTTCCTAACCATTTCAGTTCGGTCACCGCTATGACTACCTACTAGGGATTCTACCCCTCCTCCCAATGGTAATAAAAAATAAAACGTGTACGTTTGTTGTTTTGTTATATTAGGTTAGCTTATTACCCCGTAAAATACCAGTTTTACCCCCACGGGGGTAATTACCCCCAGGTTAGGAACCTCGTACTGCTCCACCCTCTACCTAACAATTACAGACTAATTTAAAATGCTATCAGCTCTCGTCATTGTAATACCTATTTAGAAGGTTAGGTAGGTACTTAATTGTATCGTTATTCCAACTACTTATTCAGTGTACAAATTAGCTACGAAAACTATCTACTTAATCTATAGCCTTATAGATACAGCTACCTACAGTGTTTTAATGAACATGATCTACATTTTAATGTTTTAAGTTCAGTTATACCTAGATCGAGTTTATGCATATTGACCATTGACCATCAGAAATCGAGCTGTGCATGTATAGTTTTTCATTTGACTGTACCCAGAAACAAGTATCCAGCAACAAATCTCATGCGCATACCTACGGAAGTGGAACTAACTACACTCTGTTGCGAGTCAGTAAACGGCTAACGAACATACATTATCAATTACAAACCGAGTACACGGATCCGGCACATAACATGCTCCTACATACCCCGCCGACACACGTTCCTTGCAGTCGTCTCGCTCGCCGCCCGAGCGCAACCGACCGAACGGGAAAACAGACATTTTACAACGCCAATACACTTCTGCGACGCCTCTAAAGCCTCCACATAAAGTTCGAATCTCCGTGGCTCAAGACGGAGATGCATCAACACGCTTCAAATAGAACGCGACACGGAAAAAGGAAAGCGTTCGAAATGAAGCGCGGCGATTGGGCGACGCGCGCCAATGGCGGCGACGGGCGGGGCCGGCGCGCATGCGCGGCGGCGCGCGGCGCGCGCGCACATGTCCCGCTCGCGCGCCGCTCGGCGGACGCATGCGTAGCTCGGCTCGGTGGTGAGTGCAGTGAAGTGATCATGCTCGGCGGCATGGACGGCAAGGAGTACGGCGCGCTGCACGCGGCAGCCGCCGCCGCCTCCTACGCCATGGACACGGGTACGTCTTTTGCCCGAGAAAACCTGGACCACACACTAGGTAATTCCCGCCAAAGCCATATTGTCTCACACAAACACACATAAGGCTAAATTATCACCTGGCATCTGCTCTACATTAGTAGAGAAAAATATCTAAAATATTCACCAAACTTTGTATCGGTAGTAAATAAATATTGCCAATTAATCCAATTATATGTTTGACTCTACCGTCTCCCTAGTCCCTACTCTCCCACTGTAAAACCTAAATCTTAAGTATTACATGAGACTTTCGACTATACCTTCCTATATGCTAACTATGCTAAGCAATATTAGGTACTTATCTTTCCTTCTATGTCAATTAATTCATTTACCTCATAAGACACGCGGTTACCAAACCTGTCAAAATTTGATAGAGCCAAAATAGGCTTATTACGGCCTTACGGCAAACATCACATGGGTATGTTTGTACGATAAAATTAAAGTAATTGTATTAATAGCAATAAGTAATTAAGTACTATCTAATAAAGAAAATTAGAAAAACCGAATTTTCCTTGAATTCAACAATTCAAGAATTTATCTTCATAAACCTTTATATTCTATATAATCAATATTGTTACTCGAAATCATATACCGAGTTAGAGCTGTTTGCTAAAAACTGATTTACCAACAAAATTATTAAGATTTTAATTCCAAATACGATTCGAAATACCTCTATTACATATCCTCTAATTTATAAGATTCTTTTTCATTTTCATTGACGGTTGCGTGTGGTAGTAGCAGAGAGTCTGCAAAACACAAAAATCGTAATTTCAATATCTGCTTCTCTATCGCTCGAACGTGCAACGTGAGAAAGAGGCAGTATAGGTATCCAACTATGCCTTGACTAATACTAATCATAAAAGAAAATAAAGTCCATAGAAGTACCTACAAACATATATAAATATTTGAGGAGTTTCTTCGTGTTTTCATGGATCCCGTCATTCCCGTCATCACAATTACGAGTAGATTTCGAAAGGAATTCCAATTCAGTTTAGAAATGAACCTCATGGAGTAAGGATAGGTATCGAAACGTTACAAGAACCTCACATCCGGAATGACCGAATTCCGATCATTGCCAATTTTGAATCATGCGTTGCCATCAGTTAGAGATGGGTCGCGGGTATTTACCCAATTTACCCACCCAGGTAAATACCCGGTAAATACCCATCTACCCGGTATTTACCCGTATCTACCCAAATGGACGGGTAGATTCATTTCTTGTTGCACATGTCAATTTGTGTTAAAGTGGAGATATAAACCGAGTTAATGGCTGTAATTATTGTGTGTCATTTAAAATGAAATGGTTTAGTTGCAGTTGCAGTTGTAACTAAGGATTTTTTAGTACAATTTTGATAAATATTAAAAAAAGGCCGTCATAAGAGTATTTTTTTTAGACTTGAGTAAATTATCGTACTTATACGTTGATAATACACATTCCAACTTCGGTCGGCGGTAGTGTCCGACCGAAACATGTTTTTTTGCCGAAACCGAAACCGAAACCGAATGTTCGGCTTTGGCTCTAGTTTCGGCCGAAACCGAAACCGAAACCGAAACTTTTGTAGACTTGTTAAAATCGTTGAAAAAATGTCATAAAACCGCTTTTACACACATATTATGGGGCTGTCAACACCCAATGTCCTTGAAATTGATGTTACTTAAGCAGTTTTTTAAGAAAATTACTAGAGTTAGACCAAGATAATTCTGCAACGATTTTGATAACACATGCAGTGCAAGTGTTACTTTAAACGTCAAAACTTCCATGAAATTATGACGTATAAATTACATTTGCACTAGTAGCACTGCGTATGCTATCAAAATCATTGCAGAATTTCCTTGGTCTAACTCTATTCATTCACCAGTCAAGCTAACATGTAGATACAGGGTCAACCAAAAAAGCAACCAAAAACGCGAGCGCAGCGAGCGCGAAATTTTTTGTTAACAATATCGCAAGGCCGGGTACCGATCTTCACCAAAGAGAAAGATCCCCGCAATTTGAGAACTTCGATTTTCGCGGTTATAGCCCTGGGCCTAAAAGTCCGAAGTGCCCCAGTGAGGCGAACTTTCATGCGAAGTCAAAGCCGTGCTTCAGGTTTCAGGATAAGTAGTTAAGCACAGACTCCAACCAATGTCCATTGTATTAAAAAGCGAGACCGCAGGCCGAGCATGGCGCAGCGAGGCCAAAGGCTAAGCTGAAGTAGAGGACATGTGGAACACAAACCAATGGTAAATTGAGGTAAAAAGTGAGGCTAAGGTCGAGCATTCGTGTGAAAAACTGTACTGGGGACACTTTTAAGGGTTTTTTCTTCGTTTTAATCAATAGTCAGCTGTTCACAGCTTCGCAAAATATTAACTATTGAGAAAATCAACTTTGCGGCACTAGTTGAGCGTAGCCTTTAGCCTCGCTTAAAATTTGCCATTAGAGGTAGATAGAAAAATGAGTGAATAAGAGCGAAAAAGACATCGTTCGACTCGTGCCGAGCTGATACTCGGCCAACGGCTACGTGCGACAGTGCTATCTCATTCACTCCGATAAAATTAGACAGTGTGCGCGTTATAGGTATTGACAGCCTCTTAAGACTGCGTCGACCGTCCAGTGGCGCTCTCATTAGTGGAATTGTGTTTTATAATAAACCAATTAATTTCTGTACCTATACATGAATCAGTATATGTAGGTATGTATTAATATTGTTGTCCTACTTATTCCCCAACTTTTGGTCTTTGTCCGAACTACCATTTCGTAAGTTTCGGCCCGGCCGAAAGGTTCGGCCGTTTTTTGGCCGAAACCGAAACTACAGCCGAAACATGATTTTTTGGCCGAAACTGGCCGAAACCGAAACCGAAACCGAACCTTCGGTCGGACACTAGTCGGCGGGGGGTGTGGTTGGGGGGAGGGGGGCAAAAGTGAACTTTTTCATATTTCTTGGAATCTGTCATTAATATCGAAAAGTGTTACAAACTAAAGTAGACATAATTTTCTACAAAAAAGGTTATATACATTTTTGTCCTAAAACTAACTGTGTTTGACTTATAAGCTTCACAAGTTGGGATACTGCACAATTTTTTTTTATTATCATTCATAAGTATTCTTTATTTTCATCTTTCTAATGTATATTTTAGACGATATTATATTATATTATTGTTAATGTTTAGATTAAGTTACTAATAACCTTATTGTTAAATACTGCACGCTAAAACTAACTAAATATGTATATTTCTCATGTAAGCGAATTTAATGTAATTCTTTTGAGAATAAAGATTTCTTTAAACTGATATTAAAAGCATTTTAAAACATTTCCGGAAGCCAGGGAATGATTTTACACGATTTTCATAATTGAACTGATATGTTAAAATCGAACTTCACCTCATAGAAACCTTTTCGTAATTAGTTTGAACATACATTTTATGTAACATTATAAAATAATACTTAAATTAATCTTATTTATACTCACATACCATTAAACACATCAAATTTAGAAGAAAAACGAAAATACCCGCGTATTTACCCGCGGGTAGGTAAATATCGGGTATTTACCGGGTAAATACCCGCTCTCGGGTATTTACCCGGGTAGTTACCCATCTCTACCATCAGTAGGTACCTACCCTACAATAGGCTTTTTGGGTGGATACCGCGATTCCGGCGCAGATAGGCCAATTCTGGTTTTAGCTATTCGATATCTTTCCAATATGAAACTAATCTGTCAGTATCAAACATAGATGTAAGTAAATTGAGGTAGATATGGTACCAGGCGCACGATTGTGAGCCATTAAATATAGGTTCCGGAACCTATATTTAGTTAGGCGTATGGGTGACGCCAACCTGTCAGGCTGTCAAAATCGTTGGATCAATTTTTAATTTTGTCAACTATGAACGTCACACGTCTACATAAATAAAAGGTCATTGGTATCAAAATAACGTTTTTTGAAGGAATGTCACTTTTGACACAAAAGGCTGGCGTCCACTAGACTCGCCGAGGCGAATCGAATCAAATCGCAATAATTCACCTCCTATATTTTCTATGCAACTGCGTCCATTGACGAATAGCTGCGGCGCGCCGATTCGACTCTCCGCGCGTATTGCTCGTCAGGCGAATTTCTGCGGCTACGCGTTTCGGCTCGACTCGGCGAGTCTAGTGGACGCCAGCCTTTACAGATCAGTATCATATTGAAAACAGATTGAATACCTAACTATATAAAACTCGATTGTTCTGAGAGTTTTCGTTTGTTGTTGTTTCTTGTGGAATAAAGCTATCGGGAATTACTTATGTCGGGCTGTACTGAGGGGCTACCGCGAAAACCGAAATTCGCAAATTGCGGGGATCTTACTCTTTTACTCCAATGAAGGCGTAATTAGAGTGACAGAGAAAAATGCCCGCAATTGACGATTTTCGGTATTGGCGGTAGCCCTACTGATATGGTTTCTCTGTGTACCTCTATATTTATTCCGACTCTCATCATAGGTATCTCATAGAGGAGCACTCTCTACAAAAAGCTGTCGTCGGCTTTCCCCATTGAGTATCTCTTCCTTTTGGTGTACTCAATTACTGGGGTACAATCAGCAGCAAAAGTAACAGATCAAACTACGGGAGATACATTTATGAGAGCTTAACATAAAGTATATAGAACAATTAGTCTGTGACAGATACTTTAGGACGCGAACTGTAGAGATATATGGATATATCTCTCACAAGATATATATCTTTATTTGGAAAATAACTCCCTGACTAGTACTAATGCTGACTGTACTGTCTACAGCTGTTTCACGCAGAGTACCTACAAATGAGAAAGGGGCCAGTATTTCTGGCACAACAAGGAATATCTTGGCCAGTAGTGCTGTGCTGGCTCAGCTGGACGCAAACAAGCGTAATAGTGACGCACGCGCGATAACCCGCGATACCCCCGCGATACCGCTGCAGCGCACGTACCATATGACCTGACTTCAAATAATATACCTGACTAAATTATTAGGTATCAACCTCCATCCTCCATCATATCAAAGGGCGGCACGAGTGCGAGCGAGGAATTTCATGAAAATTTGATGCGGTATGTAGCCGCATCAAAGGAGAGATGATTATGGTCATTGAGATATAATAAGTACCTAAGCTTCTAGTTAGCGCTCACTCACCTACTCAGTTCCCTTACTTAATAAAAAAGTGGTATGGGAGGTATGGTAACGTATCATCAGTTTTAAACTCACTTAGAACTTAAAATTTATTAAGGTTGCAAAATTTTGTTTTCAAAAACTCACTTAAAACTTATTATTAATATATTATGTAACTTTTTTTTATCTATGTATGGAGTGAGTAGTCTAAGATTACTTATTTCTCTATGTTTTGGTGCAATTAGAGCTAACAATAGCCACTCGTTCAATGAGAATTCGCTACTTATCACATAACTGCCCGAACTGTATCATCAGTCTACTGACGAATGACGTTCACTTGTTCCGAGTTCTAAGAACATAAGTATTAAGTAACTATGATTGTAATAATGTCTATTTAAAATTACTGTAATACAATGACCCTTCCGCCATGCTTTTATTTACTTTCACCAAATATTGTTTTGCGTACTTCGTTATTAAAAGATGATCGATTCGATAGATGCGTTTGTCTCGTCCCGATCAACCAGACAAATCGACGCCGATACCTACAGTATTTTAGTGTGGTCACGTCCTATTTAATACTTAGGTATATGCAAGGAATTTTGGGACTGGTTCCTGACCTTTCTGAAGAACATATATTGCAATATCTGCTATGTAGGTATATAGGTACATGTGCTGAAGTGTACGCACGTATTACGTAAGGATTAGTGTCACATGTAAGTAATAACAAAGACAGATAACCCCGTTATCTCCATTAAACAAGTTAATAGACTCCCGTAGATATTCTTAAAGTCATCTTTCACAGATTTGATATCTTTCGATTTTATGTATTTGCACTTTACACATCTTTCGTAGTTTTTTCTTATCAATAAGACGGGCTTTTTAGTTGGTTAATTTGGAGTCTTTTGTTTCTGGTTCTTCCTATATAATAATAGTGTAAATGTATCTGTGCATCAAGAGAGCAAAGTTAGTTTTTACTTTGTGTCGCAAGTCTCGACTAGAAGAAAGGTTCTACAGAAGAGTTAGGTAGGTACTAACTTGTAGGTACTTAAGTATTTTAAAACAATTGTAATTCAGGCATTGTGTGTAGGTAAGTTAATTTGAGAGATTTACCTAACACAAATAACGAAGCAGTACGCATATAGTCTTAAGTTTTTGAAAATAACGTACAGATGAAGAGTTAATATAACTAAACAACTAAAATGTGACGTTCATTCATAGTTCATATACCTTAGTTTACAATTAAGTCGGCCGGCACCGGCGCCCGCGCCGATACGAGTATCGCGGGTCGGCGATAATCGCGGTTATCGCGGGTCGCGTCAGCACGAGCCAACATAAACTAATGTTCCAATTGTTATTTACTTTATTTACACGGAATTCTGTAGCTGACTCTTAATTCTCAAATTTTGGCTATACGCGAACAGCTTGGGACAACGCACGGCTTGAGAAATATTACAACTTGCAGGGAACAACATCTTTGACCGAGGTGAATCGGATCACCAAGTGAAACGACTCATGATGAAAAATTTGTTAAAATTTGAAATATTGCATGGATAAGAGATACGAGTGCACTAAAATAGTGCTGTAGACCGTCTTCTGTTCGCCCGCCACGCCACTCATTAACTATTCTAATTTAGTATAGGTTTAACTAACATAGGATTAAGAGAATGTAGTACACTAACACTATACATATAATTATATGGTCATGATCTGAAATATATATTGAATCGAATTGAAGTAAGCAATATTTTCAATATCAACAAGTCTGACCCGATTCGCCGTGTTAAATATAGGTAAGCAATATACAATGTCTTCTACGCCGGCCAATAAGAAAATAGCTTTATTTAAAGTTTTTGGAAGAAAATTACACCCTAATGGATGACTCACGTTAGACCGGGCGGTGTCCGGGCCGGACCTTCCGGCGCATCGTTTTCTATGGAAAGCATGACGTGATCACCTGTCATGTCATAGAAAAGTACCTAAGACCCGTAAGCTTCGACGCCGACACGGCCCGGTCTAACGTGAGTCATCCTTAATTCAGTGAGATTAAACAACAAGAACCGATTTACCCCGATTAGCCCCAGACGATTATACTAGACGATTATACAGAAGTAGATAATATAAAAGACCAAAATGTCCACAACTTTTCTACGAGTATTCGTTTTTCCTGCATAGATAGCATGCTTATTTTTTTTTCTTTATTAATACTCAAGATTCTTGCTACATGTTGCAGTTTTTGGCACTAATGTTTATATGTATTATGATAACAATAATTAAGAAAAACATAAACATAGTAGCTGTGGCCGCGATATCAGACGTAGACGGTAATAATAAGTTAGCAACAATATCAAGAACATTAATGAATGATAATAAGTTAGCAACAATATCAAGAACATTAATGAATGAGAGTGTGCGCGAGTTACAGTTGATTCACAACTTTTTTTGACATTTTATGTCGCATTCAAACCGTTTGATATCGTTTCTGTTACCTACTCAACCTACTCGTATTGCTCAATTGGTACCCAAGTAACAAAAGGTTCTATAACTAAGGCATTTTATCACCAAACAGTGATATAGTAGGCCTATAATGGTAACCATTGTGACTGCTTGTACTATAAAGGTTTTTAACAGAGCGTTTTGGTTCTATAAGATTAAAGAGCATTTTAGTTCTATAATTTAGCTCTTAGAACGCTTATAGCACCGTACAAAAGAATATTTAAAGTGCTGCACTGTAATAGACATGCAATAAGCGATTATGGTACTATTTAATACTATAGACGACTTTACTGACGCTTTTATGTACCTATTTTGCACTAATAATGCGTCAAAATAACTTTTATAGTACTAGTATTGTAGCAGTATCGTAAACACTATTAGAGGATCAACCAGCACTATAAAAGGGCTTTACACGAC
Organism: Cydia splendana; assembly: GCF_910591565.1. Taxonomy (NCBI): domain Eukaryota; kingdom Metazoa; phylum Arthropoda; class Insecta; order Lepidoptera; family Tortricidae; genus Cydia; species Cydia splendana. Next base: position 390,045 of record NC_085977.1, read on the forward strand.
CATTACGTAACGTTTTAGCTTTTTAAAAGCTCTCTCAACATCGCTATAAGGCTAGTTCTGTAAAAGTCATGAAGGTTTTTCTATAGTGCTATATAGTACCATAAAAGTTACCTGCTACGTTGCTAAATAACTTAATCCTAACCTGTTAAAATATGGCTGCTGTTTTCTGCCATGATAGCACGTTAGCAGCACGGCTGAAGCCTATATGTACTATAGTAGCCACAGTTGGGACAAGTCCTTATGTTATTAATTTAAATTTAATTAAAACATGAAAATTATGAGAGCGCATTGTCAAATTTGAAATCATCATAATGATTTTATCGATACAATTATTTTCGCATGTACAATATACCGGCATAGTAACGGTCCACGAATGTTTTTAGTACGTCCTTTTTATTACCTGAAATACAAATGTCACTTTAAGAAACAATGGCGAGAATGAACTTACCGATATTTAATATTTTAGACACCCACGACGCAAGTGTGATAAATAAGATCACTGGAATCGTTTACGGTGCAAAATAGCACTATAAGCATGTTTTGGTTACTTTTATAATTGCAAATTGCGACATAAACGTTGCAGATAGCACTATTTTAGTACTAAAAAGCGTTTCTCGTCACTTTTACATTTCAACCATAGAGCTGATTTATCACCGTGAGAGCCTTTATGTAATGTTTATAGAATAAATCAGTGATAAAACTAGGGCCTAATTGGGGTTTCGTAAACGTTTACAACACCATTATAGTGCTAATTATGAACACTAATTAGCACGCTCCAAAACGTTCTCAGGACCTTTATGGTACCAAATTTTGTTACTTGGGTACCTACTTAGTAGTGAGATAGCAGTAATGGTCTTTAATTTTCGAGCCAAGGGAAATTTTCAATGTACAGAAAACCCTAAATTGATCTATCAATTTTATTTTAAAATCCGTGTATGAGTAATTTTATTAATTATTTCTTAGGCACGACAAACCCTAGGTTTCTAGATGTGTTATGGTTTAGAAGTACCACCTAAATATACCTGACAAAATGGCAGGATATGTTAAGTATTCATTAACGTATGATTTTTAAGCTATGAAGTAAATTACATGTTTCAAACTAGCGATCATAAATTTAAAAATTGTAAGAATTTCAAACAATCTTAATATTTTTTACATTTTTGCTGCGTCACCGGGTCAATTCAGACAAGTATGTGACTATTTGCCGCTTCAAAAATGTAAAGGTACCTACCTAAAGACCATTAATAACTGGTAAGTATTCCAAGAAATTATTAGATAAATAACTGAAACGATATAATGAACAAAAGATCTATAATAACGTATACAAATAAATAAATAGTTGGTAGGTAGTAGTAAATAAATAAATAAACAAATAAATAAGGAACTTATAATCGTGCTTGAGTATAAATAGGTAAAAAGAGGTTTAAATGTGCCTTGTATCCAACAGGAAAAGATACATTTTGTTTCTTTGAATAATTATAATCAAGGAAATGATATGAATGAATTCAGCGGTCACATACTTAGGCAATAAAATACTTAGTTTATTTTTGTACATTTAGTGAATCATCACTAATTCTATCATATTAAACTATCATCATATCGGTGAATGTTCCCTTTCATCTAAGATTATTGTACACGCATAAGATTTATTAACATGTATGTACCTATATCACCTATATGTATGTATGTAAACACTTACATAGGTAAGACAGATTATAAACACAAAAAACTATATGCAATGTACAAAGGCGAACTTATCCCCACGGGGGATCTCACATGTCACAATGTCTATAGTATAGCAAATTAATTTGGTTTAATAACATATCGGTGAAAATTTTATCGCAAATTACCACTTCCCTAACAAATTTTCCCAAAATTTCATAAGAGCGTATCATCAAATGGTGATGAGAACATAATTAACTGTCATAAAATTTAAGAACCTACCTCATGGACTCTTACTTATAGCGCCGCCGGCGCCATTGCTAAAGCTGTACTCAAACAACGCATAATGTTACAATTTCCTGTCAATTAGCTCTATTTACACGCTACCCTACTCCCATCACCCTTACTACCTACGCCGTAAGGTCCAGCGAGTGTGCGCTAGGTAAGTAGAGGACAAACATTGCTGTAGCCATTTGTACTAATCGTATTGTGGTTGTTTGGTTGCTGCGCTTTTTATCCACATTTGTATTGGCTCGGCGGGACAAAGTAGCCGTCTTTATTTATTCAAAGGATTTACCTTTGTTTCTGTAGAGCCAACCCCTTCAAAGAAACAAAGGTACTTAATGTTTAAAGACAAATACGTTTAAGTACCTAACTTTTTCTTTCTGAGGGTATAATTCGTGAAATAAAATTTTGTACCTACTTTATAACTTGTACTTAGAGAAAAACGTTAAAGCCACATTCTTAAGTTGAATTAGGGCCGGTCACCCCACATTAGGCATGAGCCACTCAAGCCCTGGTTTGAATTAAGCAATGCTTTTACTCACGAGTGGACAAACAATTCAATAATTCAATAAACGGCGGCGCCTTCACGGCTGCCGCAGTGCTCACATCACATCAACAGGCTAGAGTCCATCTAAGCTATTTTTGCACCAACTTGAACAGGAAAAAAGCGAGGGAGTGTCATCATAAAAGTCATACTTTCATCGAAGTTTGACAGAAATGATGACATTATCACACTGTCATTGCAAATGCCACGCAGAATTAGCTTGGTCTGGTTCTGACTCTATTTAACATTCCCTAAAAATTTGTATTGTAAAGAGTGAATGGACAAGCATACATACCATTGATCATTAGTATAGGCTCCAGGCTTTACGATAAGGTTTACAAGGAGTAGTGGTAAAAATAGCTTTTATGTATGTCTACTGTGCTACATAATGAGCATCTACCTAACGGATTTAATGATGATATATTAAGTGGCACAGTCATCTATATATACCTGACTCTGCCTGCAGCGTATTGTTTTAAACTGTGTACTGTGGCCAGTTTCTCTTCGGTAGCTTGTTTGCAGTACCGACGCGGAACGCGGCTGTTTGGGTGCAGTCATAACACAAGGAAGGTCTTAAGTGTCCATGATGTTTGTCTGTCTGACTGTCTTTTTTGGGTGAGCCGAGGTTGTGTCTGAGATGCTTCGCTACCTCTCTCTTTGCTCAGTTTGTGTGTGATTATCGTACCGCTAAGTGACGCTATTGTACTCATATTGAATTTCAGGATAGGCACTAATTACTGAATGCAAACAGTTTGTAATTAAGATTAACACTTTAATAACGTTTGGCATGTGTAAAACGGTTTGTAGGCAATTAATTTGGCATGTTTGTATCTAATTAAAAAATCACAGCGATCGATTAATTTTATCACTTCGTGTAATGACATTGTGACTAATTAATGGGTACAGCTATATTTTGCTATATATTATCAGGATATAACTTTCTAGAAGGTCGAAATTGAAAGTTCTCGATTCGTCTTGGTTTCACTTGATCTTATTGATAATGATAATAAACACCGAAAAGAAAAGTAAAAAAACATTTTTACAGCTTTAGTAAGCTACGAAGTAGATCGCATTAAACAATACCCAAAATCTCAAAAATGTTATTAAAAAAAAACAGTTGTTTAAAGTCTTTGAATTTATTTATAGGTACGATTGGTACGAATTGTTTTGGAAAAAATATCGTCTTTTACGATGAATAACTATTTGACATCCAGTCCATAAACTTTTGAATTATGAATTTTTGCATATTTCGAGTTTCAAAATGTAGGCAAAATTCTTAGATTTGTATATTAATAAAGTTGTTGATTTATTAATATGTACTTATAAAATTTTTTGATATCAAGCTGATACCTATTAGATATTTTTATCGAATACCACTCGCACTTGCATGTGCATGCTAGACTCAAACCATAGGCAGTGATGTGGAATAAAATATGTAAATGAAAAACAGACCTAAAGTAAAAAGTGTCCCTATATAGTCCTACTACTGCTGTCCTCGAATTGTTGACTCACGCATTAGCCGAGTAAACAGCGTAATGGCGGCAAACACGACCCCCCCATCCCCTTCCCTGCGACTACTGAATCAACTCCCGCGCATCGAGTGCGCGCTCTTCTATTTAAATGGATTGTTATGCAAGATCTTCAGAAGCCTTACGGCATCTAGGAAAGATAGAGGTAGTTAATTCTTCAAGGTATATTATAGGTACGTACGCTGCGATTAATGTCAAAAATGAAAACTACCACCCGTTCTAACCCTGATGATATGAGATAATGAAAAATAGACTAGCATGTACAAAATCAAGTTTTGTCCATTTTAATAATAGTGTTAATAACATGGCAATCAAAAATTTTTTACAAGTTAACTCAAGACTAGGGAATGCAAATCGGTTATTTTTTGTATGGAAATAACCGCGGTTTCGGTTAATAATAACCGATAATTTCCATACAAAAAATAACCGATTTGCATTCCCTACTCAAGACGTAAAAAATTGTAAAGATTTTAGAATATTTAACAAAAAAGCAAAAGACTACTTTACTAATAGACCGTATTACAAATATAATGATTTTTTTGCGAATGCACTTGAGTAATTACTTTTGACATTATTGTAATGATTTTAATTTAGTGTTATTGAATGACATATGTATATATATGTACATAATAATTTTAATGCATATCCTTACACATATAACCTTAAAATAAGCAATTTTAGCATGTAAGTATAGGTATACTTACATGCTAATGCTTAGAGTATATTTTATAACTGTATTTGCATGTATTTATATGTGAAAAGCAAATAAATGATCTGATTCTGATTCTGAATGATAACCTAACCTAACCTCTGAGAAGAGTATTGAATCGATAATAATCTGAATGTAATGAGTTTCGAAGTGTTTTCGGGGGTTACTGCTTTTCTATAATGTTCTAGCATGTAATTACCTACCTTAGAGTATATTTTATAACTATATTTGCATGTATTTATATGTGAAAAGCAAATAAATGATCTGATTCTGATTCTGAATGATAACCTAACCTAACCTCTGAGAAGAGTATTGAATCGATAATAATCTGAATGTAATGAGTTTCGAAGTGTTTTCGGGGGTTACTGCTTTTCTATAATGTTCTAGCATGTAATTACCTACCTTAGAGTATATTTTATAACTATATTTGCATGTATTTATATGTGAAAAGCAAATAAATGATCTGATTCTGATTCTGAATGATAACCTAACCTCTGAGAAGAGTATTGAATCGATAATAATCTGAATGTAGTGGGTTTCGAAGTATTTCCGGGGGTAACTGCTTTTCTATAATGTTTGCTGTCGATTTGATGATTTTCCAAAGTGTCGGCCCTTTCAAACCTCAGCATGACGGATACTCGAAAATAGAGTCGGACCAAGAATAGTCTGCAGGGGATTTGCTAGACCCTTGCACTGCGTGTCATTTATACGTCATAATTTCATAGAAGTTTGACGTTTAAAATAACAAGTGCACTGCGTGGGCTATCAAATCCGCTGCAGACTTTTCATAGACTGACTCTACCGATCTTTGATATTTGAGTTTCGCAAACAAGGCCATTCTCTCTCCCGGAGGTATTACTGTATTTCTAAAGGTCCGAAGTAAATGTACGTAGGTTTTGACTTTTTTTTAAACCATATAATTTTTTTTTAATGGTTCGCTGTTACATGTTGTTTCTAAGTAAATTAGGCTTAGCCCAAAGAGTATAAAGACAGAATAGGTAAGAAAGGCTAAAGGCACTTACCTCTACATATTCAATAGATATGTCCATTTTTTGATAACAATCAACCATCAGGCGGGCCGTATGCTTGTTTGCCATCGATGTGGCATAAAAAAATGTAACTAGTGAACAAATCAAATACCTATTACTTTGATATCCGGCCACTGGACGGCTTATTAATTTTTTCTTTAGTATGTATATGAAATCTATTTCAGTTTATACATAAAAATGCTTATTGTACGAACAGCAACACGCTTAACTGTCCATCGGTGGACCATATTACAAAAGGCATAAGCTCCACCGATGGTCTGTTAAAGTGTTAACAGTGTGGGCGATGGTACCTACGCGTACGTAAGCGTAAAATTCTGAGAGCAAGAAAAAATACAAAACTGAACAAAGCACAACTCACCCTCCAGACTCAAAAATATCATAACTAAGTATGCAACTCCCTCAAAACATGTTGAAATATTTACTCTATGGCATCTTAAGGGGTGTACCTACAAGACTGCAGTCCAAACCATTACTCAAAGTTTTTCCAAAGTCCAGCTGTAACCTTTAATTGGGCGGTTGACTTTAAACCATTACTTCTAAAAGGTCTTTATTCAACAAAGCGTGTATTGGTATTGCTTACGCTAGCGCAGGCAAATCGGGACCATTGTAACGTAACACGACCTATAACAACTATACGTAATCTTAGAGCACAGTTATACTGGTCTAGCAGCCTACAACTATGCTGTAAGCATTCTCAATAACATCCCCGTTGTGCGGAAATCTGAATCTAAAAATACGCCAAACAAATTGAATCCCCTTAGTTTGGTCGTAAAAGTGCCACAGCCTAACAAATTGTGCTCGAGCGACGGTTTCGAGCCGCGTGATGGATCGTTGGCCATCGATTGTCTGTAGCCTGCTTCAAAGAACTTGCCAGATCGATTTATTTCGGTGGCTGTAGATATATTAAACGGTAATGGCTACAATATTAAAAGTTTTATAAAGCTGTAACGTAGCACTCGAGCCTGAAGAAGGACCCCCGACGGGCTCGAAACATTTCGCCAACAGCGACAAAAAATTCAAGTGAGTGAAACCGTAGTTGTCTAAACAGTTTAAGCTGTAACGTTTACAGCCTATTTTGCCACATTTCCTGAAGATTTGTGAAAATACACATTAAAAATTTAAACTATTACTTTTGGCTCCGATCTGGATCCGGAGAATCCGGAAGATCCGGAGCATTCTCCGACAGCACCATAGCTTCCATAGGTACTTGTATGAAAACATAATATCTTAAAAAGGTCCTATATTCTTGATTATCGCCTTGATTTTACAATCCAATACCTACATTGCATTTTTTGCTTCTTGTCCTCCTAATAAATGATGTTGGTCCTCGGGCACGTGCCTGCGGACAATTAGTGAGGGCACGTGTCGGAATGGCAGCTGGGTGAGTTGGGCCACCTCCGACACTCATTAAAGGTGATTTAAGGTGACACGAATTGTCGCGCCAATGCCCGCCGGTATTCGACCTACTTTGAGCTACCAATAGACCCAATAGTTCTTGAATTCATTACTACTTCTAACTTAATCCTTGAAATCGTACTTTCATGACAAATAAAACAAAATAATACTTGGTGGAAAAATTGGTAACAATTACAGAGGCAAAATTAAGAAGAACAACAAAATCTGAATTTCATTTGAAGAGGTTCCACAATTTCACCTAGGTACATATAGGAGGCCTTTCGATACAAAGGAACCGTACCTACCCAACATTTGGTTGCAATACTTGTAATTATTGAGGGTTTCCATTTATCCAGTAATGCAGTAGCAAGCACGCGATCTTCCCATAAGCATCTGATTTTTAGTGGAAACAGAATACCATTTTCTTACATAGAAATATTCTGTGATATTCATAACTGAATGCACGAGTTTACGAGCGCGACACGGACCAATCACAGCGCAGCGCTATTACAGATGTAACGTGCACGATACGGAATAATTACATTTACTATTAAACTCCGTGATTAAAACGCTCCAATGTTTAGGTGGCTATCAAACGTGCTGATAACGCGGAACCAAATGCGTGTACATTTGATTTACTGCTTTTTTAATAATATTTTACGATATTGTTTTCGTACAACTGTATTTACAAGTATAAAAAAATATAAAAATACTAGAAACGGATTCTGGGATCCTTTGGAAAGCTTTTAAATAAACATGCCAGTACTTTTTGTCAAGTCTTTATTCAAGATGTCCAAGCTACAAAATTATAGCTACCTTTTTATTTAGTTAAGTAAGTAATCCATATTAGTATAGGAAACCTTGACCTACAAAAGGCAATCTTTCATAAACAGAATTCGCTTACTTATACTTATGCGTGAATATAATAATATTTGCAGAAATTTCACGTTACCATTATTTATATTACGATCATTTACTCAGAAAAATGTTGAATAAACCTGGCTTCCACACTCAAAAGCACCTTTAGGAGCTCCGCCAATCAAGGCCCGATGTGAGGCTCTCACGCCCAGAGGTAAACAACATTCGTCGTCCATGTTTAATAATTGATGACAGTTTAATTAGCATAGTTATAAATGTAGTTGTAGGTGTGGCAAAGTTCCTCAGTTGAGAAGCAACTTACTATTTACTTTGTTCCTACTGTGGCTTGCCCATTTGGACTTGGAGACATTTACGCTTTTATTGCACATTTTTCAAAACTATAAGGGCGGTCGATTAGCTCCGTCTGGGTCGCCCAATTGGTATGTTTGATAACTTTCGCTGAGCTCATTTACATTATTTGAAATCATTTTGGTGATAAATGACACCTAGTCCCTTTTTTAGGTCTTTGTAGGTTAAAAGAAATAAAATCTACGCCTCTCTCTAAACCTATGCTGATTGCGGGCCAATGTGTTGTTCTTTTGAGTTTTTAAAATGAATTTTATTTTGTCTCGCACAATGAGGCATACAATCAAGTTATTAAGTTTCTTTTAAGTACTAGGTACGTTTTTAGGGTTCCGTACCCAAAGGGTAGAACGGGACCCTATTACTAAGACTTCGCTGTCCGTCCGTCCGTCCGTCCGTCCGTCCGTCCGTCCGTCTGTCACCAGGCTGTATCTCACGAACCGTGATAGCTAGACAGTTGAAATTTTCACAGATGATGTATTTCTGTTGCCGCTATAACAACAAATACTAAAAACAGAATAAAATAAAGATTTAAATGGGGCTCCCATACAACAAACGTGATTTTTGACCAAAGTTAAGCAACGTCGGGAGTGGTCAGTACTTGGATGGGTGACCGTTTTTTTTTTTGCTTTTTTTTTTGTTTTTTTTTTTTATATGGTACGGAACCCTTCGTGCGCGAGTCCGACTCGCACTTGCCCGATTTTTTTATGAACTGTTATTTCAATGCACATATAAAGATTTAAGGTATCTTGGCAGAAACGCGGTCATCAAAACACAACCAGTAGTGCTGGCACTGGCACTCGAACCCACTCGTACCTAATACTTGTTTGCGGGCCCGCCCGCGGCGACAGGGCGCCGACAGACCGACAAACAGAGCCACCGGACGGCAAACATACGGGAGCACCGCGCGCGCGCACTTGCAAGAGAGGCTGTTCGAAAAAAACATTTTGACTGGTTTGTCTGTCTAGCTGGCGTTGGCTTTTTATTAATACGAGTATATATTTCTTAGCAATAATTTTGATGCGAATTGTAATTTTTTTAGTTACTTAGTAGTCAGGCTAAGCTAACTCTGCACCGTGTTTGATAGCACAGAGTGTGCAATTGGTATTTTAAACGCCATATATTCATAGAAGATCGAGACTTCCAGACTCTGTGTTATCAAACACGGTGCAGAGTGCAGAGTTAGCTTAGCCTGATTGTATATCCCTCTCAGGGTGAAAAATGTTGTGTTACTCTCGGCAGCAACGTTTGTATACTTAACAAATATTAATTTAAGTACGGGAGCAGTAGCGAAAATTGGCAAAGTAATAAATTAAATAGGTAACTTATGTATATTTTCGTAGTCGATATGAGTAAATAATTATGAGGGCGTTTTAACAATAAAAAGGGAAGACTGTGAGATAGTTATTTTTTTTATAAATATGCGTGCCATTATTTTTTTATTAAAGATTGGTATAATCAACTATTTGCAAAGGTCAAACATATGCTGGTTTGTGAAGAGCGGACCGGTGAATACCTTGGTTGATAATGTTGATATTGACATAATGACATGGGCGGTAGCGGCTTTCAGAAAGTGAACAAGTCAGTGACAAAGCCGAACGCTCAGTTTGAGGTAAAAAATGTACTACTTATACCTACCTAGCTTTAAACGTTGAATGAACTAAGAGTAATAATCTAGTTTGCTCCGGTTAGAGACATCACCAGTCAGCAGAACAAAAATTTCGTTCGGTCGATTATTGCAAAGGATTGACTTTAAATGGGTGTGTGTTTTTTTAACTGAAGTATTTGAACGAGTATAGATAGGTCTTTCATGATCACCGGTTTTAGCACCGTATTATACGAGTATATCCAAAACTACAAATCGTACTTACAATAGGTGCAATACTTTAAATTTTACAATAGTTTAATAATTAAGTACCTACTTATTAAGTAGTTCGTTTATAAATTTCACTGTGTATGTTTTTTTTATGTTATTCCATAAATAATTTAACATACCTACAATTTTTATTAATATGATTGAAGAACTACATGATCGAAATAATTTTACGCAGTCGACGTACATTGCACTTTAGTATAGCCTGAATCATATTTTATTGGGAATACGTCGTCTTTCATCTATTTATAGTGCTATTATACTTATAAATACTTCTCATCGACACACTTCACGGGACGCCTGAAATACACCGCTTTTGTCCTTAAGCCCCATAGCGACCAAAATACTCGCTCAGAACTTTTGTCCGACATTATCATTAGAATCAAAGAAACTAATAATTATCATATTTACGGGCCACAAACCCGACCACTAGCCGCTTAACGATCCATTGCATCCTTTGTTCTTCCTAAAACATCGACCAAGTATACGGGAAAAGCAATATATCTCGCTCTCTGAAGCGCCGCTTGGATTAATGAATGCATTCGCCGAAAACACTAGTAACTGTCAGCGAACAAACGTCAAAGAAAACAGTAAATTATTTCTGAAAAAGATGTTCCCCGCCTTATTGCTCGGTGCTCTTCGCGCTCGATGCGAGTCGTATATGGCTGTCCCGCTTGGGAACCAATTAGTTGATGCTCAAAGAAAGCAGTTTAAATTGAGAAGTCGATTTGGGACTATCGCGAGTGAGGGACCGTTTAAATATCGATGAAATTTTATTGGAGGACAAGAGCCTAATTTGATACCTTTTAACACTTTCTGTAGTGTGGTTTCGTGTATGTATGTACCTACATTCTCCTTTTTCGCCTTCATCGACCAAACATTTGGTGTAGACCTCCTTCAAACCCCTCCTTTTGTCCCTATTTTGGGCAGTTTTGTGTACGTTATTAGAGAATTATTTCTGTTTGCGATAATGTCAGCACTTATGATTTAAATTATTTTTTATCTAACTATATACTTATTATTTTGTATAGTCAAAGGTTTAAACTATCTATGTACCAGATATAAGCCCTTTTCGTCAATTGATGATTGAGTAACAAATACGTGTAAATATTTTTACATGTATGATGCAAGCAAGAAAACGTTGAGTAGGTACATTACATAGTTCAGTTCTGCCATCTACGAGTATCACCTATGTACATCCTCGCATAGGTGCTCAATTCACTCATTTATATCGGATACCTTAACCCAATGGACGTTGGGCGCCATCTGTGTTTTGAAGATGACGCCAAACGTGGGTAGTCTGGCAAATCAAATTCATCGCTAGAACACTCGTGTAAAAAGACACCAAACAGTTATATCTCCCCTAGTAATTTTGAATTTCGGGACTTTTTGCCAGACCAAGATATAATTATCGATACAGCCAGAGTTTGTTGCTCGCTCGCCCCTAACCTAATAGCGCGTCGCTAATGTGTTGATCGCGCGGCGCGAGTGGCGCGACACTATCGACGTCACACTTTGTTAGCTTTATTGTGGAGGCGATCTACAATACTGTCATCTTCCGACGGAATACGAAATTCGTATTAATTTGAAGCAGTTTAATGTACTATTTATTTAATGAATTTGTTTATTGCGACCTCTTAGTAATGAAAATGTACCAAAAAGATGAAAAGCAACCCCTAAGTGCGACTCTGTCCGCCTGTCCGTTTGTCACATTCCTAAATATCTTAGGAACTACTTACGCTATTGTTTTGAAATTTGAAATAGTTTAAACAAGAGTAACTGAGAAACATTGAAAGTGTTTCATTTATATTCATTAATTCATTATGCAAAATATCCGATATGAGGGGGCATAATTTCAAAGTCTAGATTACTAAAGTGTCATTCTATGGAACTTGCTAACTAAGTATGTAAACAAAAGTCACTAGTAAATTCATCATTCTTTACATAGTTAGCAAGTTCCATAGAATGACACTTTAGGTCAAGCGGGGTAAGTATCCTATGAAAGAGCCTGAGTTGTACACTGCAAAACATTTTTTTTTAATAACTGAAGGCAAATGTACAAAAAAAAAATAAGAAAGAAAAATCCGTTATACTGTCGTAAAAAAACTGGTTAAAAAGACCTGAGACGGTTTTTTACTAAGTACTTAAACGGACGGACTTTAGTACTGTTAATTATATGCTGGTAACATATAATTAACCAACTTTTTCAGACTGACGACAATGCTGAAAAAAGGTAACTATTAGAAGAAAAAATCTGCCCAAATTCGTAGTCATAAAACGTGTAACGTAAAAAATAAAGGAGTGTTTGTGGTCAAAGAAACATCTCTCGCTTCGCACATAAATCAGAAAGATGTTTCCAAAAAGTGAAGCAGCGGCAATCCTTTGAAACAACAATCGGGTGACAGCGTTCCTTGAATTTGCGCCACGCACGTGCAGTGCACGCCAGCCACCGTGCGCCCGCGCCGCCGCGCGGGGCGGGCACTTCTATATCATAACTCCATAGGAGAGTTAGCTCTATATCTAGCTTATACCTACAGGAATAGTTACTAAGATCAGTACGTAAAACTGTCCAAAATTAAAATGTTTCATTACATCAATAGATTTGAGTTACCTCAGGATCCCCTGAAAGAAATTTTTGCATAACAGTAACATTAATACAGTGAAACCTGGTTAATTGGCACCTGGATAAATGGAAAACCTCAATAATTGCAACCAAAAGTCCGGTCCCGGTCCCTTGAGACCAAAAGGCCTCTATAATTGAAATTATGGAACCTCTATAATTGCAATTTAGATTTTTAGGGCTTTTCGTAATTTTGCCTCTGTAATTGACCACATCGCAACTAAAACCTCTATAATTGACACTGTGATAAAAGAATCCGTTATTTCTGCTCTTCTATTTACCTCTATTATTGAAACTAGTCTTACTTATTACCTCTGTAATTGAAATAAATTAAATAATAGACAGGAAACAATATTTTAATAGCAATGATCATTTTATTTATATCTTCATCCAGAATTCAATTTATTTATTGGGTTTTATCGCAGCCTGTAGTAGGTGAAATAGTTTTGATTAAATCAAAAACAAAGTATGCTTTTTACATTCTAGTAAAACTTTCTTCTACAATTCAAGGGAATGTTTTAAATCCAAATGATTAATAAGAAAATAAAGTAGTAATTAATGTAGTGTATATAATAGACCAGAAACCCAGAACGTAAGCGTGTATATCTACTTTCAATGGTTATTTGCATCTCCATAAAAGAAATTTGTCAGAACGCAACCTCTATTAATGAAAACCTCTATAATTGACACAACGATTTTTTGAACCTCGCTAATTGACACGACCTGCTTAAATGAAAAACCTGGTTAATTGACAAAAAATGGCCGGTCCCGTGAGATTGCAATTATCCAGGTTCCACTGTATTTTGTTCCACAATTCTTTTTTTTTATAATGAGTTAAAATACTCGTCAAATTAGTGCATTAAATTACTACCATAGACGTTTTCACGGGTACTGAGACTACTGAGAGCTACTTTAATACCTACTCGTACATTTCGTACAATTTATTTAGACTAAGTATAGTATTTTACAAGAAACAGAGAGAGGTAACTTGATTAATTACACATTTTCAATCATTACATGTAGCTGATGTAGTGGTTCGATGACTGCTTAACATTAAAAATGTTCGTTACAATAACGTCATTATACAAATATCTTGAGACTATTAACTGACAAGATACTAAAGACAAGTTTACTTACTCTTTTTGCAAATCTGCAACCGAAATAAAACTACAGGATGTAATGAGCTCCCCGGGCAGTACTCATTAATCCTTAAAACGCTTTAAATTTGCCGACACCTCGATCTAAATCCGTAAAGTCGCAACAAGACGACTCGGCTGTCGGGCGATTTGTCGGGGCCGACTAGCGGGGCTGCGCACGCGTCGTTTTGGGCTGTCAACCGCGAAGGGTTGATTTGTGGATGAGAAATTTATGAGGCGATGACTATTCATTAAAATTTTGATCTACCGATCTACCTATATGTCCGTAAATTATTATTGTTGATTAGGTAGGTTTCGTCACTTCACTACCGTCCTTGTTCTATGTTAGACTTTTACAAAATACTGCCGTAAAGCATTCAAAAGTTTGTTTACATAACATTACAATAATAAAATAATAACAATTTACAATCAAGATATTAACGTACACCTACATATCATGTGTGATATGCACATGCATCACAGTCATTATTCCTCTTCACATTTAGTAGGTAAGTATATCTACTCACATAAAAGAAGAACCTCGCTAATCCGGACCGCATCGGGTCCGTCCCGCGGTGATTTTCAGGGGTCATGTAGTGGATATTCGTCTTAAAACTCTTAAATTAAGAACATCATGCATAATTATTGCCTAATAATGTTTCATTATTAAAGTCCTAAATAAGTAGGTCTCTACAAGCTGACAACTTTACATTTCTAAAGAGTAATAAATAATCCACACTGCAAATAATCACACAAAACTGCTTTTCAAGTAAGAGAAACGCTGACAGTTAAATAGAGGATACAAGACAAGATACAAAATGATTCCGATTGCACTAAAAATATCAAAACGGAACGCTTTACACGTGTTTTCCTCTAATTTGACAGCAGCCGTGCACTTTTACTGTCATCTAACATTTTAAAGTCAATCATTCAACTGTTCACGAAGATTGACAGCCGACTCCCGTTTCGTTCATTCACTCGTTTGTTGTTCGGCGGTGTCGTGGCGGTGTCGCGGCGGCTCGGGTGGCGTGACACTGATGTGACATTTATTAGGAGGATGCAACGCGATACGGTAGGGCCGCTTTAAAAACGCTTCAGTCGCTTTGAAGTCTTCCGTTCGTATTCTGATGCATTAATATGACATTTTTGTAAGGGTCAACTCTTTGCTCATGGGATCTGGCTGCGTTCCAATTACAGTTCTTTTGGAATAAAGGCTGGGAATTCTAACGAGCTTACATTTTACAGCCGGAGTCGGATTCGCAGCATGGCCGCCACATCAAAGGTCGCGGGGCGACACCCGACACCAGCTGACGTCAACACACGTGTCTTTCAGTAGGAGACATTCGGGGAAAAGTGGTTTTTGTTTTGTTTGACGGTTATGATATCAAAAACCTAAAAATTGCAATGTAGCAGTGGTTTTGTCTGATCAGATTGTCAGTTGTTTCAACGAGACGGGCTTAGGCGGTTATACTTTTGAGGCGTATTCAGAAATTTAAAATAGGATACCAATTTAAATATTATAGGTAATATGAAACGCGTGAACTGAATTTTTTGAATAAACTACTGACGCTTTTTTTAACGCCTGCTACATTCGCATGCTTGGTACTTGCAGGGTTTTTTCTCAACCCAGCCATATTTATTATTTATTTATTTATTTATTACTATTCGGAGATCCAACAACTTTTAACATATATGTTAATAGGTTTTATAAATGTGATACAAAAAGCCAATTACTGGTTCTCACCAGTAAATACAAATTAACAATAACAATTGGTAAATTAAAAATTAAAAGTAAATTTATATTAGACTTATATATTATGTCATACTGAGAATTTTTTACTACCCGAAATCGAAATATTTTGTACTGTATATTTAAAGTAATTCTCAGCTATTTTTAGAAGAGGTGCGCCTATCCACTTCGTATCATACTCAACATATTCTCGTTTGTACACAGACCCGAGTGGCGGCTCACTAGGCGGCGGCGTAGGCGGCTCGCAGCAATACGGCGAAGTGAATCAGCTAGGTGGAGTGTTCGTCAACGGACGACCGCTACCCAACGCAGTACGGCTGCGGATAGTGGAGCTGGCACAGCTAGGCATCAGGTGAGCACAACAATCAATCAACCGGAATAAGGAACAGTCGCCATCAGATATACGGAGCGGCCAAGGTGCTCACAAATATCTGAACACGCCTCTTTAATTGTCAAGGCGTTAGAGTGCGCGTTCAGATATTTTTCTGCACCTCGACGGCTCCAATATATCTGATAGCGACTGTACGGCTACGTGGAACTGCATCAGGGCGGAGTTCATTGAGCAGCCGTTACCCAATGGTATCAGATCATGAGGTCAGAGTAAATGGTAGCAGTGTGGTCAGGTTCACCAGCAACAGGTAGACAGCATAAAAAAAATTGTACGAGTAGATATTAAACCCGCTTCAGCTGGATATAATAATATTATTCGTGCTGTCAGTAGTAATTTTATTGGACTTCACACTCTGAACTGATACCTCATAGTTCAGGTATCTAGATTTATTTCGTTTGTAAAGTGATTCGTAATGTGTTACCTTAAAATTATGTAGGTATATACCTACCTTTAATTCAAGCAGTAGAAATACGGAACTCTGCTGAATACGATTGTTTTCTCCAGGCCCTGCGACATCAGTCGACAATTACGAGTATCACATGGCTGTGTGTCGAAGATCCTAGCGCGGTACCATGAGACCGGTTCCATCCTTCCTGGGGCCATCGGGGGCTCAAAACCCCGCGTTACGACGCCCAAGGTAGGCCAAATAATAATAAAATTAAGGGTGTTGCCACTATAAAGACATATTATACATACAAACAAGTAGACCTTCTTAAACTTGATTTATAGTTCTACAAGACCAATTAGACCAAATATGTGCGAATGTCTTACCTAACAGTTGATAGAGCCGTATAAAAAATTATACTAAGTGATTTGTTTCGACCACATACTTTCTCAAAAGTTTTCACGAGGATAATGTTCCCTTCGATCGGGTAATTACCCAACAACACAACATATTAATTAACAGAAACAGAACACAAGCTTCAACGTAGCTTTTGTCCAAGACTGACTGCATCGAGATTATATGAGCGTTTCACAAAACCAGATTTTCCGCTCCAGGTGGTGTCCTACATAAAGCAACTAAAAGCGAAAGACCCCGGCATCTTCGCGTGGGAGATCCGCGACCGGCTGCTGGCGGACGGCGTGTGCGACAAGTACAACGTACCCTCCGTGTCCTCCATCAGCAGGATCCTACGCAACAAGCTGGGCGGCGCGCTGTACCCAGTGCCGCCGCTGTACCCCGTGCCGCCGCAGCGCTGCTGGCCGCTGCACCAGCCCTACGACTACTACGTCTACCTCCAGGTAGGTACATTTGACGTCTTGCCCTGGCTCAATTAAAACGAAACTGGTGAATGAAGACTCTGTGTAGTTAGTGTAACATAACTTTAAAATTAACTTTATATCTTGTCTTCAGGGTCGGCAACATGCCGGCGGCGCGCCGCACGGGCTGCACCCACACCAACAGCCCGCGCCGCCGCACCACGCGCACGCGCTCTGACCCACCGCGCCCGCGCACCCTCACCGTGCCACCGACCACGACCGGTGACCAATTGAGAACCAAAGGGTGACTGGTTGAGCACTCTCGCCGCGCCACCGATCACGACCGGTGAACGACTGAGAAACAGAGGGTGACTGGTTGAGCACCCTTGCCGTGCTACCGATCACCACCAGTGACCGACTAGGAACTAGTGGGTGACTGGTTGAGCACCCTGACCGCGCCATCGACTACGACCAGTGACCGAATGAGAACAATCGGTTGACAGGTTGACTGCGACCGATAATACTATAGCCAGTTCGAAAACACTGAGGCCGCTACAATTTAAATGACATGTCGGCTGCCAGGAGTCGGCAGAACGGATAAAAAGCGCCCACCAGACAAAAGAAAGACGGATAACGAAGGACTGTGGAACAGAACAGCATTGAAATCCAGCAGTGCGGTAGACCGCCGTCGGTAGTGACTGCTGTTATTTTGGTGTGAGCTGACATAGACGACGTTTACAGTGCATCAGTCCACTGTAAAACTTTTCGGTTCGGCGCTCCAATTCTGTCTTAGAACTTTTGATGTGTGAAAAACAAACCTTTATGGCAAAGTGAGGCAAAAGTGAAGTGTTTTGTGGTGTACTGATAAATAATGTACTCGGTGTTCGGATTAAATACTTTAGGCGAATTTAAATATGTGATCATATATCTATTGTGCTATAGTAGTTATTTAAGGAAGGGTAATACGTGTTTTGTTAAGATTAAAGTGCTAAGTGCCTTACTACACCGAATAATATTTAAAGAATTTGTATGTACGATACGCCTTAGGGAAATTCGTTTCACATTATTACATTTTTTCCGTTTTAGTCACAGAAGGTGTAGTTGCGTTTATAACTCAGTTAATACTCGTATACAGAAAACTGTCCCTAACGTAGCCGTACTGTACTTCAGTACCCAGTTATGTAAGTATTTACTAAACATGTACAGTCTTCTGCGAAAATATCTAGCATAACGAAGCACGCAATCATTTTTGTCACGCTCTACAAATATTAAAATTGCGTCAGATATTTTTGCGCGCTTCATTGTGTAAAATACTTACTATTGTGGGTGACTGCTGACTGTACAGTCAACCAATTTGATTTCTGAGCCAGTTCGTACTTTTTAGCAGTAACAATCAATATTAAATTCATGAACGTTGGCAGGTACAAAAAAAGAATTTTTCTTCATAGATGCTTTTAGGTATTATTTTTTTTCTAAATGCTCTTTCATTTGTTTCATTCATTTAATAGGTACAAGTGCGGATCTAAAGTATTATCTAGTGTAAATACCTACATGTTAACTTCATGATATTTATAAGTGAATGTACAATGTATATCTTTACAATAAGTATTACCGGTAAAGTAGTACCTACTAATGATAGTTGTGTCATAGGTTCAGAATATTCACCCTTCTACCCTTCTTAGTTTGTATCTACATTTACTGAAATACGACGCATACGGACTAATTTTTAATATTTTGGGAGAGTGGAGGATACCGCTGACATTTGCTTAATCTAAATTAAACGACGGTTATTTTCATTTCGGTGCAAATGATTTTGCCCATTTTTTAAATATTTTTCCTTCCACCCGTGATTTCCAAATATACATGATATAAATAAATACACATTCGTTTTCACGAAATAAGTCTTAAGTAGGTACATACCTAGTAGTAACAATGATTTGAAGATGATGAATTTCTGAACCTACCGCTTAAAAAATAGGACACTGACGCGGGTGCAATGTTTTTTTGTAAATATTTAATTTAATAATTGATAGCAATAAGCTCAGAATATCTCGTCGTTTGTAAGTCAAAGATGGGTACTTAAATTAGGTAATTTTGTGAGTTTTGCGACTCAGAGTATAAAGTCAGCAGCAGAAATATCTAAGCGGGCGAGGTGTTCAAAATTACCTAAACACGCTCTTAGTCACTTAAAAATAAACTTCTTCTTCTTCTTCCTCGCGTTATCCCGGCATTTTGCCACGGCTCACATAGGAGCCTGAGGTCCGCTTGACAACTAATCCCCTGATTTGACGTAGGGTAGTTTTTACGAAAGCGACTGCCATCTGACCTTCCAACCCAGAGGGGAAACTAGGCCTTATTGGGATTAGTCCGGTTTCCTCACGATGTTCACCGAAAAGCGACTATAGTAAATATCAAATGATATTTCGTACATAAGTTCCGAAAAACTCATTGGTACGAGCCGGGGTTTGAACCCGCGACCTCCGGATTGCAAGTCGCACGCTCTTAGGGCGATTGTGCACTACAATGAATTTTATTGTCCGGCAGTCCGATATGGCATGAAAAAAACGGATGATTGGCTTGTGCACTTGTCCGTCTTTTTACTCGCAGGTGCGGCGCAGTGGCATGAAACACACACCCCCCCCTAGCCCGCCCCCGCCCGGCCAAGTCATGAATAATACTTATTCCAGACGCAGTGCACAAGCATAAACACGTTTTTCATAGCTGTCATCTCGGACCGTAAAAACACGGTCCGGAATGGGCAAAAGTAAAATGTCGGACGGTAAAATTACGTCTAGTGCACAAGCTACTATATACATTTAATGGCGTGCCATATCGGACCGTAAAAACTCGGACTGCCGGACAGTAAAATTCATTGTAGTGCACAATCGCCCTTACCGCCACCAGCGCTTTTTTTCTTAAAAATAAACTTATGTTTAGTTAATTTTGAATGCCCAGCCCGCTTCTGCTATAACTGTACAAACACTTGACATTTTATTTTCTTTTTAATTAGGTATTTACCCGCCGTGTACATATACCTAAGCTTAGTACCTACGAGTCATCTTTCGTATTTAAATTATTATACTGACATGATTACAATATATTTTTAGATTTCTAAATATTAATATCTACGTTTCCAAAAGCAGGTTCTTACAAAATTTGCTATTGAATTAATATTGATGTATACGGGACGGGCAAGGCATACCTACGAAAGGTTAAACATTATTTTATGATTTACCGTAAAACCTCCAAACTAAACTTAATCCATTCTTCTCTATTTTTTGTTGAAACATGGGCAATTATTTAGAAATACCACTTTTTTCCTAATAATTCCAAGATTCCAACTCAAACTGAAATAGTTTGTTTAGCTCAACAGTTATGTCTTAAGTGAAATAGACTAGGTTTGAGGTTTTACGGGTTTTTGTTGGTTAAAAGTTTCAATATGTAGGTAAGTAATTAGTACGACGTTATTTAAAACTTATTCTCTCATTGTATGACTATAGTACTTAATTATATCCTGACCCGACCTGAGGCAGTAAGGAGTCAGCTCAAAGGGTCATTTCCAGGTTAAAGATTATTATAACTAATATTTTACTTGATAGCACCATTAATGTAAGTAAATAAGTGCCTTTATTAGAGCTAGCGGTGTAAATATATACATATAGGTATTTATGATAATTTAGATCCATTTATGGATACGACCATTTACAAATTAAATCGGTTTGCACGTGACTAATTTGTTTTCTTTTCTTTTCTCCTTTTATAGATTAAATAAATTCCATATAGATACAGACCTGGGTAAGTACTTTTTTGACCGCCTGTCATCATCATCAACTGTTTATTATGTATACGACCCATTGCTAGGCACAAGGCTCTTCTCGTAAGATAGTTTGGGGTGATTTCGGCTATATTCTCACGCTAGTCAAATGTGAATTTGGAACGTAAACCTTCAAATTTCTTTATATTAAACATACGTACGAGTATATATCAACAAGTTTATAATCTCGCTCTGTTTTCCTTCACCAAAGCAACTGGCTAAAAAAGATATATACTTATTTCATACGTAAGTTCCGAGAAACACAATGGTACGAGCCAATTTGTATTGTAAGTATTGTTTTTATACTTTATATTTCATGTTTTTTTTTTATTTATATAGTGAGCGAAGTTGGCATCATTGGCAAGACATATCCGACTCGGGGCACTAATGTTAGGATAACAAAAATATTTGCTTAGTGAAATTACATTTAATAACTAGCCATCTAGAATAAATAACTTAATGCATACACATATGCCACAAAATGCACATACAAAGGTTTTATCATCGAAACTCTAATTCCAGCGAATGAAAATAATCTCGAGCGTTTTTAATTGATTCGCGGCGGGCAGCGGCGCGGGCGCAGCGCGCACGACACTCGACCCGCTGAATCGGCTTTACAGGCGAAAACAATAACCCACACGAATTACCAATTAAATCCTTGCTTTGTTTCGAATTTAAAGCACCTAATCCGAAATTTTACTGAATTAATAACAAATTTTACGACGGCAGAAAGCGCGGGAGCAAAAAACATGGCGGCTGTAAAGTGACATCCGACGCTCTGACGTAATTAAACCGCCGGCGGCTTTGCGCAGGCGCGGGCGCGGCTCCGTCCGCCGTAAAACCAACGCGAATAAAATCAAATAAGAATTTGTAAGCATTCGACCTGTATATATTCGAGCACGCAGGTAAACCTCGAATCAATCGACTAGAATAAAGGAATGTTGATTTTTAAAAGAAATGATTTTCCCGATAAATATTGAATGAATGATATTTACTGCTATAAAATGATTAAGGATTTATTAAATTATGTATTTGTATTTATTTCAATCAAACGTACCTACTCGGGTATATCGTGAGTACTAAATAGAACATTTACGTTTGTTAGTTAAATGTTAGATCACATTTAAAAAAAATTGCTAAATAAGTATAATAAACGAGGAGTAAGTTTGTATGGAGAAATGACCACTCCCGTTGGCTCTTAAGATTTAAATTAAAATTTGTTGTTTTTCTTTTAATAAATAAAATCTTCTAAAGTACGACTAAGCAGTTTATCATTATCAATTGCTAGGTTTATAACCACGCATATAGATATATGATATAATCACAGCACCCTATCAATTGCTACTTACACGAGTTTACTGAGAATCATAATTAATATGAAGTATGAACACTGCAGAGACATGACAAAATATTTCGGAAAAACGGAGAATTTCACCATGACATAACATACATACATAATAAAAAAAAAGTCGGCCATTTTGATTTTTTTTAATGTACTTTGTTTTGTCTCGGGACCCTCTATGATATTTGGTGGCGCACCCGCCCCCCACCTATCACGCATCGTTTAAAAGTTGCCATACAAACAAATAATTGACCAGGTTCGAATCCCGGTTATGTATGATAGATTATAAAAAATTCCATTATTAGGTATTAAATCTAAAATCGAAGCCATGGTTCCTAAGAACAGATTTCGCTATCTCTCATAGTTTCTGACTTCTCCATACTGACCCATTTGGATTGATCACCCTGTATAATGTTTGTTAAAGTACCCGTTTGGGTTGATGCCATAGTAACACGACATTTAGGTATAGATATAATATTATAGATCAGTTGACATTATATAATATAAATAAAAAAAGGAATACGTATTATGCACAAACAAATACGTTCGTAGGTCACAGACAAAAATCAATTAAGACGAAACAGGAGCTGAGTTTTAAATATTTTAGGTAAATATACCCGTCTCGCTAACGGAAGCGGCACCTAAAAGTAGTGCGATAAGGACAAGGCGAAAAATCCTGCGTAAAAATCTCAAAAATCGAGGTTTCGTACTCCTCTGTTTCCTCCTCCAAAACTTAACCAATCGTAACAAATTTGGAAATCTAAATGATTATGAAATTATCTGTGTCGGACCGTTTTGCTTTTTTGGCTAATTGATATCAGTTTTGAAAGCCACGCCTCTCATTGCGGCATAGTCAATTAGGCCATTTTGGCCATTTTTGAAGGGCTCTAGCGCCTTAAAAAACAAAAATATCAAAAAAAGCAAAACGGTCCGACACAGATATTGACAATATTAATCTGTGTTGAAAAAATCATTGCTCTAGCTTCAAAAACCACAGAGGAAAACGAGGAGTAAGTTTGTATGGAGAAATGACCACTCCCGTTGGCTCTTAAGATTTAAATTAAAATTTGTTGTTTTTCTTTTAATAAATAAAATCTTCTAAAGTACGACTAAGCAGTTTATCATTATCAATTGCTAGGTTTATAACCACGCATATAGATATATGATATAATCACAGCACCCTATCAATTGCTACTTACACGAGTTTACTGAGAATCATGATTACCTACCTACCTACCTTATCTCCAATCTCCGCCGAGTAATTTACTGTCTTACACCGGATTACGCGATTATTGTTGTTAAGTGCTTGTCCGATCCGATCCGAGCGTGATTAATTACTTGTGAGTAATTACCTACAGATTTCATATGGACACGCACACCTGACTAATATTGATTGCAAATAATTCGTAATGAGAAAATAAAATTCAATTTTTTTTTCTCCAGCACAATGGCGATAATTTCGCTTTTCACTAATAGCTAAAATAACCAGCAAAATGCATACATTGCCAATGTCAAAGAAGAGTTTTTATGTTACTTCAGTTGTCCACTACCTACATGTAGTCTAAACGTGGTTTAATTTTATTTAGCATTTATGTATTTAAATATTCATGTTTCGGTACTTTAATTTAATAAAAAAAAAAGCAACGCAGAAATCTGTACACAATTCTGTAAAAGTGTTTATAACTACTTGTACTTAAAACTCTTACCTAGCTAAGGAAGAGCAGTGTCTCCCAACACAGGCAACAATTTGCTTACCGGGAGGCATCATCCCTTAGACTTAGATCATAAACCTTGTGCGTTTTATGAAATAAAGTATTTTGTATAAGTATTTGTATTTGTATTTTGTATTTGAACGAAGCCCTTCTTGTCTGATATATCCTTTTTGTTGTCACACGCAACACAAGTGGAGCCTCACGGAGCTGCGTTAACTATGACTCCATGGCCGCGGACGCCACTTCGTCATCTGTTACCTACTTCAACGGTAGTATTACTAGTATATTCGTAATTCTAGTAAACCACCTTATCAACATCTCAAGTGTTGTGGCTGATAGAATATGACACAACCAGTGGCCAGACGACCCCTGTGCCCTGTCGACCGACAGCTGAGGTCCAAAGGCGCCACCCGCGGTCCGTTGCGTCTGGGCGGGGCGGCTCGGGTTACAAAGCGCCCGCGCAGCCTTGACAACGTCTATGATACTGGTGTGCGTACGAAAATATACTTTTAAAAATGTATAAAAATTATATCTGTTCTACAGCTGCATCAAACAAAGCTTACATTTTCATGAAGTATAATTTTGGTGTTTTGGTGTTTAATATAAATGTGAAGAAAAATCTATTCTATTACTTACACATACATACTTATATTTAGAGAAAATTGTACTTAGGATTGACGAAACCGGTTCAAGAATATGATTTGTTTGTTTTTATAGGAGTTATTCACGGCCGGCAATTGAACCCGGTAAAATTTCTCAAATACAATGAACTTGTGTGCCGTTGATGAGTCCTAAGTTTACTTAATTACATCTACCTATTTCGAAAAAAAAATTACATAGCAGTCGAGAATGAACTGCTGAAAAAAAAACCCTAATGGGTAAGAGATAATCTACTTCATACTTTTGAATCGCCATGCTACCTATAAACTACTGAATACCATAACTTTCAAGTTTATAAAATAGTAAGAGGTAAAAAGTTGCCTGAAATTTCCTGAACTGGAGGTCTTCGATAACTTTTAAAATCTTTTCCTTGGGATTCTATTCATAATGATCACATTGATCGTGAGCGAACTGCTGACAGTGCCCACTATAGACAATTAGCCTAGTGTTGACCTGTGACGGGGCGCCATGTGACGCAGCCGAGTGACCCAGGGCGGGGCGCGTCGCGTTACAAAGCGCGCCGCGCCGGCGCATTCCTCACGCCTGCGTTATACGACACACGCGCAGACGCTGCGACAAAAAATCGCACGACACTGGGGGCCCGAATCGGATTTTGAAATAGACATCTATTAGACATCACCAAGATACGATAACGATATGTTTAAGATCTAACCTGTCAAATTTGACATTTGCGCGATTCTGGAGATACTGCTGAACGATTTCCACAGGATATGACTTAGAGATCCAATTCACATCTAATAGATATCTTACTCTATCTAACGTAAAAGTGACATTGGTTGCCCGAATTGCGCTGCAAAAGAGAACTAGTTGATATCTAAACTATAACGTATCTAGAATGGATCTAGTACGTGTCGTCTCTTGTGAATATCTTGAAGTTCGAATACGGCAGTGGGTTAAACAGCGGATTGTTAGGATGATCATATATAATTCAGCTTCGAGATATTGTGATCAACAAAATGAAATTCTCGTAAAGTTCTAAAAGTTTATTGATTCTCAAGAAATATTTTCATTGTGAGCTTTCGAAAAGTATCGATAAAAAAAAAATATTAGATGTATTTTGCAGCTGCATTGCTATAGATAGGTACCCATATGAACCTATTTCGAATTTGGTAACCTCCACCCAAACCATATTTTTAGTGTTATTCTATGAAAAAAAAAGGTAGTAGTCTGTCCGCTTTTCTAAGATCAAGTACACCACAGTAAATGTATATGGCGAACTTGATCTTAGAAATGGGACAGGCTATACTTAAATGCATTTTAATAGAATTAAAAGTAAAAATAGTGGAATCACTTTCGAGAACTTTGAAAAAACCCTAAACACGTAAAACTGCTCGTATTTTTTTTTTTATCTTATCTGAGGTCAATATGCTAACCTCCGAATATTAAACAGTTATATTATAAGACTAGGAATCTGTAATATTATAGCCCTTTAATGACGCCTATTATGCAGTTATTTAGACATAAGTACATAGTGTGGCGTGGTATGACTCGTAAATATAAGTACTTATATTTTTTTGTATTACTATTGTCTAAAATATCTTTTGGCTTTCGAGAGGTCACACTAGCGTCTTTTGAGCGTCCTACTACCTAATGAGCTACCTACTATATTTTTCTAAGATCCCACGATCAAATCCTGATCAACTGCGGCCCAGCGAGTAATCGGGAACATACATAAAAATCCTGAACAAATTGAAAACCTCCTTCAAAATTTCCAGTCGATTAAAAAAGACTTCAAGAGGAATTAAACGTAAAGTTGTAAGTACCTACTTAGGTATATTTTCATGGGGGTTCAATTTTAAGTAGGTATATTATATTTTATGAAATAATGCCTCAATTAATTAGATACTATACAATTTACAGCCTTCAGCTCTAATGACCCTAATGTTACAAATTTTGCACAATATTTATAAAATGTAATAGAACTAAATATGACATTGAAAAAATCCCAAGCTAATTAATGATAAAGATAAACAACACGTTTGGTAGGGCATAGGGCCAAATAATAATTAATTCCGGGAAGTTCTCTATTACGGAATAGTCCGATAAACACAAATAGTTTTGTTGTTAAATGGTTTATCATTGTAAGCACCTTTAACGGAATTGTACTAAATTTTATAACTGTGATACGAAGTTCTAAATTAATCAAAGGAAAATGTTATTATACATATTATAGGTATCAATGATTTTTACTTATACAATAATAATTTATTTTAAATTCAATGATAATTATGACAAATTGATTATAATCTGTATATTAATTGATCTGTCTCTGTTAAGAATATTTTTATTTAAAAGAATTTAATCATCAAAAATGTAAAATTATAAAAAAAAAAAACAGAATAAGCAACAACAAAAACATGGCGCTAGTGCAGAGTGGAGGTAGACGGGTTAGGTAGGCTGTACCGTCATTGAGACCGAAGTAATGTTGGATGGCTTTGAATTTGTGCCGTGTCCCACGGATACACATGCTGGTGGCTCGTATTATCGAAATTATAATTTTTGATCTTAGCCAGCCCGTTACTACACTAAGGGATCTGTCCCAACGGTCAGCGATGGCTTCACCGAGATGTTTGATGAAGGTGGACATTTGCGGAGCGAAGACTCCATCTACGGATGTGACAAGGGGTGTGCTGTCTTTTTATGTAACATACGAGCACAAAATGCCGTGTCTTACAGCTACATGTTATTACTATTTTAATATTATTATAGGCCGGTAGCTTGAACATGTCATGCTCGCTTAAAAGTCTTTGCTTACGGTGGCGTCGTTGATCGGGTCGCCACTTTCCCGAATGAAGGTTGAGGGAGGCGATGGCTGAGATACGCATCATACTCGTGAACGGGTGCTGTTTGTGGAGACTGGTCTGTTTAAGCTAACACAAGCTATTATACTTAGTAACTTTATTTTTATTAATTAATTACAGTGAGACGCCTCATTCTGCTCTCGTATGTTTCTTTTCTCTTAATGAATGTATTAGGATATTGACTCTTGGAGACCCTATACATCACTAAGGATAACTTGATAAACTATATAATCTTATAGTTCTGACACCTAGAGACATTTACACCTCTAAATATTATAGATTTATTTTTTGTGTTTTGTATCTGTATTTTTTATGTAATTCGACATTAAGAGACCATATACATCTCTTAGTAATTGTAATACGTTAGATTGAATTGTTAGTTTTATTTTATAAAATTGTTGATGTTATTATTTTTGCTTGTATGTAAATTCAATGATGACGTGTAAAAGTGCCCTTGTGGCCTATTTGCTGAATAAATGTTGATGTTGATGTTGATGATGTTGATGTTGATGTTGATGTTGAAAGTTGCGTGACGCTTTTCACAGGCGTTCGAGTATTTTCTTTTTTTCTCTTCCTCGGCGGATTTTAGGACGGATGCTACGGGACGTGAGATATAAGAAGGAGCGTCGGTGTCTACGACACGGATATCAAATAACGCCTCCCTCTGTGCATCCCAGACGCCGCGGCAGCAGAGATCCCCGCGAAGTCCACCGTCGCCTTCGGTGATGATGGCCTATGGGTTCTTTGACCACGTTCCCCCAAGCGTGCTGACATAGCTGGGTCAAAAAGATCACTGTGTTATGTCTTTCCTGTAGACATACACAAGAGTTAAGGGCTATAAAGGTTAATTTTCTTATTTAACCCTTATCGACGTGAAAAGGTCCTCCTTTTATTTAGAGAACTATGATAAAATCATTGCTTACATGCCCACAAGCTGTTAACTATTGCCCACAGGAGAGAAAACAAGTGTGTTCGCGCGAACAGTACATTTTTCTCTCCTGTGGGCAATAGTTAACAGCTTGTGGGCATGTAAGCAATGATTTTATCATAGTTCTCTAAATAAAAGGAGGACCTTTTCACGTGGATAAGGGTTAAATAAGAAAATTAACCTTTATAGCCCTTAACTCTTGTGTATGTCTACAGGAAAGACATAACACAGTGATCTTTTTGACCCAGCTCACAAAACAGATCTCTAATTTCGTTGTGGCGACGTGTTATTAAACCACCCGTTTTGCAGCAGAGGGCGTGGTCGACGTTGAAGGCATCATTGCCGCAGCCATCACATGGTTTGGGCATGGAGACAGGTGTTCTGTGGTATCGCAGTGCCAGTGCGTCCCTAAATTCTAGTGGCGACAAGTCAAGATGGTCTTTCCTTGTTGGTATGACTGAGAGCCAAATGGAAGATATTGTTTTAGTTTTCGTGAAAATTGAACGCTCGATTGCACGTTTTTTTGTAGGAGAAAGTTTTTCTAGAATAGATTCCATTAGGTCATCGTCTTGAGAATCCTTCTTTTTCATGCATTCTTTTCTAGCTTCTCTGAGGGTTGTGTGATGTTGAGTGAGGTCCACAGATTTATTTTCAATTAAGGCGGATGATAGGGTTATGCAACCTTTTTTGGAGCTGTCATAATTTATGTTAGTTATTTTAGAAAGTGCAGGGATAGCTAGACCACCTTTGTGAACTGGTAATGAGAATAAATCGGCTTCTAGCGGTGATACGTCGCCTCCTAGTAGGTTTGGTAGAAAGCTGGTGCGTAGTTTGTTTGTAAGAGGTTCAAAGGATTGATTAGCGTTTTCTAAAACTCTTAATAGGAATTACCATTTGAATTGGGCTGCTTTAGTGAGAACAATATAGACTCAACGACGACCCGGAATAGATATAGGTACCTAACCGGAGAAAATTGATTAGGAGAGCCGACCATGGCCGACCCGAATTAAGAGATGTGATAAGGCCAGAAGAAGAAAAATAAAAAACCGGGCAAGTGCGAGTTGGACTCGCGCACGAAGGGTTCCGTACCATAATGCAAAAAAAAAAAACAAAAAAAAACGGTCTCCCATCCAAGTACTGACCACTCCCGACGTTGCTTAACTTTGGTCAAAAATCACGTTTGTTGTATGGGAGCCCCATTTAAATCTTTATTTTATTCTGTTTTTAGTATTTGTTGTTATAGCGGCAACAGAAATACATCAAAGGACGGACGGACGGACGGACGGACGGACGGACGGACGGACGGACGGACGGACGGACGGACGGACGGACGGACGGACGGACGGACGGACGGACGGACGGACAGCGAAGTCTTAGTAATAGGGTCCCGTTTTACCCTTTGGGTACGGAACCCTAAAAACAAACACAAAACTTAAATAACTTAATTGTATTTCTTTTAAAAAAAATAAGGGAACCGCCTTCATAAACCAACCCACTGAAAAGCATTAAATAATTTTTAAATACCCCACCCCTATCCTTATCCATTCCTTATCCCGTCCTAAAGCAAAATTCTGCCTAAAAGTAATTAATACCTAATAATAAGCAAATTAATAACCATCCGGGTAATTACTTAGTTTTTGAAGGCGGTGCCAAACCAACAAAAACATTCTTTGCTGCCAAACAGAAAAAATAGGAGTAGTTAGTAGTGCAAGAACTAAATTAATGAGTAAACTATGTATGTCTTTTTTATGCAAGTACTTAAGTGGAGCGTTCTTCGTTTCTAAAATTTTGGTTCTATTACATTTTGGTTTGGCACCGCCTTCAAAAACTAAGTAATTACCCGGATGGTTATTAATTTGCTTATTATTAGGTATTAATTACTTTTAGGCAGAATTTTGCTTTAGGACGGGATAAGGAATGGATAAGGATAGGGGTGGGGTATATAAAAAATATTTAATGCTTTTCAGTGGGTTGGTTTATGATAGCGGTTCCCTTTTTTTTTAAAAGAAATTAAAGTAAGTTATTTTGGTTTTGTTATTGTTTTTTATTTGTGTTTATTTTATTTTTAATTTTTTACTTTTTATTTATTTTTTATTTTTTACTTTTTAGTGACAGGTACTTTATTTATTTTAGGTTTTGAGCTTGAACCCGACTGAATACTTTTCTGAAAACGGCTTCAAAATCAGTTTAGCCAAACGTGAGATAATCGCGTACAAACATACAGACATACATACAAACCAAAGAGAATAGATAGTATAGAGGGGTCCTGTCATAGTAAATTTTGTTGTCACAGTAAATTTACTGCCATCTATCGACACACGACTAAAACTAAAAATGAAAACGTATAAAATTATCAAAAATATGTATATATATGGATAAATGATTTTATTATTTTTATATCATTATGACACATGTTCATTCACTGATATCTACGTGTTAAATTTATTAAATATGAAACGGTGTCGTCACGCCATCTAGCCGAACATAGGCCAAAGGTGTGTGCGCCATCTAGACTGACTTTTTCTTGATTTCCGAGGCACGTTTTTTCCTTAGACTTTATTCATCTTATACGAAGTTACATATGTCTTTGATACAAACATACAGGTCAAACTGAGAACCTCCTATGTTTTTGAAGGCGATTAGAAAAAAGTGAATTGATCCACCTAGAGGAAACCTGCAACATAGGCACACGACGACGAGTCGGTTAACCAAAACAGTAGGTGCCTATCTTGTACCAAACCTGAGTTCCACTAGGTGCAGCCAGCCAGGGTTCAGCATCAGCTCTATCTTGGGTACTGCTCTCCCAAGCACTCTTCAAGATGTGACGGATGACCAAAATAGCGTGGGCCTATGTTGCACCAAACCTGAGTTCCACAAGGTACAGCCAGGGTTCAGCATCAGCTCTATCTTGGGTACTGCTCTCCCAAGTGCTCATCAAGACGTCTTGGATGACCAAAACAGCGTGTGTCTATGTTTCACCAAACCTGAGTTCCACTAGATACATCCAGGGTTCAGCATCAGCTCTATTTTCGGTACTGCTCTCCCAAGTGCTCATCAAGACGCGTTGGATGACCAAAACAGCGTGTGTCTATGTTGTACCAAACCTGAGTTGCACTAGGTACAGCCAGGGTTCAGCATCAGCTCTATCTTGGGTACTGCTCTCCCAAGCACTCTTCAAGATGTGACGGATGACCAAAATAGCGTGGGCCTATGTTGCACCAAACCTGAGTTCCAGTAGGTACAGCCAGGGTTCAGCATCAGCTCTATCTTGGGTACTGCTCTCCCAAGTGCTCATCAAGACGTCTTGGATGACCAAAACAGCGTGTGTCTATGTTGCACCAAACCTGAAATCCACTAGGTACAGCCAGGGTTCAGCATCAGCTCTATCTTCGGTACTGCTCTCCCAAGTGCTCATCAAGACGTGTTGGATGACCGAAACAGCGTGTGCCTATGTTGCACCAAACCTGAGTTCCACTAGGTACAGCCAGGGTTCAGCATCAGCTCTATCTTCAGTACTGCTCTCCCAAGTGCTCATCAAGACGTCTTGGATGACCAAAACAGCGTGTGTCTATCTTGCACCAAACCTGAGTTCCACTTGGTACAGCCAGGGTTCAGCATCAGCTCAATCTTTGGTACTGCTCTCCCAAGTGCTCATCAAGACGTGTTGGATGACCAAAACAGCGTGTGCCTATGTTGCACCAAACCTGAGTTCCACTAGGTACAGCCAGGGTTCAGTATCAGCTCAATCTTTGGTACTGCTCTCCCAAGTGCTCATCAAGACATCTTGCATGACCAAAACAGCGTGTTCCTATGTTGCACCAAACCAGAGTTCCACTCTGTACAGCCAGGGTTCAGCATCAGGTCAGCTCTATGTATACTAAAACCTTCTCCAGAATATTACAAACACTTTGCTGAAAACCGCATCAAAATCGGTTTAGCCAAACGCGAGATAATCGCAGACAAACATACATACATACAAACATACGGGTCAAACTGAAAACCTCCTTTTTTTTTAAGGCGGTTAAAAAGAATAATTGGATTGTGATTTAATTAATAATTAGGTATGTAGACATTTTTTTTTGTTATCTTCTGTCTATTTTATATCTGTACCTATTATCTAATAGTATATTTTAAGTGTTTAGTTGTATACTTACCGTGTAAGCGTTTTGTCTCATAAAAAACTTTACCTATTGCAAAATTTGCATTGCTTGGTAATTTCATATTAGGACGTTCTCTTAAATATAGCTAGCGACTACAGCTTTTTAAATTTTATAAGTGTATTCTTAACCAAGAAATCCAAGAATTTTTCTCATTATTTTATTATATTATTTAGCTAATACATTACCAGTCCATTTTCCATTTAATTTTCATGATTATTCTAACATAATATCTCAAACCGGCAAAGCCATCTAGCGGCGAGTAGATACACTACGAAAGAAAAAGGAAGGTCATGAACCTAAGTTTGCACGTTGTTTAAGCGTTTCATCTGTTGACCGCTAGATGTCGCTACGCGGTGCATATCCTTTAATATTATTTGATATTATCAAAGAGAATAGAGTCTTCAAATTGTCTTTGATATTATTTACATAAAGGAAAAAATACAATAAAATAACAAATGATTAATAATTTCCCTCGTATTAGCCAGGTCATTATTTACAAATAACCTTTTATCCTTCAGTTCTAATCCACTGGAATTTTGATGAGTAAAATATACCTAAACAATCATTAAACAATAAGATATGGACTAGGTGTAGTGACCGGGCTAGGCGACACCGGCTGATTGAGTGATACTGTATCTCAATTAAGCGACTGATAAATTGATAGAAAGCCTTCTTGCACACGGCACTAGTGCCGTGTGATTGATATTTAAGGAGAAGTATTTACCTACTGTCATTTGTTTCATGAAATTTTCAGCAGAATTGTGAGACTGGGTAGGTACCTAACGTAGGAATTGATCGAATCAGACAGACTCACCTAGTTACATAATAACTATAAAGATAAAATGAAAGCCAAAATGGCATCAAATTTTTTATTGTAGAGTACAAACTACAAGTACTTATTGCAACATATCTTTAATTTTTTTGATAATTTTGGACCATAAAAACAGCTTTGAATAACATTTATGGTTAAGGGTCACAACTTAGTACCTACTTTACCTACTAAAATTTTCTTGACGTGTTACTTATTGTACGCCTTCCAATACCCAACATTGCTCATCAGCGTGTATCATCAATATCATCATCGTTCGTCTATTAGATAGGTACCACAACACCCACCTGGCTTCATTGTGTTTTGGGAATACCCCCAACGGTGCGATTTCTTGACGTTCAAGTTCGGTTGTAGAAGAAGGGCTTACATACAGATCTAGTGCATAATTATTTTCCATCGTATTTTCACGGAAACGTACGAACATGTCTTGCTATTTCGGTACAAAAAGTACTGATGTTGACTGAAATAGCACGACAAGTACGAACGTTTCCGAGAAAATACGATGGAAAACAATTACTTATGCACTACATCTGTATCGTTTATGAGTTTTATGACACTACCAAAAGGAAAAGTATGTTGTAACTATCACCGTCTTCCACTTAAGGCGATGTTTGCACACGGCTCCAATCCCCCTATCGTAAGCTTTAATATCAATTAATACCATTGATAGGCGCAAGTTCGGTAGTCAAGCGAGTGCACATCGTCAATGTCTTTGTCTCCATGCCTATCTTGTATGAACGCAGAAATCAAAGATAGCATGCCGGGTGCAAAGGTGTTTTATGCTACACTCGTCACTCGTGGCAAATAAGCATGGCCGTTCTTGTAAGCGATTACCGTAGTCTATGGTTTTACTTGCGTTTTAATGACCCTTAAAAATCTGTATAGTTTATCATATACCTACCTACTCAAATCTTTAAACTGTAACACTTAACTCGAAAGCATCTCGGTCTCGTCAGGCAAGTGCAACAGCAGCAGCGTTGGAAGCACCTACATATAAAAAATATAGCTATTACTTACCTTACTTTGCTTATATCTACATCACACTGGTAATTAATTAAGAATTATTTACGGAATATAAATGTACACAACTACACAGGTGGGCTAGCCACTTGTTTATTTAAAATATATTTACTGCATAGTAATTAAATATAGGTACCTATATTACCTACAACAATCAGTGGACTTTGTACCTGTCCTGTCGCAACAGAAAAACTAGGCAAGCAGAAACATAATTGTCCTACAAACATTCCAAACAATACCGTCAGGTTAAAAGTCCAATGAACACTCTTGGTCTTGGAATAAAGACCTATTCTTTATTCGTCGAAGAAAAAAGACTATGAATAACTAGAAACATCAAAACACAAACAAACATTTTACCGCCGAAAAGAAAGAAATAAAAGTATGAAAACGGATTATATCGCGTATAAAAAATGTATCATACATCCCGACGTTTCGAACCCTTTACAGCGAAAAGAAAGAATCAAACATGGGGTGGTAGGTAGGTGTAGTTACCTACCCTTACCAAATCCATAGCAAAGCAACGTGTATAATAAGACACTGGTGTAAGAATACAAAATCAACAGTATCATCGAAACTATCTGCAAACGAAGCCATAAATTTTGCACACGCTTTAGCCGTCTTCGATATGTTGATGTAGCACAATCGATCGCTACAGTTTGCGCGCGCGCATACACAGCGCGCAGACCTCTATCGTCAGCACTTGAGGGCCTCGAACAGCGAGGCTCCGGGTGGAAGAACTTTGCGAGGCCCCTGACATTCTTCTACGTAACAAACTGCTCAAGTTGATGCGGAGAGCGAGGCCCTGGGGCGCCTACCCTGGGCGCCATCCTCTCGAGCCTCGAGACATGTGACCCCAGACAAATGCAGGTAAGAGCACCCAACGGCAGAACTAGACTACCATGGAAGTAGAGCAGTTACATGGTAGTCCACTTCTCACTATTAACTTATGTCAAAAATGTGTGTTATAAATATTTGTGTTACTCAATCAAAGTGATCTCAAAATGCCATTCTGGGGGTTGTGGCAAGTGGTTATTATGGTATGTCGAATTTCTCCCAAATAAATTTGGCGCTTCGGCCGAGAGCGTGCCGATTATTCGGTATTCGGCCAAAACACTACTTTTGGCTTCTCTATTTAGATAAACAACAAGATGGCCTAGTAAAAAAAAAACCTGGAACTTGAAGACATGCAATCGAAGCTCACCTTTGCGGTTATCTACTTACTTTCATTTGTTTGTCAAGTGTTCGCAGTGAAAAACTATGTTTTTTTTTTATTTACGACATAACCTATAAGTTAGGTAAATTTATTATTTTACGTAACCGAAATAACTTCGATTTCATAATTACTTTACTTACAAATGCATCGCATGCATAAACTGACTAATCGCCCTCATTAACTCAAAACGATGCCTGTTCATGAAATCAATGGTCAATAGTCATTGGATTACTTACTGCCTGATTTATTGGCTTTTGCATACAAAGATTACTGTACGTTTATGTGAATCGGTAAGAAGCAATAACATAGCAGCCACATAGGTGGCCACTGGGCACTGTGCAAGGTCACGTACGCTACGGTCAGCAGTAATGTATTTCAGCCTTTGGCCTTAGGAAGGCCAACCGCGGGCATTAGGCATGTTGATTTAAATCCAGATCTAGTCTAAACAATGAATTCAAGTCAGATAATTTTAACTGCAAATTATTATGTACATTTTAAAAGACAACGTGCCTCGAATAAACATGGAATTACCTCGCAAACGACTAAATATTTCGTACTCGACCAGTAAACTAAAAAAAAAAGAGCATAGGGGTTTGTTGACTACTGTGTTTTAACCCCTTAGAAACTTTTGTATTCAGCGTCTTAAAATGGGCATACTTAATTGTTCTCTAAGAAATCTTAACCCTTAGGTAACCTTGTAGCTGGCAGGTCCCACGTACACAGGGTCTACTGAACGGTTATCAGTACGTTCAGTACACCGCGTAGCTACCTATATATAAGGGTTACTCTCGTGTCCACTCGCATAATTAGCAGCAGGACAGCGCTATCTACACGGCAGAATACGACCAAATATAGGTAAGTGTCATCGAAACATTAGATAAATGCAAGCGATTTCCAAATATACGTGTTTATATCGGACAAACATTAGAAAAACTAATAAAAAACACATTAAGTACATTATTATGCTTTAGATACGATGATGATGATGAGAGTAATCAGATTACTTGTTAGATGTTTGATGATTACAGTTGCACTGAAACTGACTATACAGGTGCTAGTAGAACCTGCAGGTCGACCAAAGAGACAAACAATCCTGAAATGTGTTTCAATTTTCGCGAAACCATGAAAAACAACAATGTGGAATTTATGCACGAGAATGAGTTTTTTGTATGAATCATTTAAATGAGTTTTCCCAGAGCAATCACGGCTGGTACAATTATTATACTTAAAAAAATACTTAAATTAACTAGGGGGCATCAGCTTACTGCTCACTGATGATGTTGGACGGCGGTACTGTACACTTATGCTCTAATTAGTATGTGTCACTATGTGTCTTACTGTGGTTTTGTCACTTATTATGGTATTCAACAATAAGTGACAAAACACAACTAATTTAAAGTTCTTACTGAACAATTGAACATATACCCGTATTCCGCGACGAGAGCTGCCAAATGCCTTCACTATATTACCTCCGCGTGGCAAGAGGGAATGCCTGATTTACACACGAATTACTGACGTACGAAGTTACGAACGGTATTAGGTACCTGCCTATGATTGCCAGCAAATATACTCAAGAGCAATAAAATATACTCAAGATGCATGATTGGCTTCTCCTCTCACTAACCTAACACTAAAATAATCGAAAAGTTTCGTAACTTCCCTGTAAAAATTATTTATGATTAATTGGTAGGGTGCCCAATTAAACCAAACCAAGGGCACAAAATTTTGATAGGTAAGTAGGTATTTTGAATTTTTAGCTTTAGTTATTTCAACTGTAGTTAGTTTTAGTTTTATATTCGGCATTCGTGTTATTTAAATACCTAAGTTATTAAATTGTACGTATTTTTATTCAAATAAATGTAAAATTATGATTAGATAAACATAATTAAAACCACGTTAGATATATTACCTAAGCAATCGCAGCACTTTTAACTCAAGAAGCGCTTAGTGTATATTTAACGGTCATTGAATATTGATAGATTAGATAACAGTCGCTACCAACTGCATATACAATATCTACATAAACTTCACAGGGACTGACTAGTTTTGAACCTTATCTGGTCGCAATAAGGTTTAAGTGAGCCAGATATTTACGCGGACGATGGTACTCTAACCAAATGTCACATAGAGCCATCGCCCGCGCATTTAAAGTATGTCAAACCAGTAGCTGTAGGCATCTGTAGGTTATATCATCGCTTCCTTCTCTACTGATGACCGATTTGCACTGAGCGAACTTAGCAGTGCCGGTGGCTAATCTTGGAACTTTTTAAACTTGGATAAGTATTATTGAACTTTTGCTGATAGTCTTCCCTTTGCTCTCCCTGTATCAAAGTTGTTTTTTGAACTCTGTGATTAAACAATGCAACCTAATTGTGTTTGGGGTTATCAGAATTGTCACTATGAGTGTTAGTTGCCTGACTTGCCTGTGAAAGAAAAGTACAGGCAGCGATAAAAACTTGTCTCAAAAAAAAAATTTTTGACAACAAAACTTATTTTTGTAGTTAACATTAACATGCAACATAAATATGTACTTATGAAATATTTAGTATTTATGTTAGCTGTGATTCGACAGAGGCGCCGCAACGCCTATGAATATAATTAGTATTCATCGCTGTGCTCTATGTTATGTTTTTTATCGATACATGTGATGTCACCTACTATTTATTTACAATAGATTCGTAGTGGGTTTTTCGTGCGACGACACGCGGAGTTATGTTTGGTACCGTTTCAACATATTAATGCGAACAATCAGCGTATTAAACGATTTGTACCCACCTATCTTACAAAATTTAGGTCAGGACGACGAATTTTTGGTTCGAAATATTACAGTATTTTTTTTAATAGGTGTAGCTCTTGCAAACCAATAAGTAAATAAATATGAAATTACATTATTGAGCAAAACAACTAACTATTGAAATCATACGCGAATGACGCGCATAAAGAATTTCCTTATTGATTTTATAGTGTTATTTTTTCTTCATAAATATGAATCGTTCGAAAGATTAGCCCTGTAAAGGTCTTGTTCCGTATTCGTTACAACTTTCTATTTTTCGACACAGTAAGGTATTTAACATTAGATACGTATTGTTTTACGAGCAATTACTTCACTTTACACGTGTCTGTGTATTATGAAAGTGTATTTTTGTATATAGACAGTAGGTACTTTATATTCCAACAGACGAGCATGGTGCAAACTTGTAGCGACGTAGAGTTATAAAATATAATCAAAATAGAGTTTTGACTTAATTTACGATATGTATGTAACTATTGTAACTATGTACTTATGTAGCTATGCAAACAGTAAACACTATCGCTCATCTTAGGTAAAAAATGTAAAAATACACGATTATTTATTTCATTGTTAATTTGTTAGAAAAATACAATAGAATATTAAAACGAATCATCATATTAGTTTAGAAAAACTAATCTACTAGACTTATGTAAACATTATAATAAATCTGTCAGCTTAAATTATCATATTTATTATCATAAACGAAATAGGCAATTGAAGTAAAGGACTACATTAAATTAACATAAACATGACATAAATGATAAGAATTGGCTTTTATCTCTTGGCGATCTTATCACTACATACACTACGTTGCTAACTGCACACATATAGAATTCAATATATCTTGGATGACTCGCTCTCTAATTTGTTTCATACATGTTACGAGTGTCAGAGTTAGAATATTCTATTTTGAGTCTCTTACTTATTTCTTTTATTTATTTATTTATTTAGAAATTTAATTCAGGCAACAAGGCCCATATTACAAATACCTTACAGACTAACATACATATGTATTTTATAAACTTAAAACTAAACACTATTTAGTCGACAAAACGGCGTGGCTCCGTTGCATCGGCTGCTCTTGTGTCGGATTCGGCAGTTTGCCCCGGAACTAACATATTAACTAACATATTTAATATCATATTTTTTTTAACTTACATATTTAATTACACTTCATAATATCCTTGCTGACAGTTGTCGTCAATGAGCTTAACGGTTTTCCTCCTCAAATTTTCTTAGTACATAGGTACATTGGTGAAAAGGTTTTAGATTATTTCTAGACGATAGGATTATCCATCTGTTTCCATACAAATAGAGAATATAGTAAGTAATTAAGTAATTAAGTACCGGGAATATCACACAACTTTCAACACTGTCCCAAAGAGAGGTCAAAGGTCCGCTCGTGGGGTCAAAGACTCTTATTTGACATGTTACATCATAGACCCTAGATTTACCAGCTCAGACAATTATCCAGCTTGGCTAAAGTTGGTGCTCAGCACGTTTTGCAGTGCGGTAACTAAGAACTAGGTGAGTGACTGTGTCGCAAGCGCCGCTTGCCGCCGCCACCGCCAGACCGCGACCGCGCTCCGACGCTACAGCACGTCTGCTGACGCTACTAGAGCCTCACATTGACAATATCGATATAAATATCGCGAGTGTTTATTTACCGATCAAAATTTGAGGCAACGAACTTGCTTCAAGATTATTTAGTGAATTACTGACTGGATTTTTGGTGAGTTTTTTTAACTAAGGGTTTAAGTAGTTATTCTTTTAAGGATTTTGAAACTCTACTTGGTAAATTAAAAACGAAATCCTAATACTATTTTTGTTTTATGTGCCTAATAAGTGATCTGTTTTTTGTTTACATACAGGAGCCTATCTAAAAAATTAAATCTTGCATTAAAGTTCACGGTCAATAAAATTTAAAAAACTTAATTAGTTAGTCGTGCGCGTAACCTTGTGTTGTTTAATTAAGTAATACAAGTAATGTACAAGTAATACAATGTACAAGAAAAGAAAGAAAGAAAGAAAAATAAATTTATTCAGGACGCTTACAGTATTGCTTAAAACTAATACAACACTTTTATAAGTAAAAACATAAACGTCACTGAATAGGTCTCCCCTCAGCTTGATGACAAATTACCTTTCAGGTATCTTGACGCTGGTCTTCCGTGGAGACCTGTCCAAGCGATCGCGTCAGCACGTAAACTTAACTAATATTGGTTAAACTAAATTGAGATCAGAACAAAAATCACAAATAAATATTACTTCAATTTGACCTATTAAGAATAATATGATGTACTACTATGTAATACGTGTGTTTACGACTCGTTCATAACTTAATTTGCCGGATTTATGCATATAAAGTTATTACCCTTGTTCGACTGATTAGTTTCTAATTGCCTTATTGTTTACAATTACATACGGATGTTTGATATAGAAACTAGTAAAGTCATTAATGAAACTAGATTAAAAGATGTCAATTAGTGACAAGCTGCAGCTTTCTGAGGCAGAACGGGAATGTTGTTGGTAAACAGGTAACTGGAAGAATGCCAAGAGATCACTCCTTATCTTAGGCATTCCCTGTTACTTTTCGTAGAAAATTACTTCTACTTACACCGAGAAAACGCTGACCATATTTGTAGCAATTTAACGGTGCAACTTTTCTATCAAAACATTTTGATTACGGGCCAATTCTATAGATAAACATGTTTACTGAAAGACCGGAAAACGTCCCTGTTATCCCTTAAATACTTACATAGAGTTATATAGACCAAGAAAGGTCTGCAATCTGCAACGATTTTGATAGCATACTGATGCTTGAGCATGCTGATGTTTGCACCCGTATTTTTACACTTGACTGTATACCTACCTCTCAGATAAGTAGGTATAATATGTAGTAGGTACCTATTTTTAAAGTTTTTTCTGTGTAAATAAAAACAACATTTACAACAATACTACAGATTTTATTTTTTATTATTATTTTGTTTCTCTATAAATCTCGGTCTTTTGGTAGGCTTGCGTGGGGATACAGATCCAACACGTAGAGGCCCTTTGGAGAGCATTAATATCATGTACCACGCCTATTATTATTAACAGTCCGGCCGCCCATTGCCACATAGGGGCCTACTACAAAGGCATGCAAAATGGCATTTTCTACCAGTCAATCATATTAGGGCCAGTGTTGTGTTACGTACAATTGGTGCAAAGAGCAAAGTTTATTGCATTAGGTACCTATTATTCTTATATTTATGTCTACTATGTAGATGCAACAAACATTTTCGTAAGTGGGTGACCGCGGCACCACAACAAAACAAACGGCTTCCGCGCGTGCGCGTGCGCGTGCCCATGCGCAATCGACGCAACCAGCAAAGCCTCTTGCGCCGACGTTGCCCGGCGTGTTAGGTCACTGTCACCACTGTGCGAGCGTTATGGACATTATGTATGTATGTACGTATGTAAACACTTTATTGTACATAAGACAGGTTAAGATACAATTAAAAGAAAGTATACAATGTACAAAGGCGAACTTATCCCTATAAGGAATCTCTTCCATAATAATTCATTATAATTATAAGAGCTGCTATTCGTAACGAGTATTGAGCATCGATCGCCTCATTAGCTATTAGGCGACGTTAATTTGTTCTAGGAAAGGTTAACCTGAATCTCACTTGATAGTTGTGACACCAGGGTCTAAATGTATGGTTTGGGAGTCTATTCAGTCTTTCCTTATCTTTAAACAAGACTATAAGAACCTTCACACACCGAGGAGCAATAAGCCAACAAAATTTGACGTGCAAGTCTTGGCACACTCTGCAAAATGTAATGTGGATAGAACACAGACAGATATGCGGTACCTATTACCTAAAGAGCCACTGTTCAAGTAGGTACAACTCTGTAATTGGACTCAACCGCTCGCTGGACTTACCAATCACCAGATCTATTAGTGGTTTACTGTTGGGATTGGAAGTGTTGGGTGCACCAGGAGTGCACAGATTGTCAG
Organism: Cydia splendana; assembly: GCF_910591565.1. Classification (NCBI taxonomy): domain Eukaryota; kingdom Metazoa; phylum Arthropoda; class Insecta; order Lepidoptera; family Tortricidae; genus Cydia; species Cydia splendana. The sequence continues at coordinate 432,703 of NC_085977.1, forward strand.
CGGTGCATATCTCTGCAGCAAGTTTTACCATAAACGAGGTCTCAGTTGGAACAATGTATTGTGAACTAGCTGCATTTGCATGCGCGGACCGGTCCTCCGGCACGGCGGCCGGCATCGTAACTGTAGCTATGAAATAACTGCACTAATGGGAATGGGCCTAGTTCGGTTACAAACTACTGCCCAACGAGTATACGTAGGTACTTCTGCAACCTTTCCGGGTTCATGTAAGTAATAGTAAGTATAGGTTTGTTATATAGCCAAGACCAGTCGCGTTGGCCGAATCAGGATAGGACTTCAACATTATCATCAGGTTCGTTAGGTACCTAAGAGAATATGTTTTTTGATGTTTCAAAGAGGTTAGTTTATGAAATGTCGGCATAAAATATTGTTATCTTTATACATAGTTAGCAATGTTAGCGTTGTCGCAAATTAAAGAATGCTAAGGTCATAAAAAAGTAAGTTTATGTATGTTTACCACATCCTATGATAACACTACTAGTCGTAGGTATTTAAACGTATAACGTGACAATAGCGAGTAGCTGGAATGAACGTGTTACTCAAACAAACATTACTAAATTCATCTAACATAAGCTAACAGTAATAGATATCCTATAGTATAAAAGAGTCATATAGATATAGACGTATAAATAGAATAGAAGTCATATAGAACCCGTAAAAAAGTAAATTCATGAAATAACTCACTAGCCGCACTCCCACATAAACTTACGACTTGAGAAACAGGGGTGGCCCAATGTGAATTTCAGGATAAAAACAAATTATCCTGCGTTTTTAATCGGGCTTCAAAATTTCATTAAAATTTGTTCCATCGATTTGCAATCACATATTTTTTATATCACTTGACTAACTACAAAAACATGATGTGTAGCATAAGGGTTAACTGATTTATCCGCGGCGTGTCTATGTCTAATGTAATGCAAACTCGTGAACCGTTGCTAAATTTATGTCAAACACGCATTATTATCTCGATCCAACGCTGCGTGTAGCGTAGCCAGCAAGTGTTAGCGATAAGAGGCAGGATTGCTATCGCTTACTGAGTCTAAGTCTCGGTCAAACCATAGTAAATGCAATCATTGTTTAAAATACCCAAAAACGTCTGTTACAGATTATGAGGTCAAGGAGGTAAATGTTACGCTTACCTGTGTTTTAGATACATCGAATTATATTTGGCAAATATTTTCAATAGTATTTCGATTGCTATTTTCCTTTAGAAATTTAGACTTTAGTTTAATAGAGGATGGCCAAGGTTCTTGACGTGACTGGCTACACTATATAGAGATTAAGACGTGTGACGAATGGAAGGACCCTTTGGTCACATTTACCTACCTACTTTAGTATTGTGTTAGTGTTAATAGTGTTATTTTAAACGTCTAAATTCTATGAAATGATGACGTTTAAATAACACTTGCACATCTAGTGCTATAAAAATCGCCGCAGAGTTATCTTGGTCTGACTCTATAAGGAATATATTTTCGATTAATTGTTAAACTGCTGGTGCTCACGAAAGAACTCGACTCATAGCCGCGTGCGCAGCCTAAGGTAACACGCTACAAGAGGTGTAGCCACTTTAGTCATGTGTCTGTAATAGCAAGGACAAACGATTGTTCTACCGTGTATTGTTACCCATTAAGTAATGTGTAATTAGATCCATTGTGTTGTAGATATTTGGCAGAGCTAATCCTAATACAGAAATTAAATAACAGTTTTGAATGATTCACGGTTACTTTCACTAGACTTTTTAAATATCAACACAACTTTGACACCCACCCGCTATCTTCAGTTACCTGTGATCCTGTGAACAAGATGCATGTAACTGTGTCGAAATATCGGGAGGAGCAGGTGCAGTACCATAATGTATACGGCATACTTAATATTGGAATGATTCACACCCAATCCCAAAAATTTTTTAGCACATTAAGTTATCGAAGACAGATTTCCAATAATCAATCATCAAAAGTATACTTACAATTACCTATCTACTAATTAATCAATAAAATTGAATAGCAGCAAAATAGCAGCCTACAAAATAATTAGCGGCTCCTGATTACATTCAATTTGCGAACGTTTATCAAATGACACGATATGAGTATAGGTCATTGCTCGTCGGTCCAGTGGAGGGTCATCGAAAGAAAGGTGGAGGGTACCCGCTGGTTCAATGCGACCGAGGAGGCTACACGCATCGGCAAGGCACTAAATCGGCCAGGATGGAAAGCGCTACCACATATCTAGAGCAGCCATACTCTAAGTGTGTTCTGCGGAACCCTAGGGTTCCGCGACACCCCTGCAGGGGTTCCGCAAGAATTTAGAACACTATGCTTTGGTCGCCTCAAACACACTTCTAAAAACTATTGTTTTATTGTAGGGTTCCATCAAGTAATAATTTATTGTTAAATGAGAAAAAGACTAAATGTATTAAGTTTGTCACTAGTAGTAACGTAAGGCATGTGCAAACAAGTGTCATTGTGAAGGATGAGGAATTGGAATTAGTTGATAGTACAGTTTTTCTTGGTATAACTTTAGATTCTAAACTCCAGTGGGGTCCCCATATTGCTACTCTTTCGAATAGACTGAGCTCTGCAGCTTTTGCAGTGAGGAAAATCCGTCAGTTAACTGACGTGAAAACAGCTCGATTAGTATATTTTAGTTACTTCCATAGCATTATGGCATATGGTATATTTTACTGTGGGGCGGTGCTTCAGAGATAAATACCATTTTTGTTCTGCAGAAGCGGGCTATTCGAGCAATATACAAAATGAACCATAGAGACTCACTTAGAGATAAATTTAAGGAAATTGACATAATGACAGTGCACTGTCAATACATTTATGCGAATATTCTGTATGTACATAAAAATATTGTAAATTTTAGGAAAAATTGTGAAATTCATAATATTAATACTAGAAATAAACATAAGCTCGCAGTGCCCTTCACTCGGCTCCATAAAATTAAAAAATCATTCATGGGTAATTGTGTAAGATTCTATAATAAACTTCCAAACCATATTACTGAATTATCTATTAATAAATTTAAGAATTATGTAAAGCGTAAACTTATTTCTAAAGCTTATTATACCACACAAGACTACATGAATGATATTACAACGTGAGATTAATTGTTATTCGAAATGATTATTTATTTATTAGGTTTATTTGATTATTGATGAGGAAATGGATATTCCGATGTAATACTATCTACTTCTTTTGTTACTTATGCTTTTTTTTGACATTTAGATTTTATTCTAGAAATTCTAGACTAGTAATTTTTTATACAATCTTTTTAATGTTTGACGATCCTTTTGTGAAATTCTTAGTGTTAAATTTGATATGTATAATAATCCAATTTTATTATGGAATAATATTAACATCAATAAATTGCTCTGATAATTAGATTAAGATTAATTACGATTCATAAGAGCTTGTTGCTAGGCCTACATGAATAAAGTATATTTTTGATTTGATTGATTGATTTGAGTATTTCGCTTTTCAAAAGGGTTCCGTCAAAAAAAAGATTGAGAACCGCTGATCTAGAGCGACTAACGGGTGGTCCCGACCCTCGAACATGAGGATTGGACATAGAAGAAGAGGTATATTGACGACCTTGGATTGGATTAGACTACAAATCGCGATAACTCATCATCATCATCATCATCTCAGCCATAAGACGTCCACTGCTGAACATAGGCCTCCCCCTTGGACCTCCATACGTGCCGGTTGGAAGCGACCCGCATCCAGCGTCTTCCGGCGACCTTAACAAGATCGTCTGTCCATCTTGTGGGTGGACGTCCTACGCTGCGCTTGCTAGTCCGTGGTCTCCACTCGAGCACTTTTCGACCCCATCGGCCATCTTCTCTGCGTGCAATGTGGCCTGCCCATTGCCACTTCAGCTTGCTAATCCGGTGGGCTATGTCGGTGACTTTAGTTCGTCTACGGATCTCCTCATTTCTGATTCGATCACGTAGAGAAACTCCGAGCATAGCCCTCTCCATAGCTCGTTGAGCGACTTTAAGTTTTGAGATGAGGCCGATAGTGAAAGACCACGTTTCGGAGCCGTAAGTCATCACTGGTAACACTCATTGATTAAAGACTTTCGTCTTGAGGCACTGAGGTATGTCGGACGAAAAGACATTACGTAGTTTCCCGAACGCTGCCCAACCGAGTTGGATTCGGCGGTTGACCTCTTTCTCGAAGTTGGACCTACCTAATTGGACTACTTGTCCTAGGTAGATGTACGAGTCAACAACTTCGAGTACCGAGTTCCCAACAGAGACTGGGATGGGCACAACATTGGCATTTGACATAAGTTTCGTCTTGTCCATGTTCATTTTCAAGCCCACCCGTTGTGAAACTCGGTTGAGGTCATCGAGCATCATGCTGAGTTCCTCCATCGACTTTGCCATGACTACGATATCGTCGGCAAACCGAAGGTGAGTGATGTATTCGCCGTTGATGTTGATGCCAAGTCCTTCCCATTCCAGGAGCTTGAAGGCGTCTTCCATTACGGCAGTAAACAGTTTCGGAGAGATAACGTCTCCCTGCCTTACGCCTCTTCGCAATGGAATCGCCCTCGTGCTCTGCTCCTGTACTCGGACCGACATGGTGGCGTTACTATACAAACACTTCAACACTTCGATGTACCGATAGTCAATATGGCATCGCTGAAGAGACTCAAGCACCGCCCATGTTTCCACCGAATCGAAGGCTTTCTCATAGTCCACAAACGCTAAGCATAATGGCAAGTTATACTCCTCGGTCTTCTGTATAACTTGCCGCAGCGTATGGATGTGGTCTATGGTACTATAGCCTTTTCGGAAACCGGCTTGTTCGGGAGGCTGGAAGTCATCAAGTCTGTGTTCGAGACGGTTCGTGATGACCCTTGAAAACAGCTTATAGACATGGCTCAGAAGCGTGATGGGTCTGTAGTTCTTCAATAGGTTGTTATCACCTTTTTTGAAGAACAGCACCACCTCGCCTCTATTCCATGTTTCAGGCGTTATGCCCTCGGACAAGACGGAATTAAAGAGCTTCTGGAGGACTTTAAGTACCGGTGTTCCACCCGCTCTCAGAAGCTCTGAAGTGATTCCGTCTTTGCCCGGCGCCTTGTTGTTCTTAAGCTGCTTCAGGGCCATCCTAATCTCGTACAGACTGATGTCCGGGATATCTTCGGTATAATGTCGGGACAGCTTGGCTCTTGGATCTCCTACCAAGCTGTCAACGGGCTTTGCGATCGAAGTGTATAACTGTCCATAGAACCTCTCGATCTCACCTAAAACCTCCGCTTTGCTCGACGCTATGCTGCCATCTTCCCGTTTCAGCTTTGTCAGCTGGCTTTGCCCAATAGACTTGTCCTTTGCGAACACTTTGGAGCCTTGGTTTCGCTCAATAGTCTCTTTAATACGGTTAGTATTAAAGAGACGCAGATCATGTCGCAAGGACTTAGATATACGTCTATTGAGCTGCCTATATGACTCCGCGTCATCGGGAGACTGCAACTGTAGCGAGCGTCGTTCAGCCATGAGGTTTAAGGTTTGCTCGGTCAATTTCTGAGGTCTATCTTTACGGCGGGATCTAAAAAACTTAGACCCTACTGTGTGGACAGTTTCCACTAGCCCGTCGTTGATTTCGTCCACTGAAGCCAAGTTCTCTAGGCAAGCAAAGCGGTTAGAGAGCTCGAGTTGAAAGCTTTCGGGGTTTTGAACATAGGCTCGAGTAGGTCGGAGCGTAGACTTCATCAGGCTGGACCTTTCAAGTTTAATATTGATATTCAGTGTGCCTCTTACGATTCGGTGATCACTACCGGTCTTTACCCTGTTGATCACAGAGACATCACTGAATATCCGTTTCTTGTCGGTCATGATGAAGTCTATCTCGTTTCTCGTGGAACCGTCAGGACTCATCCAGGTCCATTTCCTGTGAGGCGGCTTCTGGAAGAAAGAGTTCATCATGAAGAGTTCCTCTCTCTCCAGAAAGTCGGCCAGCCTCTGACCCCTAGGGTTCCTTTGCCCATACCCAAATTGCCCCACTCTCAACTCATCCCCGCTTCTCTTGCCCAACTTTGCGTTGAAGTCCCCCATAACAACAGTAAAGTAGGTTTTAGAAGTATGTATGGCCCTACTTACGTCCTCATACATAGCTTCTACTTCATCATCGGAGTGTGACGAGGTCGGTGCGTATACCTGAATGACCTTCAGCGAATATCTTTTGGATATTCTGAGTATTAGGTATACCACCCTGCTCGACACACTGTCGATGGTTATTATGTTGTTTACGAGGGACTTGTGAACGAGAAACCCGACACCACCTTGGGACTGTTGGTCGCCCTCCCGGTGGTAGAGCAAGTTACCAGACTTCAGGGTTGTCGTGTCCTCCCCCTCTCTACGGACTTCGCATAACCCTACAATGTCCCAGTGTAACCTGCTCAGTTCCTCTTCCAGCTCGCAGATCTTTTCGTCAGTACATTCAATTTGCGAACGTTTATCAAATGACACGATATGAGTATAGGTCATTGCTCGTCGGTCCAGTGGAGGGTCATCGAAAGAAAGGTGGAGGGTACCCGCTGGTTCAATGCGACCGAGGAGGCTACACGCATCGGCAAGGCACTAAATCGGCCAGGATGGAAAGCGCTACCACATATCTAGAGCAGCCATACTCTAAGTGTGTTCTGCGGAACCCTAGGGTTCCGCGACACCCCTGCAGGGGTTCCGCAAGAATTTAGAACACTATGCTTTGGTCGCCTCAAACACACTTCTAAAAACTATTGTTTTATTGTAGGGTTCCATCAAGTAATAATTTATTGTTAAATGAGAAAAAGACTAAATGTATTAAGTTTGTCACTAGTAGTAACGTAAGGCATGTGCAAACAAGTGTCATTGTGAAGGATGAGGAATTGGAATTAGTTGATAGTACAGTTTTTCTTGGTATAACTTTAGATTCTAAACTCCAGTGGGGTCCCCATATTGCTACTCTTTCGAATAGACTGAGCTCTGCAGCTTTTGCAGTGAGGAAAATCCGTCAGTTAACTGACGTGAAAACAGCTCGATTAGTATATTTTAGTTACTTCCATAGCATTATGGCATATGGTATATTTTACTGTGGGGCGGTGCTTCAGAGATAAATACCATTTTTGTTCTGCAGAAGCGGGCTATTCGAGCAATATACAAAATGAACCATAGAGACTCACTTAGAGATAAATTTAAGGAAATTGACATAATGACAGTGCACTGTCAATACATTTATGCGAATATTCTGTATGTACATAAAAATATTGTAAATTTTAGGAAAAATTGTGAAATTCATAATATTAATACTAGAAATAAACATAAGCTCGCAGTGCCCTTCACTCGGCTCCATAAAATTAAAAAATCATTCATGGGTAATTGTGTAAGATTCTATAATAAACTTCCAAACCATATTACTGAATTATCTATTAATAAATTTAAGAATTATGTAAAGCGTAAACTTATTTCTAAAGCTTATTATACCACGCAAGACTACATGAATGATATTACAACGTGAGATTAATTGTTATTCGAAATGATTATTTATTTATTAGGTTTATTTGATTATTGATGAGGAAATGGATATTCCGATGTAATACTATCTACTTCTTTTGTTACTTATGCTTTTTTTTGACATTTAGATTTTATTCTAGAAATTCTAGACTAGTAATTTTTTATACAATCTTTTTAATGTTTGACGATCCTTTTGTGAAATTCTTAGTGTTAAATTTGATATGTATAATAATCCAATTTTATTATGGAATAATATTAACATCAATAAATTGCTCTGATAATTAGATTAAGATTAATTACGATTCATAAGAGCTTGTTGCTAGGCCTACATGAATAAAGTATATTTTTGATTTGATTGATTGATTTGAGTATTTCGCTTTTCAAAAGGGTTCCGTCAAAAAAAAGATTGAGAACCGCTGATCTAGAGCGACTAACGGGTGGTCCCGACCCTCGAACATGAGGATTGGACATAGAAGAAGAGGTATATTGACGACCTTGGATTGGATTAGACTACAAATCGCGATAACTCGACTGATAATAAAACAATACAGAGTGGTTGAAAGAGGTTTTCTGTCAACGAATTATACCGAGATAAACTCCAAATAAACGTTTTATCTATCTATCTATCTATCTATCAGATAAGATAAAACAATACTATATATTTTGTCCGATTACCAAATTAACTAAAAGTAATAGCTATTAGGCAGCTGCTTACTTAATGTATGTATGTGTGGACGTAGGCCGATCAAATCGTTTAATTACGTTTCAACGGTCATTCACTTGCATATTCAAAAGTTTATGTCCGGATTTACATGTGTGTTACAAGTATTTCACGTGTAGGCCAAATAACATAAGTTATGAGTATAGAGTGATTTGCCAGTAACTATAAAGTGGTAGAGAACGTCGTGTGATTACTTTTTATATTTACTACATTTAGCTCGTTTATGGGCCGAAAATAACATATGCTAATTAATCTAATGATGTATTTATATAGCTAGGTAAATGTTGTAAGTCGACTCCGAAACGCCGAAAAGGTACTGCGTCTCATACCCCGGCAGCGACACTAAGTAGTAAATGTGTGATATCCGCGAAATCTGCGCGTGACCGCAGATCGAGCTCCCCAAGGAGCCGGTTACTGTTTCAATTGAGCAAATCGCTCATCGAGCGACCAAGGGGCACGCGGGCTACGTATTGAACTTATTTATAAATGAAATAGAGATAAATGATAACGGTAATGGTGGTCATAAAAGGTCCGTCAAATCTAACAGGCCGTTGAAAATCGTTTGTTCCTATCCATCATTTTGACATTTGTGTTATTCTATTTTAGAAACAAGCAAATATAGATTTTTTTATTTATTAAGTATTATTTAAATTTTATTAATAAAGGGCTTCATTATATCTAACTGCCTATTTGTCTGAAATATTCTTAATTTATGTTATCAGTGCATGGAGCCCAAGAGAAAAATAAATTAACCGTGCCTATATTATCTAACATAATAGTTTATAATTATCCTGCTTCCGATCTAAGACATCTACAATATCTGTAAACACTACTAAGTTGCTACTATTTATCTGCTTTACTTTAATTTAAAGCGACTCTTGCATTCCTATAAACGTCCGAAAAGATAGCATTTAGCGTGACTCTACCATTAGCTCTGCACGGGAAATTTCAATATCGTTCAGAGAAGCCACATTTCAGTTTAAATTGTCGTCTGTACCTAATGACAATTACGTTTAAAATAAGTAGTTGTTTTACTCGTAGTACCTATTATTCTAATCGCGCCAAAATCGTAGAGTTAACAGACGTGACCCGCCGCCGCCGTTGCATGCGTGAGCGCCGATCTTGGCCCGTACCGCGCACCACCTCGTTCGTTCGTCTTTATTGCTCTCAAATTAGTGATAGAGAGGCAACATGGAAGAAACTTCGGTTTTCGAGGTGCGTGTGCGCTAGTCTTAAAAAGTATGTAAATGTCGCCCGCGCCGCCGGGTCGTGCCGTCCGGTTTCCGATGTTACGTTAGATAATACATAATACTGTGCAAACCTGCAACGTTTGCTACGAAGCTACGAAGCTTCTGCGTTTTGAGTTACTTTCTCAGTGAAGCTGACAAAGATACCTAATTAAATCTTTGCAATGATCATACCAATAAATGGCAAATTTTTGAATTTAAACATTATTTTCTCAATTGACAATTCTCAGAGATCTTATCCATTGGATGTGATTTAATTGCATCCCTTGAAAGAGGCAGATCTGGTTCGCGTTGGTCGTAAAGGTTTTATTGTTCCGTTACTGCATGATGGCCTACGGCCGAGCGACACACTAAAACGAGGGATTTTCCACTTGCAATCTGCCACATATGTATACTACTGTATATACTATGTGTAAGGAATATTCAGGTTTTACATAACAATGTCGGCGCGATCCACTCACACTGTATTCATGTCAGAGGGATGCACTGAGATTGCTCAGCATAGGTCGATTTATACCATTATTGACAATTAATAACGTCTTTGGTGGCTTTATAAATTATACATGGTCAGGGTCAGGACTAGAGAACGGCTTTATAGATCGTTTTGTTCCTATCTTTTTATCAAAACTAGACGGGTTTTATCCAAGTACCTACTCCGTGTTCAAATTGTTCAATGCAAAAGTGCCCGTACTTATATGGAATAATGACGCAAGCTCACCTAGTAGGTACTCAGAGCGCAACCCGAGCTCCGAGATTCACTATCAATTTACTAAAGTACTCGTAAAAAGAAGACTGGAATTCGTGTAAATGGCTAAGGCTAGAGCGTAGGATGGTGTATCTGAAAGGCTTTATTACAAGTGGGGTAAGGTCGCGAATGGGTTGCGCAGGAGTGGAGAGCGCTGCAGTATCGGTTGCATGTGGCTTGGATCACGATGTCTGACGAGCTCAGACATTGGCAAGCATTGCATTGCATAATTAGCAGAGAGGCTATGTTTGATGAAACTGGATTTTACATCAGCTTCCTAACAACAAAAATACCTAAGTACTAAGTATTTTTAACAGTGTAGATACACTTTATAGATTTGGTTGAGACATTTCGTTGCAATAAGCGTAGGTATCCGTTGAAATATTGTAAAGTTAACTCAGGGCCACTTGTCGTTCCAGGGCTAGCCAACTATCTCGGAGTTAACCATCTAAACTCAGGCACACAAATTAAAATAAAATGATTAAAATTAAATCCAGACTATGTTAGTTTAAGTAGGGTTAGGGAATAATTTTTACTTTTCAAAGTTTACACATAAATTAAAAGTTAGTATTTTAAATTATATGAAAGCAAATCTGGCTGCGAGTGTGGGCTCGACTTGGCAGGCGGTGCGGGCGCGGTCCGCGGTCCGCGACCAAGGAAACAATCCCCGACCCGCCTCGGACCTCGCCAGGATCGCATCAAACCATCTACGGGTAGGTACTCACGAGCCTTGCCGCGCTCCATTCAGGAAATTTGAAAGTAAAGCTGTGGCATAATCGATTAACAACTATATTATAATTATTATAATACGAGCAAACTCCGTGTGTTTGTTTAAAATCTCGTCCTAACGGCTAAGTAAATATTATCTTATAATTTATCTAATTTATTTTGGTGTGTGTACCTACTGTGTAGGCATTCACATTCACGGGTGGTTCAGGCGCGAAAAATCTATTTAATTTAGATTTATTAGCAAGAAAGTGTTTAACAAATATAACAAATGTTTGTATAATCAATCACTCAAGTAATAAATTACACTATTTTAGTCTTCTGCGTTGTAAACTTTACTTACATACATTGTTTATTACTACGTCGTTTCATTGAAAACCGGTACAATGAAAAACAATAGAGTATCGTAATAAATTAGCGGTAAAATACTTACACTCATATTTTTCCTGTTTCATCGGCAGCGGGGAAACAAGTGCGCGCGTTGTGCCGCCTTGACCTTCGCCGTTTTGATTGTATGCAGGCGCATTAAGTATTAATCGTGCCTGAAAATACATATGCACACATTGTACTCAACTCTATATTTACAAACAATACGAACATAATTACACGCAAGAGCAATGCAAATTTTATAAATGATAAAATGTATAGGAAATTTGTGGCCAATACCTTTTTCAATATTGATTAAAATATTAGTCTGTACTATAATTATGTGGTGTTACGTGTTACCTTAATAAAAACTAGTTGCAGGTAATAGATGCATAGCTCTGGTTAAACACGTAACTAGAAGTGTAGTACATAATAGAGCATAATGATAATGTATTCCCTAAAGAAACTTTGTCGCATAAATCACACTCGATTGTTTAGTTTCACACGGCGCGGCTAATCTGGCTCGAGACAACAAAACGTAGGTGTTGTTGTAGCGACAATGCATCCAACACGCAAAGAACCCGCGGAAATATACAGTGCTCAGTTTGGGGCCGGCTTGGGTGAATCAGCTTATTAGATACTTATCTAATAACAGCTTTATTGATTAAAATAAAACTTACATAATATTTCAATTAAGCATGAGACTTTTAGGTATTGTTGAATACGCCTACCTCTACCTACCCATTGACTCTCACTCCGCAAGGGTTTTGTTTAATTTTTCTTCTCAATAGTGTATGTGTATATGTAGGTACAGTACCTAATTGTTTGTCAAACTTCTTGAATATTTTCCAATTCTAGACGACCATACCATAATACGACTTGATATTTTTAGGGTTCCGTACCCAAAGGGTAAAAACGGGACCCTATTACTAAGACTTCGCTGTCCGTCCGTCCGTGCATCCGTCTGTCTGTCACCAGGCCGTATCTCATGAACCGTGAAAGCTAGGCAGTTGAAATTTTCACAGATATTTATATTTCTATTTATATATTTATATTTCTGTTGCCGCTATAACAACAAATACTAAAAAGTACGGAACCCACGGTGGGCGAGTCCGACTCGCACTTGTCCGGTTTTTTTTATTTTATAATTTGAATCATACCTAATATAATATATAGGTACCTTTTACCTCAATTATAATTATATAAAATAATAATTTCTAGATTTTCCTTATAGACTAACGTCCATATAAATTTCAAAAACTTAAAAACTAAACATTGCTGTGGCATGAGAGTCAGAACAAATAATAATCTAATGCTTTTATAAAACAATCCTAAAGAAAACAAAAACGGTCCAATGTTGTAACTATCGATAAAATCTGGTTCAAAACATTTAAACTACTCACCACGTTATCAGTAATCGATTAAACCGTATCGTACCCTAACATCAACTAGGAGGTGCAGTGATAACATTTTAGTATGTAGGTATGTTTGTTTGTCTGTGGGACAGTAGCTGGTTGTAGCGGTCCCGCTATCGAGTCGTATCGCGGTCAACAGCTGATAGTGACCACTGTTTAATAAGTTATAATTAAGTATTTTATTGGAACATTTGTCATTTCTAATTACCCATAATTGTGGGTTGAAGGGCAGACTACTACTTCTGCGGAAAGTGGTGCCTACAAAACGCTGATATCTCAAAGGATTATTAGGTACTAGCAGTCTCTAGAGACACAAAAATTATGTGTTAAATTGTCAGATCGTTTAATAGAATTCTCGATTGACAAAAAGGGAAAAACTAGGGTGATATTATATAGTCAACGATTTTGGTAACTCCCGATCTAGAGTCGGGCTAAGCTAATTCTGCACCGTTTTTTATAGCACAGTGGAAGTATTATCATAAACGTAAAACTACTATGAAATTGTGGCATTTAAAAGAACACATGCACAGTCTGATGTGCTATCAAATCCGGTGCAGGGTTAGCTTAGCGCTTAGCCTGACTCGTCACCTGTAACAACTAATCCAAGCGAATAGTGCCAGTCGCTGATCCGCTGCTGGCGGTCGACCATCACTCAAAGATAAAAACAATTAAGAGTTGGTCGAAATGTAATTTCGCAACCGGCCCTCCGATCTCGTAACTCTGCCTACCTGTCGACCGCCTTGCGACATCAAGCACCGGCCTCCGGCCTTCAGGTACCATATCTCATCTCACATCGAGACATTACTTTTGTATGTTGTGATTCTTATTGTAAAAAAAAAAAAGATTAAACAATAATTTCTTTCAAGAGTCCATCCATGACTATACACTTAAGGCTTATTTATGTGATTATTTTTGAGTACTTAGCAAATGTTCATAATATAGCGGCATGATGCTTTCTACAAAAACGAAGTAGTTGTGTCATCCTTAATGCGTCGTTTCCAAGTAAACACATGTGTATTCATGAAATTCCTTTAATTATTATTATTTTCAGTAAGTATATTTATTGTTACAACATAATGGCTGCTGACTCATTTACCTACAGTTAACTAAAACCTGTACCAATAAGTACACCAAGTTTTGTTTTTGTTTAGCTTTCAGAATTATTAAAAAACAAAGAGCAAAACACGAATTGTAAAAAGTATGTGTAAGAGAATGAAGTAAGTATGTTTTCCCCGCAAGGATCTCTCGTTACGGAGTCAGTAGGCTGCGCGGCAATTAGCACGACGCAGTGCGCATGCGCGAGCAGCTCGCGGGCAACGGGACATGCAAGCAGCTGTTGCAGGGCAATGGTTTTATGTACCGACCAAATACCTATAGAGGGCTATTGCCAAAGTAAATTTTGTAGTCACGGTACATTTACTGCCATCTATCGACACACGAATAAAACTTAAAATAAAATTGGAAATGTTTAAATTAATCAAAATATGTTTACGGATAAATGATTTTTAATTTTTATTGTTCCATATTGACCCATGTTCTTTCACTGATATGTGTTATAATTGTTAAATATCAAACGGTGTCGTCAACGCCATCTAGGTGAGAATAGGCCAAAGGTATGGCGCCATCTATTCGAGAATGACTTTTTCTTGATTTCCGAGGCACGTTTTTAGGGTTCCGTACCCAAAGGGTAAAACGGGACCCTATTACTAAGGCTTCGCTGTCCGTCCGTCCGTCCGTCCGTCCGTCCGTCTGTCACCAGGCTGTATCTCACGAACCGTGATAGCTAGACAGTTGAAATTTTCACAGATGATGTATTTCTGTTGCCGCTATAACAACAAATACTAAAAACAGAATAAAATAAAGATTTAAATGGGGCTCCCATACAACAAACGTGATTTTTGACCAAAGTTAAGCAACGTCGGGAGTGGTCAGTATTTGGATGGGTGACCGTTTTTTTTTTTGCTTTTTTTGTTTTTTATTTTTTTTGCATTATGGTACGGAACCCTTTGTGCGCGAGTCCGACTCGCACTTGCCCGGTTTTTTTATTTTCTTAGACTTTATTTATCTTATACGGAGTTATATATATCTCTGCCTATATGTATAGTTCTTAGCCACGTATTATACTCTAAGAGCAATGTAATTACACCTACAACAGCAACAGTATCTTCATCTTATAGAGACTAGACTCCGATCAGGCTAACGGCGCGATTCGGGAAATGAATTAGAGATTCACTAGATATGAAATAGTAAAGTAAAGTAAATGTAAAAGTATATGTGACGTTCCACGGCAAAAGGTACCATTGCCCCGGCTGTATATTAGAGCGGCATTAATAATAGCGTAAGCGCCAGCTGTCATAAGGTACCTTTTACCATGGAACGTCACATATCTTTACTATCTCATATCTAGTGAATCTCTAATTCGTTTCCCGAATCGCGCCGTAAGTTTGCTCTTGACAATGACAACGTATGTAGACTCCTCTGAAGAAAACGTGTCAGAGAGACCAACCTATGGGAAAACGGTCAAGTTCAAGTGAGATGATGATGAATCGTCCTAAAGTACTTATAAAACGATAGGTTAGCGAGATACTTAGGCGTAATAATAAATTATTACCTACACAAAAACTAAATTTAAAAATGTAATTTTATTTCATATGTAAAATTTCTCAACATTAAATCTTGCACTTGCTCAATGTCAGCCGAATATAATTGTAGTTAATTAAAGACAAAAAACGTGTTGCAACACACTTCTGGTTTCCACAAAAGTTGCCACCAGTAGTTCAAAGTCAACGGGTTTTCTATTTTACCAGTAGAGTTAAACACTGAACCGATTCAGGCGAATATTGTGCAATTAGTCACCAGCTACAGAACTGCAGTGTCAGTGATCTCGATACGAGTTTTGTATCATTTGTATAGTGTATTACGAGTTGACGAGAGGATTCGTAATATGTGAGTAGGTACACATGACACATTCTGTGTAATACTTAAATATGAATCTTTAATGTTGTTTTTGGCCTAATTTGAAATGTATATACCTAGCTACCTAAAGCCTTTCTAAGCTTGCTTTGCACCGACTATGCAGGGACAAAATATGGAAATGCTACTATAAAAAGGTCACATTTTCAAACGGATGATATATGGCTCTCCACACTCACGGCTCGATTCGGAAAATGAATTACATTTCTACTAGACTTCAACAAGTTACGATACGGATAATTTAAAGATATTTGTAAGATAGATATGTCAAATTTGACGTTTCCGCGATTCTGGAGGTCCTCTTGAACGATTTCGACAAGTTATGACTTAGATATCCAAGGCACATCTAGTCGATATCTAATGTAGATCTAGTTGATCTCTAAATCGTTTCAAGATCTTGTGATTATCTCGAAATCCGAATAGGCCTGTAAGTCTGGCTCGAGCTCAAAGTCAACTCGTCGGTACGGTTATGAAACTTCGGTTTATTATCATTTAAGTTCCGGCTTTTCACGAAAACTGCTCGTCAGTCGCTTCAGTCGCAACTGAATCTGCTTATATGTAAATTAAAAAACACAACTGTTTTTCACCTTCTTTTGTTGTAATAAGATTTGTTACTGGTGAAAACTGTAGCTTGTGAACTTACTGTATAGTACATATAGCATTGATATGGCAACAGCAAATGAAGAACTCGTACGCAGCGCGGCTCTTTAATGTAAACATCAGTCGTTTCACGGTGCTTACTCCTCCTAATGATGATGACACATTGTCATGTCACCAACAAGTCAACTCAAATCACATTGATGCGCTGTTAATTTTATATATATGCGGTTTTATCCACACTTTTAAAGATTATTATAATGAATTTTTAATGTTAGGTTGCTTAACCAATTTTAATTTCGTGCTGCTTTTGTAAGCAGTATTCATAATGTGTACCTTCAATTTAATGGGCACATTTTAGGAATCCCGGTTTGGCGAAACTACATTCAAACACATGAGGATATCCTTGTTTTGAGAAAGCAGTGAATCTATTCTAGGAGGCAAAATTGTTGTCCACCTCAGCCGGATGGTACCCAGGTACAATTACAACTTTGTTTACAATTTAGTGCAGTTTTAGCTCGATGTTAAGGCAGCTCTAGTGGGTCCTAGTTTACATAACAGCGGCATGTAAGACCGTTTAGGACATCCGTCGAGTGTTTGCTATCTATGTTGAGTGTTTTACAAATCCAATCTTTGTGGATCTTTAAGACTTCCTGCGTTTATAAACAAGTTTAGTAGTTGGAGTAGTCGGACATTTTAGCAGTACAGTAGTTAGATAACGAGAACTTAAAGCATACGGACCTCCATACACGTACCTCCTCTACGTACCTACGTATAGTGTGTAAGTTACATGTCTACTTAGTTATTTTATTTTTTTGTAAAGTACAAATTTATGACTTTAGCCCCTCGTTTTTATGGCGTCGATACAGTTGCTTTCTTTACTTATCTATTATAGCTATACATATTCTAACAGATAGGATACATATTATACACTATCTAACAGATAGGAACTACATATCTACAATTCTACATCTAAACAATAGATTACTTACTAGATAGGTGTAAATTGTGAGCAATGAGGCAATGACCTCAAAGTTACCTCAATGTCACATATGTTGGATTGACTGTGTGAAGTGGACACTTGTGTGTATTTATTTTAATTAACAACACAACCCAATACCTACTACTTAGGTAGGTATCGATATAGAGTCGAGTTCTAAACTAAATGATTATTTACCTTGCCGTAAAAACTCGTATTATGACACGTAAAGTAGGAAACAGTAGCAATAAATAAAATCTGTCAACGTAAGTAACCTACCTACCTGCCTACCTAGCTTCTTTTCTTTTCTGCCGGTACATTTATCCTATAGGTATAATCCGTATACCTATATATAACTGAATGAATATATTTTATTTTATTTCATTTATTCATACAATGATAAACACAGTATGAAATCAGGAATGTGTCCCGAGATCCGACATAGGTAGTAACTGTGTAAGTGATTCAATCGGAATGGTAGAGACACTAAATTAGCGCTCTAGAACAGTCAAGGGCAAAAATATGTATACATTTTTTCACCTTATTGCAATGGGTTAAGGTGAAGAAATGTATACATACTTTTGCCCTTGACTGAACAATCATGCACTATCGCCCCGGTACGGTGGGGCTCCAATGCAAACCTGCCAAAATGCCTGTCCTCAATCTCAACTCTAAAACCTAGAGTCTAGGGTCCCACCCAACAAAAGGCATTATTAAGACGTGAGTCTGAGACGCTAAATTAGCGCTCGAGAACTATCGAAATCGTCCTCAAGGTGGGGCTCTAATACCAGCGGACACGTCTCCCTATCACGATGTTTAAGCTAGTCTAGAATCCGAACAAAAGGCACGCTAGTGCTGAAATCAATGGGGAAAGTCCTTATCATTTGGATTAGTCGCATTTTTGTTCCTACCGCCTTAACCGCCTTAACTTAACCACAGGTTGAGCAGGAAAATTAGTGTTAAGCTTTATACTAAATGACCTGTACTCTTACTTACCAATCTTTTTTCTTTAATCTGTCTCTTAATACCAACTTACGTGTCTGTATTTAGCCCAACGGATGACTGGTAGACATTTCGTGAAAAGATGTTTTCCATTTTATATTTATTCTGTGTTGTAAAGTTTAAAAATATAAATAAGTGACCCGCTGCCACTGGTGCCCCGCGTCGCTCCGGACACAGGCAATTGATCGCGCGCATGAACAATATGCTACGATTTACTCGTTACACAACCACACATGTCAACCATTGTTTTGTTATCCACCTGTACCGAGCCGGTTCACTTAGGTTGGACTTTACACAACAGAAACTAATCTATATTAGACACACTGGCACCGTCCCACCTCCAACGGACTACTGTAAAAGCGGGCGGAGCGGCGGAAAGCGCCGAAATTCTAAAACGTAACAAATATAAGAGCCTCGGTAGAGAGTACCATTTTGTACCATTTGGTGTTGAAACTCTAGGTCCATGGGGTCCCAGCGCGCATAAGTTGTTCGCAGAAATCGCGAAGCGTCTGGTTGACGTAACTGGTGACCGAAGAGCTGGCGGCTACCTCGCACAACGTATCAGCATTGCGATACAGCGAGGAAATGCCGCCAGCATCCTTGGTACAATGCCTCAAGGGCCTATTTTAGATTTAAGCTAGTTATTAATTTCGTTTAGTAGTACCACTGTATATATATTGTATGTAAATAAATGTTTTATCTATATTTGAAGTGCCTAACTAAATAATTATTTTGCAAAACTCTCGGTAAGCCATTTGTCATTCTTTTTCCCGCCAGAATAAGTGTGGTCGTATTTCCTAATATGTCAGGTGTTTTAAGGAAAATGGACAATGTTTCTCTTACTTAAATAGATATAGACGGCAGATACGAGTAATAACGGCTAATAAGAGGCAGATAGTGGTTTTCCACCTGCGAGGAAATGCAGCGCTGGAGAAAATTAATCGGGTTTGTTACTTGTATTAGCGATTTTTATGGAATAGTCATTGGTTTTATCGTCGATTTCGTCACTGACTTACCGCGTCTCGCCGGTTAAAAATTATCATAAAATATCCCCTGATAGCCTTTTCTCACATACATCATGTCGTATCCTTATTTGGGGATTTCCGATTGCATCCAAGAACCAGTATCGAAGAGCCTTCGTTACAGGTAACTTGCCCGTTCGTAATCCTTATTACGGTGGGATAAAGTATAGGTATAAGTGGTCAATTATGTGTGTTACTTGTTGGAGGACCGAGTAGACGCGTGCGCATCTCGCGGCTCAAGGTGAGCGGCATCGCGGCTGTAACGACTGTACCCATAAATATTCATCTTAAATCGCGCTCCAAACATTCTTATGATTTTTTGGCTCGACGAATGAACGTAGAGGCCGACTGTAGTAGTAACGTAAAAGAAAATTGGGAGTATTTCCTTAGTAGTTCCATGGTGCCAAGATTTAGATTTGGGAAGATTAGATTAGATTTATTTTCATAATATAGCATTACATTATAAATTGTTAAAGTACGTCAATTTACAAGAATACATATTAATGGTCGTCAAAAGAAAATGAGCGAATATTTAATCTTTCCGAGAGAATTTACGGATCCAATACTAACAAACAAATAGGAAGTAGAGATCCAATATTAGATAAAACATATTCTGCACACTGCACCATGAATGGATTATTAACCTCAACGGTCTTATATTTGCTAGTTCTCCGAACTATCAATACATTCATGAAGCAAATCGTGTTTACTCTGCAGTTATTACTATGTAAAAACCCCTTGGTTATGAAGCGGAAAACCGCATCCATAATGATGGACACGATGATTGCACCGCTATCTCGGGGCTACACGATGTTGCCCTGCGATACACGGCAAACATACGCTTATTGTAGGTAATGTCAGGGCCGAAGGCGTTCAATAAGCAACAGGAAAAAGTATAAAACATCGACGAAATATGGGAAATACCCAATCAATTTAAAAGCAATCAAATGTGATCTCAATTGACATTAAATACATTCACGTATTATTACCTACCTATACGCGACCGATCAATCTGACTTTTAAAATACATATTCATTCATTCAAACAAAAATGTATAACTTAAATGTACCTAAATGATAACAACACTGAGGAAATCATTAGTATTAAATTGTTGTACCGATACCAAGCAACCATTTTGTAAGAAAAACATTAATATTGTCGCTGAATTACGACAAGATAGTTTCATATAAATCCGAGCTTCCTACTCTCACTCCCTAATTGAGGCTAGCTCCATAAATTATGCTGAATTATATGCAGCCTCGGATATCCAATGAGGAAAACGGGGAGATTGCAGGGTAATTCAAAATAAAATGCAACACAATTCGAAAATAAATTTTGCAAGACTGCAATAGGTTCCCTTAACCTTAACTACATTAACTCAGAGATCAGTATTAAGCTGGTCTGTCTCTGTGTCCGCAGAGCTATCGGTCGGGTGGTTATCGTTTTTATTCGATCTATAGAGTCAGCTCTCGCGAGTATTGCGCAAGCGCGAGGTCGCGATTCGGCGCACAGCGGCCGCTCACCGGCGCTCGCGCCGCCGTGGGCTTGGAGATTAATAAGAACTAACATATATATGTCAAACAAAGAGTTTTACGGAACTGTCAGCAAGGTTATGAAATTGATGGTACGGTGATACCAGTATAACAATATTAATAATTAATATTTGCATCAGATCGTAGATTAATAGCGCACTAAAAGCAACACTCTTAACTGAACATTAATCTAATCCAACCGGAGTCTCTATCGTCTCTTTTGTAATATTTTTTATGAAAAGGTTATACTTAAGATTCGGTATTGCATCCTGTAACACCCTGGAAGCGCAGGCGTCCATGGGCTGCGGTAACCGCTTACCATCAAGCTGTATGCTTGTTTATAAAAAGCTTTATTGACGTAAGTTTATAAATTCTTTCAAAAGGTCCCAAAAGTCTTTTGGCTTTAGTTTGGCGCGATGACCCAAAATGAGGCTTAACAACAACAACAGACCTAAGGTTTTGCAAACTTTAGCAGCCACTGCAGCCACTAACTAACCTGGTTCAACAAGGTGCTAGTTAGCTGAACTCGACAAGTGTTGATACTACTTACATACTTTGTTATCGCTTGTTATCACTGCGCCGAGTGCGCCGGCGCGACTTGTGCAATGATGGCTTTCACTGCAGTGCAGCTGCGCGAGCCAATAGTGTAACTACACCGAGGCAATTTATGGCTAAAACAGTTTCGGTGCTGTTGGCCGATATATGCTAATCTTTCTGGATCAAAAAAATAAAAGGTACGTCTAAAGGGGCCCACTGATTAACAGTCCGCCGGACGGTATCGGCCTGTCATCAGTTA
Organism: Cydia splendana; assembly: GCF_910591565.1. NCBI lineage: Eukaryota > Metazoa > Arthropoda > Insecta > Lepidoptera > Tortricidae > Cydia > Cydia splendana. The sequence continues at coordinate 454,349 of NC_085977.1, forward strand.
GAATAAAATTTTGACAGTTCCGAACAACTGACAGGCCGATACCGTCCGGCGGACTGTTAATCAGTGGGCCCCTTAAGAATTTACTCATATTCGTGTTATAAAAATATTTAAACATTAAAAAATCCCACCTGTTGGCCTGACCCTTAGCCTACCTGGTTGGGCGTGTTGTTACTGAAGTACCTACATCTACATGATCTACAGCAGTTAAACAAGGTCCCGTGTTACTCTTTGGTTTATCAATTATCATTCTTCGTTCTTTAGTGACATTGATCAAAATAAGCTTTAAAGTGAGCTCAGGTCGGTTGTGTTTGTTGTTTCGGTATGATTCTATTTTATTCATATAATAAGCAAGTTCATATTGCCACCGTTAAAGAGGGTACCCACTGGTGCGTTGCGTTGCGTCGCGTCGTCGCAGAGCATTTAATTGGGCATATGATAAAAAATAAAAATGTAGCAGCGTCGATGCTGCGACGTAACGCAACACAACGCACCAGTGGAGCCGGACCCTTACGCAGCTGTTAAGTCATTTGGTCATAGGTTACCGAAATGCGCAGTACGCACGCAGCGGCGGCGGCGGTGCGGTGTGATGAACTGATGAACCTGACCCACTTCGCTAATGGCCGCGTAATTCACACGCACGGTGCGCGCACGCTGGTAGACTTCAATGTGGTGCTCCTTAACAATAATACCTACATATACTCGATTAATCATTAAATTTATATTTATAATTTATATGTATATACTGAAATAAGTCCTTGTTATACGTGCTTACTAATGTTGTTGTTTACTCTTGAACTTGACGTAAATTCCGCATCATCGCTGACACCTGTTGCGTGAACAAGTGGCGAATGGTCGTGAAATAAATAAATGACGGCGCCGCACTTACTTGCTCACTTTTCTGAGAAGTAGGTAGGTGGGTGATTTTGGGGGTTGTGGTCCTAAATGTCAAATATGTGTAATGGTGGTTATATAATAAACAAATTTCCCCATGGGACTACCCACAAAATTGCTAAAATAATCTAATGTAAGCTGCAACAAGCGATGCTAGTGAAGCTGCTTGAAACTCCCACCCATCTTCAAAATCCAATCCTGAACTAACCAACATGTATTTTTGCTTCCAGCTGTAGCAGAGTAAAATGGCGCACGATCACAGCGCGCACGCACACATGCCCGGCATGGACATGGCCAACATGGGCAGCATGGCCACACCCACACACGACCACCACGACATGGACGACGGCTGCTCCGGACACATGCACGCCATGGTGGTAAGCACTCCTTGGTTACCTATTAACCTAGAAAACTACTGTACAAGTTCATCTAATAAACTGGTACTACAGAGCGAGCTACAGTGGTATAGAAACTCCAAAGGAGAACCAGGATCGCCGATATAGCTCTGGCCCAGAGCTCAGAGCCTCTGGGGAAGTAAGGTTCACAACACAACTCGCGACCACGTACCGAAAAAAAACCGGCCAAGTGCGTACCATAAGCAAAAAACCGGCCAAGCGCGAGTCGGACTCCCAAACGAAGGGTTCCGTACCATTATCTATAAAAACGGTCACCCATCCAAGTACTCCGCCCTACCCGTCCGCCCGACGTTGCTTAACTTCGGTCAAAAATCACGTTTGTTGTATGGGAGCCCCACTTAAATCTTTATTTTATTCTGTTTTTAGTATTTGTTGTTATAGCGGCAACAGAAATACATCATCTGTGAAAATTTCAGCTGTCTAGCTATCACAGATCACCACATACAGCCTGGTGACAGACGGACGGACGGACGGACGGACAGCGGAGTCTTAGTAATAGAGTCCCGTTTTACTCTTTGGGTACGGAACCCTAATAACGGCAAAAAATCACGTTTGTTGTATGGGAGCCCCATTAAATATTTACTATATATATACTGTTTTTAGTATTTGTTGTTATAGCGGCAACAGAAATACATCATCCGTGAAAATATCAACTGCCTAGCTATCATGGTTCATGATACAGCCTGGTGACAGACAGACAGACGAACAGCGGAGTCTTAGTAATAGCCGTAATAGGGTCCCATTTTTACCCTTTGGGTACGGAACCCTACTAAAAGCCAGCACAGAACCGATTTTGATAAAACAACGACCGCTAGAAAGCCCGTTCCCAAATAAAAAAAAACGTGAACTGGAAATCTGGTCAAAGTTTCGTGTAGATAAGTAACTGCTCAATGATAATAATGATGAAGCGAAAGTAAACTGATAACTCTCGGAAATGTTATTACGGTTGGTAATTAAACAAAAATACAAACTTGGTACGGATATAATGTAGTAGTTAGGTACTAATTATTTTAGGTCATGCTTTACTTGAATACTCCTTTCGGAAAGTCATGACAATGTCAGTGTCTGCGGTCGTGTGGAGATAGCAACGAACGCATAGGTCTGACCACATCCTATCTCTGTGGTTCACATTGATAGTTCACACTCATATCATAGTCCATATGCCGGTAGAGCTGCAAGTGAGACTATAGCAACAGTTCAGCTTATTATCATAGAGTTGTTGGCAACACCTACGTACATTAAACAGAATGACACTAGACGCTAGTAAAAGCAAAACCTTATTCGGCAAACTTTTGAGAAGAAGAGCCAACTGCAGTAGAAATCACTAGTTTTAGGATGCTCAAAGATCCACAAGTGTTGATTTCAGTATTGTAAGAACTCTCAAAGGGTTAATTTTACTTAAAGAGCGGCTCGCGCAGACCAAAGCTAAAGATAATTAAATCCTGAGATTCCTAATCCTAAGATTCCTAAGATTTGCTAAGATTTAAGAAACCTAAATTTTAATTATCTTTAGCTACTTTCGCAGCATTTCTTAAACTCCTATTGTCTACATACATACATGGAAATGGAAACAAAATAAATAGAAGACTATTTTATTTTGTTATGACAACTACATTGTGCAAAGCTTTGACAAAGAAAGAAAAGCGCCTAATATGCACATCTAATTGCGAGTGTGTTAGTGTTACACATACCTCGGTGCCCGCGTTTCCTGTGCAGACGCATTGTTTTGGCACCGCTAAAGGATGCGGTCAGTAATACCAAAAAGAATAATACAGTGAGAGCGTGAGAACGCCAAGAATTTAGGGAAAACGCGCTCAGAATACTAATTTATAACTTTTTCCGGTATTATTTTGCATTTCTGTATTTTACCCACAATGGCTACAATCAGACAATGTTATACAAAAAATACTTGCTGATATGATTTAATTTGCCATCTATTGGCCGATAGACAAATTATTTCTTTACATTCCTGAATTCCAGATATAGGCACTAATTTTAATAACAGCGCCATCGTCAATAAACTAACTAAATAGGTTTTTCTATTCACCAATAGATGGCAACACCGTTACTTATTTAGGCGCCATCTAGTAGATTTCATTCAAATTATTTACATTTCCACTTCGCTATTAGTTCGACATTATACTGATAGAGAGCGCTAATATATATATATATTATCAATATTATCAAATATTATTCTAACCGACATCTAGTGGTGACAACTACTCACCGCTAGATGTCAGTCATCTCTTAATCAATAGTTGCCGCCAATAGACAAATCACGTAGACTATTTTCACTACGAGATGATATTTGATTTTATTAAAATTAAATACATAATTAATTATTATGTACCTACTTCAGTTAATAAAACAATAATAAAACAATATGGCCCTATGTTCCTTTCCATTTCAATCATTTAATATGAAGTTTTTTGAATTATTATCCAGTTCCACACGGGCGTCTGCCAAGAGATCCTGTTCAGCGGCTGGATGAGCACCACAGCGCTGGAGCTGTTCGGCTCAGCGGTAGCCATCTTCCTGGCGGGCGTGCTGTACGAGGGGCTCAAGTACTACCGCGAGGCGCTGCACGCGCGCGCCACCTCCGTGCGCGGCGACTCGCAGGTCAACATCACCAAGAACGAGTGCGGCGCCAATGGGAACTGCGGGGGCACTGCAGTCGTCAAGTGAGTTATTGCAGCTTCTATCTATCAGCCTGTATATTATTATTATTATTTATTTATTTTAAACTTTATTGCACATAAAATTATAAGTACAAATGGCGGACTTAATGCCATAAGGCATTCTCTACCAGTCAACCACTGGGTCAAAAAGAGACGGTTGTTAGGTGCAGGTCTGTATATGTACTTACTGCTGAGTAAAGGCCTCTTCTTTATTAGGCCACTCTCCTCGGTCAAGTCCTATCCCAGCCGTTCAGCAGATATCATAGAAATAGAAATACATTTATTTATGACAAACAAACACAGATGACAAAAACATGTTGACAAATATACAATGTATAACATTTAGTGAAAAATGCCATAAAAGGGTCACAACTCAGCATGTTGCTGGCAAAGCCAGCGCTGTTCTTCCGTTGTATTGTCCGTCATCTGACCGGCTCGTTTTGTTCGCCTTAGCCACCATTCAGTAACATCAGTCATCTCGCCAAGTGTCCTGCCCACCTCCACTTTAACTGTGCCAGATACTTTGACGACGACCTACGTGTCGGATTTTGCCAGAAACCAACAGCTTAAAACCCAAGAGTACTTCTTGGGTTTTAAGCCCATTATAACCCCATAGGCAGTGTTGGCCGAAAGTTAATGCAAATTGAAAATGTTGGCCATTAACCATTATAAATTGAACCTTAAACCGTAACGGACGATTACAGTTTACGATTCAATTTATAATGGTTAATGGCCAACATTTTCAATTTGCATTAACTTTCGGCCAACACTGCCCATAGGTACCTACGCGTCTATTACCAATTGACTTTATTATACTCGACTACCTACTCAGAGCTCAGAGGGTTTTCGCAAATAACTAATCCATTTTCCTTATGACGACATGACGAGCTGTGGCGAAGATACAATAAAAGAATCAAGTTTATCTCATGAAGACTGTCTGTTTAAACAGATCGAATATATTCGCAGGCATCTTTTAATTTTATTCCTATTTAATTTCCCAGATACTCAATGCTATCAACGGGCCACTTCATCCAAACCCTCCTCCACATCGTGCAGTCGACCGCCTCGTACGTGCTGATGCTCGTGTTCATGACCTACAACGTGTGGCTGTGCGTGGCGCTGGTCGCCGGCCTGGCCGTCGGCTACTTCTGCTTCGGCTGGCGGAAGAACACAGTCGTCGACGTCACGGAGCACTGTCAATAGACTATATACCTACTTCGTCTGAGCTAACTCTGCACCGATAAAAATAAAGTGTGAAACTGCCATCGTCATATTTTCGTATGAAATTTGACGATTATGATAAACATTCTACACTGTGTCATTGCAAAGAGTTAGCTTGGTCCAGCACTCGCGGCTAGAATAAGTTGTTTTTCTCATTTATATTAAGTAGATTAAGTGAGAAAATCCACCATGATCTAAGTTAGTGCAGCGATGAATTGCATATTTATATTGTAAAATAAGTAAAGCCTTATAAGGAGAGCAGCTGTATTGGACACCGTTAAAATTATGAAGCAATGAAGATCGGAACAGACAGCGCCTGTGAGTGAGCCACGCCTGGTGATAGGTACTCAAGTATGGTCAAAATTAAAATGGTAATCTGACAAGAATTACTCTCATTAGAGTAAATTCTAATCTGACTGTCAGATGCTGCAAATGCTCAATTATTGTGTCTTATTCAAAACTATGATAGGTACCTACATATATGTATACTATTAGGGTGTCAATATAAGGACATTTTTGAAGTGAAAACTTCTTTAGCGGCGCTGTGCATTTTTTGAGGTGGGGAAAAATTTTGAACTCGCGTGAGATTACGTCACGGTAAGACGGTCACGTGATCGTAAGACGGACCTGTTACATGTAATGTCATTGAGTTTTTCTTTATTGATTTAAATGCCATCTAGTGAGTTTCGCTCTAACTGGTATTAATATGAGCACTAACAGTGATGTGCTTCGGGGTTTCAAGTAATGCGACGAAATAACGCTAGATGGCGTTAACCTCAAATATACATAGTGCATTTTGCACTAGTCATTGAGTTTTCACTTCTGCCGGCACTCCCTGAGTGCAACCCGTTGTTTTTTTAAATACCGACATATCGATATCATGCTCAAATTAAATGTGCATCTTGTTACTCAGCAATGACTTGAATTACATAATATATCTCTGGCATTAGACATGATCTTTCGTAGAGATCAGTCAAAGCTCACACAAGTTGGCTCAAGTATAGTATAGGTACTGCTTTGTACGAATTGTTATCTTGCCTCTTTCTATGTAATCTATGCTAAACACGTCTTACCTACTATGTAAGGCAGTTTATTACATCTCAATTTTAAAGGTTTCTAAGAATTTTCTACTAGTGTTTGTATCATCATGTATCATCCAAATACAAAAGGACCTCTACATATACCTACCTACTATAAGATACATTTTTAAAGGTTATAAAATATAACCTTATTAATTAGGGTTTGTTCTGTCTTCCAACTAATAGTTTGTAATTTTGTATCATGTGTAGAGCCATAAGTAGGTAAGCGCTATAAACACATATACATATGTAATGTTTTAAGACAATATTTATTGTCTTAAATATGAAATTCAGGATAGATATATGAGCTTCAGAGTACGTAACTGTTTTACTCTAAATAAGAGAAGAAGAATCAGGCCTACGACGTATGCCGCTCAAATAATTAATAAAATTGTCCATAGTACAGGCGGAATCCACTTAAAATATATATGTAAAATTGTGATATCATAAGTAACATAAGTAATTAATTATCATCATATTGTTGCGTTAGATTTAAGGGAAAAAAATCGGACACATATTTTGTAAATACTTTTAATGAACGGTATCTCATACATTCCTACAATTTTAATACAATGTTTGATGAAAAACTGGTTCCGTATTTTATTTTCTTATCTACCTACTGCCGAAACCATTTACCTCGTTGCTCCATAATCGAAATAAACCACCTCTAGGGGGAATTGCACCAGTGTGCCGCACAGTGCTGCACTGCACTGGTGGAATCGCGCCTTAAGGTCGCAGATTGGAACCACGGCTCGTATCAATAAATTTCATGGATCGCGATCGTATGTAAAATATACCACTCACTTATCTTGTGATTAGGTTACCTAATCGAACCCCACTTCCATTAGAATGCAATAGGATAGGTATAAGATGTGAGACACTGTTATGTAACGCCTGAGTATTTTATATCAGCAATTGACCGCACTGTCGTATCAGTTCAGTTGGCCACCCCAAAAATTATCACGCGATTCGCTATTACCCTATTACTTGCTATTACTATAAAAAAGTTAGGCATCTTTGAATTATGAAATTCTGCCCCTCCATTATTTTTATCGGTAATATCGGTCATAATCGGCGGTTTAAATCGGCGAGCCAAACCAGGGCTATAACCGCGAAAATCGAAGTTCGCAAATTGCGGGGATTTTTCTCTGTCACTCTAATTACGCCTTCATTGGAGTAAAAGAGAAAGATCCCCGCAATTTGCGAATTTCGGTTTTCGCGGTAGCCGCTCAGCACTTGCGTCCGTAGCAGATTGGCAAAAATTGTCCGGTCTAAGGGTCTACCGCGAACCACGTTCGACCTGTTGCCTCTGTGTCGCACTTGTAAATTAGTACGTAAGTGTGACAGGGAGGCAACACGTCGAACGTGGTTCGCGGTAGGCCCTCTGGGCTTTAATTTCGATTGTCGATCTCTTTTCGTGTTTCGCCATGTTCGCGGTAGGCACTCAGAAAACGCTTCATGCGTTCAGGAATACTACAGACATGCTTGCAATCTAGAATGTGATTTAAGAATATTTTTATTGAATTGCTGTATCAATCTGGTGATACAGCAAAGCAATAAAAATATTTTAATATTTATTTAAGTAATTCAAAATTTTGGAAGTCTATTAAATACATTAAACTAAACCGGATCTAAACGCACTTCATGATGTCATGGTTGGTTTCTAAACGCAACTCGTGTCATGTCAAGTGTGTGACGGGTGGTCAGACCGTGTTTGTCTTGTATATTTTTACTTGTTGATTTTTCTAATTACATTTGTTAAGTATAACGCGGAGTGGTGCGCGACAGGTTCCGGGAGAGCTATGTTATAGTGTGGCAAGTGGCAGCAGGTGGACGAGTCGCGGCTGGCGTGTGCGGAGCGCCGAAAGTTCAGGTAACGGTAGTTTCTGACGACGTCGATATTTTTTCTTGATCTCTTTACGTCAATGTATCGATTTAATTAACAATATTTACTAGTAGTTTGCAACACGGAACCGTCCGTAGGGGTGGTGATAAGGGTTTGTTTGCTGACGGGGCTCCGCTAAGCTGCGTAGGCCGCTGCACGTTGTGTCGGGCCTCCTTCTCGTATCTGGGGCAATGTGCGGCTTAGCGTAAACAACAGCTCCCACCCTTTAACTGCTCAGTACGTTCACGAAAGTTTATATTTTAATTTTGAAATCCTTGCACCTTGCTTTCCACTCACAATAATTCTTTGTAGGAAATAAAAATCCTTTTGAATTTTTTTTTAACCATTAATAAGTGCAAGCAGGCGTTTATTGTTGTACCGTGTTGGCTTCGCACGGGTTAACAAATTATACAACTAAACCTTCCTCAAGAATCACTATTGATAGGTGAAAACCACATGAAATTCCGTTCAGTAGTTTTTTAGTTTATCGCAAACAAACAAACACACAAATAGACCGACATGGCGGGGGACATTGTTTTATAAGGTGTAGTGATATTGTAACTATTAGTGGGAATTCTTGGAACTGTTGAAAACTTGTTATTTCATAACAAAATAATGAATTGATAATGATCTTTATGCTGGCAATTACAATTCATTGAACATTTGCATTGCAGAATATGTCAACTGTGAAAATCCCAATTATCATTAATAGACAAGAGCTTTTCTAGGACACCACATTTTTGTCTCTTAATTTTAAAGAAATTATAATTAAAACTTGTTTAATCTTTTAACTTACTGTCACCCATTCTCATATCTTATACCTTTAAATGAGCAGTTCTTGTATATTTTTTTATTTATATAGTTATATATTTCGGAGCACATAATGCGCAGAGTGTTGGAAGGTTGGAAGGGTGGTATCCGAGTCGGTGGTCACCTTATCAACAACTTGCGGTTTGCTGATGACACTACTATCATTGGCGCAAACGAAAGTGAGATAGCGGAACTGCTGGAAAAGTTGGAGTCCGTTAGTGTGGAGTACGGATTAAGGATAAACCGGAACAAAACCAAACTGATGTTTGTCGACCGAGCGGGAAAATCCCAGAGAACGTTCGAGTTGCGCGAACTAGAGTCTGTAGAACAGTTTGTTTACTTGGGATCTTTGATTCGTAATGATGGAGATTGTGAGAGAGAAGTGGTACGTCGAGCTCAGATTGCAAAGGCGGCAGTAACGCGCCTAGAGAAGATATGGAGGAATCGCAACATCTACCGCAGTACAAAAGTTAAACTAATGCGTACACTCATATTCTCTATCTTCCTATACGCCTCCGAAACATGGACGCTGAAAGCTAGGCTAAGGGATAGGATTGACGCATTCGAGATGTGGTGCTGGCGTAAAATGCTGGGAGTGTCATGGACTGAACGCCGCACCAATGCTTCAATCCGAAGCCAACTAAAAGTCCTCACTCCTCTCTCTGTGGTCTGCTTGCGGAGAGCTCTTTCTTTCTTTGGACACGTGGCGAGACGAGAAATACACAACCTCGAGAAAATCATAATGATTGGCCGTGTCGAGGGAACAAGAAGTAGAGGCAGAGCTCCAACTCGCTGGACGGATCCTCTCCTGGAGGCAATTAATAGTGGCACACAGTCCGCACTTCATCAGGCTCAGAACAGAGCAGCCTGGAGACTTCTTATAGATAGCGCTACTTATGGTGGTCACGACCCTCAGCTGTGAGGATAACGACGAAGAAGAAGAAGAAGAATATTTCGGAGATCTCGGAAACAGCTCTAACAATTTCGATGAAATTTGCTATATGGGGGTTTTCAGGGGCGAAACATCGATCTAGCTAGGTCTTATCTCTGGGAAAACGCGCATTTTTGAGTTTTGCAAGCAAAGCTTGGTCTCCCAGATATTATATTCACTTATTCGCCAAAGAAGTTGTGTAAAATTTCTTACAAATTTAACCCTTTTTGTGTAAATGTAATTATTTTGATGTGCTTGTCAAACTATAGTCAACAATAAGTTTAAATGCTTCACAATGATTTATTTGATTACAAATTGCATGCTGTAATGTTAATTCATACATTGTTAGACATAGACCAATGTTCCTGCAACCTGTAGAAAGAAAAGAAAGAAAGAAATTTATTGAACCTATTTATCTAAAAACAAAACATTAACACTCTGCACAAATTGTCAGAGTGTTTAAGAGGTTTGGACACTGACAACTATAATTTTATTTAAAAGGTATTCATTTTTCATCAAAAACTGCACACTACGGCAAGAAGTATTTATTCTTCTTCTTCTTCTTCTTCTTCTACCTAGCGGTATCCCGCCCTTTGCCAGGGTTCGCTTTTCTACTTGCTTTCCTCCACTTTGCGCGATCCTGGGCGTCATCTCGTGTGAGCCCGTTCACGCTCATATCTGCTTTCACGAGACATCGAGCCATCGCTTTTTTGGTCTGCCTTGGGGTGGGGGGCCATCAAGGGCTAGGTTAAGGCATATGTTTCCTACGTAGTCAGCTGGCCTACGACAAACGTCGCCGAACCACCGGAGGCGATATTCTTGGAGCTTCTCTGCTACGTCACGGACTGCGAGGCTGCCACGGATGTACTCGTTATGAATGCGGTCAGTGCGCGTAACGCCGCAAATCCATCGCAGCATCTTCATCTCTGTAACGCGAAGCTCCTGAACGTGCCTTCCAAGAACCGGCCACGTCTCAGCGCCATAAAGTAGGACTGGACGGATAATACACTTATACACTAGCTCTTTGAGTCTAAGCGGTATTTATTTATTATACCACAAAAATAGGAATGCACATTTTCAAAGAAATAAACTGGTTACAATAAAATCAGTAACTTGTCATGTACATATTTAAATCTCTACCAAATGTGCTGTAAGGAGTACCTTTTGCATTCCCCTTTGTTTTTAACATTTCCTTTTTAATTATTCCCCTATTCTATCTATTCATTTCCAGCTCCACCATCAGGTCTAGTCTCATAATCTTCATATAAATCACTACTGTCACTTTTATCTATTTGTTCTCTATGGTCACTCTCATCTACTTGTTCTCTAATGTCACTCTCATCTACTTGTTCTCTAATGTCACTCTCATCTACTTGTTCTCTAATGTCACTCTCATCTACTTGCTCTGTACTGTCACTCTCATCTACTTGTTCTGTACTGTCACTCTCATCTACTTGTTCTGTACTGTCACTATCATCATTTACACCACTACCAATTTCAACATTCACATTGTCATCATTTTCCTCACTCTTTGCATTATAGTCTCCTCCAGGTGGTTGTTTAATCATTTTGGATATGAAAGCAATCTCTTCATTATACAACAAGACATCACTCTCCGACAGCTCAAGCTTTGGTGTGTGCGATTTATAGAACTTATCGTAGATGTGGTCCCAGATGGGCAACGTGTGTATGGAGGAAGGCATGCCCATTGACATCGTGATCGGGCCGAGATGAAACACAAGGCACGAGGCGGAGCTGATGTCTGGCTTCTCGTTTCTTATTCGGAAAGTGACTGGCAGCCATACCACAGGCAATAGCGTGGATTTCAAGGGTGTAGGGTCACTGGAAAAATATGATGTCTGAATTTTTAAACAGCATGTGAGTTGTAATATTCATTGCGTCGTTAAATTATCAAGAAGTGAAAGAAACTATTATATTCAAGGATAAAGCTACATACTTTGTTAAAGTATTAAGTGTTAAGTATTGGTAAAGTTTTATACATTGTTATCATTGTATGCATTAATTTGTTTATAAGGTTAGTAAAAGGCCTAATATAGCTTCGTAGCTTTACTAAATTACAATGGTGAATAAAAAAATAAATTTTATGTGTTTTTTAAACTCTAGCAAGATTAAAGTGGAACTCACAAACAAATAAATAATATGACATTATATAGGCATATTTACTGTTGAGTCTCACCTATACATCATAAAATTACTCCACATGGCCACCAATGTCTGGGCAATTAATTCCTCTTCTTCATCAAAGTCCTCTTTACTAAAAACATATTCAAATATGCTATCACCACGGGGTACAAACTCCATCAGGTACACCGGGGAGCCGCTTGCAGCCACGTGAAGGATGGCAGACTTCACAATCGGATACACCGTGAACACATCATTTATATAATTTTCAAAATTTTCAACTATACCCACACCCGTCTCCAGTTCATGAAAGTAAGTCTCTTTCACCTGCTCACCAATTTTAAATTTCATCTCGTCACTTTCGAACTCCAAATTATTTGGCAGAAGATCTTCGAAACTATTCGGTACATTATGGAACATGTCGTCACCGTCATAAAACCTCTCTTTTGAATACGCTATTAAAAGAGGGACAGGCTTGAATATGGCTCTTTGGAGAATTTCTTTAGGGTCTTTAATCAATAAAGCTGAATAGTACTCTGCAAGGCTTTCAACACAGGGTGCAAATCTGTTAGAATGATTCAGTGTTTTCGCAACCGCGATGTTTTGGTAGAACACAGCGAGGTCGTCTATTGTGTTATTGCCATTGTCCTCGTAGCCTAATTTTGTAGCTACGTCCAGCGCCGCGGCGACGGGATCGGCGGCGAGCGAAGTCGGCGCGAGGGCCGAGCCCGACTCCAGGATCACTCGCTGTATATAGCCGTCGATGGCGCCCGACAGGAGCAGCAGCTCGGCAGCGGCGGCGCCCGTGCCCGTCCCGTACAAGGTCACCTGTGGGAAAGGTTCTTGAAATGAAAACATAGGAATTTTGCATTATGACAAAGGATTTTGAATAGAAACATTCTCGGACATTCCACATACGCGAAACTAAATGATTATAAACCACGTCATGCTAACGTATCTTACGTATCCCATCATCTAACCTGCGAAAAGTCGCCGCCGAACTTGTCAATATTCTCATGGACCCAGGACAACGCAGCCACCTGGTCCTTCAACCCCGCGTTCCCGGGCGCCGCGCTCGTGCCCAAGCAGAGGAACCCCTCGGCACCGAGCCGGTAGTTCAGCGTCACCACTACATAGCCCAGATTCAGGAGACGCGAAGGTCCTCTGTGAGATCCCCATCTGGAATACAACAAACGAACATTATCTTGAACTCTACATTATCTCACTAGAGAGTATAAACCTCCCATGGTTATTCAAATCGCGCGGACTTGATTCTGACATAGGCACTTACAATATAGGCTGGTGTAGCGACAGCAGCTAACTAGCAGCTATACAGTACTGTACCCAGTGGCAATGTGTCCGGCGTGCAGGTGCACCAACTAGAACCCGCTCGGGTGCGAACATGTTGAGCACCAGGCATGCCGCGTCGCCGCGCCGGCCAGCTGCAGGCGCGAGGCTATAGTACTGTACCCGGTGGCGAAGTGTCCGACGTGCAGGTGCACCAACCAGATCCCGGCTCGGGTGCATACATGTCGAGCACGAGGCATGCCGCGTTGCCGCGCCGGCCAGCTGCAGGCGCGAGGCTATAGTACTGTACCCGGTGGCGAAGTGTCCGGCGTGCAGGTGCACCAACCAGATCCCGGCTTGGGTGCGTCCATGTCGAGCACCAGGCATGCCGCGTCGCCGCGCCGGCCAGCTGCAGGCGCGAGGCTATAGTACTGTACCCGGTGGCGAAGTGTCCGGCGTGCAGGTGCACCAACCAGATCCCGGCTCGGGTGCGTACATGTGGAGCACCAGGCATGCCGCGTCGCCGCGGCGGCCAGCTGCAGGCGCGAGGCTAATATAGTACTGTACCCGGTGGCGCGAGGCTAATATAGTACTGTACCCGGTGGCGAAGTGTCCGGTGTGTAGGTGCACCAACCAGATCCCGGCTCGGGTGCGTACATGTTAGCACCAGGCATGCCGCGTCGCCGCGCCGGCCAGCTGCAGGCGCGAGGCTATAGTACTGTACCCGGTGGCGAAGTGTCCAGCGTGCAGGTGCACCAACACGGGGCGCGACGTGGCGTGCTCAGGCGCGAACACGTTAAGCACCAGGCACGCCGCATCGACGCGCTGGCCGAGCTGAGCGCAGCGCACACGGTACGTCGCTTCGAACACGCCGTCCCATCGCACGGGGGCCTCTGCAGCCTATGAACAACATTATTACTGTCAAGTACCTAACCGAATTGTCAAGTACCTAAATCCATTCCTTTGTAGCACTACAATGAAGGTCATCACCCACCCCCGCTAAAGGCTCTTTTAGACAACATATTGACACAACTAGTCAAGTCTTTCACCGGTCACCGGTAATTGCTTTACAAATGAAATGTGATTATTAGGGTAGGAAGAGATAGGAAAAGTTCTTAGTGAAAATGGTCGTATGATATAACTTTTGAGTAGGTTGACTTGACTAACAACATACCTAATACATATTATTATTAGCATTTAGTGCAAGTACCTAACTTACATTAACGTAAAACCTTAATTAGTGTTAATTGATTTCACCGAAAATAACAGAATAATTTACTTTCAATTACTCAGTTTCCACAGGGGCGCACAGCACAGGGCCGCCAAATTTATCAGCTTATCATATTAGAGCGCTTCCACGTGTGTTGTATATCAGCGGAAGAACAACTGCTACAAGTGTTAGTGCCTAAACATTTGTGTTGGCAATCATTCGCGATCACGTAACGACAGCTTTGTTACTAAGTTTTTCTGTTCCTATGTTTACACTTCGCTCAAACAACCGTATGTTCGTCGATAGTATTTACATCACTCGGATAAATTAGTTATTTTAAAACATGGGCGTGACGCCGCGATAGTCGAGGCGATAGCGATCAGCGTGTTTACGTCGATAATGGGATTCACGTTTATCAGCGACTAAATCGGCTGACGGTCATTGTCCAGCTCTGCGGGGATGAGGAAGGGCCTTTGTTATTTACTAGTTAGTAAAATTAAAGCCCTGGATTCTAGAAAGTTCACTGTTTGTTGTTTATTTTTTGTTCCCCATTTAGTGAAAATCCGCAAGAGTCGTGAATTAATATTTTCTAATAAACATTAAAAAACTGGATCCAAGCCTTAAGCCTTTTTATTCTACAGTATCGTTATGTTTTGACAATACCGTGACAAAACAGAAAGCAAAGTTGATCTGTTTCGACGTTTACTGGAAAACGAAATCGTTTTCCCGCAAAGTCAAATACTGTAAAAGACCGTGTCCCGTTAAAACTGAATGTTAAGTCATTCCGTTGCCAGTCACCTTAAACGAGGAGCAGCTAGGGCAGGCCGAGGAGGACGTAATGCGTATGAGCTCGTCGCCACATTGCTGTACGGCGGCGGTAGCATTGTAACCCGCAGAACACACAGTGACACATACCTACACATACACACACACATCCACACACACACATGTAGTGATACATAGTGAGAACACACTGCAGTGTTGCTCTTACCTTAACTGGCGTGGGGCTCTGGCCTTAAATCTGGCGCGGGCAGCAGACGGGCGCACGAAGGGCAGGCCGAGGAAGGCGTAGGGCGACGGGCGACGCGTCAGGTATGTACCGCACCACGCCCGAGCTGTGGCCTCGTCGTGTAGAACACACAGGGGGCTCTGACCTTAAACCTGGCGTGGGCAGGAAGCGGGCGCGCGTAGGGCAGGCCGAGGAAGGCGTAGTGTGGCGGGTGACGCGCCAGGTACCCGCGCACCGTGCCCGAGCTGGTCACCACGTCGCGGTGCGGCGGCCGGAGCTGCGGGGCTCGCAAAGCCAGCGCATGGCACAGCGCGCTACAGAGCACCAACAAGCGCATCAGGGCCTCAGATGTCGGTTGTACTGTATAGTCATTGCAAACCTTAACACAATTCCAGCAAAATCATGCGTATTAAAAACTTTTGCAATGTTGTGACTTCAGAGATACTCTATCTACACAATCACAGGACACTCTCGCACAGAAATCACCTTTTAAATCAATATTCGACTGTCATAAGACTTATAAGCGTTATAACCAGCAGCGTTATCGTCAACAACTCGCAGACAACATTTTGAAGACGCAGATGGACTTTTAATTTGCCTAAAATACTGCCAGCAAGTTGTTAAGGTCGGTGGTTAAAACTTCACTACCACCTTTACACCTCCATACTTGTTACTATTTTTTTACACAGACAAACAGGAAACACTCTAGAAGAATGAATACGCGTGACCCGCTTCCATTGATCTTAAGTGTACCTATGTACGTGTGCCAGTCGTCCTGATTATAGTAAAGATCGTACTAAAATGATTACGGCGGCTAACCCCGCCATTATCATAACACTTGGTTAATCTAAACATTCGCGTGTAGAGTAAACATTCTCATAGAACGCATGCTTTTAGGAAAATAGTTTACCGTATTGTCTATATTATGATAACCCAAAATATTATTACGCAGTGGGGTTATTCTACAATCACTGTAATGCTTTGAGCCTTTTTTACGCTGGCGTTCTTGACTTTAGGACCTACATATATTATGTACCGTAAAAGTATAAAACTTTACCCTTTAAGGTCTCTGCCCACTACACCGTATCCACATTGTTTCATATCTGTACATAACGGGTTTAGTGCCCGTAGTAACCGCGTATCATCCCCATAGCAGCCGCCTATAATCCCCGTAGCATACGCGTTTCATCCCCTTCGTACCCGCGTTTTATTCGCGAGAGCAATACTCGTCAGAAAGAGCGACCGAATAGTTATCAGACTGGCAAGAGCGAGCAAGAAATATGGCAACGCGTTTATAACGGGCTTAGAACGGTCACTATAAGCGGTTATAACCCGTATGCTCACCGTTTCGCCGCCTGCAAGCACCGTTCTTGCAACGTTGCGTACCGTGCATGGAGCGTTTCGGCACCGGCAAAATATCCTCGCCGACAATTTTTGACGGTCCGTGCATGGTACAGTCGCCACCAGATATATCGGAGCGGCCAAGGTGCTCACAAATATCGGAACACGCCTCTATTGTCAGGGCGTTAGAGCGCGTGTTCAGATATTGTGAACACCTTGGCCGCTCCTATATATCTGATGGCGACTGTACGCGACGGGTATGGTCGGTGACGGAACGGGCTAGTGGGCATAGTCTCATACTTTTTAATACAAAGAATATTTTTTTGTCTGACACGTTCCTACTACGGTCATGGTATGATACGGTGTAGTGGGCAGAGACCTTTAACATAACTTTGCCCACCACGTCACAGTTGAATAAAAGCGAAATAACTTAAAAGTAGTTACAGATACTCTTTCACACTTTTCCTTTTTCGTGGTGTGTGTATTCTTCACTTTCTCCAGAAAGTGTGTCTGTAACTACTTTTAAGTTATTTCGCTTTTGCTGAACTGTGACGCGGTGGGCAAAGTTTAATACTTTTACGGTACTTTCGTTTTTTGGCCGCCAACCATGAACTTGAAAAGTTTTTAGTTGTGTGGAATTTAGTAAAATGTTCACATTTGATTCCATGTCGCATTAAAAAATTAGGTACCTTTAAATTAGGTGTTACCTACGTACAAGTCTATAATAAGCCATCTTGTGCCGTTTGTTTGGGTTCCGTACCTCAAAAGGAAAAAACGGAACCCTTATAGGATCACTCGTGCATCTGTCTGTCTGTCTGTCCTGTGTACGAAGGACTAAATAATTGGGCAAGATTACTCAATTTTTTTTGCAATGAGTCTGGAAACCTTAAGTTATGAATGACGTACTCGTATTACTACTAATTTCAAATATAGAACGCCTATCCGAACACTTCACTACTACATATTTACAACAGGGGCTTCAGCTGTTCTTTATTTCTACCGCATAATACACGCATACAATAGCAAACCAATTCAGTTACACGAATATCTTGAACCGGCCAGGCAGAATTACCCAAAGATCTTGAACCGGCATATCGAGTCATGCTGTTAAGTATAAGGAAGTTAATTTGCCCTATTCACATTATGCTCTGAAACAATACGCGTTTGTTTAGCTTTATCTTGACCGCCGTTTTGCAGTTTAATTTAGGTAACTATTTTTTTAGGCATAAAGAAAATAGAGATCTATAAAACGGTCTTCCATACCACTGAAATTTAAATATTCATTCTGTCTAATCAAAATTGTATTTATTTTAGCAAGTCAAGGATAACATTTCTGTGCAACTTTGTTAATTTTATTTTAAAAATGAGATTTATAGCGACTTCCAATGCTTCATAATTATTGTTATTGTATATGGCAAGGTACTCCAAAACTGCATCGGAGCCCTCGCAGGGAGTTTATCAGTTTATCAGTTTATTTATTGCATCCATGGTTACATTTGGTGTTACATGGTAAAAGTAAGTTTCACATGGGCCCTGGTAGGGCACAGCAATAGTCTTAAATCTAAAATAATTATGCTAGGTACTAGACAGTGTTAATGAAATAGTTATATAATTTAGGTCTTATAACAATGGTTAGGAGATTGTAATTTAAATTTTAATAGCACAGATTTATTAATGTCTGGTAGATATTATTGATAATTGAAGTTAACATTGAAATTGTAGGGTAGGTAGGTATATAATATTAATTTATTTAATAGTTATGTCAAGATTTAGAAATTGTATGTCACACAATGTTTAATAATCATAATATGTAAAAGATAAATGAAATAAAAATAATAAAATGAGTAATAATTAAAGCTAATAACATTCGTGATCATTTTTGTCTTCCAAGAAATCATCCAATTTATAGTAGCACTTGTTAACTAATAAGTTCTTCAACAGTTTATTGAATTGTTTATCTGATGTCTGAAGTTTAATGTCGTCGCTGAGTTTATTGTATATTTTAATGGCCATCATTTTTGGGCTTGTTTTGTGTAGCTGTAGTTCTGAACGTTCGGGTGGCGCCAGGTTATGCTTGTACCTACTTTCATATCGTCGAGGACGGTCGGCAAATTTTGGAAAAAAATGAGGATATTTTCTGACGAACTTACAAATTTCAAATATGTAGATTGATGTTAATGTCAGGATTTTATATTTAATAAAATAGGGTCTACAACTGTCCGGTACTGTGATATTAGCTAGTGTGCGTATGCATTTTTTTTGCAATATGAATATTTCCTCTATATCTGTACTATTTCCCCAAAGGATTATCCCGTAATTAAGCCACGAAAAGGCGTATGCGTAATAAGCCGCCAGAGCGCATTCGAAGTTCGTTGATCGTTTTAATTCTCTTAGAGCATATAAAAATGTCGAAAGTTTACTGGCTAATTTCTGGATATGTGATTTCCAATTGATGTGCATATCAATATTCAAACCAAGGAGGGTGAATGTATCTACACATTCTATTGTTTGTCCGTTAAAGGAGTAATTAATATCTAACGCGTTTTTTTGATATGGTCTAAATTGAATTATTTTGGTTTGGTTTGGAGTAGTAGCTCAAAGGTTCCACCAAGACACGTCCGGTTAGATCAGATCTCGCTGCACTCAAGTTTACAAATAGGGGCACGTCCACGCTCCATACATCTGATCAAAGAATTTGATCATGGAGCGCTGTTCTCTAGTAAGATGCGACATGGCCCACACAGGTCCCCGGATATCCTGGTATCGGAGCTCCCTTTGGCCGTGGCAGCCCCAGCCCCCCACAGAGCACGCCACGTCTGGCCAGATCTCGCTCGTGTCCGTACCGCATGTCATGTTGCTATAAACAAAAAGAAACTTCAACAAATCTGACTGACGAAATATACCTACAATGATCGTTATATAGATCTACTCTTAGATGCGACCCCTTGCCTAACTTGCACGATCATCTCAAGGACCTACGTACTAACTATAACCAACGCGCGCACTACAAATTATATCATATGACTATAAGTACATTACTTACCCGCAGACAATGAACTTGGCAACAATATCCGTCATCCAATCTTTCACCGCTTCGTCGCTATCATTCAACACAGTGTCCTTGAGCATGGAGTTGACACGTAATACGTATGAGAGGTCGTCCATATGCCCGGCGCCGCTGTAATCTATCCCGAAGGCTCGTTTGACTGGCACATAGGGGCTACCGTACGAAAACTGATACAAGTAAAGCGGGGCACCTCCTAACACGAACCTGGCTTCGGCCAGTTTAAGTGCTGGGTATACGAAAAGGGAATCTGAACACGCAGGTATGAATTTCTCCATAGTCGGCGCCCCGTGGAAGTACCTATCCATCATCTGTTTCGCGTCCACTGTTTGTTGGGCCGGTGAGACAGAAAACATTAGTTTAGCCGGTAAAATTGCTTTCGGGTTCTTCCTGATCGTTCCTATTATGTCTACTTCTTCGAGTCTGTGTGTTAACGACGCGCATTCATTGTTCGCAAATCCCAATAATGTCGTGTACTGACTTCCTCTACCACCCGCTACTAATGCATCCGGATCGTCATCGAGGATTCTAGTCACTCCGTAGAATTCTGACTCTACCACAGGACAGAACACGGCAAATCCAGAAGACGCGAGAAGCACACTGTTGGCGTCGACGAGAGCCTGAGCCGGCAGGGCGACCAGCTGGCGGTGGATCTCATCCGCGTCGGTGCTGTTGATGCCCAGCTGCTTCAGAAAAGAGCTCTTCACGTTCTGCGCATAGCTCGGCCGAGTTGTGAAAAATCCAGATCCTGCTGTTCCGCTCATCAAAATTAATCTACAACGTAAATAATACGACATTTTTAACTGCAAATATGCTGTTATCCAACATAATATATTGATTTGTTTGGAACAATAAGAAGCCAAATAATGAAACTTTAAATATTAGATGTTTGTACTAGTTACCTTTGAAACAATCCTCTGGAGGCTTCAGAAAGCGATAGAATATGCGCATTGGAAGCTCCCGAGCTCTGTCCCATCAGCGTCACATGCTGCGGATCTCCGCCGAAGGCCCGCACGTTATTCTGGACCCACTGCAGCGCCGCGGCCATGTCGCGTAGACCCGTGTTACCCGGGACACTAGACGAGTTCAGAGACAAGAAGCCGAACGGACCCAGTCTGAAAGGAGATGGACAATAATTGCTCTTCCAAAAAATGTTTTATCTTGATGTTTAGTTTAATTGAAAGATGTATCACCTATGTAAATACCTGGAATTGATAGTAATGACGACCACGACCTCGTCTATCATATACTCAGGCCCATTTAAATCACTGTCTCCGGACTCCGACTGAAAAGCCCCGCCGTGTATAAAGCAGACAACAGGCAGGCAGGCCGAGCCGCAGCACTGTCGGCCCCAGCGCGGCAGATAGCCCGCTGGCACGTGCACGTTGACGTGGAGACAGTCCTCGCCCATGCTGCGGGGCTGCATCATCGGCCCGTACAGCACGTCGCGCTGCGGGCATACAGGACCCTCGACTGACGCGTCGAATAACCCGTCTCACGGGTCTGCCGGCTGTGGCGCCTGGAGAAAGTTTCACCAATTTACATGATTATTTTTGAATTTTGTGTGAGAACGTAAAAGCAATGGCATTTCACAACTTAAACAATATTATACTTACCACGAAGCGCAGGTCCCCGAGCGGCTGCCTCGCATAGGGCACGCCGCGGAAGCTGGCATAAGACCGGCCGAGGTAGCTGGAGCGCAGCGTGCCGCACACAGATCCGGACTGAGTCTGCGCCGGCACTCCGCACGAGATGCCTCCCATCAACCGCTCTTTAATATAGCCTGATCGAAACACCAAACCAACTATTCAGTTACACAAATACCTTTAACCGGTTATGAGCACTTAGGCTTTCTTGGGTTTAAAGAATTTATTTTCTCATAAGAATTGTACAATTCACTTACATGAGAATTAGAAGTATAAGTTAACATTGTTCGGGTGAGCGCATGCATGCGTACTTAAATTCACACAACACAACACAGTTAAATTAACTAAAAACATACACTTAACTAAAAACATAAATCATACACATAGCATAGCACCTTTACTTTAGTGGGATGTATCTGAGTGGTAAGAAAATAAGTGTAGCCGTACGCGACCATATGATCAGTAGCGGTTCCTATATATCGCTCAGTACAAAATATAAATCGCGCAAGTTTAAATTAGTATACAATTAGAAGATTACATATATTTATCTTATCTGTTATTACCAGTCCAACCCTATTCAAAGTATACTCTTAAGCTAGTCGTATTTAGCTTTACCTTGTACGCCGTAAGGGCAAGTCAGTTTAATTGAAAAATGATTGATGATTTTTTAAATTATAACCATACAGCGGTGGTTATTGTGAGCCCACATTTTCATCTAATGTTCATAAATAGCGTCCAGGCATACGCCATAATATTCCACAAAGCTACTACTATCTGCTATTTGTAGATCCTTTTTATTCCACTCCAATGAGATATAAACTTACCATCGTGTGCTTTTCCACGTGCATTGGCCCCAATTACGCACAAACCTAGAGCTAGCAAGGACACGATTACGATGTTCGCAAATCCCATCCTACGACTATGTATTGTCACTGTCAGTGACCGTAACGAACACCGTTTATATGTAGACACTAAGCCCATATTGATGGGAATAAAGTAAAGTATGATGTTGTGGTGTGGCAGAGGCGTCGTGCGTTCTTCTGCGCAAGCGATGCACTATATGTCCAAACGCACTTCACTTAACGTCTGTGCCAGGACTGCCAGGCGATGATTGCACCTGATTACTCGCCTTTGTATGAATGTGCCACCTGTGTGTACATAGACAGGTTGCCAAATATTAATCTACTCATATTTTTATCGTGTTGCTGTGCTAAATTATTACTACCAGCTCTAAAACAAATTAATCCCAAAAAATTTTAAACTTTTAAAGATAAAAACTATTTTCAAAACATACATCCATGAGTGCACTTCAAGAGTTGCTGGATATCTGTGAGAGGTACTCGGTGAGACATGGGCTAAGGTACAATGGGAAAAAGAGTGAGGTACTTGTTTTCAAAGCAGGAAGAAAATTCTATAAAACAGTACCTCCTGTGACCTTGGGCGGGGAACCACTCAGGGTCACTAAAAAGTTCAAATACCTTGGTCACTGGGTCACCGAGGACCTAAAAGATGACCTCGACATAGAGAGGGAGCGTAGAGCGTTGGCCGTTCGCGGAAATGTGCTGGCGCGCAAGTTTGCCAGGTGTAACAAAGACGTGAAAAAGACGCTTTTCAAAGCTTTTTGCCAATCTTTTTACACCTGCAGCCTGTGGGCCAGCTATACTCAGCGAGCGTACAATGCTCTACGAATACAATAACAACGTTTTCAGGATGCTAATGGGGCTGCCACGTCACTGTAGTGCGTCCGGAATGTTCGCGGAGGCGCACACAGATGACTTTTATGCAATTATACGCAACAGATCGGCGTCACTTATGCAGAGACTGTGTGGCAGTACCAATAGCATCCTGAAAACGTTGGCAGGTAAGATGGATGCACCACTGCTCATGCACTGGAATGGACTGCATGTGGCAGCCACAGATGCTGAGAAGTGGTGCATTTAGGTTGCCTAGTTATATTTATTTTTAGTATGTCGATAGGTTTATTATTAATATTTTGTAATTAATGTCACTAACCTTAATTAATTTTAAGATTTGTTGTACCTACTAACAATATTATGGATCTCTGGATTTGAAATAAATAATTGAATTGAATTGAATTAAAAAAGTATACCAAAAAAGTATAAATATTAAAAAATATACGTCTAAATTGAATACCTTTTGAAATATCAATCGACGTCATACGTATGATTTAATTTGTACATCAAGACAATTTTTTTTATTTGATTTTGTAATAATGTAAATAAATGATTTTTATTTCATTTAATACATACTTCATACACTGGCGACGCATTTGGAGTACATCTAAAGTGCAAATTTCTAGTTATTAACCGGTAGGATGGATGGATGATGGTTTTTAACGGCCAATTTTTAAAGCATTAATTTAGATTTGTAATGTTTTACAGCTAGTATAATGCCTCTCGTTGGTGTGATGAAAACGTCTCGTTTGTGTTTCACGGGCAGAAAAGTTTGTTCACCTCTCGCGCCTTGAAACCCTCGCAACACTCAAGATTCCACTTATTTAACCACTCGCTACGCTTGTGGTATACGACGTTACTAACCAGATTTAACAGTTCCATGTTAAAAGAATGAGAGAGTTGCCAGGATTGTAACATCAGAAGAGATTGTATTGTAACTCCTACCTACATTACCTACTATAAAATATTTTGTATTTTGAAAATAGAAAATAGGCCCCAAAAACTATTTCAAATAAAATACAAAATAGTTTTCTTCAAAAGGTATTTAAATACAAAATACAAAATAGGTATTTCGCATTTTGTATTTGCATTTTAAATACAAGTATTTCAAATAAGTCACATCTCTGGTTATACCTACTGTTGATTATAAAAACCTTAGATCCCTCGTGGCCAAACTTTACCTAAATAAGCTCTGTGTTCCAATTATTTATTTAATCGTATGGCAAACAAAATTCGAATCGCTTAAAATATGGCTACAAATATAATGACCACCAAAAAATACTTTGGTACCCTAAATAAAAAAATCATGCTTACCAAAAAAAATTACTGAACACCAAAAAAATAAGGCCTAAAAATACAAAAGTACCACCACTTTAATTACGACTGCACTTCAAATTGTATTCAAATACCAAATATATTGAATGATGACCAAAAATCATTAATGATCACCAAATCTTGAAGACCAAATTAATGCGATATTTTCACCTAAATAAACCACTATGATTACCAAAAAATTTATACATATTACCAAATAAAGTAAACTGATGCCAAAATTACTAGCCCCTCCCGCTCAACCCCCCGTAGCCCGCACCGCATACCTACCTAACCTAATCTACTTTTCTAGTAGCATTTCGTTATGCTACTAGAAAAGTAAGTTAAACTGCTATCAGTTAAGTGGGTTAGGTTAGGTTAGCACTGCGACCCTTACAGAAACGAAATGGTACTAGAAAAGTAGGTTAGGTTAAGTTTCAACTGCTACCCATACAGATACGAAACGCTACTAGAAAAGTGGGTTAGGTTAGGTTTGAACTGCGACCCTTACAGAAAAGAAATGCTACTAGAAAAGTGGGTTAGGTTAGGTTTGAACTGCGACCCATACAGAAACGAAATGCTACTAGAAAAGTGGGTTAGGTTAGGTTTGAACTGCGACCCTTGCAGAAAAGAAATGCTACTAGAAAAGTGGGTTAGGTTAACTGCGACCCATACAGAAACGAAATGCTACTAGAAAAGTGGGTTAGGTTAGGTTTGAACTGCGACCCTTGCAGAAAAGAAATGCTACTAGAAAAGTGGGTTAGGTTAGGTTTGAACTGCGGCCCTTACAGAAACCAAAGAGAATAGATAGTATAGAGGGGTCCTGTCATAGTAAATTCTGTAGTCACAGTAAATTTACTGCCATCTATCGACACACGACTAAAACTCGAAATGAAAACGTATACAATTATCAAAAAAAAATATTTATATGGAGAAATTATTTTTTTATTTTCATTTCGACCCATGTTCATTCACTAATATCTATGTTTTAAAATAGTTAAATATGAAACGGCGTCGTCACGCCATCTAGCCGAGAATAGGCTAAAGGTGTGTGCGCCATCTATCCGAGAATGACTTTTTCTTGATTTCCGAGGCACGTTTTTTCCTTAGACTTTATTCATCTTATACGAAGTTACATATGTCTTTGCAGAAACAAAATGCTACTAGAAGAGTGGGTTAGGTTGGGTTAGAACTGCGACTGTTACAGAAATAAAATGCTACTAGAACAAGGTGACGAAGTGGATTAATTAATTTAATAGGATAACGATATATTAAATGTTTGCACATTTTTAATTAAAATGTGGTTACAATTTTTGTGATTATTTACTATTTTTGCGTTTACAATGATTATTTTGGAGCCATTTGCTTTAATAGGATAGCAAGATTTAAAAATTTGGTTATCATTTTACATTAAAATGGAGTTCTAATTTTGGTGGTCATTTACTATTTTTGGGTTTACAGTGATTATTTTGGTGTCATTTTCTTTAATAGGATAGCAAGATGTAAAAATTTGGTTATCATTTCACATTAAAATGGGGTTTGAAATTTGGTAATCATTGACTATTTTTGGGTTAATAATGATTAGTTTGGTGTCATTTCCTTTAAAAGGATAGTAAAATGTAATAAAATTGGTAATCATTTCACATTAAAATGGTGTTATAATTTTGGTGATCATTCATGATTTTAGGGTGGTAAAATAGATTTTTTTGGTATTAAATTTTACTAAATCTGGTGATCAGTTAAATAGCAGCCTTAAAATATTATGTGTTCCATGCGCTTAGCTTTTGTGTTTACAGTAACAGAGCAGCATAGCAGATTCTTACTTACCCAACTTGACTTACGTTATCTTTTCGCGGAGCAAAAAGTAATATTTTTGTATTAATTAACTATAGCGCCTTGCCGTTTATTCTAGCAACCTTTTTCGATCAAGAGATTTGTTTCACCATGTTTGCATAAGAAAGCGAGTTTGACATCATTATATTATATAAATTAGCGTTAGAAAGCCACTTATAAATTAGCTTCTTTCAGTCGTTTTCTTATAGCACAAGCTGCCAGTTAAGATTGACGGTTTTATCTCAGTAGAAGGTAGTTTAGGGGTTTTTTCCCCATCCTAACAATTTAGGGTGCCAGTTCGTGGGGTTGTCTTTTAAGTTGACGCTTTTTCCGCTGGACCATCTGGCGTGTTTATTCTTAAAATATAATCGCATGAAATACTCTCGTTTTCGATCATTTAAGGTGTTCGGCGGCAACCTTTTGATGTGGCCACTTCCTCTAAAACCATTGTTACATGTTTTTGATAGAGGCATTAGAACTAGGGTTTTTACCAATCTTCTCAATCTTGAAATAATAAAAGAATATACAAGAAACAGAAAGCCAATTATCACGTTGGTTCTTGTCAATTGTTTTTTGATGATACGAGGATCCAAACCCACTGTTCTTACACTGTTCTTAATAAGAGTGCCTGCAATAGAGTACTTTTTTAAACTGTAACAAGTTAATATATGCCTCAGTTATTTATCAATAGGTTCGCGAACTAATGTGTGTGAACAGATTTATTTTGCTAGTACCTAGATTAAGGATAAAGCTTTAATTCACAATCATTACTCGTATTAGGCTGAATTATGCAAATTAGTTGTCTGTACTGTATCTACCTAGTTAGGTAGGTATATGAAAATGAAATATGTTTGTCCTTAATTAGTGGGTCACAAGTGTATACGAGTATGTATACTTATTATGTAGAATTGTAGAATATGTTTGTGTTTGGGTAATAAAACAATAAACCATGCTTTAATTATTTTTTATTGTTACAGGTAAGAAATATAACATCATCATCATCCATCACATACCATAATGAAACCAAGTGAAACAGGTGAGTTTATTACTAAAAAAAATCTACATAAATATTATAATAACCCTACTAAAAATATAATAAACAATCATACACGACATCATATAAAGCCAGAAGCCAATTACGGTAGGTACTATGTGCTAAGATATGAAGATGTTCTTAAACTGTTCTCATATCAAAATAAAGGTGTGCTGCATCTATATCGGTGTGCAGCAGCACTGTTAACTGACCGACGCATAGCACCCTCGATACATACTCGTACATTGGTTTTAACGCCGCCGCCATGACAAAACACATTTTTATGTATTGGCGGTCGGCGTCAACGCCGAGCGTACATTCCGTAGCCCTCTGGTTAGAATCCTAGCCATTGTTCCGTAGCCTGTTGTAGTAGTGCCGCTCGTAGAGGTCGTCCCAGAGACGACAGGCCCGGGAGTGTGGGAAGGGCCGCATGGTTGTGCTGCCAGCAGTTATGTCTAGAAGGTTGTCGGTGCTTGCCTCCCAGCGAGGCGATTCGTCGCGCGTTGGTTGCCTTAAACCAACATAATATACTTAATCATCATTAATTTGGAGAAACGGGGAAACGATTCAGATTTTTCCTTACAAAACTGTTTAAGGAGTTTTAAAATATCAAACGTATTTTTATTGAGCAACACATGTTTCACGTTGCTCCATACGAGTTCAGTGTGTAAATCGAGAACAAGTAGCAACTCAGGTTAATTAGGCTACTCAGTTCGTTTCTGTGTGCAGCATCGGTCTTGGGAATCCCTCAGGCTCCACGTTCACGGTTCAACACACCAGAGTAGTGTAAGAACCGGTAGTACAATTCAGATACTCACAGATACTTGACAAAGTTAGTCCAAAGTCGAACCATCGCGCGTTGCACCTCTCCATCCTCCCCTTCCAACTCCTGCCCTTTATCCGGGAACAGTAACGCCAGTTCATCTCCATGGGCAGCCCCGGTCTTGGGGATCCCTCGCTCGGGTTCCACGCCCCATGCCCCGGAGTGTGAGAACTGGTAGTAGTACACCGGCGCGGACGCGGCGTGTAACCGCGCACTGCGGTGTATGTGGCTTACAAAATACGCGTCTCTGGAAATATTTGCAATCATTTAAGACCTGATTGGTACATGTACTTGCTATTTATCTCACAAAAATGCAGATACATAATTAATGATATTTCAAATATTTTTTCTATACAGAACTGGAAGAAAATGTATGTATATGTATTATCGCAATTTTTTGTTGCTGTATTATAAGCTTTGTTTTTGCTTACCTATGATATGCGAGAACGTCAGACATATTAACTTTGCCATCAAAGTAAATCTCTTTAATTCGCTTCAATTCTTTGTCGTTCAAACTCTTGAATTCTTCCGGAAGTAAAATATTAAAATTTTTGACCATCCTCTTCAATATTCGCAATGCTTTCAACATTGCCACAAAGACGTATCCTTCCTCGCTGTTGAACCCTATAATCATCGGAACACTTCGTACTTTGTGATTCGACAGCGAATCGAACGGCGGCTCAGAAAGAAATCTCTCTTCCCTCTTAAAAGCTTTCTCTGTACACATTCCGAAGGGGTAGTAAGGCAAGTTGAGCTTGTCAGCCTTGTCTGCTAAATCGACGTCATCAGCTTTGATTAAAGATGACGCGATCGCGTCACTGCCGGTATACAATTTTCCAAGCATGAGGGCGCGTTCAGTCGAGTTGTAATTAAAAGCCCAAGGGCTTAATATCGTCCCGCTTTGCATAATAGCTCCGTGGAACAGGCCCTCAGCCATAGGACTGAGAGTCAGGCCCTCGACGATCGCAGCCCCGAAGCCCTGCCCGCCCACTACTACATTCGCAGGGTTTCCTCTGAACGCCACGATGTTGTCCCGCACCCATCGCAGCGCTGACACCACATCCTTTGCACCGGCGTTGCCTGGTATCTGTTCCTCCTTCGTGCATAGAAATCCCACTGGACCTAATCTGAAAGATTTGTTAGACAATTTTCACAAAAGCATATTTTCCGAGTAGCGAATTTTCACATCGGATTTTATCACGATCGCAAATTTCATTAATCGTCTTTTTTAATGCAGCGATTTTTCATGTAGCGTTTTTCAATGCTCGTATATTTTACCAGTTGATCATTATATCACAGCAAATATTTCCAGTACCTTATTTTTTCGAAACTTTAATTGCCATACTGAATTTTTCAGTATTCGCGTTAAACACACATAATTACATAATTATTATTATAAATAAATTGACATTATTATTATTATAAAAGAATTAACATTATTAGTGGTATTGTATCGCTTAGTGTTAGTATGACTCACGACAGCTTAAATTCGATTATTTATATTTGACATCATTGCATTATTGTATAAACAAGTATAGCATTTAAATTCGTATTGATTATTATTAGTGTTAATTAGATTCCTTAATTATTATTTACTGTGATGAAACTAACTAGATATTAAGCAATACATAATATGTTTATAAGGTAACTTTAAGTATGTATTTAGCTATTAAGGTTAACTTGCCATATCCTATTCAGGGTCCATGTTGTTCAATTCAATTTAAAATACCATCTGTATATTTCATTTCATTTATTTATTGCATTCCATGGTATTCCATGGAATGCAATAAATAAAATAAATGAAATGAAATGAAATAAATTTTATTTGTATAATTGGCGGTTCTAAGCAATAGCACTTTGGCCTCATAAATGCGTGGTTAAAATATTTCAGGTTATTAATAGCGCTGGCGGTAGACCGAGAAATTCAGTAAAATGCTGCAAATGATGTTAAAGGTATGAAAATCGGTACGATTGATCTTTAGATCATTAGAAACAATTTGACCCGAAGCACCAACAAATAAATAAAAAACGAGAGAAATTATGACGTCATCTTTTTTTTGTGTATGGAATTAAAAAAAAAATAGTTTAGAAACCTATCGTGTGTAGAGCCTCCAATTATACAAATAAAAATTAACGCGAATACTAAAAAATTCAGTATGGCAATTAAAGTTTCGAAAAAAAAAGGTACTGTAAAATATACGAGCATTGAAAAACGCTACATGAAAAATCGCTGCATTAAAAAAGACGATTAATGAAATTGCGATCGTGATAAAATGCGATGTGAAAATTCGCTACTCGGAAAATATGCTTTTGTGAAAATTGTCTAACAAATCACTCACCTGTGGTGTATGACGACCACCACGACCCCCTGCCGCACCAGCAGGCCGGGGTCGTAAGGCCCGCCGCCGCCGGCCACCCACGCCAGCACGGGCCAGGGCGCGGCCGCCGTTGGCACGTGCACGTCCAGCTGCAGGCACTGCTCCGCGGACGACGCCGAACACGTCGGCTTCTCCGACTCGCGAAACCCGGCCCATGACGGAGCCAGACCGGCTAGCTGAAAAATATTAATGTATCGAAGGTTGGAATTCGATTTATCTCAATTATCTATGGTTGATTGGTAGAAAATGCCTAGAAGCATTATGTCTGCCTGTTATCAATCTCGAGCGCTCAGTCCGCCTTGTGTGATAGAATTGAAAGCAGGTTGCTCCCTTGGGAGTTATAGCTTTTTTTTTTCACAACCCATAACTCCCGCGGGAATATAGGCCTTTGTCCTTTAGTACAACTGCATGAAATAAGATATTTTTTCTACTCGTCGACTATAATTCTTGAATTAAGATTTCTTATACCAAACTGCAATTGGGTATTATTAATGTGTGGGCTCCCAACTCAACTATAATATTCATTTCGATACAATTTAGTCAACTATAATGAAATTGACCATGACCAATCACAGCTCACCGCGATCAAGAGGACGAAACAAAACCATAGCTCAAATTAATTATTTATTTTAGGTTGTATAGTAGAAACAATTGGTTCATAAGTCAGAAACGCGCATGTGACACCCTTAATATAGCAACATCCATTGACTACGAAAACCACTTAGCGTTGCTTGTTAGTCTCCATAGGCTACGGTGGCCGAAATCAAGAAAACTGTCTAAAAATTGAATTTAGCGCGGAGCAAGTACCAGGGCCTCACTCATGAGTTACGAGGTGTCGTTGACCAGCCCGCCGGGGCGCGTACCAGTATGAATGTATCGCGGCTGCTCGCGTATCTTAGCTTTTGGTTTGGTTTGTTTGTATGATTCTACTAGTTTAAAGTATTATTTTTGTTGATGCGTAGAAAAAGTATTGTATACAATAGTGATATAAACAAGCTTTTCAATCTCGTACCTTACTTAGACAACTCAGCAAGCTTCGTTGTCTAAACACGGTACAGTCGAGGACATAAATATGTATAAATTTTTTCACCTTATTTCAATGGGTTAAGGTGAAGAAATGTATACATATTTATGTCCTCGACTGTACTCGACTGAAAAACTCTATTATATCACGATTGTATAATAGTAGATTGTACAACAAGGGCATAAAGTGACCCATTTTTACCCGAGGCAATGTTTTGGTCTGAGCGAAGCGAAGATCAAAATAGTAGACGAGGGTAAAAATGGACATTTATGCCCTTGTTGTACACTCTGCTTTTCACTTCGATTGCGAGGAAAATAATTAAATTTTTCACGGCAATTTACACCACGAAATTGTCGTAAAGCGAAAGAACATAATACATAACCAATTCCCGCCAACTAACTTTTTAATTTTCAACTTATGATCATAGTTTCAGACACTTGGTTTTCTGCCAAGTCAAACATTTCGGAGCATTTTTGAACGATATTCGACTCCTATTTTATGTGATTTACTAAATTTAATGACAGAAAATACGGATTTCTAATAAATTGTAGCAAAAATAAAATAATATAACAAGATTTGTCATCTACACAATTTTATTGCTCAGTAAAATTGTGCAATATCCCATACAACCATTTCCAGTCGCCGTTACGACGCGGTGTTGACACATCTTGTGTCGACACCGTCTGTTTCGGTCACAATTCCAGTCGCAGAGTCGTCGCCGTGTCGACACAGTTACCAGAAATGGGGAAGGGTCGACACATGACACAAAGTGACATAAAGTGTGGTCGCCGTGTGCACACATTGTTTCGGGTTTGCGACTACTTTATGCCAAAATCATTCGTTCATTTTGTTCCTGTCAAATGGAAACTGTCAGATGGAAAAATACTTAAGGCGCGGTGTGTAGTAAAATGCACTTTTTTGTCACCATATTTACAGACTTTTACAAGGATTTCATGCATTATTTTCTAGTATGTATAACTTCAGTCCTTGAACTACGTTATTGCTTGTCAGAAACACGACGGCTCATAATTTTCTCGATAGAATCTTAAGTTGAAAACATGCCTACCACTGTCTTTATTTCCTTATGTTAGAAGTACTAGGACGAAAATGTATATGAAACTTACTTCAGTCGATAGCTTTTAAGTAAATCTTCATTATTGCTTGTCCTTTTATCGATACGTTAATTTTTTCATTCATCATTTGATGAATTCAACATTTTGCCTACTAAATTACACCCTACGCGGCAATACCTTGCGCCTATTCCTCACGCCAGTACGCCCGTGACCACTGTCAGCGTCGGACCTGTGCTAGTTTAGCGGACGTTTCATAAAATGGGTAATCACAGTATAAATATGCAAATATGTTATACACACAATGTTTTTCAACATACTTACGAAGAAAAGCAAAATAATTCTTAAATACGGTGACATTTCAGACATTCGTCCGTCATATTGTCATTTTATAACAAGTTGGGCAGCAAAGGCACACACCCATCTAACCAATCCGGAATTCAGTCACGATTGATAAATTGTGTAAACATATTTTAAAAGGCTATAAAATTAATCAAATTGAATAATTTAGACTGGTCACATTTTTGTAAAAATCGATTTCTACTGGCAAAACATATTACTTTTTGGCAACCGGGTTTTTTAACCTAATTAGACCCCGCTGAATCCGAATTTGCCGGTTGCTTGATCGAATTCTTGACTGGAAGTGAGATATTTGATATTAAAGGTCCCTTTTTTTAGTTTTTCGTAAATAACTCGTAAACAGTGGCCAATATAAAAAAAAATAACTAATAATCTACACAAAATTTTCAATAAAAAAGATTCAGTACATTTTTAGCAGGGATCAATATTTAAAAAGATAATAAAGAGGGAAAGTTAATTATAATAAATTCTAAGGTTCCTTGTTTTTATTTTTTCGTTAATAATTTGAAAAGTATGACTCATAGCAAAAACAAATCTTACACATAAATAATAAACATAAAATTTCCTACAAGAAACATGTAGAACACTTTTCGCTAGGATCAATATTTAAAAAGACAAAGCAGCCGGTAAGTTAATTACAATCAAATTTTAAAGTCCCTTTTTAGTTTTTTGTAAATAACTCGTAAACGGTGTCCCATAGCAAAATAGGTTTTTATGAATAAATAATCTACATAAAATTTCCTGCAAAAAACATCTGAACACTTTTCTCTAGGATCAATATTTAAAACGATATTAAAGGAAGAAAGTTCATTACAATCAATTCACATGTCACTTTTTTTAGTTTTTAGGGTCCCGTACCTCAAAAGGAAAAAACGGAACCCTTATAGGATCACTCGTGCGACTGTCTGTCTGTCTGTCCGTCTGTCACAGCCCATTTTCTTCAAAAGTACTGGACCAATTAAGTTGAAATTTGGTACACACATGTAAATTCGTGACCCAAAGACGGACATCTTACGTAAACAAATGAATTTTAAACATGGAGGCCACTTTTTAGCCAAGGGGGGTTAATTAACATTAAGAATTTTGCTATGGGCCACCGTTTACGAGTCATTTACGAAAAACTTAAAATAGGGACCTGGAAATTGATTATAATTAACTTACCCCCTTTAATACCTCATTAAATATTGATCGTAGCGAAAAAGTGTACAAAACCTTTTTTGTGGACAATTTTATGTATAATATTTTTTTGCAACGGTGCCCACCGTTTACGAGTTATTTACGAAAAAAAAAGCGACCTGTACACTGATTGTGATTAACTTTCTTCCTTTAATATCGTTTCAAATATTGATCCTAGAGAAAAGTGTTCAGATGTTTTTTGCAGAAAATTTTATGGAGATTATTTATTCATAAAAACCTATTTTGCTATGGGACACCGTTTACGAGTTATTTACAAAAAACTAATAAGGGACTTTAAAATTGATCATAATTGACTTACCGGATGCTTTGTCTTTTTAAATATTGATCCTAGCGAAAAGCAACTGAACTCGCTAAAATTTCCAACACATTGAGCCAAATTCAACTCGATATTCAAAAGGTTAATCAAGACAACGCCACCATCAACCATACGTTAGATGAGGTTAAGAATCGCCTAACACACGTTGAAGATTCACTTCAATATTCTGGCTGGCGTCAGGACTCTTGTGAGGAAAGGCTACGCTCTGTAGAATCTAGCATGTCGTCATCACAAGGTCAGGCTGGCCGTATCCAGACTCTTGAACGCACCATAGATAAAATGGAACAACAATCGCGAATGAATAATTTAGAAATATGCAACATGCCTGAGAAGCGCGGTGAAAACTTAATTAGTATTATCAGCGACATAGGAACCGCTATTAAATTCACTTTTACGCCCAGTGACATTGTCTCAATACATCGTGTACCACATGCCGACCCCAGCTGCAATCGCCCAAAAAACATAATAGTGCGTTTTACCTCAGTCATACTACGTGATAATATTTTGGCTGCGTTTCGCCTTGCGAAAGGACTCAATACTTCACAAATAAACATAACAGGATCCCCGCAAAAAATATATCTGAACGAGCATTTAACACTTAAAAACAAGCTGTTACTACGACAGACTCGTGAAGCAGCCTTGAAGCATAACTTTAAGTTTGTATGGGTTCGACATGCCACTATATTGGTGCGCAAAGATGACACTTCACCAATAATAGCTATACGAGCGACTCACGAGCTGAGTAAGATATCACCGAGTAGTTCCTGACCAATATAGATCTAGACTTTTCACTAACTCAAAGATGTGTTGTATTTTTGCTTTTATGTTAATCTTATACCAGTGCTGCATACATATAATAGCCACCTGTAATCTATTAAAGTCGCGTAATTTGTGCGTGGGCATTTTATTGTTTTTGTTTAAAGAATTAATAATCACATACAACCAATCACGTAAGTACCTCATAGTTATGGGCGAGCGTGTTATCTTATCAGAGATCATAATTTTTTTGCATTTTAATGATACACTATTTTACCGTTTTAAACACTCTTATATTATATCCGTACGCAATAATGGATAGTATTTTTTCGGTTTACTATCAAAACTGTCGAGGTCTCCGTACTAAAACAAACACTTTATACATGAACATTTTATCGCACAATTATGACATAATAATATTAACTGAAACATGGTTATGCCCTGAAATAGCGAATAATGAGTTTATAGATACTCGGTATGTAGTTTTTCGAAGTGACAGGGATCAAATGGGCAGCGGGCGCGGCGTCGGTGGCGGCGTGCTTGTGGCGGTGCTGCGCGAGCTTGGCGCCGCTGTGTGCTCCCCGTTGCCTGCGCCGCCGGGCCGGCCGGCGATTTCACCGCTCGTTGATAACATTGTAATTACTCTGCCGCTCGGTGCTCACCATAAACTCATTATAAGTGCGGTGTACATTCCTCCCAAACAACCTACCATAACATATGAAACTCACTTCGAACAACTGCAAACTCTGCTTTTACAAGCAAATGCAAAAAGTTATTGGATTGTAGGCGACTATAATTTCCCGACCTTGGCCTGGAAGAACTGTGGAAATTTTGCAACTCTGTCTCCGGGTGAACGCGAATCTAACCACCATAAGAGTCTTATTGACTTTATTTCTATATTCAATCTCACACAATATAACATATATCTTAACGCGAGCGGTAAAATCTTAGATCTGTTTCTCGCGAACAACACTGACTGCACCAGCGCACCTGCCCCCCTCGCACTTGTCCCCCCTGATGCCCATCATCCTCCATTCTATGTTATTATGACCCTACCTAATTCCCAAAATAAAGCGTTGTTCCCTAAACCAATATATAGGTATTGTTTTAACAAAGCTGACTATACTAATATTAATAACGATATTGATAAGATCCCATGGTCAGACCTCCTAATGGACCTCTCGGCGGATTGTGCTGTCTCATTATTTTATGAATGCATTTATAAAATTAAAAAGGACCGCGTTCCCTATAAGAAAACACACTCAGATACATTTCCATGCTGGTTCTCACCCGCATTAATTCACATTTTTAAAAATAAAAACAAAGCTTGGATCAAATGGAAAAAGTACCACAATTTGATTGACTATGAAGTATTCTCAAAATTAAGAGACAGATTTAAGACCGAGACAAATAAATGTTATAAAAAATATCTGGAACGAGTGGAGGACAGTATACACGACAACATAAAATACTTCTGGACCTATATTTCTAATCGAAACCATTCATCTGATATACCTAACACTATGAACTATCAAAATATAACTTCTGATAACAAAACACAAATTTGTAATATGTTTTCTGATTTTTTCCAGTCGGTTTACCAGCCATCCACTGTACCAGATAACTTTAGCGTTCCCGAAAATAACCCTATATCTAACATTAATATCCACAATTTGCACATCTCAACCAGCCACATTACATACGAATTAAGCCATCTTGATTTATCAAAGGGTCAGGGTCCTGACAATATTCCCCCAATTTTTCTCAAAAATACAGTTAAAACTATAACTACACCTCTCGCTATTATATTTAATAAGTGCCTGAACGAGGGTTTCTTCCCTTCTATTTGGAAAACTGCAAACATAATTCCAGTGCACAAAGGTGGTTCCAAAAATAACATAGAAAATTATAGACCCATATCAATCTTGTCCACGCTGTCAAAAGTCTTCGAGAAGTTAGTACATAAACTGATTTATCCAAATCTACATAATCAAATTATTCCTCATCAACACGGTTTTGTCCAACATAGATCTACAACCACTAATCTCCTTGTTTATACCTCATATTTATTTGAAAGCCTTGATAGTAATACGCAAGTAGACAGTGTGTATACTGATTTCCGGAAGGCTTTTGACAGGGTGGATCATCGATTACTATTGGAAAAGATTGCTTATAATGGTATAAGAGGCAACCTGTGGCGCTGGTTCAAGTCATATATCACAAACCGAACCCAAAAAGTAACAATTAACGGATGCGAATCGCATGCTATTAAAATCAGTTCAGGCGTACCACAGGGCTCAATTTTAGGTCCCTTATTATTCACACTATTTATAAATGATATTGGTACTTGTTTTAAATTTTGTAATATTCTCTTATACGCAGACGATTTAAAAATATATCATACAATTTGTGGCGAAAGAGACTGTAATAAATTTCAACAGGACCTTAATTGCTTCTCAGACTATTGTGCTGCAAATAAACTTGAACTAAACCTTGATAAATGCAAACTAATTAAATTCACCAAAAAAAGATTAATTATAAATAACTCTTACATCTTATGTAACGCAAAACTTGCAATAGTTGAATCTATAAGGGACCTTGGAATCACTCTTGACTCAAAGCTGCACCTAGATTTACACATAAATAGCATAATAAATAAAGCATTCAAGATGTACGGTTTTGTTATGCGGTCTAGTACGGAATTTCGAAGACCAAATACTTATTTGCAATTATTCAAGTCCTTAATTCGCTGCCATTTAGAACAAGCTGTTACAATTTGGAACCCCTACTATACTAAATACTCAGACGCTCTCGAAACAGTCCAAAAAAAATTCTTAAATTCTATGCACTTTCGATGCTACAAAAAAAGATTATCTTATCAGCAGTTACTAAAAAAATATGATCTGTTAGATTTAAGTTCCAGGCGAATGTTGCTCGAATCTATGGTACTGTACGGTCTCTGCAACAACCACTATGATTGTATTGCCCTTAATAATAAGCTCAGTTATAAAGTGCCCAACTGTAGTAGACAACGAGAGACGCGCCCGCACCGGCTGTTCGTGACCGGCCGCTGCCGCACCCACGCCGGTGAGCGCGCTCCTCTTCGCAGACTCGTCCACACTTATAACACACATTTTAACCAGGTGGATATTTTTGGCTGCAGTTCTGGTGTATATAAAAAACTTGTAACAGATGTACTTAGACATAGTAACAATATGTAATATCTAGTGATATGAAGCGAATCAAAATGTACTAACTATGTATAATTTCATATAACTTATGTAACGTAATGCTGCATGCACTGTTAACTATTAAGCGTTAAATATTTAAGTAATTTTATGATGTTAGAACTCAAAGTAATAATAACCTTTACCTTGTCAATGCCTCCCGGAGCCTTAAGCTCCAGAGGTATAAGCTCCGAATAATCAAAGTATGTACCTAATTGTAATAAGTGGTGAACGGTGTTGGTCACACATACTGTATATAGTGTTAAAAATACTTTAGATTTAAGCCTTTCTTGTGGTGACTGTTTGTTTACCTAAATAAATTAAAAAAAAAAAAAAAAAAAAAAGTGTGCTACATGTTTCTTGTAGGAAATTTTATGTTTATTATTTGTGTAAAATTTGTTTTTGCTATGAGTCATACTTTTCAAATTATTAACGAAAAAATAAAAACAAGGAACCTTAGAATTTATTATAATTAACTTTCCCTCTTTATTATCTTTTTAAATATTGATCCCTGCTAAAAATGTACTGAATCTTTTTTATTGAAAATTTTGTGTAGATTATTAGTTATTTTTTTTATATTGGCCACCGTTTACGAGTTATTTACAAAAAACTAAAAAGGGACTTTAAAATTTGATTGTAATTAACTTACCGGCTGCTTTGTCTTTTTAAATATTGATCCTAGCGAAAAGTGTGCTACATGTTTCTTGTAGGAAATTTTATGTTTATTATTTATGTGTAAGATTTGTTTTTGCTATGAGTCATACTTTTCAAATTATTAACGAAAAGATAAAAACAAGGAACCTTAGAATTTATTATAATTAACTTTCCCTCTTTATTATCTTTTTAAATATTGATCCCTGCTAAAAATGTACTGAATCTTTTTTATTGAAAATTTTGTGTAGATTATTAGTTATTTTTTTTATATTGGCCACCGTTTACGAGTTATTTACGAAAAACTAAAAAAAAGGACCTTTAATATCAAATATCTCACTTCCAGTCAAGAATTCGATCAAGCAACCGGCAAATTCGGATTCAGCGGGGTCTAATTAGGTTAAAAAACCCGGTTGCCAAAAAGTAATATGTTTTGCCAGTAGAAATCGATTTTTACAAAAACATGATCAGTCAAGTATACACTCATATTGTATATAATTAATAATTATTTAGGTACACCCACCGTCTTACCTACAATTTTTAGGGTTCCCTACCCAAAGGGTAAAACGGAACCCTATTAGTAAGACTCCGCTGTCCGTCCGTTCGTCCGTCCGTCTGTCACCAGGCTGTATCTCATGAACCGTGATAGCTAGACAGTTGAAATTTTCACAGATGATGTATTTCTGTTGCCGCTATAACAACAAATACTAAAAAGTACGGAACCCTCGGTGGGCTCGGTGGGCGAGTCCGACTCGCGCTTGTCCGGTTTTTAATTTCATTAAGTACTCATCAAAATTCGAATTTACTAATAAATATTATTCAATATTAATTGCCGAACTAAAAATCCCGGAACTGACAATTCAGAATACCGATGTCGTCAGAATAAGGACGTAGACGTGCTGCGCGGGGATGGTGCGGTGCGCCGCGCGGGGCGCCCGCCTGCCCGTTCTACCACGCGTCTGCTTCACCCCCTTGAAAACGTAAAACTCGAGTATAAGAGCGCCTTAAATAAAAATAAGTGACATTAATACGCCATCTCTAAAACGGATTACAAGACGTAATTATATATTGTTTGCATTTATATTACAATATGACTTAAATTATTATGGGGAATTAAACTGCTCGAGTGATTTGATAAACTAAGTGTAATATAATCAACGCGCCACCACATTGTTTTAGTTTAGCCGGAAATGAAATTGTTTACTTCTCAGTGCCTGTGTTCATAACTATATTATTTGAAGCATTTTTAGTACTTCGATGCGTATACTATACTTAAATAACAGAAATAACGCTTCACATACTACGAAACTTGTTAATTATGATGTATAAATATGGTTTAAGGCTGAGAAATATTGCAGTCACAAAGTAGTTGCAATGTTTCGACTTTGTGTCGACTCTGTGTTGACACATGACACGCGCTGTCAAAAGTAATAACAAAGTTACTGGTATGTTACTGGATTTGCAAAATGGCTCCTTGTGTTGATTTGTTTTCAGATATTCTCAAAGTGTAAAAATGCCGTGGTCAGAGATGGGCATTAATCGATTAACTGTTTATTCGACTAATTAATGGAATAAAAAAAGTTAATTCTCAAATTTTAATCGCGATTAGTTTAGTCGACCTAACATAGATTGAAATTGAATTAATCTGAATATTAATCGAATAAATTATCGATTAAATCTCGATTGAAAGTTGACAGGGGGCCATTTTTGTACGTAAAAATAATAGAAATGTCTTGCATGCAGATGGTAGCAAAACACTTTGTCATAAAAGTCGAGATGGGTGTCGATATATAGGTTTTAGGGAGTGCCGATTTCGAAAATAATGACCATTTTGGAATCCGAAATGGCGGCCATGCACTGTGTCATAAAAGTCGTCATGGATGTCGTTTTATACGTTTTAGGGGGCCCCAATTTTGAAAATGATGACCATTTTGGAATCCAAAATGGCGGCCATGCACTATGCCATAAAAGTCGTCATCGGTGTCGTTTTATAGGTTTTAGGGGGCGCAGATTTCGAAAATGATAACCATTTTGGATTCCAAGATGGCGGCCATGCACTATGTCATAAAAGTCGTCATGGATGTCGTTTTATAGGTTTTAGGGGGCCCCGATTTAGAAAATGATGACCATTTTGAAATCCAAAATGGCGGCCATGCACTATGTCATAAAAGTCGTCATGGGTGTCGTTTTATAGGTTTTGGGGGGCGCAGATTTATAAAATGATAACCATTTTGGATTCCAAAATGGCGGCCATGCACTATGTCATAAAAGTCGTCATGGGTGTCGTTTTATAGGTTTTAGGGGGCGCAGATTTCGAAAATGATGACCATTTTGGATTCCAAGATGGCGGCCATGCACTATGTCATAAAAGTCGTCATGTATGTAAATGGCGGCCATGCACTATGTCATAAAAGTCGTCATGGGTGTCGTTTTATAGGTTTTGGGGGGCGCAGATTTCGAAAATGATAACATTTTCAATTTAAAAATGGCGGCAATGCGCTATGTCATAAAAGTCGTCATGGATATCGTTTTATAGGTTTTAGGGGGCGCAGATTTCGAAAATGATGACTATTTTGGATTCCAAGATGGCGGCCATGCACTATGTCATAAAAGTCGTCATGGATGTCGTTTTATAGGTTTTAGGGGGTGCAGATTTCGAAAATGATGACTATTTTGGATTCCACTTTTATGACAAAATACGCAGCCGCCATCTTGGATTATAAAATGATCATCGTTTTCGAATTCTGCACTCCCTAAAACCTATAAATCGACATCCGTGACGACGCAAGTTATCTTTATTTTCAGATCTAACAAATTGCTACAGAATACAAAGGACAAAAAAGAAGCGAGGAAGTAATGAAACAAGCAAAAATACAGATGATTCCTCGACGCAATTGGGTGATTCTTAAATTGTGTCCAGATTTTTTTTGTCATAAAAGTTTATATTTTTCACATATTACTCTCACAAGTTCCGTGACATTTCGACCTTGTAATTTTTTAAGTAAATGTTTTTGTTTATCTATGAGGATCTCACTAGAATAGTATAATCAAGGTATGTTTATATTTGATGAATGAAATAGTAACGCAAAAAAAAAAATATTTGTGTCTTATATTCCTGCCGAAGACTTTTATTTTACCTTTTCCTTCTACACAAGTTTGGCCAAGTAATAAGAATTTAGGGCTCTCAATTTTATTTTGACTTCTACAACAGTAAAGCTACGAGGCCATGTTTGGTATCGTTTTCGTATAAATTCGCGGTACCAAATTTAGTTAAGGTATCACATTGACACCATTCCGAAGTAAAAACATATAAACTTATTAAAATACTTTCTTTTAAACTCCTCTTCACGCTTAAACTGCTGAACAGTTTTAATTTAAATTTGGTACACATATATTTTGAGTCCCGAGACAGGATATAATAAGTTATCTCAAAAATCATCCTTTAAAGGTGTGAAATGAGGTGTAGGGGGGAATTCAGAATTGACTTCTTGAAGTTAATACTGTTTAAGTTTAGGTTTGAAGTCATGTTTTTTCATCATTTTTAACTAAATCAAAGATGTAGACCATCCCAAATTTCATATAAATCGGTTCAGCGGTTATTGATTTCCCGTACAAATTTCCACGCCACTTTTCACACCTTCAAAAGATGATTTTGGTTATAAGATCTATCCTATGTCCTGTTCCGGGACGCAAACTATTTCTATACCAAATTTCAACGAAATCGGTTCAGCGGTTAAGCGTCAAGAAGAGTTTCAAAAAAACCGGCCAAGTGCGAGTCGGACTCGCGTATTAAGGGTTCCGTACATTAAGTCCGACTCGCGCTTGACTGCACATTTCTAATAGGTTTTCCTGTCATCTATAGGTAAAGAACTATTTTGTGTATTCAGACGGACATACATACAGACGCACGAGTGATCCTATAAGGGTTCCGTTTTTTCCTTTTGAGGTACGGAACCCTAAAAAGATATATTTTTATTTTGTGGAATGGTGTCAATGTGATATCTTAAATGGATTCAGCACCCCAGATTTATACGAAAACGATACCAAACACGGCCTAGCACCTTCACTGATATAGATATATCAAGATAAAATTGTGAGCCCTAAATAAACTTTCAAGAGCGGATATCTCAAAAACTATTCAACATATCGAAAAAATTGACTGAATAAACTTGTTACAAATTAAATTAACTTTCATTTTGTATAAGTGGCCATGTCGCTGAGATGCATAGTTTCCGAGATATAATCGAAAAACGGGAAAATGGGACCTTCAAAGCCCCCTCTCTCCCCCCTCGCTCAAGGACTACGGCCGGGGACTTTTGATATGTTCACCTCCTAACTTGTCAAACCGAGTTACGGAGTCAAAAATTGTGTTCCGAGCATTTCCCTCTACAACTTTTGGAGCATTCGTTGCCTGACCTAAGTAGCTTATTGAATTTCTTTAAAAACTTTTCTGTAAAAGGTTGACGGGTGTTGGGTGTTTATATGGTTTCGGTCGATTATTATCATTTGCATTGCCCATGATGACTTACTAGAATTACGAGCACACGAGACACTAATAGTAGTTTGACAAACCTTGGTTTTCAAGAGGTATTTTATATTGACATTTGCTGTCACAAATTTGCTGTCAGATTTAGTCGCAAACCGCACGCAAAGTGCACACAAATGTGTCGACACCTTGTTACGGAA
This sequence comes from Cydia splendana, assembly GCF_910591565.1. Lineage (NCBI taxonomy): Eukaryota > Metazoa > Arthropoda > Insecta > Lepidoptera > Tortricidae > Cydia > Cydia splendana. Next base: position 498,318 of record NC_085977.1, read on the forward strand.
AAGTGTAGACACGGCGACGACACTTTGTTTCGAAACAATTCTAGACACATTGTGTGGACTCTGTTACGACACATCTGACATTTAGTTACCACTTTGTGATTCTGCGACTGGAATGGTTATATGGGATGTTTTAACTGTTTGGCGGTTGCGACCGATTACCTTAGTCTTAGAAGAAAATTTTACTTTTATGCTCTAGAGCATAAAATGCGATTTTATGTCGTCTACGCACGACATAAAGGTGCACTTTTTGAGCATGAGAAGTAAAAAATACTATTTCGAGACAGTGTGATGAAAATATACATTTGGAACTGGTTTAAATTGGATTTTCTAATCACCGCAGTCATCTTATTTCTGCTTGGATATACAATTTATTTCTACTTGAAACCTGACTTACTATGGATTTTGTCAGTCATTTCAGTAAGTTCCTAATTAGTACTCCTCGTCTGAAATTGGGCATACATCGGTTTATTAAAACCATGAATCTAGTATACAGTATATATATAACTGGATCTGGCATGAAAGGTGGGGGGAAGTGACCGAACAGGATAGTCTTATGTATCTTTCAGTAGGAGTAGCAGCGAAAGAGCTATTATTGTTTGTCCTTGTCACAGTCTCACATTTTATTTGGTCTCCACCGTAAATTTAGTATGGATTATGGTGCATGGACAACAAATAAGTTCGACCAATCATAGTGTCGCATTGCGTATGTTTTGTCCCTCACGGAGGCTCGCGTATACCACTTCTATAGGATCCTACCTTCTATGATTAAAACCCCTTTTTTACCGAACCTTAAACCTGGCATCTTCCCGGAGCGTGCCATACGGGATCCCTCGGTAGGACACGACCCCATCGCCAGCCTGCCCCCGCAGCATCCCCTGCGCCGTCTGCACCACATTCTGCTCGCTCCTCACCACCAAACACGTCAAAACCAACAAACTGAACATATCCCACACCTTGCCGAACACTAGAATGTTACTGGACTCGTTGCGAATACTTTGTTGCAAATTTTCGCTATTACTGGTTGAGCAATTAGCTTTTATTGTGGAACTGTCAGTATTCAATAAGCGACGGGCGATTATCGCTGCAACGCATCGTGCCTCCACAGTGAGTCACCGGTGCGTGTCCTGCGAATGATTTAATTCTATCCCGTCTGCATATTTTGCAATAGGTGTGTACAGTCGGCTACCGGAAGCAAACTCTGTTAAAATTGTGTTTTCGGGTGCTAAATGAAAATATAAATTAAAAGTATTTTTTGCAATAACAACACTACCATAGCAATTGCAATCTATTCGTTTTTATTATAGCAATTTTCGTTTTAAAATCGTATTTTGACTGTTAAATATCTCATTACATGTTAGTGTACACTATAGTTAGACTTGTACTTTCGCTAAAGTCTGGATCGATGTAGGTTTCAATTGACCGCTATAAAGAGATATTATTAGTTATTATTAATCTCAATTAGAGTCTCATGTTTCGCAAACAGGATTCCTTCTTTAGGGGGTACGTGTAGTACTGTTACTCTATCCGAATTTATCCAGTTCATTAGTAAAACTATAATTTCAAAAGAAAACATTTATTTCTCTCGCCGCTCATCTTATAATTAGTATAATTACAAATAGTTTTCAGTCGATGCAATCCTCCTTTTGCCTTCCCTTCCGAGTCACAGACAAATGAAACAACCTACTGCTCTAGCCAAACCAACCACTGATGTCAATTATTGTACTTTTTAAATATTCCTCCTCATTCTACTGAAAAGATACCTAACCAGACTACATTAAAGCTTTTCCGACTTTTTTATTTCGATTCAAATAACTTGCTATCAAAAGCACAAAAGCACATTGGTCTATATGTATATCAACTGATCCATCAAAATATGATTTATATATCGGCTAGATATGGCGCTGACTAGGGCTTCCAAGTACCGGACTTCTTTCAATATCGGTATTAATACCGAAACTGTGTTCATCAATACCGGAATCCCGGGATCCCGGTATTGACTATGAATCGCTTGAATTTTTTGAATTTTATTAAAAAAAGCTCACTGTAACATTAGATATGTATGTCCTTAGCTTAGGATATTAAACAATAATCGCCATTTGCAATAATTATCATTTCACCCTCCAGGTTGGCAATCATTTTATCCGCCTTGTTGACTTCACCAGTCATATTTTTAGTTCATCCTAATAAACCAGCCAACTATATTCAAATTCGTTTGCCATACTACAATTCCTTGCTCATTTCTTTGTACTTTTTTTTTATATAATTTTAAGAACTAATTATATTAATATCATATCGTGAACATCAGAATTCATCACCAAATATTAATCTAACGCATGTGCACAGATCTTGTTTCAATCAAATGGGGTCATGATGCCAGATAAATGTGTCTGACGTGTAGTAATTTTCTTGATACAGCCGAATTTAATCATTTTAGTGGGTATTAAACGGTATAATCGGCACATTTTCCTTGTTTTTGAAAATACCGGGATCCCGGTATTGCATTAAAAATACCGGTATTTAAAAATGCGTTTAAAATGCTTGATTCTTGATTCGATTAAGCAGACGGGATCCCGGTATTTCGGGATCCCGGTATTGGAAGCCCTAGCGCTGACGCACCATATACCTACACAGCAGATACTATGGCAAAACGCAACGTATAACACACGTCTCATGGGTCAAGTTTCGGTGTGGTCTGTCTTTTAATTAAGGGGTTACGATTACCTTTTGATGATTGTAAGGAAAGTCAAATAAATATTAATAAATTCGTTCTACACAATTAATTAGGTATGTATATTTGTCAAAGTTTCCGATCGTTCTTAATAAATTAGTTTAGAATAATTACGTATCTTTGAATTTTTTTATGCTTTGCTGTTCTCTTTTGTAGATTTTCCAGCTCCCCGTAATTGTCATAATTTTAGCATCCTTGACTATAACCACGAACAACGAAAATCGTAGCTTATCCATCTCCCTCTAACGCGTGAACATACATGAGCCAATGATAGTCAAATAGACGAAACCTCAATTACCTTCCTTACTTAAATAAAAACAGTATAAAACCTATCTAGCGTGTTTGTAAGTTAACTTAGTAATAGCTTAACAATCATATCCATTTCACACATTCACAGACGGTTCACCACATAACACAATACTTATAATGAGTACTACTCATTTCTTCTATGGAACTGTTCTGTCTGTCATTTGTTGTATAGAATCAATTAAAGCTGATAGGACCGACACGGGCGTTGGTCTGGTTTAGCTGGTCTCGTAAATGATGTCGAAGAACTTTGTTATCCTCTGGTAGTGCGGCCACTGGTCGGCCTCCTCGTAGTTCACTATGTTGTTGTACGGAGCGTACTTGTACGTCCCTTCCGCCGCCGGCACCGGCCGCCAGTCGTTGACGTTCGTCATTGGTTTACTGGAAATAAATAAGTTACATTTGCTAAACCGTTCAAAACTGAGATCTGGTAATAAAAAACAAATTATAAACTGAAATAAATGTCATATACTAAGAAAAAACCGGGCAAGTGCTAGTCGGACTCGCGCACGAAGGGTCCGTGCCATAATGCAAAAAACGGCAAAAGAAAAACGGTCACCCATCCAAGTACTGACCCCGCCCGACGTTGCTTAACTTCGGTCAAAAATCACGTTTGTTGTATAGGAGCCCCACTTAAATTTATTTTATTCTGTTTTTAGTATTTGTTGTTATAGCGGCAACAGAAATCATCTGTGAAAATTTCAACTGTCACAGCAACAGCAACTATCACGGTTCGCGACATACAGCCTGGTGACAGACGGACGGACGGACGGACGGACGGACGGACAGCGGAGTCTTAGTAATAGGGTCCCGTTTTACCCTTTGGGTACGGAACCCTAAAAAGTGACCAAGGCCTCCAGTGCCCCAGGCTGGAACCGAACCAGCGTCCTCTGCTATCGCGGCAGGTGCAACAAATTCAATTATTCTCAAACTGCGATTTGTGTCTTCAATGCTCTGAACGCATTGGCCATCAGTAACTCACCTATATGGTATGAAGCTAGCGTAGAATAACTTCGACATTTTCGTAAACATGCTACTGTCTGCGTTGAACTCGACATTCTTCGTTGGTTTACTAGAATTAAATATGTTAGATTAGGCAAAGTTAAATAAACGTTTCAATAGATAAGCTGTCTCATCATCATTTATAAGAATCAGTATAAGTACTTTGTCATATATTTCTTGCTCCTCTGAGCCCTTAGCATAAAGTGGAAAGTACTTACCCATGTCGCATGAAGTTAGCGAAGTACGCCGTCATTTTCGTAATCATGCCACTGTCTGCGGCCGACTCGATCGTGTCTCCCAGCACGTGATTGGCTCGGAACACGAAGGTGAGGTCCTCCGAGTGCCCGGCGCCAACGTATGTCAGATTGAGCGCTTTTTTGTACACGCTATTGTCCGCGTTATACGCGAACCGGTACAAGAATACAGGGGCTCCCTTGTTGGCGGCTCTCGTCTTTGCCAGTTTCAGCGCGGGATATACGAAGTGAGCCTCTGAACAGAAGCTTAAAAACGTATCCATATCCAATGATTCACTAAAGTATTCCTCTTGAATGCTCGCAATTTTACTGGGAAGCTCCGCTGGCGGGGTCGTGTAAGTTACCCCTAGGGGCACCACCAGCGCAGGCATGTTTTTAATCCTTTCGACAATGTCGATTTGTTCGAATCGTGGTCGAAATGTTTCGCATTCTGCGTTTGTGAAGCCAATTATGAAGGGGATATCTTTGCCTCGACCTTGCGCTTGTAACACCTCCGGGTCACTATCCAAGATTATATTGACCCCCGGGTGTTCGGATTCGACCACGGGACTGAATGCGAGGAGACCCGTGTAGTCCTGAATCTGTATTTCAGCTTTAATGATCTGCTCTAGCGGAAGAACAATAAGCTTTTGGTGCACCTCTTCAGGATCAGTACTGTTGATGCCTAGATAACCGAGGAATAATTCCGATACCGTTTGCGCGTATGCTGGCGATGTCGTGAAAAAATTTCTTGATCCTGCACCACTCATTGAAATGGCTCTGCAATAAAGGGGTGTCATTTAGTATCCTCTAGTGCATTATTGTCGTTTTTCTGTATCCTTTTCTATCAATCAATATTTGAGCTTTACCTCTTGAAAAGTCCCTTTGCTGCTTGAGAAAGTGACAGCAGATGGACGGAGGAAGCGCCGGCGCTCTGTCCGGCCAGCGTGACGTCGTGGGGGTTGCCACCGAAGGCCTCGGCGTTGCGCTGCACCCAGCGCAGCAGCGTCACCATATCCCGGAGACCAGCGTTGCCGGGGACACTCGACGAGTTAAGGGACAGGAAACCGAAAGCTCCAATCCTGTAAATGAAATAATTTCATTAGGTCTCTAGTTAGCTCGTTAGTTGTTTAAAACTGCTATACACCGTTTCAAAAAGGATGAGTGTTATCTAAACAAGACTTTTTAATACCCAGAGCATATTGCTAGTCCTAAGGAGTCCTAGAGGTGCAAACGGCCCTCATAAGCCCGCCACGTATACATACTATTTCCAGCGGTATTGGTCTCGTGCTAAGTCCCTGCTCGTAACAAGCTTCCGATGATCCAAAGTATGTACAAAAGAAACCTTTCACACGTTTCAGGGTTTAATTACTTTATCAGTTATCTATACGTTGTCCCTAAGGTCAATCTTTTGAAACCTCACCTGTAATTAAACGTGATGACGACAACATTCTCTTTGACGAGGTACTGCGGGCCGTGTGCATCCGGATCTCCCGAGCCGAAGCCGAAGCCTCCACCGTGCATGTACACCAGCACCGGCAGCAACGGACGACTCTCGCCGCGCGCTCTGGAGGGCAAGGACTTCAGAGGGACGTAGATATTGGCGTGGATGCACTCCTCACTCTGACCGCGGGGATGCATGATTGGCCCATAGAAAAGGTCCCGCTGGGGACAAATAGGGCCCTCTTCGGTCGCGGGCCGGCATTCTGTCCATGGGTCCGGACGCTGCAGTTCCTGAAATTTTATAAACGAATCGTGAAAGAGTTCAATTTACTTTGTTAATTGTCAGGTCTATCAATTCAAAATGTTTTGTCTTTAAAGAGCGCGAAATTCCCAAGGATAATGCTTACCTGAAAGCGGAGTTCACCGAGAGGCTGCTTGGCGTAAGGAACCGCCAGGAAGTAAGCGTAGTCACCATTGGGGTCGTAGCCGCCGCACACCCTCCCCGCCTCGGTGTCGGCCCACACGGGCTCCTGCGCGGAAGCGCTCCATGCTGGAATGGACATCATGATGAAATTTAATATAATATCTTCACAAGAACTGGAGCACTGTTGGATACTGTGATTAGTTCCTTATTAATGCTCCAGCTTATTCCCTTTTTCTCATGATTACAATACCTACTATTTTTGTTTAATCAATATGGTTATCATGGCTATAATTTTAAGATACACTGGCACTTGCTAAAATGTATTAGTGTCATAGTTTGAACATTCATTGTAGTCAACCTTTTCCCGAGTTTCATTGATGTTAACATTGCCTTACACTGCACTAAGTATGCAATTGGCCTGCAATTTAGGTCAAGATGAAATAAATGAATGCGCTCGCCTGGTCTGACCGTGCAGATTTATTTAGGTCGCACATTACGAAGCTGGCCGGTTCCCTGCGGCCCTGCAGCTGACGCATGCCCGCAATCGACTGATTATGCGCTCATATGATCATCGCAACAGGAAATCAAAGCGAGTACGGTTATTGCATAACAATAATGCCTCAGGATATTCCGGAAACGATGCGATGATCAAGAGTACACATGCAGATTAAGCTTGAAAACATAATCTTGGAAATCTGCATCTTCGAAGCAATTATAACTTATGCAATTTAGTTTTCACTTTTCACAAAGCACAAGCCGTTTTATGGAGGATTCGTTTATGATATATATTCATAGGCTCATACATTCATACGCTTACACGATGGCTTGCCAACGCTACCCCGGACACATTTTTTGAGTCTCGGTGGCACTATTTCATTAGTATGACGAGTCATATCAGATTGAAGCCTTGAGATTGATATCATGTTATCATAATATTTTTAAAATGTATATAAGCCGTCATACACTTGCCTGGATAAAGGCGGGTCGGCGCGGCGTGGCACGGTGGGCTGAAAATCGGCCTCCATAGAAATAGAAACCGAAGTTTTAAATTTGAACTTTTTTTTATTGGAATAGCTTTTGTTAGGTTTTATTATGTCCCAAAATTAATCTTAGCTAATTTGGTTGGAAAAATAATTAATTACAATTTTTTTTCAAAATCTTTGTATGGCGCGTATCAGAAAAATCGAGTTTTCTCCGAAAATAAAAAGTTAACCGTAATATCCTGACAGATGATTTTAAAACCAATTATTCTTGATTTTTCCACATAATTAGAATTTTCCTACGGGGTGCACTTTTTTTTTAATCAATATATTTTTTATATTTTTTTTATTTAATTTTTTTATTTTAATACGGTTATACTCGTTATTTTGACTACAGAAAATGAATTTGAGTTTGATCGAACCAATAACTTACGCGTAGTGAATTTTTGTTCTAAGCAAATGTATGGAGCGTACGAGTAAAACGGATTTTTTTTTCAAACATTAAAGGTATACCGTAATATCCTTGCAGATGATTTCAGTACCAATTATTAAGGATATTTTGACATAACGCGAACTTTTCTACCGTATGCACTTATTTAATAAAAAATAAAAAAAACTTATTTTTTCATGTTGAAATAGCTTTTTCTCATTGTTTTAATCAAATAAAAAATAAACATACAAGAGTTACAAGTAGAAAATTGAAAATAAAACCATTACATCCTTTACATTATTACCCTTGTATCCTCTTTATTACATTATCTTTGTACTTAATGAAACAGTATTTAACAAATGACACATTGACAACTGATGAGTCTAAAATTAATGAGGTCCGGTTACAATCGTTAGTAGATACTATGAATGCAGTTTAAGGTTTTAATCATTATGCTTATAATTAGACGTAAAACTAATTACAATAACAATGGTATAGAATGGTGGTGTTCATTAGTACTTGTAATAAATAGGTAAGGGGTACATTTAATATTTTAGTTCATCTTGAGCTTCTTAACCGTTAACTTATACGACCATAAACCATGGACAGGCTTATTACAAACTTGGACTTGTTTGTTATCCTAAAATCTCAACCAAGATCCATACATTGTTCTAAATTTTTCTGTGTTCCGTTGGCTTTCCTTCCATCTGTCAGTAGCAGCTCTTGTAAATCTTCGGCAAAATTCTTTCAAGGTGTCACGTTTTTTTTTTATTCAGATCTTCTGATAGGTTAAGGTTTGATTTAATTAGCACTATTTCAAACAAAGCTTCGTGATTTAAACTAGATCCTTGAGATTTTAGGATAACAAACAAGTCCAAGTTCGTAATAAGACTGTCCATGGTTTATGGTCGTATAAGTTAGCGGTTAAGAAGCTCAAGATGAACTAAAATATAAAATGCCCCTTACCTATTTATTGCAAGTACTAATGAACACCACCATTCTATATCATTGTTATTGTAATTAGTTTTACGTCTAATTATAAGCATAATGATTAAAACCTTAATGATTAAACTGTATTCATAGTATCTACTAACGATTGTAACCGGACCTCATTAATGATCATTATCAATGTGTCATTTGTTAAATACTGTTTCATTAAGTACAAAGATAATGTAATAAAGAGGATACAAGGGTAATAATGTAAAGGATGTAATGGTTTTATTTTCAATTTTCTACTTGTAACTCTTGTATGTTTATTATTTATTTGATTAAAACAATGAGAAAAAGCTATTTCAGCATGAAAAACTAAGTTTTCTATTTTTTATTAAATAAGTGCATACGGTAGAAAAGTTCGCGTTATGTCAAAATATCCTTAATAATTGGTACTTAAATCATCTGCAAGGATATTACGGTATACCTTAAATTTTCGAAAAAAAATCCGTTTTACTCGTACCCTCCATACATTTGCTTAGAACAAAAATTCACTACGCGTAAGTTATTGGTTCGATCAAACTCAAATTCATTTTTGTAGTCAAAATAACGAGTATAACCGTATTAAAATAAAAAAATTATATAAAAAAATATATCGATTTAAAAAAAAAGTGCACCCTGTAGGAAAATTCTAATTATGTGGAAAAAACACGAATAATTGGTTTTAAAATTATCTGTCAGGATCTCGGAGTAAATATCTATGGAGCGGCCATTAACAGGCGTTCCCCTCTGCAAAAAGATCGCGGCCGCCGGTCAAGGAGGTTATATAAAACTAGTTGCCACACGTCATACGCCATTCAGCAAACGTCAGTCTAAGCGGAATGATAGGAGCCGAAAATGCCGAATTGCAGCGTTTTCTCGTGCAAAATGAGATCGGAAACGTCTAGTCTACAAAAAGAACACGTTTCTTATCATATGTAAGTACTATTACATCTAAATATTATCAAATAGTGCATTAACTTTGCAAATAACTAAAAAACATTGTCAATCTGACAGTGATACCAGTGATATGATATTAGATCTAATTTAGGGTAATTCTAAAGAAGACTTTCTAAATATTAATTAGGTACGAGTAGAATTTGTAATAGGAAATATTATGCGAAACTCTGCGTAGGGGGCGCGACTACCACAATCCATCACAATCTGGGGGTCCACCGCGGGACAAGAAAATTTAAATTTCGTTATCTAACCTCTCTATCACTATTGCATATTTGAGCGATAAAGAGAAAAGAGAAAATTTACTAGCTAGCTTAGTGCTACACTCTGGCGGCAGAACATAGCAGTAATATGCCCTATTTGCGTTGCTTTTTGTTATTTATAATTTATGTAACACATTATTTTTATATAACACCTTAGTTTCATATCAACCTAATTTATTTAATCAAATAAATAGATCTATAAGAATAAAGAAAAGGGGGACGGGGGATCAAAAAGTAGTCGAAAACATCTCGCGTGATTTGTGCACAACCCCTAAATAACGTAAAATTACCGATAGACTCATTTTTGAAAATTAATTTTTCCTTTAGTTTCTACATATAGCTGGTCAAGCAGATCTTGTCAGTAGAAAAAGGCGGCAAATTTGAAAAATGTAGGCGGGAAGGGATATCGTCCCATAGAAAATTTGAATTTCTCGCCTTTTTTACTGACAAGATTTGCTTGACTCTATATATTTTTATTTAACATGTCAAATATTTTATTAATTTAAGGTATTTACGGCTGTCACTTTCCATAAATAGGCACTTTTAATTTATTACTCTGGCATCACCGTACCAATATTAGTGATGGGACACCATAAAAACCAATATCGGTAAAATCGATATAAACATAATGAATAATATACAGATGGTCATGATGCCTAGCGAACACCAGCCATATCTTTATTTTATTTTTATTTTTATTTATTTATTTAAGAAACAAACAGTCTTTTATAGTTATATATAACACTGGAACTTTTCTTAAAACTAGACTTACAGTTTCCTTAATGAAAATATTTTAACATCATGCTTATTAAGTAGTTTCTACATAGTAAAACAGTAAAACATATCGTACAAACCTCAAGGAGTGATATTCCTAGGCAGATGATGATCTGCCTAGTGACCACCAGCCATATCGTGCTAACTTCAAGGTGTATTATTCCTAAGCAGATCATGAAACGCCGGCATGTCATGATCTGACTAGTGACCACCAGCCATACCGTTCAAACCTCAACATTTAGGCATATCGAATAAGTAGGATGTCCTAATTTTAGCAAATGATAACCATTGAAATGGCTTGACAGCCTACTTATAGTACGTGTTTGGGTAGCGTATGATTTTAGTACCTACCTAGTACCTACGCATTCTGCTCCAAATGCCACATAGAATGCAGCACTAGCCGTGGCAAAAAATGCAAAAGGCAGATTATTAAATGGCGGCGTTTCATGATATGCCTAGGAATATCTCGATATGCCCGATTTTACGATCTACCGCCGATATATATACTAATTATCCCCTACTCAATATCCCTTAAATGACATCCTATGGCCGCGTTCCATCTCTGTCATCAGATCTGCATGCTCGATAGTATATTAAATAAAATAAATAAAAAAAAAATATTAGGGGACATCTTACACAGATCAAACCTAGCCCCAAACTAAGCAAAGCTTGTACTATGGGTACTAGGCGACGATATACATACTTGTATAGATAAATACATACTTATATACATAGAAAACAACCATGACTCAGGAACAAATATTAGTGTTCATCACACAAATAAATGCCCTTACTGGGATTCGAACCCAGGACCATCGGCTTAGCAGACAGGGTCACTATCCACTAGACCAGACCGGTCGGTCGTATTGCATTGCTTTCAGAAGTAAACCAACATGTAAAATATTAACTAATGAACTGATAATAAAAAATCATTCTATATCAGCTTGCAAGATTCGCCCTAAACAAATTGACAAACTATTAGAAATAACATCTAAACAATACAAAAATTCAAAGTTAGTAAAATGCTGGTACAAAGACTTGATATTGTATTATTATTATAATTGATAAAATCAGAAATTAAAATTCATTGTCAATTTTATCGACAATATTATCGGCGCGTCCCTCGCACTATCTAGGTTTACTTAGAACTGACGTCATCTCGTTCACGGACAGGGTTGTCTGTGTTTGTTCTTGTACTTGTGTGAATATAGTTTTTGCTAGTGTTTGATAATTTTGTCGTGTGCGTGTGTAGCGACGCATGCTAAAAATGCATTAGTGTTAACATTATTTGTGTGCGTTACCTCGTCCCCCGCGCCATAAACGACAGAATTTTTCAGATAGAAATTAGTGCGCGTCTCTACTCCATAGATATTTACTCCGAGGTCAGGATATTACGGTTAACTTTTTATTTTCGGAGAAAACTTGATTTTTCTGATACGCGCCATACAAAGATTTTGAAAAAAAAAATATAATTAATTATTTTTCCAACCAAATTAGCTAAGATTAATTTTGGGACATAATAAAACCTAACAAAAGCTATTTCAATAAAAAAAAGTTCAAATTTAAGGGCCAGTTGCACCAACCACATTTGACAGACTGATCAACGTCAGCCGGCGCGCCCCGGCGCTTTACTATGAAACCTTCCATACATAAAAATATAGCGAACTCTTTAACGATACGAACTGTTTGGTGCAACCGACCCTAAGACTTCGGTTTCTATTTCTATGGAGGCCGATTTTCAGCCCACCGTGCGTGGGCCGATGTTATTCTTACGAGACGCTATCTATGACGCGCGGATTGTTTTCAGATGTCGCAATTATTAGCCGCTGTTATTATTTGTAGGGCGTGTCACTGAACTTCGGGTCGTGTGCTTGTTTACCTCGCTGCTATCCGATGTTACCGTTATGTGGTACTGGTAACTAACTTGAGGCTGAGTTTTGTACAGTCAGCAGCAGAAGTTGCTAAGCGGGCCAGGTGTTCAAAATTATCTATTTTACTTTATTGTTAAGAGAACAAGAGCGTGTCAAGGTAATTTTGAACACCTCGCCCGCTTAGCAACTTCTGCTGCTACTGTATTAGACATGTTATTACAGCAGTCCTTATTTACAACGATGAGATAGGCTGCTTTAAATATGATATAAAGATTGTCAGAAACGTTAAAAGTAGTATTGTATGGCGAAATATAGGTAACATATACCCTTAGATAAAGAACATGTTTCAAGTTCCGACTTTAACGCTTTAGGGTGCGCCTTGTCTCTCTATACTTATCTAAGAACTGATACTGTTAATAAATAATATGTAGGTACAAATCATTAAAATAAAAGAGCGATTTCATAATTGGCGTGGCCCGTATTTATCGTTCAAAGTCTCCAATTCTAATAGTTACTTATCTCAAAGATAAGATATTTACTATATATTAGTGATCTTTTAAAACAATTATTGGCCGATACCGTATCTGTCACAAAGAGGGTCAAAGATACACTTGGGTGACTACTTGTAATCGTTATTTCATTGAAATAGAGTCTACAATGGTTATGTGTATTCGATAGCATGAACACAGGCAATGAACTCATAAAACATGTAAATGTAATCTAAACCGGTCATCTTTAATTCACACTTGTTCCATTTGACGCCGCGAAAAATATTGTGACTATTTCGCATATAATGATTCTCATTACAAATGCCTAAAATATATAATAAATAAACAGTTAAATGAATAATACAATAGATTGAGTGATGGAGATAATTCCACAGTTCAATTTATTATTTACTACATACGAAGTGATATTTCCCTAACAATAGAAGCATATCTTAAATATTTATAATCGTAATCTGCATATCGGTGTTAAGCAACGCAGACACGTCATATTATCTCGCTAGGTATCCTAATATCGATAAAAATATAAATCTTAACTCGATATATTTTATTATGTTTTGTGTAGGTATTTCATGCAGCCGCAGGACCTAAGAAAGGCTAACGCCTTCTGCGTTTAACACTTGATCCAATCATATAGCAGGACTCACAAGATGTTAGTTAAGACTTTTTGCTATTAGACCGTTCGTTATTGGAATAATTGCCGCCATAGGATATGTCTGAAAAATCTATGAGCGTGTCAAAAACAAAACCCTTAACCCAAAAATAACAAGCTCGTTTCTTCATTGCCAATAATAGGGTTATTAATAACAGTGTGTACAAAAAAAGAAAACTGACCTTACGACACGTTTGACGCACATAATAGGTATGTAACTCTCTCGCCCCCATCTCTGTTCTATATAGAGTTTTTACCTCTGGCACTAGTAAATTTTCCGCGCGACCATTGGAAATTAACTTTCTTTAATAATCGCCCGCGCAGGTTACAATGTAGCGGCCAATCGGCCTCTACTTGTCCTTGCTGGTATTTATAGATCGCCAAATCAAAACAACTCGTTTGGCCGCTCAACTAACAAACTCCTAAACAAGCGTCCTTAACACTTAGCGGAAATAGGATAACCAATCCAATACGCAAATAAAGTAACCAAGGAGTAGTCTAAAATGGGTTAGCCACTTTAGTTTTAGGATATTACAGTTTCAGAAAAGAAATACGTATGACATCAACACGCGTAGCATTGTCCGTTGCGTTCATTGCGTTTGCGCAAGGTTCGTAGCACCGTCTACGCGGCTTCGTAGCGGCGCTACGAGCGCATACGCATGCTTGCACCCGGTGATTATCTTTGTTTACATCTGCCCGGCGACTTGCACTCAACTTATATTTAACTGATATCACTTATCGTTGCACTTTATTGATAATATTGACTTTTCAACTTTACTTTCTTTATTCAACCGGTTGACATTTCGGCCTTCTAATTATATATTCAGAGCCGGCAATCATGATTTTATTTTTACACATAGATTTAGATTAGATTTAGATTTAGATATTTATTCTCATAATATTAAATTACATTATAAATTATGCTAGACTAATCTACAGGAATTTATATTATGATCGTCATTCATATTTACATAATATTATTTAATACATACAAATTAAAAAATGTCTTGCAATAATTAATCTTATGTCAACAATTTATCCATTCATGTCAAAACAAAATACGGTAATAACTTAGTACGAGTATCTCTTAATGATCGTCATGTTCTAAATAAAATACTAGGTACATATTACAATATACATAAATCAATAACTGAGAACATGTCAAATTTATACGATTCAATTTTCAATTTAAAATGTCAGGGTCATATACTCATTTACAGAATAAAGTGGATTATCCAATAAAAGGACTCTCAGTTGACGTTCAAATGTTTCGTCAGATGTTTCCGTTCGTAATTCAGCGGGTAGACGCATACTTTGTTGTAAACTAATGTCGCTATCATAAACTACTTGTTATGCTTTTAGCATATATTCATATAAACGAAATAATAATCCAGGACCCAGGTGACGTGTATCACATAACAGAAGACTAAATTACTAAATAATAAAACTTTAACATTTATATAATACCTAATTATCATGAGATTCATGAGTTAAACAATATATATTTTTGTAACATACAAATATACTTTATAACAATAATGTAATATGTCTAGTAAACGTCACTATTTCATTGAGGTATTGATATATTTGGTCTTGATTTTTTTTAAAGAGTTTAGTATGAGCACATAATTCGTTTATTTGACTATAATACGAGTGGTGAATAGCCATATGTATTAAGATTCATCTATCAAAATCACATTCGACATATTGTCAAAAATTCTCACATTCTTGCGGCACGATATTTGTCAAAGCGGCGTCTGTCTGAACCGTCAAAAACCCCCGCGCACAGCATCAGTAACTCACCGCAACACGCCGCCAGCACCGCGAGTGCGCACCGCACGTGTAGCTCCATGTCGCTCGCCACGCCAGCGGGCACTGAGGCGAGCGCCCACCGCCGCCCCAATATATACCAACTCGGACCAACCTCCCTCTGCACCGACGAAGACGTGACCAACTGTCATAACAAACCTCATTCTTCATATAAATTTGACATGCTGACATCTCCACTTTTTGTCGTTGTAAATCTGAAAATTACCTTGGTCCGTACTCAGAGCGACAGCACTTCCATGCGCGAGTAGCGTCAACACAAGAGCGCGCTCCTCGTGCAGCCTTGACGACGTGGAAACTTACGCCTCTGAAGGCATTTTGCTAAATGTAAATACCCCAGGCATCTACATATTCACTAGCAGTCTTCTCTACCATTGTGTTGGAAATTAAACATAAAACAACAGGTCACAAAATTCACTTCTAACCGCCACTTGCACCATCCACTAACCCGCGGTTAACCGATTAAACCGTTAACCCAGTGTCAAATTGTACTGGTAACCAATAACCATGGTAACTCCAGATTTAACCGGTTAACCCCGGGTTAGTGAATGGTGCAAGTGGCTCTAAGCGTTTCTTGATCCGTTTAAAGTTCGTTGAGGTTAACTAAGAAAAACAAAAGATGTAAGTAAACTTACAACACGCTAGGTCAAGATAATGAATGATGGTCTTCGGTCTTCAAAAGAAAACACGGTACACCGCGAAACTAAATTAAGTTTGACTCCAAAATCATTCTACGAATAGACAATGTTGTTTGTTTTATAAATTTATACTAACTCTACCTACACCTACAGTTAACTTTAAACGCCGCCTTTTCTTACTACTATCACATTTGTTACAGGTATTAGCTACAAAATAGCCCCCAAACTCCCCAAAGCCGGTTTTCTAAATTACGACTCAAGAATAATTAAATAAATAGTCTCAAAGCTTACATAAGAAATAACGGTATTTATCGGTCGTTGTGTGAAAACTGTCTTTTGTAATGACTACACTCTGATTATGACGTACACTGCGAATAATAACACAATGAACACATGAAACACGCTTTTTATCTCACCAACACGTTACGTGTTATATCTGAGTCAACATTTTTAATTTGCAGTATCGGAAAACTATTTGCAAGACTAATTAGATTAGCGGTTCTGGTGGGACCTTAGACTCATTATGATAATGCTTGTACCTATCCACTGATAACATTACGTAGGTAACCTGGCGATTATTTGTGTCAATAATAACAACCAATATGTTAATTATGTAGCTATCAACCTTTGAAATCATTAACGCTCCTTCAAATATTTGATGTTCTTATAGCACCAAGTCTTCTAAGCTCATCACTTCGATTCTGACTATTATTTAAAAGAGTTTGTTGTATTTTATGATGAATTTCTGCGTAGATATGGCCGTATGTACTTATTTCCGCTATCACAATACTAAAAGACCCCTAAACAGAGAAATTTCCTTAATCATAGCTTCCCGGGCGATAACTGGTAAAGTGGTTAAGATACGAGAATTTACTGCAATCATTATTTCAGATAGCTAAGACCCATAACCCAGTCAATAATAAGAATCTCAAAAGCTTATAATCTTTTTGACGACACAATTTTATGTTGCGTCACCAGTTCCGGTGTAGGTTTCGGCAGATTCCCACGGAACCGCTGAAATACCACACCCTTCGCTTCGGCCAGAATTCCGCACTCGCGTTGCTTTCCAGCAGAAAACTAAATGTCGTTCACATACGCGAAAATACTAACCACAGAACCTTTTTAGTAACAAAATTTCCGTGAGACACTGACATATTAAATATATTAAACCGGGTCACTCACGTTTATAAAGTCGATGATTGCTCGACATGTTTCGTTCACTGCATAACGACGTTTTTATATATTTTTCATTTCTCATGCTCTGAAAGAGGGTCATTGTTGTTCTAAAAGGTGTACAGAAAAAGATATGTTTCTGCACTAGAGCATTTTAGGTTCGAAGTACGATTTTGTTTTTTACGATAAGTAATTGAAATTTTGGTATAAATGGATTTGTTATACAATTTCCATTCTGATAGTTGACTCCCCATTCCATAAATAACGATACTTTTGCCTAAATTGTTAATTGAAAGTACCTTCAAAAACTACTATAAAAATTAATACTTAGTCATGTTTTTAAAAAAACACATGCATTTTACTTTACTCGTGGTCGAAATGAAAAGTAGAGTGTTTAACTCGGGTGAAAGGCATCATTTCAGCCTCGGACGGACTGGCGCTCGAACGCAGTGAGACTACCTCAGCAGAAATGAGTGCCTGTCATCCCTTGGTTAACAAATTTAACAATCTACTATAATATCACAGAACCTTTTCCTTTACTGCACTTTATTAAGTTAACAGTAACTCCATTATGCCGGCTCATTCTCGTAATATCTGCAAGTTCCACAACTTGTGAGAAACTTGTACAGAAATAGTATCCTCGTGCCATCAACGCAACATTTCCACGGGGACGGGTCACCTTCAGATCGGTTCTTACTTGTCTAGAAATACCTACATCTTGCGGGTGGATGTCGCACAAGCAGGCATGCGTAAGTAATATAAGTTGTACGAAATGTTACCGAAACAGGAGCTGAGTTTTAAATATTTTAGGTAAATATACCCGTCTCGGTAACGGAAGCGGCAGCTAAAAGTAGTGCGATAAGGACAAGGCGAAAAATCCTGCGTAAAGATCTCAAAAATCGAGGTTTCGTACTACTCTGTTTCCTCCTCCAAAACTTAACCAATCGTAACCAAATTTGGAAATCTAAATGATTATGAAATTATCTGTGTCGGACCGTTTTGCTTTTTTGGCTAATTGATATCAGTTTTGAATGCCACGCCTCTCATTGCGGCATAGTCAATTAGGCCATTTTGGCCATTTTTGAAGGGCTGTAGCGCCTTAAAAACAAAAATATCAAAAAAAGCAAAACGGTCCGACATAGATATTGACAATATTAATCTGTGTTGAAAAAATCATTGCTCTAGCTTCAAAAACCACGGAGGAAAACGAGGAGTACGTTTGTATGGAGAAATGACCACTCCCGTTGGCTCTTAATAGTAAATATTGTAATAAGTGCTTTAATTATATATCCAATCAATCGACCACAGTTTTATATACTTACCCGATAAAAGAACAGATCTAAAAGAGTGCTAAGTTCTGTAGATAATCAGATATGCAAATAACTTACCCCCCTTATTTATAAGACTTTACAATAAGCCTCAATTAGTTTATTTATGTTTTATCCCTTTCTTACAAATACTTTTTATACGTAAGTCAAAATAGCAGCTTAAGACAAACTATTAAGCTAGCTATTTGAGGACTGTATAACGCCATTAGTCAAAATTTTAGCTTTACTGTAGAGCGGTATAGGCCCGGGTCTCAGAGCGGCGAGATCAGATCTCGCTCGAAGCGGTGAATATTTCCCAATTGGTAGACTGAAAGAACGTCAGCACTTTCAGGATTATATTCAAACTAGTTTTTGGTTTTTTTATGACCGGATGTTCGGTGGCAAGTTCAAATAACCTGTCCATACACTTCTTTTTACTCTAATTTGACATCCGTTAGTATATAATATTACCCCTAAATTCATGCCACGCTTCGCTTGACGGTAGCCAAACAGCTAGGTCCTATTCAGCTGCATTAAAACTTTAGAGTATTTTTACACGAGTGCCCATGATGTTAGCATTAGTCCGATTGAGCTGAAATTTTGCACCTACTTAATACACATATTACACCTGTAAATCGGATGACAATGCAATATTATGATGACGTGGAGCTGATGATGGAGACAGAAGGTGGCCATGGAGAAACTTTGATAAAACAACGCAAACTACTCGTAATTGTGTTTGGGGTTGTTAGAATTGCCTCGAACAGTATTAGTTGCCAGTGGAAAGAAAAGTACAGTCAGCGATAAAACCGTGTACCAGATTTTTTTGCCAAAAATTTATTGGTGTAATTTTGTCATCGACAGTGCGTCTCGCTAACTTACTGGTATCGTCTTGGGTCGTCCCATTCGTTTTTCGTCAAGTTCTTAAATTAGTCTTATTCTGCTTTCGTCACTCATTCTACATTGATAGCCACCGACGATTGTGACGAATGTAGGATGAGTGACGAAAGCAGAATAGGATTAATTTAAGAACTTGACGAAAAACGAATGGGACGACCCAAGACGATACCAACTTACTAGTCCTGTCGAGATGCGCGGTGATATCATAATGAGATCAAATGTAAAGTTCAAACGCCGCTATAGTGTCAATGACAAACAGCGCGCACGCGTCTTACAACTTACACGTGTATCTCGTTACTACCGCAACCACATCGCATGGACGTGACCATTCACCTGCGGCCGTTTGATGGATAGCCTTGTGTACTTAACTGATAATATAAGCGTCACTGTTTAATACCGCGCGATTGAAAGAGACGGACAACATTAATTAGATCTTACGCTTGTTACGACAATGAGGAGATGTATGTACAATAACATAAGTATTAGTTAAAGAGTAACCCCCTTGGGGGGCCCACATCAGTCATTCGAGCGTCGGCGTCTCTACAATTCTATGGCCGCTGCTCGACGCATCGTCGACGCAGCGTCGACGCAACTGCGCAGCGACGTCATTTTCCATAGCGCTGACCAGACGCCGATAGGCGCCGACGCTCGAAAGACGCTAGATGCGGGGGGGGCCCTTATTCGTAAACGTTTACTAAAGTTGACAAGCCGATAATAATCGTTTGTTCCTTTCCATCATACCAATACGTCGGAAAGGGACAAACGATTATTATCGGCTTGTGAACTTTAGTAAACGTTTATGAATAAGGGGGTAAGTCATCATCCCCTCCCTCCCTCTATTGTCAGGGCGTTAAAGTGCGTGTTCAGATATTGTGAACACCTCGGCCGCTCCGATATATCTGATAGCGACTGTACTTGTACTATTGATACTTTTTATACACTGATTGAACATTGAAACTAGGTACAAAGTGCGGCCAATCTAAGTGCTATTTACACCGCGAACAGTCTGTATATTACACCCCCGCGGATGATGAACACATTCAGCTCGAAAATGCTAGAAGCTCGTGCGTACGGTAGCTGTGCAGCAGCAGATTTTCAATTTCTAATTTTTTATGAGAAAAAAAACTTAACAAACAATATATATGTCGCAGTCAAAAGTGTGAACTGGCCCCAATTTCACCACGGTGACAGGTGCGACAATTGTAAAATCACTGTTGCTGACGTCACAGGCATCCATGGGCTACGGTTACCACTTACCATCGGGCGGGCCGTATTCCTGTTTGCCACCATCATTGTATTATTTAAAAAAACTTTATTATATCGGAAAAAAACAGATATTTCTTTTGCGAAGTTTCTGACAATTGTCAAGATTTAGAAGAATTGTAGGTAATTCTTGACAGGTAATGAGTTATATGTCGGAATTTCGTGACAATTGTAGTGTTTCTTGTGACAATTGTCATAAACTTAGCAAGAGAAATATCTGTTTTTTTCCGATATAATAAAGTTTTTTTTTAATAAAACAATTATGGTGGCAAACAGGAATACGGCCCGCCCGATGGTAAGCGGTAACCGTAGCCCATGGATGCCTGTGACGTCAGCAACAGTGATGTTTTACAATTGTCGCACCTGTCACCGTGGTGAAATTGGAGCCTGGTCAAAAGAACTTTTAACCGACAAAAACAGGCAAAACTGATTTTGACTGAGCATGTTGGTCAAAAGTAGTTTTGCCTGAAAATCATTGGTTAATAGTAATTGTGACTGTTACTATCAGTCAAAAGTACTCGCAGAAATAGGTAGGTTAGGGTTATTTTTTTTTTCTGCTACGCCCGAAAAACGAAACTGTTCCCAGTGATAGGTAGGTTAGGGTTTTTTTTTTTTTGCTACGCCCTAAAAAGGAAACTGCTGCCAGAAATAGGTATGATTTTCAGGTAAAACTACTTTTGACCAACATGCTCAGTCAAAAGCAGTTTTGCCTGTTTTTGTCGGTTAAAAGTTCTTTTGACCAGTTCACACTTTTGACTGCAACATATATACATGCGAAAGTAACTCGTTCGGTCTGCCTGGCTGTTACCTCTTCTGTTCTGTTTTGTAAATCGATTAAGATAAATTTTGATTTAGATTCATCTCAATAAAGGTGCCCATAGATTACCAGTTCGCGGAAGATATCAGCCTGTCAGTTGTTTGGAGCTGTCAAATTTTGCGTTTAACTGACAGGCTGATATCGTCCGGCGAACTGGTAATCAGTGGGCCCCTTAAGTATTACATGTTTTTATTACAAACGAATATAAAGATGAATACATATTAAGATCGTCAATAAATATACAAACTAATCTAAGTGAATAAATAATACATGCTATAATTGTTTTCAAATTACAATATCAAATTACATATTTGAGGTGGCATTATATTCATTATTTAGGTATTCCTTTATGCTGTACACTGTCTTATTGAGTAGCAATTTCTTTACTTGGAGACTGAAAGTTTATTATGAAGTCCCGAAGACACACGATATCGTAAGAAATATGATAGTTTTTATCATGGAGTCGTCACTCCACTCAGACGAAATCACTCCAATGATGTGGAAAAAAGAGTAACTCTATTCAAATATGAAATAACTATCAATAAATTTATCTAGTTGCCTAGGTAACTGCATTAAAGTGAGTGCAGTTTGATATTTAATTAACTAATTGTTTATATAATTAGTGCAGAGTGATAAGTAGTTTTATCTGTTGAAGATAGCTTCCGAATGGTTTATTCCGTGGTTTATTTAGGCACTTGATGCTTCTTGATTAATGATTAACCCCCGACCCAAAAAAAGTGGGATATAACATCTTAATGTTATATGTTTGACGCCAATGTCTGTCTGTGGCGTCGTAGCTCTCCAACGGATGGACAGATTTCGATGCGGTTTTGGTTACGTCATACATACGTGAAAGCGAGTCTTCTTGCGGTGGTTCTTTTCTTAGCTAAGTTTGAAGAGTATCAGCTCTTTTCTAAAATGATGTTAGGCATTTTTGGCATCGAGAGCGATGGAGGGATGCCTTGGAGGATAGCCACTATGGAACCCGAACCATAGGGGCTATTCTCCCGGTAATGGACGAGTGGGTGGATCGGACCAAGGGGGCCCTGACATATAGGGTGACGCAGGTGGTGTCCGGACACGGCTGCTTTGGACACTACCTACACAAGATACAGAGGGAGCCGGGGCCCCAGTGCCACGAATGTGGAGCGGCGGACGACACGGCCCAGCACACTCTAGAAGAGTGCAATCGCTGGGCCGTGGAAAGAGCTGCCCTCAGGGCGACCACGGGGGTAGCGGACCTCTCGCTACGCAGCATAATAGCGGCGACGCTGGGTAGCGAGAGGAAATGGGAAGCAGTGAACTCCTTCTGCGAAGAAATCATGTCACAGAAGGAGGCGGCGGAGAGGGTGCGTGAAGCGGCTGCTGACGCGCTTCCTCTCCGACGTAGACGGCAGGGTCGAGGGCGAAGAGCATATGCTCGCCTCGAGCCCCAGTAGGGCCAGCGGGTACCGAACCCGCATTGCACGGCCCCATACACGTCGTCGGAGGAGGGGGGGATCAAGCGTTTCTGATCCTCCCCCATTGTGAGGGGGCCCTGGCGATAAGCCGGGGCTGCCGGAGGGCGCCGTGGTGGAATGTCATCCTAGTCGATCCCAGTGCGCCCTCACGAACGGCAGAGAGGGTGAAACGCCGGAGTGGGTTTAGTGGGTAGGGCCAAATTCTCCCCCTCTCTTGCCAGGAGAGGGGAAAGGAACGGCGAGTCCCACACACCGTGCATAAACGCATTCCCACTCCGTCAAAAAAAAAAAAAAGGCATTTTTGGCATAAAATGGATATTTTTGGGATATTAACGTATATAGAGTTTTATTTTTAAGTTAATAGTTATGAGTAGAACCGTCGTCATCGGACAATCTGAACAAAATCATCTACCTATCAGAAATATATTAACAAGGAAATGCATATTATTCAGCAACCTATCAAAAATGACAATAACGCGGAAGAATGTTTGAAATGTCACCGTATTTAAGAATTATTTAGTTTAAAGTCTGATGAAAATCATTGTGTGTAACTCTGGGGGTAAGAATATTGCAAACTCGGGTCTTTAATTCACTCCAATCTGCGGCTGTCATCAATAAACACCCTCGTTTCCAATATTTCACTTACTAATACAGTAAAATTATACATTTTGCGTTTGCGTCAAATCCGGTAGTTCTGATTTTTTGCAGGCTTATTTATGATGTTGGCCCAATGAATAATCCAAGTTTGTGACCTCGAGCGCCGAACGCAACTTTATCAAAAATCGAATAAACCGCAATTTTTTTAGATTTGGGCGATTATAACCCTAAAGTACTAGTTTTTGATAGTAACTTTCTAGGGCGTTTTTAAAGTAGACTAAATTTGCTACAATAAGACACTAGAATTGTCTCTGTACATCTAATATTTTCCGAGATAAAGCCTTTCAAAATTTTATAATTTTACATCAGTTCTTAGGTACAATATAAGGGTTAGGTAGGTAATTTATATGGAATTCATCACCGCCACGTTCTACGAAATATTTATTTTCCATAAAAAAATGTATGAGTGCCTATTAAAAAAAAAATATTTTTCACAATAAGGAATAAATGGGCTAAATTGCCCAATATTTAATTTAGTGCAAATCGCCACACTATAAATGGTGCATGATGTAAAGGCCAAAATTATCACAAAAAATACATATAATTTTCATTTATTGTGCATAAATTAGGCTTTATCTCGGAAAATATTAGATGTACAGAGACAATTCTAGTGTCTTATTGTAGCAAATTTAGTCTACTTTCAAAACGCCCTAGGAAGTTACTATCAAAAACTAGTACTTTAGGGTTATAATCGCCCATATCTTTAAAAAAATGCTGTTTATTCGATTTTTGACAAAGTTACGTTCGGCGCTCGAAGTCACAAACTTGGATTATTCATTGGGCCAACATCATAAACAAGTCTGCAAAAAGTCAGAACTACCGGATTTGACGCAAAAGAGCCAGGTTACAAAATTCGACAAAGTTACTGGATTATACCTCCCTCGTTCCACAATGTACCTACTGCCTATAATTATGCTATACTGAGAAGTCCTAGATTCTAATAATAACCGAGTACCTAGAGGCTTCTTAATCCGTGACGTCCAGACGCTGTCTAGACAATGTAGTTCATCGCATCATCCTACATTACGTCACCCGACATTTCGACATCACGTCTAACGATATTACAATTGGTACCTACAAAACAGTCCATCATATTTAGATTCTCCTTATATGTATAATTGTGCCAATCTGGAGGTCGCGGGTTCAAACCCCGGCCCGTTCCAATGAGTTTCTCGGAACTTATGTGCGGAAGTATCATTTTGATATTTACCAGTCGCTTTTCGGTGAAGGAAAACAAACGTAAGGAAACTATCATACATGCGCGAAGAAATTCAAAGGTCAAGTTCCCAACCCGCTTTTTGCCAGCGTGGGGACTAACTCAAGCCCTGTCGTGTACGAGACGAGGTCTGTGCACAGCAGTGACGTATATAGCCGAATGATTAATAATAATAAAGCCTAACATGAGATGTAGATAGATTTTACATTATATATTTATTAAAATGAATGCAAGCCTAAAATTTTAGAATACCTGCATTATTGACAGTGTGAAGAAATTAAATTATATAAAACGAAATTACTTTAGTTATAAAAAACTATCATATCATTCTGCTGATAGAACTATCTCGTATAAAACAAGGAAAAAGTTTAGATAGCTGCCAAAATATTTAAAACATATTTTTTGCCGTTACCAATTTACAGCTATTATCTCAAGCCAGCGACCCGAACGTGAGGTGCAAGATTTCATAGCTTACATTTCATAGCTTACACGTGTCACCCAAACTGAACCATCACTAATTCTGACACACAAAACTAGCTGTCCGCCTCAAATTTCTTATAGCCCTTATCAAGTTAATAAGTTATCAATATCATGTACGGGCACATACCGACCAGTCCGGAAGATAACACGTGGAACACATTAACCTTGTAGTAAAAGCGTTGTTTTTGCAAGCAGCTCGAGTTGGACCCGAAGGTCGCGGGTCGCGACTCGTTTTATTGACGTCTGGGCCCTTGCTGGTGTTCCTTTTGCTCGTGTGCGCACGAGTCGGTCACTCGGCTCCGTAAACCTTATTTACGAATATGTACATCACATAATCCAGCGATAATCAGTTTAGAGCAGTGGTGGGCAAACTTTCTTCATGGGGGGCCAGAAAGTTTAGAAAATTTAAGTGGAGGGTCAGAATTGTTGCCAAAATTTATTTTGATTTGAGATAAATTGATAATCGTGGGCCAATGCCACATACTAATTATTTCATAGGACCGGCGGCGGGCCAGATAAAATCCATTCGCGGGCCGCAGATGGCCCGCGGGCCCTACTTTGCCCACCACTGGTTTAGAGGGTTACTGTCATAAGACTTATAAGGGATTGGATTGCACCGCTAACTCTATCAGAGATCCGATTCGAATATCAGGGGGAGTGTATCTGATTGTAATAACAGAATGTGCTCTGCGGGCTCAGCACGGTTCCATTTTTATCGACTATCACTATGCGCGTCCCTTTCGCACTTACATACTTGTTAGAACGTGACAGGCATGGTGACAAGGGATAAAAACGCGACCGTGCTAAGCCGCCTGGATTTGTTATGGATATGATCTGTCATCTGTCAGTTTCAAAAGTGACATTTCTTCAACCTGGCGGTCTAGCATAAGTTGCGTTCTCGCGCGCGAGTCCATCCATACTTGAAGTCGCGCTTGATGTATGAAGTCGCGCGCGAAAACGCAACTCATGTTAGACCGCCAAAAGCGTAACTTCTGAGCTTGTAAACGTCCGTTGTTTTCACCGGATAACGGACCGTGTTACGTGACTACATTGTGGCTACCGACAGCTACATCCATGGAAACAAGACATCGTCGCCAACAAGGACAATTGGCCGATGAAAACGACAAACGTATCCATATAAAATCCAGATCAAATTCATAACATATACCTGTTACAATCCAAATACGCCCCCTGATCCTTCCTTGATTTGACCCTTTATTTTCGGGACCCTTGAGGCGACGTCACCTGCTGCAGCTATTGTAGACGCCAAACGAAAGTTCCGACGAGGTCATAAATCTTTAGGCCGGCCCCGCCCCTTTTACTACCTGCGTGTCGCAACCTTCGCAGATTATCGATGGTGGTATTTAGTTTATAATAATAATTGGTTATGTTAGTTTTGAACTCATTGTATTAAAAAAATATGCTAATAATTTATAACTATAATAAATACCATAAAAAGAAATAACATAATAAATATCAATTTAATAAAAACTTAAACAATAAACTTAATTTACATAGTTTTCGTCGTCGCAACTGTCGGTATCACTGTCATCTTGTAAATTTATTACCAGACGGTTCTGGTCTCTGATGATATATTTTTGTAAATCAGCCAGTTGTAGATCTTCTGCGTGTTTTACACACTTGGCCTAGTTTTCTCGGGTAACATTGTCGACGGCTTGATGGAACAAAATTTCTACATCTGCTACACATTTTTTGCTGCGACCTCTCCTTTAATTTGGGCCCAGATGAGCTCAATGGGGTTGTATTGACAGTGATATGGAGGCAAACGTATCACTTCATGTCCTAATTCGTTTGCTAACTGGTCCAATGCATATACTTTAGCCGGATTACTGGCTTTGACTATGCGAAGCAATTCCTCTACAATGTCTGTCTTACCAAACGGAGTGTTTTTTTTCCGAAGCCATTCTTGAATTTGCGGCTTCCTGGAATGTGTGTTCGGTATTTTTTCGAGTTGCACTGAGTGGTAGCTCGCATTGTCGACGATAATTACAGATGGTTCTTCAAGAACTTTTAAAAAGTTCGAACCACTTCTTAATATCACCCTTCAACTTCAATAGCTCCAGGTTAGAAAATATGGTCTCCATTACTTAACTAACAGGCAAGTAATGATATTTTATCCGCGCAGCATTATATATAATATACATATGTGGGACTCATAATTAGAAAATGCCACGATAACATTTTACTAATAACTGTTTAGAAATTAATAATGACCTATAATCACCTATAGCGGTCAGCTATAATCAGTTATCTATTAAGTACTCATTTAATAGGTCCCATCACATAACTATGTCATTATTTAATTACCCTAGTTCTTAAACTGTATTTATATTTAAATATATTAATTAAGCAATCGGTACTATAATAAATGCAGATGTATAATACTGTTTCATCGAGCAAGCGTAATTCATCGATAAGCAATACCGACTTTAGCCACATCCTTGTTGACAGCTCGGTTTATTACCCTATCGGAACTTTCGTTTGGCGTCTATTATAGGGGGACGAGATTCCTGCATTTCCGGTGCAGTTATGATTCACTTTTACTGAAAAAGGCAGCAATGTTCCAAAACCAGGAATGTAAAAGCTTGCTTGACTCTTTTCCTGGCGATCAATAAATGTTAGTTAAAATTTAGTTTCTCGAATGTTAGACTGTCTTTCTAATAATAAATAGAGGTAGTTTTAAATCAATTAGTTAAAGCGATAGATGACAGGATTCTAGACCCAGGTTACCAATGTCCACTAATTTCATGTACGTTTCCTAATTTTACAAAATTGGACTTTGGCACTAAATCATCATATATCTGAATCTGAACCCTTAACCTACGGTCAATTCTGCAATTTAAGGAAGTCACCGAATTTTGTTATCATGCAGCATATAAACGTAAATATCCGTATGTTGTCTGCACCGTTTATCAGTGGCTCCGGGATCGTCTGCAGTGGTTGTCGCTATGTAGCTTCCAAAACAATCAGTATACCGATTATTGTGCTCATCGCGCAGACATTATACCAGCTTTTGTAAGTAGACTGGTCAATTAAAACATATCAGGTACAATTAACAGAATTAAAAGCTTCTACCTGAATTCATGGATAGGTGCAGTATAGTCTGGTATTCGGTAGAGGTTCGAATATGATGAAGTCCCATAATTATTTATTAATGGTGGTTGATGGTGGTGTGTGGTGTGCCTATTAGTCGGCGCGCTCATTCTTTCTTCGGTGCTATTAGTGGACAAATTCTATCATATTCATAGTAATGTGAAGATTAACTATCTAACTAAGCTAAAATATCGTACCTCGTCGGTCGGATCATTAATTATATATTATGCTCAACTCCCAATGTGTGCCTAAAGCTTAATATCTCATTTTAACGAATTTTCAATAATGTTGGTTATGATTTTACTCAATAGCCATAACATTTACCTACTATCCCTTTGATCGCCTTCTTAGCCCAACCACAACCTACACTGCACTATACCTAAGATAACAGATTAAAGTCTCGACCCAGACACAAAATATTACTCTTGCATACAAATACCCCAGCGCAGCGAGGTCATTTTTTGCACCAATCCATCAAGTTGCAGGCAATTCGGGAGTGTGTTGGTAAAAAACGGAACGTCTGCCGTCACCGAGTCATGTTAGAGGACACACGTGTAAGGCGGCGCGGCGGTCTGTCTCGGACACACTTTTATGTTGCCGGAAGCCTTCATCGGAAACAAGTTACCTACTAGGAAGCCGTTACTTGCCGGAGCGTGTTTAACTGTGACATAATTATGCATAAGCGACACAAAGGCGTCATGAAACGTTTCAATCCATGCAACAAAGTAGTCTTGATGACAACTTGACAAGTCAGGTCAGTTTCCGAGAATCGACTTTTATTTGACACGATTTTGGAAATTATTTAAACTTTAAACTGCGACTCAAAACGATTCGAGTCCTTGGGTTCTAATTAACTAGAATTCAAGAAAAAAGACGTTATTTTTAAGCAATATTAGTGTTTTATTCATATGAATTTCTGCAAAGTAACGCCTGACAAATGATCAATTAAGAGGGTTGTTGTTAGTACCATGTGTTATACTAAATTATATCCTAAACTTGTGTATAATTGAATTCCGTATGTCGGCGTGCACATGGACATGAGCGATGTGTCCGTACAAACAGCAACACTGAACTGACCATCGATGGACCTTATGTGATTGCAATAAGATAAATAGATGGATAGATAATCTGTTTATTTACATCTCTCAAATAATCTGATAATCTGTTTGTTATAGTGGGCGATGTAGCGCTCCAAACAGCTCAAAACTACCCATAGCTCTCCTGATTTAATTACGAACCCGGACCCGGTTGTATAGGGACCGTGTGCGTTGGAGGATCTGCCATCTTGTGGACTACATCGGAAACATAAACTTGATATTGACACTTTACGTTAGGTAAAGCAGGTGCTACCTCACGTGCCCTCAATGTGCGCGGGGGTTCACCTCGAAGATCGGCTACATCAGCCATATTCGGGCGCACGAGCGCCAAACTAACTAGGAGTCGATGTGATCGCCATGGTCGAAATCGGCCGGAAGTTTCATCATCATCATCATCACACAATACACTAAGTACATGAACTGCATGCATCCACTCAGTTATCAACTTATCAGTCAGTAAAATTATATCTCGTATTTCGGTTCAAAATGGTTTTTTCGCATGACCTTTAATCAGTAACTGATAAAATTTGGTATTCAATTGTGGCCTTATTATAATAAAATAAGAAGCAAAATCTACTGTTCTCATACATTTGTATTTGTACTAATTGTGTGGTATTAAGGGGGATAAAGTGTAAATAATAGTTAGTAATAATTTGTAATTTAATTTCTGTTTTATTCTATGTGCAGAAATTTCTGACACGATCTTATTTGTAGATCCATAAGAGCGGGTCACATATTTTTGCGGCCTTCGAAGAGTAACATATTATTGCAGGTGACTGTACAGAATCCGAATTTATTTGTATAACATAGGTTATCTATGTTGTTATGGACTTTGTCTGAAATAATAAAAAAAAATATTTTAATTTTTAATTTAAATAAAGTTCGTATTACATATAATAGTCTAGGCTACATTAAACGCATTTTTATACTGTAGTATTATGCGCCTTCATTCATACGATGGCTCTCTTTAGTGAAGTTTAGTTAGTGTCTTGACTACCTCCTTAGCAACAGAGCCACCAGCCTTTTGCGCCTAGTGTTAGAGCTGCCTGCTTGCGCCTTCTTGAAACAGGGCAGTGTATACTATAAATGTATTATAGTATACACTAGTATTTCGTAAGATATGCGATGAGGAGACGCCGAAGATTATGGCTGATAAATAAAAATCTTTTCTCTGCTCAACAGTGACTACCTACACGTATTTTATTAATAGTAGGGAATTAGGGATACATTAATTACGTTTTTTATGTGGGTGATCGGCTAGCTTTCTTTAATTTATATTACCAAATATAATTTTAATTTATTGTATAAGAAAAACATCACTAGGAAATGTTTATACATCTGCTAATAAATTCAAAGATGTATTGTGTTTGAAGTACTTATCTTAACCCGCATTTGGGTATTAGCGTGGGAACTGGTAACTATAGCCCATATCAAAACCTTCGAGAGACGCCCTTATCCTCAGTGGGATGTACGGCTTGGATAATTATAGAGGTAACTAAATAGATAAAGTACTTCCGTCTATTAAACCGGTTTCCGTATCTCATAAAATAAACATGCACATGCACCCCTCTAAAAACACAAATTAAGATAACAATAATAGTGACACGTGTGTGGCACTTAAAGTAGTCGTAAAACCGTAATGACATGACCATATACAACCATCGTTCACATATTACTGGCAACTTTATCACAATGATATAAGGTTCAGAGTTAAGAGCATTGCTAGTACATCTGTCTGTATAGGTTGTGTTTTATTGAAGGCGCTCGGCAACAGTAGCTAAGATCGAAGTGCATAAAATGGTACTCATTATTATAAGAGCAAAGGTTGCGACTGATGTTTTCATTTATAATATAGGAGGCAAACGCATTAGGCGATATCGTCTGCTCATTCGTAAGCAATTACCGTCGCCCAACGCCCATGGACACTTGAAACACCAGAGGGGTTGCAAATGCGTTGGGAGTAACCGGTTTTCTTGAATTTAAATTGTATGAGTTATTTGACATAGATATAGTTGTCAGAGGTCGATGTCGTAAAGTATGAAAATTTCAGCCCAAGATAATTCGCATTTTAAAACTGGCGATCGCGATAATCGCATTTCATTTCCACATACGTTTTGAGGTCGGTCGGTCCCTTTAACACCTAAAATTCTGCGCTCCAAAGCGCGTTAGCAAACCTTCAGTTTGGACTTCTGAGTCTGTGTAAGTGACTAATTTTAACTTGCTAAACTGGCTTCTTTACGATGCAACCGGGAAAGAGCTTAATAAGAAGTTTCGAAATACTCATTGGTTCTAAGTTTTCGAACTCACGATCTCTAGTTTAGGGAGTTCGCATTTCCTGTTGCAAAGACATAACTCATAAGGTTAACCGATAGTCAGTTCCGAATATTCAGCTCCCTCTTACTCCAAACTCCAAAGATCTCCTAGTAGTATAAGTATATGCCAAGATGCTTCAGAAAACTTGTACCTTTGTCGTTCGATAAGTGTCATAAGTACAATAAGGAATGATGTTGAAATAGAATATAAATAGCCTCAACTGATTAGGGTTGAGCACAAACTGTCGTAGATCAAGGATGGCGCGAGTTGTTACGATGGTAAACAAAGGCTGCGCGTGAAGCTATAAACGGCACGCGCACAGGCGCGGGCGCATGTAGCCGCAACCGGCTACCACTTGACGACTGCTAACTGACAACGTAAACCGATGTGATGTTCAGTTACTAGTGTTGCTATTAGTACTGACAGTAACACTCTTAAACTAACCATCGATAAACCTTATGCATTTAAAATAAAAGCCTACAAATTGTCAATTAGCAATGTGAACGATGATACTGCTTTGATTTTCAGGGTTTTTAGGGTTCCGTACCCAAAGGGTAAAACGGGACCCTATTACTAAGACTCCGCTGTCCGTCCGTCCGTCCGTCCGTCTATCACCAGGCTGTATCTCACGAACCGTGATAGCCAGACAGTTGAAATTTTCACAGATGATGTATTTCTGTTGCCGCTATAACTAAAAACAGAATAAAATAAAGATTTAAGTTGGGCTCCCATACAACAAACGTGATGTTTGACCGAAGTTAAGCAACGTCGGGCGGGGTCAGTACTTGGATGGGTGACCGTTTTTTTTGCCGTTTTTTGCATTATGGTACGGAACCCTTCGTGCGCGAGTCCGACTCGCACTTGCCCGGTTTTTTTAACCTCCGGAGACCCAGAGGCATTGTTTTGTTTCTGAATTTGGAGCCATCAGTTAAATAATACAAATTCAAAACATATTGTAGAAAACCGTACCATTGGTCTCGGGAAGAGAATTTTAATACCCAATATTATGTATCAGGTAAGATATTACTCACATTGTGTTATGATTTTATGATGTATTCATTTTCAAATGTTCTTAGCTAGGCGATATTAAGGAAGGGAATAAAGAATATATCACATAGACAAAATACAATAACCCCCGCTACCTACTCCTACGCTTGTTTATTTTAGAAATTTAGTTCAGAAACGCTCTTATATCTACCTATTACCTAAATATTTTGAAATTGCATTTTCAAACCGGCCAAAATTTAGTGTCACCATATTCATAAACAACATGCTATACCTAGTTTTAATTTGGTACCACCAACAAGATCGTGACGGTGAGTTGTTTATTGAAATAAAGAAACTAACTAAGTTTTGACGTTTACGTGCAATTTCATTTTGAAACCACTCAATAAGTAATTCTACCTATATTTCACAATCTTATTCAAAATTTCCTTATTTCTGTAAATTAATAGCCACAAAATATCCTCATTAGTCGTATCACCAACGCCCTATACATATTACAGAATTGTTTGGATTAATCACATTCAGGCGTATTTTCCTTATGTGCACACTCAGTACAGCAAACACAGACGGCGGGGCCACATTCGAGACAATTACCAACCGAACCAAGTTATAAAGTTTGCAAATGTGACTTGAATCAGAATAAGTGTCGTGCGCAGCTTTTAAATGTCTCGTGAAGCTTAAGTTAATTACAGTGGAGCTAAAACGAAGTACCTAACATGATGCCGGAAACAGGTATTGTTCAAGCAAAAAGTTAAGATAATTCACACAAAGGAGTTCTATAACTGAAATTTGAAACCTTTGAGTAAATGGTGCTGTTGGAAGAATATTTTTTGAAGCTACATGTA
Organism: Cydia splendana; assembly: GCF_910591565.1. Classification (NCBI taxonomy): domain Eukaryota; kingdom Metazoa; phylum Arthropoda; class Insecta; order Lepidoptera; family Tortricidae; genus Cydia; species Cydia splendana. Next base: position 531,968 of record NC_085977.1, read on the forward strand.
TAAGTGTTTAGTCTTAAAATGGAAGACCAGTTATGGAGACCAAGTAATAATGCTCAATACGCAACGGTGTTGCTGCTAGCCCTGGCCTCGGCTGTAGCCACTGTGAGCTTGCTCTTCGGCCTGCTCTCCTGGACTCACATAAAAAAATGGCGGCGGTTCCACAACTACGTGTTCCTCCAAGTGATTGCAGCAAGCATAGTCTTCGTCACCAGCTACTTCTGTGTACGGATTCTCTACAGGAACCATTATTCTGCCGTAGCAGAGATCCTTCTTGAAGCATGTTTCAACGTAGCGCTGCATTGGCAGTTGGTCACCACAGTAGTGTTTTATCTGGAGATTGTCAAAGTGATCACGGTAAACATATCACGCAGTTACCTATATATATTTGCCAATATCTTCGCGTGGGTCCTGCCAGTGTTCGAAGTTATTCTCGATTTACGATTTCAGACGCACGCTGTGCATTTTATGGAAATAGTTGCGCTTTTGATAGCAGTAGTGAGTATTGTGCTTTATTTAAGCGTTGTATATATTTTGGTTAAAAGTGTAATAGCAAAAGCGATAACTGGTGTGGAGTTGTTCCGCCAGATCCTGGTGTCGACATTCGCCTTCCTCACCAGCGGCATCACTCTTCTGGTCCCGCTGCTGACCGTGCTAAATCGTCAAGGTGTCAGCTCTTTCGCTCTGACCGAAGAAGACATTGTTGTGACTTATTTAATTAACGTTTTGGCCATCACAGTGTTTTTCTTGTCTATGAAAAACCACAGAGAGCTGTGGGTTGAGTATCGACGCAATTGCTCGGAATCAATGGATGATATCCTGTTACTTGAATAGATACAGTGTTATTATGTTTATCTGGTACATTATTAACAATGGTACTTTTACCTTTAAAGGCTCAACCCGTCTATTCAATTTACATTAGAGCTTTTTGAACCATATGTTAATCAGCTCATACATCGATTTGAGACATCTTGTATTTTAATACGTTAAGCCCAGTTACAACTTTGGTGCTATGCTACTAGCCTCGATAGTTGAAGTATACTTATAGGTAACTACATACCTAACTATATTTAATGTACACATGTACATACTGAGACAGATGTCATGTGTTTGTGCCTATTTAGATTGTACAATTACAAATAGTTAGCACATGATTTGTTTGATTATTGTATAAGTATTAAGTACCAATACCAACAATACTAAGTTATTTAATAATCATTTGTATTTTCCGGTACGTAATTTAACCTTCTGTCGTTATTGTAATTAGAAACTGTAAAATTGTGTTTTTATCTACTATATGTATACCTGTATTATTATCTGATTTAGTAAAGTTATAATATGTACTTGATTTTATTTTATTTTCGAATACTACATACTTACTCGTACTTAGCTATTTCTCACGGCGGTAACAAATTGAGTTCCATCCATTTCGAAAGCTTAAATAAACATTTCCGGTTCCGCGTATAATAAAATATAATAATATATGAGTATTTCCCTAAAACTGATAAGTTATGGCATATGACTACTGTGAAACAATTTAGTTTATCAGTACCTAGTAAACTATTAGGTTATACCAGGAACCCATTTTCCTTCAACTTCTCTAATATAACATAAGTAGGTATAAACAGGCTACCTACGCAACAAAGTAACTATGATAACATTATCTCCATTATCTCGCGTATGATGACATACGCTATAGCCCACTAACTCTCGCCTTGACCGTGTCTTTGAAACTAGGGGTCTAGGTACTCTAGGTCAAGTCCAAGCTCCACTCGTTACGTTCATGTGTAACTGTGTCACTGATGTATCATATCAACCGAACGTCATCACTGAAAGGCCAACTCCAATACCATGTAGTGTGTTGATGACATACGCAAGTCCACTAACTCTCGCTTTGACCGTGCTGTCTTCGAAACTAGGCTCTAGGTCAAGTTCACGCTCCACGCGCCTTCATAATATGTACTTAGGTAACTGTGTCACTGACGTATCATATCAACCGAACGTCATCACTGAAAGGCACTGAGTGAGACAAAATGACTTAGTGAGCAAAATCGCATTTTGCTCACTGTTTTTAAGAAGCAAAGTACCCTTGTTCGAGCTGCTGAGGTGAAAAGAAAGTTTGTTCTAATTGTGTCGATAACCTTTGCCTTCATCCAACTTTGCCATCTCGACCAGTCGTTCCACCTTGTTGATTGGGGCTCTCCTTTTTAACACGTGCGATGTATCATGATGTCACTGTCAGGCGTATATATACGTCACTGCACTGCTGGACATAGGCTACCCCCAATTTTCACAAAGACCCTTTTCAACGGTTCTCTGCGATATCAAAATCCTAGTCCTATCTTGTCGAGAGTCCTTGACTCGAGATATTGGTTTCGGTGTTCACGGAACTAACCTTGACCGTGTCATCACAAGGTTCTAAAAGCCTAGGTCAAGTTTACTCCTCCACGCGTATGTTAATAATGTTGTCACCCGATGCGCCGCTTATATCAGGAAATAAACGCATTCACGGCAGTATTATAATTTGATTACGCTATCGTGACATAATTATGACATACTCTTAAGCACGCCGCAAGAGGAATAGCTGCCTCATAATAAGCTCTCATAACCTTCTAAAAATGGTATTTCTTAGTATACTACAATCCTTCAACTGTCATAATATATGTACATCTTATGTCTTATGCATACCTAGTAAAATGTTTACCAATATGTATCAATATGTATGTATGGGTAGCACATCGTAACTGGTGAATTTCCAATATGACTTGGAACTCCGGTAGCCGTTTAAGAACTCTTGCGGTAGATGTCGCTAAGGGTCCCCTTGACCTGTAATATGGTGGAAAGATTTGCTGGCTATGGATGAGGTCTTGGTGGCTCAGATGGCAGAGCGCTGGAGTATCGATCCAGAGGCCGTGAGTTCAAGTCTCGCCCAAGACAGTAATTTTTCCACTTTAAAATTTATTCTAAGCTTAATATGTATCAATAATCAGACTTTATATTCCGAAGCCCTAAGTAGGTAATTAGGTTAATTGAAGGGATGTTTACAAAAACAACATAACTGCTTAGAGCGGTTGACACTTTTTTAAGAACATTGTTAATCGTTTCAGGTGTCAACCAGTGTAGTCAGTTATGTTGTTTTTTGTAAACATCCCTTCAATTGCTTTCAGCTATTAGGGGTCCAAAACTTTTATTAGTATGAGTTAAGGTTATGTTATAGTTTTCTTACTTTATATTTATGTTAAGGTTAAACCTTCTACATGTATTGTATAGTTGTGTGATGAAAATGTTTATTCAATTATATTAAAATAAAATAAAATAATTACAGTGAAACCTGGATAAGTGAGACTTCAAGGGACGAGCAGATTTGTCTCACAAGAGGTATTCCACTTACCCAGGCTCTCAGTTAGCCAGGTACAAATAAATTTCTATCTCATTTACAGAGGGTCCCATTAATAGAGGTGAGAAAAGAGGATATTTTCAGTTATAGAGGTTGGTTAATAAGGTATTTTGTAACTATCTTTAAAAATAAATAAGGTAAAATAATCCTTGTCCCAAAATATTTTTTAAGTCTGTTAATTATTTCTTTAAATTTATTTTGAATGATTCTATTTTCAAATGATAGAATTTTTCAATTAAATTTGATACGGACTTCATTGCCTTTTAGAAAATTATTGAATGAAAATGTGTTTATTCGTGTTACTTATCAAGACTTCAGCTTTCGTTTCGATAGTTTTAACTACATAAAGTAACTACTTAAATGAAACTTGAAGTCGTTTAGACACAATTAAGCAAATGCGGAATTTGTGGATAGACTAAGAGTTAGTAAGAAATACGGAAATTGATCAATAAAGTCCAAGTTAGAGAGGTCATAGACTGACTTTATCTCAGATACAGTAGAGGTCAATTCCTATAAAATTCTAAAAAAACAATTAGGAAAATGTAATCTTATAAATATAGTCTCCGTAAAAGAGGTAAAATACACTCTCTGTCTCAATTATAGAGGTAAATCTGACTATAAAATCACAACAACTAATTCCAGTTATAGAGGTTCATTTTATCTCACTAACGGAGGTAATTCAGTGCTAAAGTGTCGGGACCGCACCATGAGTCCCGGCTATAGAGGTTTCTCACTTATCCAGGTCCCACTTAACCAGGTTTCACTGTATTTAATTCAGGCAAGACCCATATAAGTGTTATTAACAGAACTTAAATACTAAATGATGTTAGAAAACTGTATTCAAATCATTCACTTTCGTAATGTCCACAGAAAAGGCGCCGGTTTTCCCGGACGTTTTTGACCCAATAACTCCTAAACAAAATTATGTATGCCTTCCAACATACTTCTATAAAATTTTCAAAACTAGTGTTTTTATACTAACTGGTATGCTCGTGTAAAGTTAGATCAAATTATTAGAAGCTCTAACTTTAACTGTGTCCTTTTCAATGACAAAGGCATTGGTCGCTAATGATATCCCATGGGCGGGGATAAAAGGGGGGGGGGGGGGGGCTTGAAATCCAATCCAATTAACACAAAAAAGGATACCAAAAAAACTTACCTAGCAACAGACATTGCGGGTGTAGGAATGGCACTGGAGCTCGTGCGGGCGGCACGTGCCCGGCAAGGACGGCAAACCCACGTGCACTGATTTATTCAATCTACCTTCGTTGACTGTTTATGAACCGTATTGCAACACAATAAGGTATATCAACGATCAGTGAAGTGTTGCCGTTAAGAGTGATATGTACTGCGCTATCGACGGACCAGTGTATCCCTCTTTCTAAGAACGAGTACTTCAGAGTTGCAGATCAAGTTACAACTGGGGCACTAACTTAAGCGAGTGTAACTCGGGTTAACAATATGCAAGGACGTCAAATCGCGAGCGTCTGTCGGCTAACCAACATAAGTGAAACCTCGAGATCTAATATGAACTAACTGTAGGTACTAAGGTAGTTACATTAAACTGGTTCTACGCAGGCGAGCCTGAACATGGATGTCACTGGATCCGTAATTGTCTTGCGCAACATCTGTTTGTCGCCTAGTGCAAACCGATTTAAATATATCTCTGTTATTGTAAGTGCAAGTCTTTGTTTATGTTGATTCTGACTCACGTCACAGCGGTTATTAAATAGATAGACGGCACATTTCACACGTGGTATCTACTTAAGTAATAAATTCTGCACATAATTAAGTTTGATTTACTTTGACAAATGTTTGTTCTAATTACATTTTTATATTTTCGTTCTTTGTTGACTACGTATACGCAGGCCTCTACGATAAAACAGTTCTAAAAGAAAAATATCTAGGCCTTATAATTGACAACCGGTTTAATTGGGATGCTCATATTGACCTCGTATGTGGTAAGTTAAGGGCAGTTATGGCAAAAATGTATATCTTACGTAATAGAATCCCGTTTAAAATACGATTAGATATTTATAACGCGCTTGTTGAAAGCATTATTTCATACGGTCTAAGTAGCTACGGTCGCACCTTTAAGTCTTATCTTGACAAAATATACAATTTACAGGTTAGGTTACTTAAGCTTGTTGTACCTCTCAATGTTAAAAATAATCGTGAATCTGATAAAGACCTCTTTAGAATGTGCAAAGTTTTACCAGTACATACGAAATTTGAATACCAAATGCTGAAAGAACAATATTTTAGGATCGAAATACAACATATAGTTGATCACCCCAAAACGACCAGGCGGGTTACAACTTACAAATAGCGTGCTAAAGAAACCTCAATTTAAAAACTTCTATGGACGACGAACATCGCAATTTATACTACCAGATCTCATAAATAAACTCCAAACTGAATGGAAGGCAGAAATTTCACCTAATAATATTACAAACTATCTTAAAAGAGCAATATTGAATCAGCTGTAAGGAAATTAGTTGTAGAATTAGAATTAGTACTTTCGTATTGCATCCCCCCCCCCCCCCCCCCCCCCCCTCCACCCCTTCGCTTCCAGCCATAAGAATTATAGCTTCCATAATAATCAAATTTCATCAAAATCGGTTCAGTGGTTAGAGCGTGATGACTTGACAGACAGACCGACAGACAGAGTCAGAGTTAACTTCGCACTTATAGGTATTTATATTATTATATAAGTAATAATAGTAAATAATTCCAAATACTACACTACAAAAAGTTGAAATCATTGGTAGGATTATTAACTATACGTATAATAAGATAATTAAAAACTCAAACAAATTTGGAGCATCCTGTACTTAGGCGAGTGCAGACCGGTCGGCAGAACAATAGGATAAGGAAAAAATGTTATTTATTTAGCGCTCAGTGCAGTGGTGTCGGTTGTTGTAATTTAAATGATAGATTAAATTGAGCATGTTATGAATATGAATATGTAAGTAGTTTCTTAAGTTGTTGTTAAAAGTTATTCTATTGTTGTATAAAATCTACCGCGGATGGAGTATCGAGACAAACCTTACTGGTTTAACGATACTTTTGTAATTAAGCTTAGATATTGTGTTGTAATTACCTGAATAAATAAATAAAAAAATAAAAATAAAGCCACTGTTTCACACTCAAACCGATAGACAGATTGTTTTGCTTTAGATATTTTGTATCATTATCAGGGAAAGGGTTCTCCTTCTAGTAGGCCCTTATAGCGCGAGGCATCACATTTGTCATGTGGCGTTGTTAATAGTTGTGGAACTGAACCTCGATATAAAGTCCCTTCTTCCACAATTCATTAACCAGTAAGAACTACCGACAAATTAAAAAGAAGCCTTGGTCAGTAAAAACTAATTTGGCGCCAATATAATTTTACCTGGAATCCAGAGAAGCTTTCAAGTGCGCGGGCAGGCGTACCCGTGACCGTGACCGCGGACAAAGTTTAAACATAATTTATTTTCAAACCCGACACTCAACTGCATGCTAAGGCGGGGTTCACGCTGGCGCCGCAACCAGATAAACAACCAAATTAACTTAAACCCATTTAGGCTCAAAATTAAAGGCCTCGACTGTTAGCCATCCAAAGATAAATAGGCACCTGTATAGTTATAGCTTTACCCTCGGGAACCGGCAATTCGAATTGATTGGTTCTGGCCTCGTATTGCAGTTTCTGTTAGATTGCGAACTGTTTAATTAAACAATTAGAAATGCATTGAGTCCTACTCAGAAGCAGCAGGAAACAGTGGGTGTATGGTAAACTTTTCCGACCTGATCAGTGTCAGGATAAAGCGTCCGACTCGAAAAAAAAATCATGTCGTTATCGCATCGGTAGGTAACCGTGACTATTAACACGCCCGCTGAACAGACAAGTTATTTTTTTTCTGTTTGTACCAGTATGAACCAACAGGAACAAAGTCTGTCAAAGTGAAAGATGAAAAGTGTTTGATAATCGCTAGCTTCACAGTACGCGAGTCGGCCCATCTTTGTAAAGGCACACGTCCGGCCCTGCATCCCGTCGGCGCCGAGGAAACTCATTCCACGCGACCTACTTCATACACGATTAGCTAACTTAGAAAACTTCAATATACAAGCCAACTTATGCGAAGAATTTCTTTACAGCCAGTTTCTTTGTGAAAAAATTTGGTACACAACCAAAAACGGTATTAGTGGCTTTTGTTTGGTGGTATCTTGGAGCGTTAATCTCTGGATCTCTGGGATAATTCTGGGACCCGGCTACCAAACGCTAAATTGCTACAAATTCTACAATAGGTACAGAAATTATAGACTTAGGTATAGGAAACATTTCAAACTCATTGACCTGAAAACAGAGACTGAACACTCTTTTAACAGTGCTATTTGCAATAAATTTCCAGAAAGGACAGCACAATTAATTTACCAAAGATGGCTCTGACAAGCACGTTAATTCAATAAAAAAAACCGGCCAAGTGCGAGTCGGAAGGGTTCCGTACCATTACGCAAAAAACCACAAAAAATCACGTTTGTTGTATGGGAGCCCCACTTAAATATGTATTTTATTCTGTTTTTAGTTATTTGTTGTTATAGCGGCAACAGAAATACGTCATCTGTGAAAATTTCAACTGCCTAGCTATCACGGTTCATGAGAAACAGCGTGGTGAGAGACAGACAGACGGTCAACGGAGTCTTAGTAATAGGGTCCCGTTTTTACCCTTTGGGTACGGAACCCTAAAAAACACAGGACAGGACTTTTCAGGTACGATTAACTACGGCTTCAAGTCACCAAATTGGCTCCTCTCATAAGTTTGTCAATAGAAGATAACACACATTTAGGTAGTGGGGTTGAGCCTCTGCCTCCCGAACTAGGTCCAAGCCTGTGGCTCGGGAGTCAGCGATTCCTCAAGATCAGTTAATCCTTCTTCAAATATAAAAAAATAATGCATGACTGAGCGTTAATTTTAATTTTTATCACCGATAGTATCTATGATAGTATCCTGACTATCAGTCAGGGAAGTAAGTAATGTTAGTATTTAGCAGTGGAACCTCGATAGCACGAAAGTGAAGGGAAATGCCAAAAAGTTCGTGTTAACGAGTTTCGTCGTAGGTTTTTATTCGTCATGAGGTTTCGAGTTACAGAGATAAAATGAATTAAAAATTCGTATTAGCGAGGTATTATACAAACGTATAAAGTACGGTCTTATTATTTTCTTCGAGTTACAGAGGGTTGTTGATAAATAATTTCGAGATATAGAGGTGATATTAAAATACGTCGATTTTTTCGAGTTATAGAGGTAAAATTTCAGATCTCGAGTTATGGAGGTTAAATTTGTACTGGAGAGCCATGAAGGGAAGCGTTGATTACTTCGTCATAGTGAGGATAAATATTTCGAGTCATGGAGGTTTTGGGCTTTGACGGGAAGGGAATAGCATTTTATTTCGTATTAACGAGGATTTCGTCTAATCGAGGTTCGAGTTAACGAGGTTCCACTGTACCATGTCTTCGTAATCATCACCGTCGTCAGCGGCGACGCTTACAACTAACAACAACTTATCGTGTTAAGTAGTAACAATCTTACACGTGATTGTACATAACTGCGTAAGTCTTTAATTCACTAATAAATATTTTTGTTGATTATATTCACCTTAACAAAACCTTGTTATTTTGTGGTAAGTGCCTATTTAAAGATTACCTTGTTGTCACATCATTGCCATACATAACAATTACTTCACTCATTGAAGATAGTCGACAGATTGTTTTTGGGTCAGTCGGAATGATTTTCCTTAAGCCGACAATGTCAAGGATTTGAGACGGATGTTTTATATTTATAATCTAGTTCTAGAGCCAAATTAAGAGCGACGTAGATAATGCTGTTTATTTAAGCACAATAATATATTTTATGCATGTTAATTATGTTTGTTTCTTTTGACAATATAGGCATATGCTTTTAACAATAAGTAAATAGAGCAACGCTCAGATATCCCATACCAGGTCCCAGACGCCATTACCATAACGCATTTCGCCAAAAATAGGGCTACGCTGGCGTAAGTAGTGCAAGTATAGGGCCATCATGCTCTATTCTATGACTTATCTGACAAATCGTAAACCTTTTTGCAAGAATATGAGATCCACCGATGATCAGTTAATAGTACCTATTGCTGTGATCATAAAAAATACACAATCTCTCAATGTAAACTCCGAAAACCATATTTAATAAAGATATCTTAACTTTTTGCATTGGCATTTATTTAAGACATGTCAAGATCGCTTACCTTTTTTCTAATGCTAAAAATAATAAATAAATAAAATAAAATAAAAAAGCCTTTTATTCCAACTCATTACTAACTAAAGTTTACAAACTAAGGTTACATATAACTTATTTTTAATATTTACATAATACAATTTATATCTTTACTTTTTATTTGGATGAGCGGACCTCCTCGTGAGTAAAGGCCTCTCCCAGTTTGCGCCAGCTCTCTCTGTCTTGAGCCTTGGTGTGCCAGTTGCTAGAGACGTGCTTTGTTATGTCCTCTATCCATCTTGCCTGTGGTCGCCCTTGTCTGCGTTTGCCTGGTGGTCCTTTCCAGAGCGTCGTTCTCTTCGTCCACCTTGTATAAGGTAGCCTAGCTACATGTCCTGCCCATTTCCACTTCATGTTTATGCAGTGTTCTAGGGCATCTACGATCTTGGTTTTTTCTCTTATTTCTGAGCTTTTTATTTTGTCTAACCGTTTTATTTTTAATATACTTCGTTCCTGTGCTCTCTGGCAGGTTCTAATTTTTTGTTTAATATAATTTGTGTATGTCCAGGTTTGGCACCCATAGCTTAGACATGGTAGTAAACAGGAGTCTATGACTCTTTTTTTCAGTGGCATCGGCTTTTTAGAATGTCTTTTAGACTCCAGAATTTACACCATGTTGTTGTGATTCTTCTGTCTAATTCTTTCACATTTCGGTCCTTATCGAATGAAATTTGTTTCCCTAGGTAGATATAGTCTTTCACGTACTCGATTACCTCGTCTTGTATGTGTAATGCTAAAAATACGAACTATAAATAACAAGCGAACGAGATTTTTTTTCTAAGTAAATAGGCTTGTATCGTCTTCCGGTGCCAGTGATGGCTCAATAACATAAATTTGCCATGCAAATGAGACAAAGATATATGTTGCACCAACTAGTCAACTAGTAGTTTCCTATTTATGTGTATCGTTTGATATTTGTATTTACTTATGAATTATGTATTTATTATTTGTATTAGTTAGGCTCTGGACCTGCCAACATCTTAGTTTAGGTACTAACAGATTAGTAATATAAGTCTATTTGTAAGTTTGTAACTAACAACTATATATGGATTGAATCGTCCGAAATAAATGATTTTTATCATTTTTATTATCGGTTATAATTATAAATTTCGCAACTCACTGGGATTCAGAAGTCCAAACTGAAGGACTGAAGGTTTGCCAACACGCTATGGATCGCAGCATTTTAGGTGTTCAAATAATCGATCGCATGATAATGAAACACCATGCTACGCCGGGTGCGTATTGCTGACGTAGACGAAAAACCGCTGGACTCAAATGGGACTGGGCAGGTCACGTCTAAACGCATGCATCCGGAGAGGTGGGCTAGCTTACCCACCAAGTGGATGCCGGTAGAAGGACGTGGACGGGGCAGGCCCAGACGGAGATGGCGTGATGATCTAGACAGCTTCCTAAACAACAGGCCGGAGGAAACACTAAATCGGGAATCATGGAGGCGTTTGCCCAGCAGTGGGACACTCAAATAGCCTAGGGAACAAAACTTTTGTTTTGTAAAACATATAGTTTTAGACCACAATCCGCCTGACTATGAGGAGTCAAGTATACCAGTATCAATACCAGAACGATGAGAGATTAATTTAACTCCTTTATGACAATTTCTTAATTTCGGCTTGTCACATGTGTGTGTTGTTTTTAAACACGCTAATGATTTGGACTATAGGTAGGTATGTTTAATCACCAAATGCGACAGAATTTCTGCATTTGATCGTTGCGTAACAACACGTGGAGATATAAAACAAATACAACATGCACTCTCTACGTCGATAATAAGTGACCTCTGCACGGCTAAACCATGACCCGAGAGCTCATCGTGCTAACAGCAACACTCTTTACTGACCACCGGTGAACCTTCTGTCTTCGCAATAAGACTTAAATGTTGTCAATGGACAAGTTGGACGATATCGCAGGTTATCCACTATCCGGCGCAGGTCGCACATTCAAAACAGGTGAAGCGCAAAATACATCATTATTTTCGAGTTATCGCAACGGAATACGTGAGACATATGTGATCCAATACTTACACTAGACAATAAAGAAGTGCTTAGATTACGTAAATCATTAGTTGTGACAATTTCGACTATTCTACGAGCAAATGGAGACATGGCGTCATTATTGTGTTTACCTATGTGTAGTAAGTGTAGACAGTTGGAAACTATAACAAATGTACCTACTTGCTTGTCTTACAAATTCAACACGCGTTACATAGCATGGCCGCTACGTAGATCTCCAAAAAAATACTTAACAATAAGCTCAGTCTTGTCAAACGATCATCAGTGGATTTTTCCTTTTGGACTATTGTTATCAGATTTTTTACGAAGGAAACATTGTCAATCGACGCAAATGTCGACAGAGGTGGAGTTTTCTGATTAATTGTCTTCTTGTTTGTTTTTTAACGTGTGACACATTTATCAATGTCTCATAAGCAGTGATCGTTAATTTTCCAGCAATTTTGGTGCAGCATTGTTGGTTAAAAGCATCTGTATGCCCTACTCTCGGTGGAATAGATAATTAGGGTTAATAACAGTAATATTAATCTTAACCAATCCTCTCCCTAGAAAAACATTGAAGTTTTCTTCCTTTATTTTTACTATGCTGCACCAAAATTGCTGGAAAATTAACGATCACTGCTCATAAGATACTTACTTCACTTCTATTTTCGGATTAATAACACCGAACATAGAAATAAAGTAACCGATACCACATTTATCCGAAAGCCACGAAAAAAATATCAAGTGACATCGCTGCCAGTGTCATCATCGACTGAATACGCTTGGAGCGTATTTGGATATGATATCGGTTACTTTACTTCACTTCTATTTGTATTGTTTACCGGTGGAATTGGCTAACGTCAACTTTTATAGTCCCGATTAATAATTTCAAAGTTCTTTGTCAAGCTGTTTTCGTACATGTATCTAACTAGTATCCTTTTTGTCGACAGAGTAGGTCGGGAGGCTCGCGGTCGGGATGGAGGACGAGGTGACGTTCCTGTTCCAGCTGGGCGTGCTGCGCGACGCCGTGGCCGCGCCCGCGCACGCGCTCACGCTCGCGCACCTCAAGGAGCTGGCCGTCAAGTTCGTGCACGAGAAGGTTAGCCAGAGCAGTTATTCCCGCTGAGAGTGTTTCGCGATTCTGTGACAGATACTATGCCAATAATCTATGTCACTCCTAAAGAACTACATACTATTTCATTACGTATTGTGTGAAAGCTGGCAAGGCTAAAGCCCTTGTTTACCCTGGCGAGATTCATTTTAAAATTACATTCTATAATCTGACAGAAGAATCCCTAAACGTTATTTTTTGATTACCTTTACTTTAGGTACCACATTGATCTTTGCCTTTGACATTAACCTTTGCAACATCGACATTATGCATTAGGTCTGTTTGGGTTTTTCCAATGAACTGCGCTATATTTTGATGGGAAAGCAGTCTCAAATTAAGTATTAGCTAACGCTGTGCACTCTCATCTGCGACCCCTGCGATAATAGCAAAACACATCACTATAATATTTTGTTTATTTTCGTCAGATCCCGGACAATGGGTTAAACCGGCTGAGCGAGCGCATCCTGCTGTTCCGACACGACTACTGCTCGCCAAACGTGCTGCAGCTCATCAACTCGGCCTCCGACGTGTCGGACGAGACGCTCGTCGAGATCGTGCTCACCGCCAACCGTGAGTATACCCGAAAAATACCGGATGAGAACCGTACAACTAGGTTATTAACGCGCACACACGTTTCATATCTCATCGTACTTTTGTTTTCTCTCGATGGTACTTTTGAAGACTGGATAAAGAGAACATTTCTTTTACAACATTATATGTTTCAACTGCTTGCAATAGACTATGCCGCTTGGTTGGACATAGATCATAAGCAAGCAACTAACACTGTGAAAGTATGTAATTCTACAGGCGGACTCGCTTCGCGCTTCCTTAGGCAGAAATCAATGAGATTACCATTCTCAACTTGCTGTCATCTTATACAGCTATGCTTGTTGCTTTTCAATATAATAATTAACTTGTCCTGTATGTTTGTATGTGCAGCTCTCCTATGCGGCAGTGAATCCGACGCCGCGCCCGCGCCGCTGCCGCACATGCTGTCCGTCCACTCGTACAAGTCGCCCACCTTCTGCGACTTCTGCGGGGAGATGCTCTTCGGACTGGTGCGCCAAGGGCTTAAATGCGAAGGTAAATAGCAATTCACTTTTATTTTTTATGGTACTTATAGGAGGCATACGAATCAACCTAGTCTTATTTTTTTTCATACAGGGAGGAGGGTGGGAGTAACAGACATGCACAAATTGTCTTACGTAATAAATGAATGGCGCCTTATGTATGGGCGAATATTGTAACAATATTACTCCAGCACGGCAACCTGTTAATTTAATTGGCAGCAGTATTCGTAATTCGTACATTTCCATTTTAGGTTGCGGCCTAAACTACCACAAGCGCTGCGCCGTGAAGGTCCCGTCCAACTGCCCCGCGGCGCGGCGGGGCTCGGCGGCCCCGCGCTCGCCCTCCCGCGCCTCCACCACCTCGCACGCCTCGAACGCCACGCACGCCTCGCACGCCTCGCACGACGACTCGCTGGTAAGGCGCATCGCCGACCTGCTCACTATCAAGTCGGATGATAGCTGAGCGTATGGCATAAGGGTGGATTGAGGGGAGGGTACAAGTAGAAATCCGCTCCTGAGAGTTGTAGGGTATAACAGGTGCCATCCCATGACTTCAAAGAAAAAATAAGTAGAGCATTCCGCTAGAATCGCTTACAACAAACTCTTTGACTTCTTTATGAATGCTAGGGAGCTGAATTTTGTATTTTAAACTGCCGATTTTACAAACGTAACACCAATTTCGTAGCATTTTCACAAGTATTAAATTAGAAACATTCGTAAGCGACATTCTGGTGGACAGAACAGTTCTCAATACGCCAATTTATGTTAGGCGAGGGATATAAACGAAATAAATTGTCTTTTGATAATAGTATTTATCTTTGGATGTATTTACACTATTTACACGTAGAATCTCGTTAAGGACAATAAAATGTGTTTTATCTGTAATATTAAAATTGTGTCTTTTACTGTTATAATTACAGTTTTTTTTTTCAATGTGGTTAATTATTTATGTCTACATCGAATGTTTTCATAAAATATTAAATAAGAACCTATATACATATTTTACTATTTTCCAGTTAGGTTAGAATTTTTGAATTTTTACATACACAGTTTCATATTCACAAATGTACGAATAATGGTTGCATTTTCTAATATAATAAAATTAAAAATATAATGATCTTTCATAACAAATTGTATGTAATAATTAGGTACATAAGTATGTATATTTTACTTAAAGAAAATACTAATTTATAATTTAAGATCTGTTTTATGTACTTACTTAATTCCGTCCATATTTAATACTATAGTATTATTTTTTTATTTTTGTTTAATGTTAAGTTTACGTTCTACTTTTTATTTGGTTAGGTTTGACACTAACGCTACATTGGGTGGTGGGTAACTTGGGACACAAATATGTTTGTAACTAATTTTTATTTTAATAAATATAACATTTCATTTTATTTGCCTTTTGAGTTTTATTTCAACCACCCACGCTACCCATCATCCAATAGTAAACATATTAGATACAACTTAGGAAATCCGGCCTAGACCACTGGAGGAGAGCTTGGTCACTTTTTCTGTAGTAAATTTATATCTATTTCAGTTTATAAACATAATACATACAAATATTAAACAGAAGTATGAATAGCTCTACAAATTTGAAGAAAGGCGAATTGAACGAATTTTCAGTGAATGGATTCACACACACGGGGAGATAAAAATTCAAAATGTATAGGGCCTCCGCTAGCTGGAGCGGGCGCACGCACGTGGGTGCAAAATTGTAGGTAAAATCTGTCGCACGCGCCCGCGCCAGTGAGCGTTGCTCATACTAATTTCCGTTAAGACGAAACAGGAGCTGAGTTTTAAATATTTTAGGTAAATATACCCGTCTCGCTAACGGAAGCGGCACCTAAAAGTAGTGCGATAAGGACAAGGCGAAAAATCCTGCGTAAAAATCTCAAAAATCGAGGTTTCGTACTCCTCTGTTTCCTCCTCCAAAACTTAACCAATCGTAACCAAATTTGGAAATCTAAATGATTATGAAATTATCTGTGTCGGACCGTTTTGCTTTTTTGGCTAATTGATATCAGTTTTGAATGCCACGCCTCTCATTGCGGCATAGTCAATTAGGCCATTTTGGCCGTTTTTGAAGGGCTCTAGCGCCTTAAAAAAACAAAAACATCAAAAAAGCAAAACGGTCCGACACAGATATTGACAATATGAATCTGTGTTGAAAAAATCATTGCTCTAGCTTCAAAAACCACGGAGGAAAACGAGGAGTACGTTTGTATGGAGAAATGACCACTCCCGTTGGCTCTTAACCCGCCCACCCGTTCCTTGCAACCGCGCCAGCTAGCGGACGCCCATAATGATGAGGTTACAGTTAAAAACCCACTGATTATACTGTTTTTCTTTTTTGTCTTTGTACAGCGTCATCTCATCTACGTTAACCTTTGCGCATTTAGTTTATCCTCAATGCGTAGACTGACAGGTTCATTACTATACATATACAGGGTGATTCAGGAGACGTGAGCAGGATTAACACTGCGCATATCGTTAATTATAAGCAACTGTTTCGTATCAGTATTAGTGAGGTTAACGTTAATTTTCTAGTCGTGTTTAAAAAAAGTTATTAATTTTTTTACGACATGCATGGTCACCCTAAAATTAGAATACTAAACTACCGATATTCTGTGTCAAATTGAATGTCATTACTGTCATCACGGTCTGGTTACTTTTGAAAACTCGTATCTCACTCAAGTTTGACAGTTTATTTTCTTCGTAATCAAAATGCCATTACGGTTAAAGAGGTTTTATGTTTATTAATTAGATCCTGTAGGGTGACCATGATTGTTGAGAATTAAATTTGCCCTCACCAAAAAGTAAAAAATAGGAAAAAGTGTTGTTGTTTCTCCTAAATACGACGGTGATCGATCAATTATCAGTTACTGAGTGTGCAGGATTAGTCCTGCTCACGTCTCATGAATCATCCTGTATACACCTACACCACTACTGTCGTGTATGTCGCCTCCCCACAGTTCAATACCTTTTGTGTGATATATGATAGCAAGACACTGGACACCGACATTAAATTTTAAATTGAGAATTCTTATCTTCATACTATTTTTCCTGTGTGCGATTCTATTCATTCGTCATTCGTTCCATTCACCTCCCTCCAAGACGTAAGACCAAGCTCAAAACTATAACAAATGATTGTTTTCACATTCCACAACCCTACAGTTCTGAAAATATGGATATTATACTTGTTTAGACGTAAATTTGCCACTGCTATGGCTACTTTGATTGCTTGTTTTAACTTGAAGCTCATATACAATATCGTTATTTTGTCTATATGCTCAATTATGTGGCACGATGAAAGATAATGTTATTCATTGGCTATAGAAAGTATTGCATAGGTAGTTTAGGGGATTAATACAGGTAGACACTTAGTTTGAACAGATAGGTACTGTTAATTTTCTTTCAACATTATCTATACAGTTGATATTTAAAATCGGATTTTTGAGCACTAAGGAAACGGCAGATTACGTAAAAAATGGGTTTGTAAACGCAGATTGCAAAGGCCAACAAAGTATGATTGTTTACATTTATGTCAAATCAACCCAACAAAAACCATTACAAATAGGACGTAAGTACCTCAGTTGATATTGAAAAGTATAACTTGACAATGCTATTTTTTGTTGAAATTAATAAACTCATTTGACAATAAAGTACATACTTATTTAAAGTCTGACTCAACATTTTTTTGTAGAAAAAGGTGTCATTTGAAAAATGTAGGCAAGAAGTGTCGAACTCCCGTACATATTTTTGATTTTTGCGCCGTTTTCTACTGAGAAATTGGTTACATAGGTTTTATTTCATTGGTCATAAGTGATTTGCCAGATAATGTACAACCGATTTGTCTATATATAATTGAACTTGTAATGCATCCAGTTGGGCAGCGCGAGCGGCAAGCGCAGCCGCTCCCCGTCCCGCAACTCCGCCACGTGGGGGCTCTCACTGAGTATCCCGCACACGTTCGCCGTGCACTCGTACACGCGGCCCACTGTGTGCCGGCACTGCAAGCGCCTGCTGCGCGGCCTCTTCAAGCAGGTAATGAGCGGATATAAGGAAACGGAGTAAAATGGTGGGGCACTTCCACCAAGAAAGAGTTTCAGTTTTTGCCTTTCACTGCCGGCGGACTTCGGAGCGAGCGAGGTGAGAAATAAGAGCGGAATCCATTCAAAACTAGCGTAGGTATGACGCCATGACAGAAGAGCCATGTTAACTCGCTCAATCCGCTCCGATTACTAGCGGGCGGTGGAGGTGCTCGTATGAAATTCAATGTTGCGAGTCGAGCAGAGCTCGCATGGAATCCGCTCGACTCTGCGACGTCTTCTGTGACTCTTTTAATTCATTTCTCTTTAAATTTACTTAGCACAAGCACTTGTATGCAGTCATATTCAACCATTGCGAGCTAAGCGGATGCCGAACGGAGCCCCGTCCGCTCGCAGTTGAAGTCGGGTATTAGGGTTTATACCAGGCGTATCCTCAGCTGCTGCTGAATCTACATAGATCCGTTTTCCGTCGGCATTTATCAACTACGTGATTTATTACAGGGCCTCCAGTGCCGTGATTGCCACTATAACGCACACCGCAAGTGCTTGCCACACGTGCCCAAAGACTGCGGCGGCGAGATACGCGATTCACATGGTAAGAACTACGTCTTTACATCTTCTTAAATAAGTACGTATTGGAAGATCAGAAGAAGCTTTCGTAAACCCTAAACGCCGGCACCAGTTAATGGGATTAGTGTAATTTTGGGATGCGTTTGACTTCGATATACACTTAGTACAAGTTTGAGGTCCGCGCGGAGACATACTTACTTACTTAATGGCTCAGCGACCCAAAGTGAGTCTTGGCCTCCGCCACGAGTACACGCCAGTTGTCTCGATGGTATTTTGAGTGGCTTACATGTAGTGTCCGAAAGACTAGCCAACTCAAAACGGTTCTTTTATACAGGCGAATACCAGGACAGCAGTGGCGGTAGCGAGCTATCAGAAAGCGCACGACTTCCGGACGAGGAGTCCGACGAGGGTGGCTCAAACGATGGGGCGTCCAATGATATTGACGATGAGGTAAGTCATTTGAGGTGCCATCTATTGTAGTAGTAATAAGAGTAGAGGCAGTGCTATATTAGCCTAGATCTCACAGATTTCACTGCAAAATACAGACCTCCCATTAACTCCCAGTAACAGTACTTAGGAGATTCTGCTAGAAGCCCGGGATACGATCCATATTTTTTTCTAGTTGCAAAAAGTGTGGCTTCATTTAATTTCAATCGCAAGCCACAGCAACACGTACAAGTCGAATTGAAATTGAAATTATATTTTAGCTGTTTTTATAGTCTGAAAAACCAATTGTGTCAACACTGTCAACTGAAAAATCATTTTTCGCGAGCTCGAAATTTTAACAACCTAGCACATTTTTCAAATTTGCAGCCATTTCCTTCGGAAATTGTTTACTTAGTCTGTTCGAGAAACGGAAAACGGTGAAAAATAGAGATAAAACTCCTAAAAATACGTGTGATACCTCATTAGATTCGTAATGATGTCTATAAAAATTTATTCGAAGCGTGTATTAGCACACAAAAAATTACAAAAGTTATTAACAAAAAAAGGGAGAAAAAAGTAGATTTTTATTATTTCCCAAATATCTCAAATAGTATTAATATTTAAGAAACCAAAATTAATATTATAAAAGAGGAGGATATTTACAATCAAACATTCCATACTTCCAGAACTGTATCTCCATTATGCGCGCGTTTCTCGAAAATGAGGCGCGGAGGGCTGTGTTCAGCGTTGAATAAAAAGTATAAATAATGGATATACAGTTCTGCAAGTATGGAATGTTTGATTTGAAATATCCTCCTCTTTTATAATAATAATTTTGGTTTCTTAAATATTAATACTTTTTGAGATATTAGGGAAATAAAAAATATATACTTTTTTCCCCCTTTTTTTGTTTATAACTTTTGATATTTTTTTGTGTGCTAATACACGCTTCGAATACATTTTTATAGACATCATTACGAATCTAATGAGGTATCACACATATTTTTAGGAGTATTATCTCTATTTTTCACCGTTTTCCGTTTCTCGAACAGACTAACTATACTGACCGGTAACTAAAGTATCATTTGTCACTCACTTCTCTTCTGCAACTCGTGAATGTTGTGTACAGGTGCAGCTCCGGCGGCGGCGCGGCTCGGACGGCTCGGAGCCGCAGCGCGACACTCTGCCCGAACGCTCCGCGTCGCGGCCCAGCAGGTACGTGTGTGTGCTGGCTTTATTAGTACGTGGTGGCGTCTGTGTCCGTGTCTGCACCGCTACCACTCCAATACTCAATGTGTGTTTAGTTAACATTGAGGTACATTGTTGTACTAGAGAAGCCATCTCTAAGAAAATGTTTCCGCACATCAATGAAATGCCGGCGGTACATTGGAGTGGTATCTGTATTGATAAATGTTTCCCTGTCCGTATATGTACTTAATGTTAAAGTTATGTGTGAGATTAGCTCGTGTTTGTAGATTTTAATGTTTGTTTCTTAGGTAGGTATGCACTACGTCTATTTATGTTTTTTTAGATTTTTCTCTGCTTTGCTTGAACCCTGTTCAGCGTCACCATTGGTGATAAGAAACCTTTTCAAACCGTTCTAATTATTGCTAATTATTTCCTATAGAGCAGTTATTGTCTTCACGCATTTGTAAAACTCAGCTTAAAGACCTAATAGATCGTGCCGATATACTAGATATAGCTAGCTAACGAAACACAACGAAATAAAAATATTTTAACGCATTTTAAAGTATAAAAAAAAATCTAAACTAACCTTGAGAATACCATCTATAGCTCCAAATAACAGCTATGCCACACACAAACACATACATCTTTCCCAATTCCACACGGACATAACGCCACCACCGCACCGCCCATGATGTACCCCCATGCCCTATACCCGTGAGCGCTGAGCTTTGACCTTGCAGCTCCTCGTCGTCGCCCAGCGCCAACATCCCGCTGATGAGGATCGTGCAGAGCGTCAAGCACGCCAAGAAAAGGACCGGCCAGAGCATCAAGGAGGGCTGGCTCGTGCACTTCACCAACAAGGATAAGCAGGTGAGGTGTGAAGCACACGGCTACACGATGTAATCCTACTACTGGTTGTAGGACGTGTATATTACTACAGAATCTTAAGATTTATTCCTATAAGGCAAATTTCTCCCTAGAAGGGATCTCTTCCTCTCTCTTCCCACTTCAGCACGATCAATTTATGTAAATGTTTGTGTGTTGACAGATCAAACGGCATTATTGGCGACTGGACAGCAAGTCCATAACACTGTTTCAGTCGGATCAGGGCTCCAAATACTACAAGGAGATACCGCTCAATGAGATCTTAGCTGTCGACACCGCACGGACACCGCACTCAGGTCTGCATTTTAGGTCGCTATTGCTACAGATGTACCTTTAATTCACAATCATCTCGGGTTGATCTTGTTGTAAGGTTTCAGAAACTTTCCTACCTTCTTTACGTAACCTTTTTACCTTTTGTTTCTGAAAGAAAATGCTATGCTGATGGAACGCGTCTTGCCGGGAAAAATAAACGATTAAAGCGAAAAGACATGTGATTAGCGTTGAAAATGTCGGAAAAAATCAAATGATTTTTTCGGGAATTTATGAAATTTTGGTTTTTTCTGTTTTTTTCGGATTTTTAAAACAAGATATATTCTAAATTCACTGTTGTGGATAAGAAGATGTAAATTTTTACCAAAGCGTTAAAAACGTTGCACGGGACCGCAAACAATGGAGAGAGGGTTGTTAAATAAAAAGAAGTTAGTAATAAAATCGGATCGTTCCACAGACGTGATGCACTGCTTCGAGATCCGCACGGCCAACGTGGACTACATGGTGGGCGTGGACCCGGTGGGCTTGGGCGCGGGGGGCGCGGCGCTGCCGCCGCCCGAGTCCGGCGTCGGCGCCTACCTCGCGCGCTCCTGGGAGACCGCCGTGCGCCACGCGCTGCTGCCCGTCACCGCCGTGCGCCGGCACGACCGTGAGTAACAAGTGTTCATCTCTGAGGCTATAAAGATAACTAATTATTGCATGTTGCTTAAATGCCTCTCATGCCCCACGTTGGGCGCCATTTTTACAGGCCGGTGGGACGAGGTAGTTCTTGTGGCCAAAATTGGAATTAATAATTTGACAGGCCCCTAAACAGAGCGTTCTTGTGCTCCCGTTCGGTTTGTACCCACTTATTACTATGGAAAGTAAGATAGTCACTTTTTTTTATAAATCAATTATAATTTATAGCGGAAGCATCGTCGTCGACGGAGCCGGCAGAGCGCGGCGCTGAGATGGCGCAAGTGTACCAGATCCACCCGGACGAGGTGCTCGGTTCGGGGCAGTTCGGCATCGTGTACGGCGGCCTGCATCGGCGCACCGAACAACCCGTCGCCATCAAGGTATCTACACAAAAGGCTGAGCACGACCTCTATGCGTTTTTAAGCGGAGGAAGCTGAAAGATGTGCGCCACGCCATTTAACAAATCCTCCTGACTAATGCCTCTGAGCCCGCCTGAAGAGTAACACTGGATGCGATATACTCTTCGCACTCAAGCCCCACGTTGGGCGCCAAGTAATAAAGGCCCGAACTATAATCATTAACCATCGTAAGTCTGACGTTCTAGATAAAAACCAAAGCTTTAACATCATACATTTTGCTAACCCACCTTTTGAATACAAATACAATACAAATGCATTTATTTCATTACTTTTTACATCAGTTCTTAGGTATAATATAAGGGTTAGGTAGGTAATTTGCTTTATTTTTTAACTCTTAAAGTTACACACACTGCGGCATGAATATTAGATATTAATCATACTGAACGACTTGTATGGTAAAATTTAGTTGAACAATCACTTATAACTCGAAGTTTTCTATAGGACACCCATATAGGTACTCGTAACTCTAGACAAATTTCCGAAAGTAACCCACCGTTTACCCCAACAGGTGATAGACAAGCTTCGTTTCCCGACCAAGCAAGAAGCCCAGCTCAAGAACGAGGTCGCCATCCTGCAGAACCTGTCCCACCCCGGCGTCGTCAATCTCGAGCGAATGTTCGAGACGCCGGAGCGAATATTCGTCGTCATGGAGAAGCTTAGGGGAGACATGCTCGAGATGATCCTCAGTCATGAAAAAGGACGGCTTACGGAGAGAACCACCAAGTACTTGGTGGCACAGGTGAAAATTGCTTAAAATTAAATCCATTGAACTGAATGAGCTGTACATCTCATAGTTGAAAACTATTTATGGCAATTGCAAAAGCGTGATAATTATATTTGTCTTCTTCGTGAGTGTTTTATTGGTGATTCAATCGTCTTTAGCTGATGTTAGATTAAGGTCTTATAATAATGTCCGACTTTTTCTCCTCCTTTCACACGGTCTTCGGCATCCTCATTTGTGAGACCTTTGGCCCATGTCATCCCTCGCAACGTCAAGTCTTCTCCAGCATTTCTTAAGTCTTATATTTATATTCTTTTGCACAGATCCTGGTAGCCCTAAAGCACCTCCACGCCAAAAACATCGTCCACTGCGACCTGAAGCCAGAGAACGTTCTACTATCGTCCGACGGCGACCTGCCGCAAGTCAAGCTGTGCGACTTCGGCTTCGCGAGAATCATCGGCGAGAAGTCCTTCCGTCGCTCCGTCGTCGGCACTCCGGCTTACCTCGGTAACACTATCCTCTATCCTTTTTCTTAAACGTAATCTTGATGATACTCTATTTTGTACAGCATTTACTCCAAACAACTTATTCATTTGGCTATAGTTTTGATTTGTATATACTCTATTGTCAAAAGCAAAATGCGACGGACTTAACCCCCTCATGGGCCACCAATTTAAGCATTGTTAATCTCATGGTCTAATAAAACATGGTCTTCCATTCCCAGAGTGACACGGGCCTACGTCACAATAACATTGCCACTTTATTTCAACATAACATGTTACATGGGTACATTATACCTATGGTTAATAAGTTAAAATATTTCTTTATAATTTTATAATTTTCATTTATATGTATTTTAGCTTAAATTTTACAATAACACGTCATTTTTAATTACTCGTTAGCAATATCTTCCGATTCACGAAAGAAATTTCAGACTTTCGGGTAATTCTGTTTATACTACTGGCAACACAGGATAGCGCTGTGCACATTTAACAATTCGGATCTAGATAACTTCATGCCCTGACCGTCATCCTTGTCGAACGCGTGTTAATTGTTATTTCCTTCTCGCTCAGTGTCAGCAGTCGCAGTGTTTTCCAAACTTTTCACGTCGTAAGCTTGGTAATTAATGTGTAACTGTGAATTAGTTTTTTAAACGTTTGTTTTGTATAGATAAATAAAGTTTAATTTAATACATTAGATTTGTTTTATTTTACTATGTTTCTACATGAATAACTTAAAATTAATGCCGTTAAAATAATTTTCACCGTTGGTTAAAATTCTCCCACATTTCAAAGTTTGAGAACCTGTAAACAGCATGATGACGTAGGCGCGTGTCAGTTAGGTCATACGCGAATCTCGGAATGGAGTACCAGGCGGAGTATATTATTATACCATGGTTAATCTTACATATCTGAGGCAGTATTTTCGGAAAAGTAGCAGGGCATTCATATAACTTAATGCACATTACCTACGGGCATGCCTATTTTAAAGAAATATATTTTACCTTACTGTACATTGTATCAATATAAATGGAAACAAATAAGTTTCGACTTTTCCTACGTCAAGGTTCAACGCGCCGCCACCGTGATTCAGAGGCATAAAAATTTATAACGTAAGCGAAATAGCAAAGTCTGTGTAAGCTATTCAAACATAAATTTATTTTAAAATATTGTATGTATGTATTGCGTTTCTTTGCAGCGCCCGAAGTCCTACGGAACAAGGGCTACAACCGCTCCCTGGACATGTGGTCGGTGGGCGTGATCGTGTACGTGTCCCTCTCCGGCACGTTCCCCTTCAACGAGGACGAGGACATCGGCGAGCAGATACAGAACGCCGCCTTCATGTACCCGCCGCAGCCGTGGCGGGAGATCTCCGCCGAAGGTCAGTTTACAAAACAAACGGTTCCAAATCATTCACATACTCGTACCTATGCAAAAAGGTTTGCAGCTCACGTCTAAGTTAGACCGCAAGAGTAAAATGGACATTTTATTACCTACATGTACTAAATGTCGACATTTACCGGTCGAGTGTTTTACGTTCCGTCACACATACGCACAAGCACCAAATATGATATCAGAACAGAAACAATAAAAGTCGATTTTGCCGAAATATAGATGATTGAAGTTTGTCCTAATGTAACTAAATTCACAGCGATCGACCTGATCAACAACCTACTGCAAGTGAAGCAACGCAAGCGCCTCAGCGTGGACAAGTCCCTCGCCCACGCGTGGCTCCAAACACAGCAGGCCTGGGAGGACCTCCGGGCTTTAGAGAAGAAAGTGGGGCGCCGCTACCTCACGCACCCGAGCGACGACGCGCGCTGGGGGGAGGCCGACAGCGAACAGTTGGATCCGTGACTCCAGTGAGTTTATTTATTATTATTTAAACCACATAAAACTATTTTTGTGACTAGACTAACCGATCGTCTACTGTCCACAGAGACAACCCGAAGCCCGCAGAGCGGCCGCGGTCGCGCGGCTGCTTCGTGCGCCTGCGCTGGAGGAAGCTGCTCGTGCGTGTACGAGTGCGGTAACCACACAACACACACACAGTCACACGGGCGCACCTCCACACACCCCGTCTATACCACTTGGAGCGAACAGATGGGATCGAAAGCTATAGCAACTCGTTATAATATGTTTGAAAACACCTTTAGGGGCTATTCATAAATTACGTCATTTTAAATTAGGCGGGGGGGGTCTGGACATCGGATGATGGTAACATGACGTAGGAGGAAACGGGGTCATTCGAAGCATGATTTTTGGATGATTTTAGGGGGGGGGGGGTCAAAAATCGTCAAAAAACGATGACGTAATTTATGGACAGCCCGTTATATTACGGTGGCAAACAGATCCCTTCACTAAAACCTCGCTTAACACTTAGACGTTCATAATTAACACTTAAGTATGACCTCAAACCTGCGCTGCTGTCACGCGACCATATCAGTTAGATTTTATACGCTGTAGACACGTATTTAAAGTTAAAACCATGGCAGCATTTTTGACATTCGTAGCTTTTAAACAAACCCCATGCAATGTACTTATTTTGACTGTGTGTCAAAAATACGAATGTCAAAACAGGCTATATAAAGTAATATACATATACCTATGTATAATATGTATTTTAACTAAGTAAATTAATTTTGAAACAAGATTTATGTAAACAATAGAGTTATTATTTATATACAGTTGCAACAATATACGCTTGCATTGACAAATGTACGAAATAAAAATAACATAAACGTATAGGTATCGACTATGTGAAAGCGGGGCAGTCACATAGACACAGCGAACGCTGCTAAAGATTTCTTCACTATGTCTAATAAGAATAACATATTTTCTGTACATTTTGAGGGCAATGCAAGCGTACTAATACGTACATTTTATACCTCAACTATAAAAAATCGTTTTAAAATGTAATGTCGGTTGTCTTAACTGCATTCCTAAATAAGTAGCTGTTTTAATTTTATTTTAACAATAAGTTTAACCGTTTCGTTTTACCCTGTAATTTATTTATATGTGGATTTTAATAATAACTGTTAGACGTAAGTATCAATGTTGACGTAAGAACATAATGTTTTGTTATGAACAAATAGTTTATGAATATTTTTACACTGTTACAATTTACAATTTAGTTTCTATAAAGGGTCAGGTGTCAGGTGAATGTCGATTTTAATTATTGTGTAACAGAGATCATTTTACAATGGCATGTTGTCGCCAATCGCTCGTATCGTAGTCAATTTGTTGAGTGAAGTGTATGCGTGTCGTATTTCGCTGTTGCTCGGTTCGTCACTTGGACTTAAATGGACGTTAAGCCCCATTGAGACGGTTCAAGAACTTGCAAGTAATAAGTATTCGACACTTTGCTAACTACAGGGTACATTCGCATCAGATATATCGGAGCCGCCGAGGCGCTCAAAAATAACTGAATACGCACTCTAACGCCTTGACAATAGAGGTGTGTGCAGATATTTGTGATTGTGACCAACTTGGCCGACTGTACTATATCTGATAGCGAGTGTACAATGATCGGCCAAATATCGAAAAGCTTGCATGCAAGTTCCTCAATCGCCTAAATAGGGCTTTAGGCGTGAGTTTTCAATGGGAATCCCAAACTGTAGGTATACAAAAATCAGCGTCACAAAATGAAATCATAAATAATTTATGTTTATTCTGAGTGACAGAGATAGTTGCCCGAAATTTTCGCGGTTATAGCCCAGTTATGATGTCTATGGTCTTTAGAAACGATGGCAGCTGCTCTATGAAGGCTCCAAGTGACTTTAACCGGCCTCTTCATTAAATCTCTCGGTGTATGTGTGCTCTTATGGTCTATGGTCTTCTCTGTAATGTTTCTACTCACTCTTTTAAACTAAGTCCTATTTGTAAGGTCTATCTTAACTATTGTGTACTACTATCACGCCAGAGATCAGTTTCACACTATACCCCGTTTTATTAAGATTAGAATTTTTCAACCTCAAAAGTGGTGGTAAGTAATTATTTTTTTCCTCCGAAATGTTCCTATGATATCTAATATCGCGGTACATAAATATGTAAACAACACTATAATTCAGTGTATACTTACTAAGATTTAATTTTGGAGAACAAAAGCTACCACTCTTGAGGTTATAAAATTTCTAATCTGAAAAAACGGACTATAGTGTAGTTTTCTACGTTGAAAGCAAAGACGAGTTAACAATAATATCTATCAATCTCCATAAATAATCGCATCACTGTTGTAGTTAGCGTCTGGCAAACTGTTTCATTAAAAATATTCAACGCCATCTAGTAAACTCTTGGAAAAATATTGCATTTCGGTATTACTTCTTAAGTAAGGGCGCTAAACACGAAGAATTAAGTACATTGATCCGCTTGTTCCTATCTCTATCGCACGCGCATAAAATTATATTGCTGTCCCGCCGGCAGTCAATGCCACTGTGCGAGCGGGACAGCCATATAATTACGCGCGTGCGATAGAAATAAGATATGGAGGGTCAATGTACGAAATTCTTCGTGCTAATAAGCGTCCTTAGGCCCTTTAACAACAGTTGTGTGCACGGCTATGGAGATAGTTAGATTTTATTATCGTTTGTCTCTGGTTGGAAAGAACTATAAGTAACTATAAGAGGCGCGGCCTCGTAACGTAACGGCCTAACTCGACTTAACTTAGGTAAGGTTTAGTCAATAGGGCTCGAGCGGACTTATCACCGAACTGTACGACTCGAATCACTTTTCTTGAAAGATATTTCATCGGCATAACAATATTACTATATTTTTCAACAGGAGCGAGACTTTGGTAGCTCAGTCGGTTTTATAGCGACTTGCTTGATTAAATCCCGAGAGAAGCGATTATTGTTTATAATTGACGGAGTGCCTCGTTGCCTAGAACTTAAACTACCTATTCAATGTTTTGATTCTATTGACAACGTTTGTACCCAGTCAGGGATATAAGAAAAAATGTAGAATGTATATTGCATATACCTACCTAAAATAAATGATATGATTCAGCTCGCATATAGAGTCGCACCAAGCTCTATGCTGTGCATGGCAGATGTATTTGCTACGACGAAGTGTACGCATGTCATCAAAATTTCTATGGAAATATGACATTTAAAAACACTATGGTTTATCAAAGTTGGTGCAAAGTTATACGGAATCAAGTCGAGTCGTACCATTCGGTCAAAAGTTCAAGCCGAGCGCACAACCCCGCGCAACTAGATATATACCTAAGTTGCAAGGACGACGCGTCGTCGTCGTCGTCGACGCGACGTTCTCGACGCAACTGTCACGCATTTTGGGACATTCCCATTCGTTCTACATAACAACTAAATGACAAAAAAATGTCGAACAAAATATAATACGGTTCGTCCAAATCAAAGATTCATTTATTGCATTCGATGTGTAAAGTCTAAGACAGATGCTGTTTTCGAATTTGACCATATGCCTACCATATTATAGTGCGGTTCCGACGGTTCCGTAATGCGGCACCTCTGCATAGTTGTCAAAATGTGACAATAGGGCTGGCAACTGTCAAAGATTTTTAGAGATGGCGCCAGCATAGATTATACCTGTCTAGTTTTGTTCTATGGGATTTAACTATTTTAAGACTTGTTGTACTACTAACATTATATGGATCTCTCCGATTCGAAATAAATAAATAATTGAATTGAATTTGAATTTAGCTTCGAGGCTACCTTCCAGCCAAAATTCCAAAGAAAATACGTGCATTCTACATTCGACTCTACTCATAGGATTGAAGGTACAATAAAAACCCATGCTGGCGCCATCTGTTGAATACTTCGACCGACCAACCCCATTCAGTTACTACAAAACCGTTCAAATCTTCTGGCACGTTTTCTCTTCGATTTTACACCCAAATAGAAGAAATGAGAAAAATCTCAGTTCCTTTCTTCCAAATCAGTCTCAAACTGCCAACAGTTTTAGAATTTTGATTGGTCTCGAACACGAGTGATATATATTTATATATTAAAGTATATTTTGGGAGTATTTCCCGCGTACGAGTAAGCTACGGTTAGCGGGGTACCATGGTATAATAATATACTCCGCCTGGTACTCTCTTCCGACCACGTGACTGACACAAGCCTACGTCATCATGCGACAGCGCTATATAATAGTATGCAATAGTGCTATACAAAGTGGCAATGTTATTGTGACGTAGGCTTGTGTCACTCTGGGAAGAGAAGACCATGTTTTATTAGACTATGGCGGGGTACGAAGGGACCTTAATGTAAGTATACGCGTCCGGCCTGGATTGTTATATTGTTATTATATTGGACATGTTTATTTCGTTTTACCCTCATTTACTCTAAAAACTTTTTAATATCTCTCTGTCTCTCTCTACAACAAATACCTAAGTGTAGGTACCTACTGTAGGTACCTGATATCAAGTTTTTAGGCCAAATTAGGGTATTTTTATACTTTTTATTATACTTCTGCCCGCTGTCGCTTTACTCTGTCACAAATCTAACGTGTGCTGTCTATTCTATTGCGAGTACTTGCATTAGTCATTCCAACAACATTTTTATACTGTGATTTTTTTATACATTTACTTTTTATTATTTATACAAACTTTGCAATGCAAGCTTCCATTTTCTGTGATCTCTTGTAAGGACATGTTTTGATAATTAATTTATATATTTTAGCATGATGCGTAAGAGTATTTTAAACTTTTAACTTGACATTTTACAACTCTCTTATAATTTTTGTTATTTTTATAATATATATGATACAATTAAGTGTTGACATTACCGTAGTAAACTACGTTATAAATAAATATTTTAATTCATCCGAGCTATTTAACTATGTGCTAGAATACCTACTATTGTATTATTGTTTTAACATATTTTGAACGACACAATTGTTTCGCACGCGACCGGTCCCATCTTCCAGTTGAATACATTTTAGTGCAAATACATTTGGACCAACCCTGGATCGTAAGTTAGTTATAGTGCGATGTTTAATGTTGTGTAATTAATTGGCGAAATTATTTAGTAATAAGTTGTGTCGAATTGTATGTAATGGTACCAGGTTATAAATTATAATATCTGTAATAATTAAATGGAGGTGGTGAGAACGCTATGCTTTCGCGCGGAATCCGCGCAAATACCGTCAGGTTTCGTACGCGTTTCTAATATAGTTGCATAATCACTTAAAATCAATAAAAACGTGTATTTTTCTATTGCAATTTCCATACAAAATGACCTGCCTTCATTGGTGTTGAGTGATGTATCCAATAACATTAAAAGCAGCTGTTAATTGCTAATAAGGATCCAATCGCCGGCGATCAGTTGTAAAGCGACTAATGTACAGTCGCTATCAGATATATCGAAGCGGCCGTGGTGCCCAGAAACATCTGAACACGCACTCTAGCGCCTTGACAATGGAAGCGTAAGTATATACTTGTAAGCACTTTGGCCGCTCCGATATATCTGATGATGGCGACTGTATACAAACTATCAACACTGACCTACGGCGGTCGGAACTTCGCAGTTAGGCTACAGTACCGCCGCTACCTTGAGTTGACACTTAACGTTTACACTAGCGTCTGAGCTA
This sequence comes from Cydia splendana, assembly GCF_910591565.1. Taxonomy (NCBI): domain Eukaryota; kingdom Metazoa; phylum Arthropoda; class Insecta; order Lepidoptera; family Tortricidae; genus Cydia; species Cydia splendana. Next base: position 563,123 of record NC_085977.1, read on the forward strand.
TTAGTGCGATCGAGAGGGAATGCAATCGAGCTCACAGTCGCTAGCGTGAATTTCAACTGTTAACTCATGGTAGCCGTACAGGACCTTATACCGCAGTGCCGACAACTAGCCAAAATAACGTGTCAATTTCAGATTATCATTCTGATAGCTATCGATTATTCAATTCATATTTAAACTAGAATAAATCATTCAAATTCTGAAGATATTTTCGCGAAAACATAGTGACTAGACTTTAACATAATAACACGCATAATATTTTATATTTCAATGGTACTTACGTATAAATTATTGCAAATCGGTGATTGTTGAACAAGGGTGCTTTGTGTGTTGCCATGCGGATAAATAATAATAATAAAATTAGAATTGCTACAAATTGCGACAAAAGCTTACTAGAGCCGTCACAATGATGATGCCCTAAATAATTATCTTTCGAAAGAAACCTAGTGTTGCGTTTGAGATTAACACAATCATTATTTTTTATTTCATTGTCCAGCAACCTTGTCAGTAAATTGTTCTATTTCATTTGAGCTGAAAAAATTACATGAACTGGGCGCCTGATTTAGATTCGTCTTAATCTTTATTAATTACCTCCTTGTTTCTGAATTATTGGGCATCACTGCTTACGTACAGTTACTATTAGATATACTCGAGCGGCCGAGGTGCTCAAAAATATCTGAGCACACACTCGAACGCCTTGACAATAGAGGTGTGTTCAGATATTTGTGAGCGCTTTGGCCGCTCCGATAGATCTGATGGCGACTGTAGGTAGATTGGGCATTGTAGCGGTCGTATGCTAAAGTTTACACACAGAGCGCCCCTCGATGTTGTAGGCTAAGCGGTTATTTGTGAGAGCGATTTACAAATGTGTTACATTACATATGAAATAATAAATGCCGTTTTGGATACGTCGTGTTTCATTCCTATATTATATCCTTATACTACGTACTAAATATTGATCTAGACACGCTGCAGCGTGTCAAGCCAAGTTCAAGTAAAGGAACTGGCTAGCCAGCGACGAGTGTAATATTACACGAACCACTTGGTGCCACTTTTGACCCTTCTATATATAAGTCAAAACATCTTTAACGTAAACACATAAAATTACGTGTGTTTAATTATATCCATAAGGACATCTAGAAGCCCAAATTTCATGAAGCTAGCTCAAACGGTTATAAAGATATGAAGGTCAAAAAGTCGTAAATTTTGGCACTGACTGACTGACATATAGTACCTAAACCTAACCTACTTCCAGATGACCTAGAAGGATGAAATTTGGAATCCAGCTCGGTTATTGTGTGTAAGCGTAGGAAAAAATCTAAAAATTAAAAAAAAGTTAAAAAATAGGGGGGTCCCCATACAAAAAAAAAACATTTTTTATTGTGACTGACATATAAGTACCTAAACCTAACCTACTTCCAGATGACCTAGAAGGATGAAATTTTGAATCCAGCTCGGTTATTGTGTGTAAGCGTAGGAAAAAATCTAAAAATAAAAAAAAGTTAAAAAATAGGGGGGTCCCCATACAAAAAAACCATTTTTTATTGTGACTGACATATAAGTACCTAAACCTAACCTACTTCCAGATGACCTAGAAGGATGAAATTTTGAATCCAGCTCGGTAATTGTGAGTAAACGTAGGAAAAAACCTAAAAATAAAAAAAAGTTTAAAAATAGGGGGGGTCCCCATACAAAAAAATATTTTTTAATTGTATTGTTGGAACCGTTACAAGCAGATATTTGAAACTATCCCAATATATGTAAAATGCAAGGGGACATGCGAAAAACTCGAGGGTACAACTTTAAATGGTAATGCCCAAATCCTAGATTCATGATCAAAAAAGGCAACACTTTGATTTTAAGTACATCTTGTCAACAGTATAGTCACGTATAGTTGTCCTTTTTTGACAAACGGCATTTTTAAAAGAGCGAGGAGAGAGAAATGATACTAGTTGCTGCGCCGTCAAAGAGAACAGGGCTATAACCGCGAAAATCGAAGTTCGCAAATTGCGGGCATTTTTCTCTGTCACTCTAATTACGCCATCATTGGAGTAAAAGAGAAAGAACCCCGCAATTTGCGATTTTCGGTATTGGCGGTAGCCCCACACATGCCCCACAGAAAACGTTGGAGCCTTGCAAGGTACCTAGAGTCGCACCAAGAAAAGAAAAGTCTGCAGCCGATTTGATAGCCCACGCAGTGCAAGTGTTATTTATACGACATAATCGAGCGTCGTATCAGGCGTAATCCCCGACTGATTAGCCCAAGGCACGATACCGCAGCATTTCGTGGCAGTTTTCGTTATGCTGCCACGAAGTGCTGGAATAACCTTCCGCCACCTATTTGGGAGAGCATTACTGTTAGTGGGTTCAAGTCTAAACTGAAAAAACATCTATTGGCTCAACAAGGTATTGCTGCCGAAGGGCATCATTTTCTAACATATTGATGGTATCAGCTCTAGTTCCTTAACCTCAAAGTCGATTCCTAGTTAACCGCCGTATAATAAAATCATATGTATAATATTTTTGTAATACTTATATAAGTATTGGTATTTAATATTTTAAACACATTATTAATCTGACAACAAACTACTCCTACTACTGACACACAAGTCGCGCAGTATGCTGTCCCGCACCGCACACCTCGCTGGCTCCGCAGAAAATCAGCGCCGTTGGCAATGCTTAGTCATGCCAACTGCAATACTGAGTGGAGACCATTTCAGCCTCACATCTTTATCTGTAATATGTCTCTTTGTGTTCTGTATACTTCTTGTTTCACATTTTATGTTTTTTTGTAATGGAATGATGTGTTGCCTGAATAAATATTTTTTCTCAAACATGCAATGAAATGTCGTCACTCCGGGCGTTATATCAGGCTTCGAAGTATCACGTTTAGGGCGGAGCAACTCCAGAGAACTGTAAAGGAAAAACACAAGAAAAGAAAAAAAAGAAAAAAAAAAAGCAAAAAATATTTATAGGGCTGTATCTCCTAAACCATGCGTCGTAGCGCAAAAATAATAAAATGTTCGTTCCTCTGTAAGAAACCCTTAATTAATATTTAAAAAAAAAAACACAAAAAAGAAAAAAATAATAACAAAAAAAACTTTATAATGCTGTATCTCCTAAACCGTACGTCGTAGCGCAAAAATAATCAAATTTTCGTTCCCCTTAAAGAACCTCTTAATAACATTAAAAAAAACAAGAAAAGAAAAAAAAGAAAAAAAGAGCAAATAAAATATTTATAGGGCTGTATCTCCTAAACCATGCGTCGTAGCGCAAAAATAATAAAATGTTCGTTTCTCTGTAAGAAACCCTTAACACTTTCGCAACCGGGCAAAAAACGGCGCACTACCCCAGAAACCGGTCGTCTATATCTGCGTACAAAACAACCCGCTGGGCGGGTTGTCCGGCATCTGAGTAAAGTTTACGAGTGCCCGAGAGTCGGGTACGCGGTGTCGAATGTGTTAATTAATATTAAAAAAAAAACCACAAAAAAGAAAAAAATAATAACAAAAAAAACTTTATAATGCTGTATCTCCTAAACCGTACGTCGTAGCGCAAAAATAATCAAATTTTCGTTCCCCTTTAGGAGACCCCTTAATAACATTTAAAAAAACACAAGAAAAGAAAAAAAAGAGAAAAAAAAGCAAAAAATTTTTTTATAGGACTGTATCTCCTAAACCATGCGTCGTAGCGCAAAAATAATAAAATGTTCATTCCTCTGTAAGAAACCCCTAATTAATATTAAAAAAAAAACTAAAAAAAAAGATAAAAAAAAAAAATACTTTATAATGCTCTTAAACCGTGCGTCGTAGCGCAAAAATAATAAAATTTTCGTTCCCCTTATGAACCCCACGCACTGAATAACCTATCACATTAGGACATGAAACAATCATCATCATCAATTTTTATTATTATTTCATTGCATGTTTAAGAAAAGCACTATACATACCACGGCGTGAAAAGGGGTTGTCGGCCTCATAACTATCCGGCCTCACTACGTTCGGCCGTCTATATGCATTCGGCCGGCAACCCCTTACTTCCCAGCCTCTGTAGTAATGTACTATTCTATTCTATTCTATTCTATTCTATTCTATAATTTCATAGAAGTTTGACGTTTAAAATAACACTTTCACTGCGTGGGCTATCAAATCCGCTGCAGACTAATTAGGGTATTTAGAACCAGTATACAAAGTATCATAACAATCGGTGTAGCGGTTACGAAGAAATTAACAAATTACAATTTTTTACTTTGGAGCAACCTGTATGTGTAAGTAGCTCTTGAGGTAATAAATAGTATGAAACCTTCTTAGACCGTTTTGATTATCTTTTTTATTTATGACATTAATAAGATTCGGACTTTTGACAAATGTCAACATTGCCGCACATTTTCAGACAAATTGTCAAAAGCACTGCCAATGATTAATCTAATCACAGAAGAAATAATAGTACTACCGTACAGAAAGGACACTTCCTACAAACCCGAAGTTTGACAGCGATTCAGGGTCGAATCATGCTATCTTTTTCTAATATATAGCACTGTCCCTTTCGGCTATTTAGGGTTGTCAACATTCAGGTGATTATCTTATCTGTGGTCGTGCACGCACAAGGAAGTCAAGTGGTGCCAACCCTAATAATTGCTCGGAGCAATGCTGAGCCGAACGGATCCGAGTTCGACCGACATCAGGAGTGTCTCCCCACTGGATTAATACAGTATGTTTCTTTTTGTTGTCGATTATTGGAAACATGGTATAATAATATACTCCGCCTGGTACTCCATTCCGAGATTCGCGTATGACCTAACTGACACGCGCCTACGTCATCATGCTGTTTACAGGTTCTCAAACTTTGAAATGTGGGAGAATTTTAACCAACGGTGAAAATTATTTTAACGGCATTAATTTTAAGTTATTCATGTAGAAACATAGTAAAATAAAACAAATCTAATGTATTAAATTAAACTTTATTTATCTATACAAGACAAACGTTTGAAAAACTAATTCACAGTTACACATTAATTACCAAGCTTACGGCGTGAAAAGTTTGGAAAACACTGCGACTGCTGACACTGAGCGAGAAGGAAATAACAATTAACACGCGTTCGACAAGGATGACGGTCAGGGCATGAAGTTATCTAGATCCGAATTGTCAAATGTGCACAGCGCTATCCTGTGTTGCCAGTAGTATAAACAGAATTACCCGAAAGTCTGAAATTTCTTTCGTGAATCGGAAGATATTGCTAACGAGTAATTAAAAATGAAGTGTTATTGTAAAATTTAAGCTAAAATACATATAAATGAAAATTATACAATTATAAAGAAATATTTTAACTTATTAACCATAGGTATAATGTACCCATGTAACATGTTATGTTGAAATAAAGTGGCAATGTTATTGTGACGTAGGCCCGTGTCACTCTGGGAATGGAAGACCATGTTTTATTAGACCATGATTGGAAATAACTTTTGTTTGAAAATTTATTTTTTTATCTTTTGTTCTAATCCATACTAATATTATAAATGCGAAAGTGTGTCTGTCTGTCTGTCTGTCTGTCTGTTACCTCTTCACGCTTAAACCGCTGAACCGATTTTGATGAAATTTGGTATAGAGATAGTTTGAGTCCCGGGGAAGGACATATAGCAGAAGAGCCGGCCGCAAATTTTCTAACCGACTTGATACCACGATGAAATGCACAATGGTTTCCCATAAAAGTGATGCTAAGACCGAATTCGATAGTCTGCCACGGCGGAACTTGCCGAAAGTACGAAAAAGAAGGCCACTTCCGGTGCGAAAAAAGGGGGCTGATTTAACCCATCTGATACCGAAATAATAGTTATGGCAGCAGTTAGAAATTTACATGTAGACACAGAAAAGCGAAGTCTGCCAGTATTTTTTTTGCCGGAAGTGCTTGGCAGACGCTCTCAAAGGTGGCAACCAGGACCCCTAATTTAACCCATCTGATACCACCATGAAACCAATTCCAGTCGGTAGGTATGAACCCTCATGTCAGGAATATATAAGTCTGCCAAGGCTTTTCCTGCCGAAACACCTTGGCAGACGAGACTATGTGAGCAAGGTAACCATCGGTTACCCTACACTAACCCATCTGATACCACCATGAAACCAATTCCAGTCGGTAGGTATGAACCCTCATGTCAGGAATATATAAGTCTGCCAAGGCTTTTCCTGCCGAAACACCTTGGCAGACGAGACTATGTGAGCAAGGTAACCATCGGTTACCCTACACTAACCCATCTGATACCACCATGAAACCAATTCCAGTCGGTAGGTATGAACCCCCATTTTAGGAATATATAAGTCTGCCAAGGTTTTTCCTGCTGAAACACCTTGGCAGACGAGATTATAAGCAAGATGACCATCGGTTACCGTACACTAACCCATCTGATACCACGATGAAACCAATTCCAGTCGGTAGGTATGAACCCTCATTTCAGGAATATATAAGTCTGCCAGGGCTTTTCCTGCCGAAACACATTGGCAGACGAGATTATGTTAGCAAGGTGTACATCAGTTACCCTACATCAACCCATCCGATACCACCATGAAACCAATTCCAGTCGGTAGGTATGAACCCCCATTTCAGGAATATATAAGTCTGCCAAGGCTTTTCCTGCCGAAACACCTTGGCAGACGAGATTATAAGCAAGATGACCATCGGTTACCGTACACTAACCCATCTGATACCACCATGAAACCAATTCCAGTCGGTAGGTATGAACCCTCATTTCAGGAATATATAAGTCTGCCAAGGCCTTTCCTGCCGAAACACCTTGGCAGATGAGATTATATTAGCAAGATGTACATCAGTTACATGAAATCAATTCCAGTCAGTAGGTATGAACCCGCATTTCAGGAATATATAAGTCTGCCAAGGCTAGGTCTTACCCATCTGATACCTTGTTTGACAAGTCCAGTCTGCCAAGTCAAGTCTGCCAAGGCCTTGGCAGACTTATATAGTCCTGAAATGCGGAACCTACTGACTGGAATTGGTTTCATGTAACTGATGTACATCTTGCTAACATAATCTCGTCTGCCAAGGTGTTCCGGCAGGAAACGCCTTGGCAGACTTATATATTCCTGAAATGAGGGTTCATACCTAATACCGACTGGAATTGGTTTCATGGTGGTATCAGATGGGTTAGTGTACGGTAACCGATGGTAATCTTGCTTATAATCTCGTCTGCCAAGGTGTTTCGGCAGGAAAAGCCTTGGCAGACTTATATATTCCTGAAATGGGGGTTCATACCTACCGACTGGAATTGGTTTCATGGTGGTATCAGATGGGTTGATGTAGGGTAACTGATGTACACCTTGCTAACATAATCTCGTCTGCCAAGGTGTTTCGGCAGGAAAAGCCCTGGCAGACTTATATATTCCTGAAATAATGGTTCATACCTACCGACTGGAATTGGTTTCATCGTGGTATCAGATGGGTTAGTGCACGGTAACCGATGGTCATCTTGCTTATAATTTTGTCTGCCAAGGTGTTTCGGCAGAAAAAACCTTGGCAGACTTATATATTCCTAAAATGGGGGTTCATACCTACCGACTGGAATTGGTTTCATAGTGGTATCAGATGGGTTAGTGTAGGGTAACCGATGGTTACCTTGCTCACATAATCTCGTCTGCCAAGGTGTTTCGGCAGGTAAAGCATTGGCAGACTTATATATTCCTGACATGAGGGTTCATACCTACCGACTGGAATTGGTTTCATGGTGGTATCAGATGGGTTAAATTAGGGGTCCTGGTGGCCACCTTTTCCGGCAAAAAAAATACTGGCAGACTTCGCTTTTCTGTGTCTACATGTCAATTTCTAACTGCTGCCATAACTATTATTTCGGTATCAGATGGGTCACATCAGCCCCCTTTTTTCGCACCGGCAGTGGCCTTCTTTTTCGTACTTTCTGCAAGTTCCGCCGTGGCAGACTATCGAATTCGGTCTTAGCATCACTTTTATGGGAAACCATTGTGCATTTCATCGTGGTATCAAGTCGGTTAGAAAATTTGCGGCCGGCTCTTCTACTAATAGGGTAGCTTTAACCCGGAAATCCCTCTTTAAAGGGGTGAAAAAGGGGGTGGAAGTTTGTATGGGGAATCAATAACCGCTGAACCGATTTGGTTGAAATTTGATAGTTTGAGTCCCCGTAAGAGAAGAGAAGACAAGAGAAGCTTCGTATGTTTCAGAATATTCCAGAACATTCGAAAGTGTTCTGGAATATTCCACAATGATCTAGAATGTTCTCGAATATTCGACAACATTCCAGAATGTTCTGAAATGCTGTGGAATGCTCTCAAATACTCTCGAATTTTCTGGACTGTTCTAGAAATGTCTAGCCACCGAGACCCGACACCTCACCAGGTACATATTTTGTAGTATATGTATATTTATTTAAACATTATTGTACAAAATATGACTTGATGCCTAAAGGCATTCTCTACCAGTCAACCATAGGGCTAAACAGAGATGTAATAAAAATGGTGCAAGAAGAAAAGTAATATATTTCACGAGCTATTAAGTTGAACTTTCGTCTATTAAGTTAAGGTTCAACTTCTTCAACTGCAACTTCTCCAACTTCCTCAACTTCAACTTCTCTAACTTCAACTTCTCCTACTTCTTCAACTTTAACTTCTCCTACTTCTTCAACTTCAACTTCTCTAACCTTTTCAACTTCTTCAACTTTAACTTCTCTAACTTCAACTTCTCCTACTTCTTCAACTTCAACTTCTCTAACCTTTTCAACTTCTTCAACTTCAACATCCTCAACTTCTCCAACTTCTTCAACTTCCCCAACTTCTTCAACTTCAACTACTCCAACTTCTTTATCTTCCTAACCTTCTTTGACTTCTGCAACTTCATCTTAGTCAATTTCAACTTCTTCAACTTTAACTTCTCCTACCTATTTAACATCTTCAACTGCGCCAACGTATTCAACTTCTACAACTTCATTAACTTCTTTAACTTCTCCAACTCACAACTTCTTCAAATCTCCAACTTCTTTATCTTCCCTAAACTTCTTCAATTTATCCAACTTCTTCAAATTCTACAACTATTTCAAGTTCGTCAACTTCGACTTTTCCAACTTCGTCGACTTCTCCAACTTCTTCAACTTCTCCTACTTCAACTGCAACTTCTCCAACCTTTTCAACTTCTACTTCTCCAACCTTTTCAACTTCTACTTCTTGAACTTCTCCAACCTTTTCAACTTCTTCAACTTCTAATTCTCTAACCTTTTCAACTTCAACTTCTCCAACTTCTCTAACTTCAACTTCTCCTCCTTCTTCGACTTTAACTTCTCTAACCTTTTCAACTCCTACTCCTCTAACTTAGACTTCTCCTACTTCTTCAACTTCTACTTCTCCAGCCTTTTCAAATTCTTCAACTTCAACGTCTCCTACTTCTTCAACTCCTACTTCTTTAACTTAAACTTCTCCTACTTCTTCAATTTCAACTTCTCCTACTTCTTCAATTTCAACTTCTCCAACCTTTTCAATTTCTTCAACTTCAACTTCTTCAACTTCTTCAAATTAAACTTCAACTTCTCCAACTATATTTTTTTCAACTTCTCCAACTTCTCCACCTTTAACTTCTCCAACTTTCCCAACTTTTTCAACTTCTTCAATTTCTCCAACTTCTTTATCTTCCTACTTCTTCAACTTTCACTTCTTCAATTTGTCCAACTTTTTCAAATTCAAATTCTCCAACTTTTTCAAGTTCTTCAACTTCAACTTCTCCAACCTTTTCAACTTCTTCAACGTTTTCAACTTCTTCAACTTCTCCAACTTCCTCAAATTCAACTTCTCCAACCTTTTCAACTTCTTCAATTTCAACTTCTCCAACTTCTACAACTTCTCCAACTTCTTCAACTTCAACTTCTCGAACCTCCAAGTTGGAGTGGAGGTGGAAGTGAAGTTAAGATACAAAATTAATAAAAAAATAAAATATCTTAAATTAAAAAGGAATCAAAAGATCTTTTGTTACAAATAAAGAAAGTTCGCATTTTTGACTAATTAGTCACCCATTTTGGGGGTGAAAAGAAGGGTGTTATAAAAAGCAGATTTGTTTAAAAATTATGGTACCCAAATTACTAATTCCACACAGACGAAGTCGCGGGCAAAAGCTAGTTAAAATAATATTACCGTTAGAGCATTTCTGGGAAGTAACCCTACGTGGGATTTCAGGGTTTGTCCAATGGCTAAGGTCACCCTGTATATAATAACATGAATTACACGCTCCGGTGACGAGAGAAATTATTTTCGAGAGTATGGAGCGACTAATAGCAGCAGTCTAACGTGAGATTACGCTATGAGCATTTATCTGCTGTTCAATTCTAAAAACAAACCGGTATGCTAGTGACATAGCTAGTATAACGCATATATTCTATACAATTATTTCTAATATACCTATGCATAATATTCTATACAATCAGAAATGAAAATAAAGTTAAGGAAGTAGGTATGGATGGAATTATGGATGACACAAGATTTCTTAGTTCCTTGTAAGTGTATTATGTATAAGTACCTATAGGGAGGGGTTTGAAAAATACTGCCTCCCAGCAGTGGCATGCAGAAGAGGTGTGTAAATAGGAATAAGATGCACTCTTCCTTGTGGGCCCTTGACCAATACAAAGTTTGCAGAAAAGTTATTAGTTAGTATTTATGATTAAAATTTAATTAGTTTTAAAGTTCAGGACAAGCTTGGGAATAAGACAGCTAAAACGAAACAATTCCAAGTAAGGTTCACGGCAAACAATCACAACAAAATATATAATTAGTATAAGGGATAGAGATCTTCATTAACCAGATAAGACACAATTACATTAAAACATAGATATTCTTTATGTCCAGGCTATAATCAGTCTTTATACCAATAGAATTTGTTGCACAAATCTGATGTCCATTCATTATTGGATCTCAGCACTGCTTCAACAAGATTACCTAATTTTAAATCAGGATATTCTGTGAGTAATTCTTGGACCACAAAAACCCACCTTAAACCCACCTACTCCAAGTTGAACATGATAGTCATGATAAGCATTTGGATGGTCTCCTGTAGGCGCAAAAGACACACCATCGCGAAGTTGTTTCATCACCTTATACTCTTCTGCAAGTCCAATGTTTGTAGACTCGTACTTTTCTGCATTTTGTTTCGGCTCATTATTTAACAAGTTGATCTGATTTTCACTGAGATCAGTTGGGAATATCTGGATAATCTCTAGCTTACGAATGGAACTTGCAGATTTTTGAAAAGATGCACTTAAAGTTGCAATACTTTCCTTGATCAACTCCATCATTCGGGTCATCTGTGTCATTGTTTGATTCAGGATGTCACAGAGCTGAGCCACCTGGACAATCGCTTCCTTTTGCACTGGTTTATCAGGTTCTTCATTTTTAACTTTTATTTCTTTTACCTCAATAGACTCTCCAATGGTGTGGATAATCCTATCAGCATTTTTATCACCTTCTCCTACTCCGATAAGATCTATGTTATCAATTTGCTTTATATTGTCTTTCTTTTCCGTCAATGACGCGACTATATTTGTCATGGCAGTCAAATCTTAGGAATTTCTTTTTACCTCGTCAGTTCCAATTCCAAATATAATCAATCTTTCCGACCAGTTCTTTAATCTTTTTCAGAGTGAGCTGTTTTTCATTTTCATTTTAACTAAAATAAAAATAAATGTAACTTATAAATAAAAATAATCTAAAACATTGAATGTTTTTGGTGATAAAGGTCTACAATGGACAGTTAAATTAAGAGTGTTGTTGTTGGTGCCTAATAATATCAATGGCACCACATCTGTGAACAATTGCAGAAGCAGTTTTACAAGATGAATGTAGAATGTAGAGTCACAACAGGTCGCCTTGTCCTGAACGCTAAGGTTATCGGTTACTTAGGTTATAGTTGCGGAAGAAAAAGAACAGACGTTTTGATTAACATCACATTAATTTAATAACTAATAACCTACGTTTAGGTACAATAAGCTTAGGTACAAGATTCTTAGCACTCTCGATTTCGTACATTACCTACATTATATCTCATCAAAGCCAACGGCAAAATGCTTATATTAAGATCCCCTACATCAGCGTAACGGCCCGGCAATCGAGGCGTGACGTGTCACAGCACAATTGTCACGCGTCTCTAGTGCTAGTTCAGTCACAGGCCGAGATCGTTATTTAGTACACAATATAGCTCAAATTCCTCAGCACTCAACTAAATTACTGAGGCTAAATGCACCCGACATAGTCAGTCGACATGCTGCTCGTCCTCCTGTTGCTCGCGCACATACGCGCCGAGTGGGTCGAGATCACACAACTACACAAACCAACACACCATCGTGAGGTGCAAGATATCCTCGACTTCCATGAGGAGCGGCGGCGCAGACCATCTTTATCAAAAGAACCATCAAGCCTTGGTGATGGACATAGGAAATATATATCATCAACAAAAAGCAGCTTATACGATGAAAAGAAGCCACAATTTTCAACAGGACCTGAACTGTACAAAGAAAAGAGGAGGCCACATTTCCCAACAGAGCCTACCAATTTTAATGACGATATAAAGTTGCCACAGTTCTCAACGGAGCCTGGCTTTTTGGCAGATTACAAACGCAACAGGATTTATATCAATCACTCTATAGACCAGGGATCGCACTTTAGTGTAGACCAGTCACCAGAAAAGCATTGGACTAAAGGTGTAGTTCACAGAGTCCCCAACCCAACCGTCGGTACCGTTAAGAGAGTATATTTAACAACCGAAGAACCAGCTAAAGTAAAGTACGAGGAAGCAGATCTTACACATGAGGTGAAAGGATACACAATAAGAAACCCGTTTAAAGCTTTTGAAGATCAAAAACCCGAGTTCGTGACAAAAGAAGAGATGTTTGAAGATGACGGCGAGGACGTGGTTCACTTCGTTAGGAAACCACCTAAAGGTATTTGGGCGAAAGGAAATGAAATCCAATCGAAAAGTCCTGTAAGAAGCGTAGACGCAGAAGAAAACGGCCCTGCGAACAAAACACCTTCCAATATTTCTGAAGAGGATCAGAATGTGGAACCCGGCACAAGCGACACGAAGCCAAACACGATGGAGAATGTGCTGAAATTCGCAAAAGTTGTGGCAGACACCATTACGAGGAACACGCGAAAGAGCGTCAGCAGCAAGCTGCGGTATTTGGAGGACTTGAAGGACACCATCATGGTGAACATAGGTAAGAAAAAATTAAATAAAAAGTTGAATTGTTTAATGAAACGGTACGTACCTATTTATACCTACCGGCTATACCTGCTACAAATGCTTTAAACAAAAGCAACAAACGGTAAAGTGTTGTAGAGGATTAAAGTTTTCTAAACGTATTGTGAAACCGAAATGTTGATGGACACTAGGGTCACTAGGTTAGTTCAGATACCAAAGAAACTCCTATATTTATGTTTTTGTTTACTGTCAGCCAACGTGGTAAGTCTTACAAGGCTTAGGTAGGCAGATGGGTGCTTCATTTATGTGTTTCCTCCGCGTAAATCAAGTAGGTATAACTTATCATTATCATGCTAACCTTCTAGTATGGATAGAACTATATAGGTTCTAAAAGTAATAAATTGACAGAGGATCGCATCGAGTACCTGTGGCCGGACGACACGGGCGGTAGTGGAGCGCGCCGGCGCCGCTGGTCGCGTTCCGCAGAGGCTCGCGGTCACCACGTCGAGTTCCCCTCTTCCGAGAGCGCCCTCATGACCATATCCTTCCTCACCTTCGCTGTCTACCTCATCAAACTCGTACTAGTAAGCATTTTGAGTGAAGCTAATAGATAATTTATAACCAAACAAAGTTTAATAACACTTAATTCATTTTTACAGCAAGTTATCCAAACGTACAAAAACAAAACGATGATGGTGACACCGGCTGTATTTGCGGCCGTTGGGCGATCTGCAAGAAGCAAACAGAAAGATTCTCATAAATAGTTATTATATAGATACCAATAAATACCTTAATTATTATAATAACGAATTAAAAAAAATAATTTAGTTTTTTAAATCTTGCCGCCATTAAAAGCGTATAGTTATTGCATGAATTGATTTCAAACTGAAAACATCTTTATTGCTGATTTTTCATATATATATATTTTATAATAACGAAAAACATTATATGTAGGACCTCTGACGCTCGCGCGGGTTCGTACCTGGTGCAAAGGCTGGCCATCGCTATCCAACGTGGTAACGCGGCAAGTATAATGGGCACCTTTGCACCCGGTACAGCCCGCGGAGGCCTTTTAGATTAAAATATTTTAATATTTAGATATATTTAAGTTACCTTTGTATGATTATTTATGTACCATTAACCTTTTGTATAATAAATACAAATAAATATAACTTTCATTATATGTAGTTAATTATGAATCATTAACATTTAACATATATTCAAATATGTAGATAAGTTTTAAAAAGGTCTAAATAAAAAAATACATATACGTATCAGAACGCGCCATTTGTTGTCAAACGCCGATTATGCAGAACCCATGAATCTAGGATATACCTGGATCTGGCATGAGTGGTGGGGGTAACTGACAGAACGGGATAGTCTTATGTATCTTTCAGTAGGAGTAGCAGAGAAAGCGGTATTATTGCTTGTCCTTGTCACAGTCTCACTTTTTGTTTGTTCCCCACCTTTTTATTAGTATGGAGAATGGTGGGCAACAAATGAATTCGACCAATCAGCCAATCACAGTGTCGCATTTGCGTATCTTTTGTCCCTCACGGAGGCACGCGTATACCACTTCTATGCGATCCTACCTTCTATGGCAGAACCAGAACGGAACGGCTGTAAACTAAAATAGTAAAATAAAAAGATACTTTGCTTGCTAGATTCGCGTCTCCTTGCCTAAGATTATGTAAAAAGAAATGAGTACCGGGACTGAACAGATATTTCTGCCTGATTCCGCGAGCAGCTTACCTCACGGAATCGAAATGAGGTCGATGAGGCCCGGTAATGGAGCGCCGACAATCAACACAACCAATCTTGAGAGTAAGTACTGATTCATTATTTTGTGCAAGAACTAACTATACTAATTTTTAAGGCTCCAAAGTATAACTCAGAGCTAACTGTGCCTAAGATCGTGCTGGGTGGAGTACCCCTAAAAGTCGTGGGCAGCTTCAGATATCTAGGGCATATGCTCACCGGAGATCTGAAAGACGATTTGGATTTGGAGCGTGAGAGGAGGGCTATGGCGGTAAGGGGCAATATGGTTGCCCGCAGATTTGCACGGTGTAACACACAAGTAAAGTTAACGCTCTTTAGGGCATATTGTCAAACTTTTTACACGTGCAGTCTGTGGGCAACATTTACGCAGAGGGCCTATAATACGCTGAGAGTTCAGTACAACAACGTCCTGAGGATGCTGTTGAAACTGCCGAACCACTGTAGTGCCTCTGGCATGTTTGCAGAGGCGCGAGTAGATGACTTTTACGCCATTAGGCGTAAAAGAATAGCGTCTCTGCTGAAGCGCGTGCGTAGCAGTGATAACAGCCTCCTGAGGACGTTGTCCGAACGTCTGGACTGCCGCCTCACAAAATACTGGGTAGAGGTGGTGATAGGCAGGGCTAAATAACCCATCTTGCCCCGTGTTCCTCTCTGCACGCTATGTATATGCAAGTATATGTTAAGGTAGTAAATAGTAAATAGTTATAAGTTTTATGTAAGTACTAACATAGGATGTAAGTTCTTCTCTTAGCTAACAATAATATGGATCTGTATGGTCTGAAATAAACAAATTTTATTTTTATTTTTATTTTTTTTATTTTTATTTTTTATAGAATCGATATGTACCTATATCCATATTTTATTGACTCATTTTAAAGAGTAGAATAATTAAACCTTTACAAGACCTTTCCTTTTTTGTTCAAGTATGAAAGTATATTTACTTTTAA
Source organism: Cydia splendana (assembly GCF_910591565.1). Lineage (NCBI taxonomy): Eukaryota > Metazoa > Arthropoda > Insecta > Lepidoptera > Tortricidae > Cydia > Cydia splendana. The sequence goes on from NC_085977.1 coordinate 579,056, forward strand.
GCGTTATTTTATTAGCCCTTGCTAGTTTAGTGTGTGTGAAAACTCACCTAAATTTTGGAAGCTGTTAAGACAGATGGGTAGGTAGCCCAAAACCGAAACCTAACAATTCTTAAAATGGCAATGGATTCTAAGTAATTTGTTTTTAACTACACTTCAAAGCAAAGCTACTGATAAAATGAGTTTGAATTTAGTTATCAATTTCTTGTGCTTAACATTATATTGTAACATTTTGTACAGATGTGTCGGACTTCTCAAAGGTGTGTCGTGTGTGTGCGACTGTCACAGAGCTGGTGGTTCCCATCTACGGAGAAGAGGGCCTGCGCATGAACCTTGCTGATAAAATAAAGAGACATCTGCCTATCAAGGTACTGTGCACCGTAATTCATTATTTTCAAGTACCTACACACTACAGTATTTAAAATTGTACTTTTAGTTTTGCTAGCCCTATAGGAATAAAAATTTTAGTACTCCCGTATTGTTTAAAGTATTGGTAAAGACTAGACACATTGAAGTCCATATCTTAACGAGTTTGACTTCATTTATACTTCCAACCATGAAACAAATCAAATTATTCTATTGAATATATTGACTTTAGTTTAATAAATAATAAGTATGTATGTAGTCACACTTACTATTCTGGTTGGACCTCAGCTACTGGAGGGCTTGGTCAGTTTATTTAGTTTATGACATCTATTTCAGTTTTCATTTTAACTTGTCAGAGACTGGGAGTCTTCTGTAGAAACTTTGATCCTTGCTACAAAAAATCATTTTTAACAATGTCAAGACATTGTTTCTGTATTTACAACAGCTTTTCAAGTTTTCAAAGAAACAGCTGGCAGAAGTGTATTGACAGTGACCAGTGTTCTGTAGGTAACGGAGAATGATGTGCTGCCCCTGGTGGTATGCTTCCAATGCACCAGCACCCTCCTGGCGACGCACGAGCTGGTGGCGTGCAGCCTGCAGGCCGACGCGGCGCTGCGCACTGCATGCACTCAGGTAACAACACTCTTACCTGTCACATATGCTTTATTAAGGGGCCCACTGATTAACAGTCCGCCGGACGATATCGGCCTGTCAGTTGTTCGGAACTGTCAAAATTTTGTTCTAACTGACAGGCCGATACCGTCTGGCAGACTGTTAATCAGTGGGCCCCTTTATAGTGTGTAGTGTATAAATCCTGTTTTTTTCATGATGCCAGATGTCAATGTCAGTGTGCAAGCTGGACAGCAATTTAGCCGTGAGCTAGAGTGCGATAGAGATAGAAACAAGCTTGTCAGTATACGAAATTCCTTGTGCTAAGCGTCTCTTCTTTACCTTACAAAATTTGAATACATTTACTAGGCCCTTTCGTCTATAAAGGGGCCCACAGATTACCAGTTCGCCGGACGATATCAGCCTGTCAGTTGTTCGGAACTGTCAAATTTTGCTTTTAACTGACAGGCTGATATCGTCCGGCGAACTGGTAATCAGTGGACCCCTTAATAGACGGTTTAAGGTGGCTAAATAGATTGATAAGTGGTGATTAAAATGTATATGATATGTGCAGCGAGAGCATCAGGCGCAGCAGTCCCAGCAGCGGCAGGAGCAGGTGCTGGACGCGGAGGGTTTCGTCGAGGACCGACCAGACGAGTGAGTAAATTGACTACAGTCTACACTATTATAAATAATAAAATAACTATTTGTAACCCTTCTTAGTTAGTTCTTCCTAAATTGCAGCTTAGAGGGCCTTTGATGCTTTTACTGTAATCTATGGCAAGATATCCTTTAAAATATAGCTCATTTAGAACCTTTAGTGACCCTGTCAGTGTCTAGATTCAGAAGGTTGGAAGACAATTCTTATCTCGTTTAAATTAGCTTTACAAATGGCCAGTCAATGTTCTCGAATGATTTTTTGATTTCGAAGGAGTACTCAAATGTATATTCTTGCAGAGAGAAGTAAAATAATACAGAATTTTAACCTCCATACAACACAGAGCCTCATCATTGTTGTAGTTGGTGCTACATATTTAAGTTTAGCTTTGCTTTGTGAGTAATACATACTACCATCTTACTTATTTCATAACTTTTAATAAGTAAAATTGTAGGGACTTGGGATGTTTTCTGGCAAGTCTAATATGACTTTTAAAGTTAAGCGCAAAGTAAATAGCGGTACGACAGTTTTCAAGTGCACAAAGCCAAAATTCAAACATGTAAATTAGTGCCAATGACAGCTAGAGGCTCGCTCCGTTGTATGGCGATTAAAACTCTATTTAATTTACGTCTCTCTGGTTCCAGGGCCGTAAAATTTAAAGCGGTAGTTAAGAGCGTGCTCGTCAACTATTTCCACACCCTTAACATGGACGAGGGCGACGACTGCCAGTTCGCCTGCCAGCGATGCTCGTGGAGAGGCAGTTCCACAGAACTACTTATAGAGCATTTACACGCGCACCAAGTTAAGCCCGATACTGTTGACAGCTTCATACGACAATATATAACTTTTGAGGAACCGCTAGAGTCAGATGATGATACAACGGAAGCACCAACAATGAAATTTAAGCCTCCAAAGCCTGTAGCAGCTCATTGCTGTCCGTTCTGTGACAGTATATTCTCATCAACAGCGCGTTTAGAACTTCATATCGCTAACCATGTTGAAATCGGCGAAGATAGCGCTGTGGAGTGCTGCGGGGCGCTTTACAGCGAACGTTCATTATTCATCCAACATGCCCTTGACAAGCACGAACGCGCTCCGCCTCCTGGTATAATATGCCGCGCTTGTGGCCAAAACGCTGACTCGCTCGTTACTCTCTCCGAACACATCAAAAACACCCACACCGATGATGCTATCACTCGAAAAAGAACAGATCGCAATCCTAAAAGCAAAGACCAAAAATACATCTCAACTCCATGCCCGGATTGTGGAAAAACTTTCTCCAACAAATACAACATGGCAGTACATTTGCGGTCACATAAAGAAAAATCGGAAAAAATCCAATGCGAGTTGTGCAGTAAATGGTATGGTAGTCGCACCGCCTTGGTCAGCCATGTGAAGCTAGCTCATAGTGGGTTACTCCGCTTCGCTTGTGACATTTGTGGTGAATGGTTCCCTAATCGCACCGTCCGTGCCGTCCATGTCGCCTTACATACAGGGGAAAGACCGCATGTCTGTAGAGTTGAGGGCTGTTCAAGTGCATATAGGAGTCGCGACTCGTTGTTAAAACATTTGGATGCGCACAGAAATGAGCGGACTTATACCTGTCATTGTGGGAAGGATTTCAAGAGGAGGTGGCATTTAAAAAGACATCTGAAAACACATCAAGAAAGTGGTCCATTGAAGAAGAAGGAGTCGGATCCAAATACTGACGCAACTTGAATTGTCCGGAAAGAAGGATAGAACTAGTTAAACAGCTTTGAACTCAAGTAAGAAGCTGATGGGACGAAAATGATGAAGGGAGTAAAGACAGTGTCAGAGTAGGCTAACATGAAAGTATTGGATATGCAGGAAATATCCATGTAATTGGGACGATTTGTTACAGAATATGGATGGAAACGACCAAAGTAAATTATTAGCCATCGGGCACCATTCAGAGACCAAAGCATGTGTGCTGGCATGCGAAGTTTGAATTTGAGGCGAGAAGTACCTCACTCCAATAACTAAAGCGTTTGTTGCAGATCTTGGGCGGGAATTACTGAAGACAGTCACGATCCCGGTGTGAATGGCGAGGCTGACGGCGATGACCGAGCCTCGAGCGACGAGGACGACCGCCCGCTCGCCACCCTAGCTTCCGAGAAAGCTGACGCCTATACAAACTTCTACAACGCCTTGCTAAACTTTAGAAACCATTACCTAAACGAACATGACGCCCGCTACCCAGAGTTTACAGAGTCGAGCGAAAGCGAAGCGGAGGCAAACGGATCAGACGATTATGACGACTTGTCTAAGAATAACATGCGACGGGATCGCATGGATGAAGCTACGAGACTCGAATTAGCGAGCGCGCAGACCCGCATAGACGGCAAGACTTACTACACGTGTCGCATATGCGGCAAACATCTCAGCTCACCACACACTTACGTGTTCCACACACGAATACACACAGGCGAACGGCCATGCGTATGCCATATATGTGGGAAGCAGTTCCGAGCACCGAACGGCTTACAGCGACATCTCGCGGAAACCCACGAGCGGCGCCGCCGGCACGCGTGTCGACACTGCGATCGGACGTTCGCCAACTCGCAGAACCTAAAACAGCATATAAGGACGCATACGGGGGAAAGGCCGTACTCGTGCTCGCTTTGCGGGAAACGTTTTCGTCAATCGGGGTCGCTGCACGCACACAAGAAAACTCATATTGCGCTGTTGCCGTTCCGCTGCGCGCACTGTCCGGCGGCGTTTCGCCTGCGGGCGGGGCTGGTGCGACACAGGCTGCGGCACTCGGGGGAACGTCCACATAGTTGTGAGATCTGTGGTCGGTCTTTTAGGACGCGTGCGGATTTATCGGCGCATCGCACGGCGCACTCGCCGGCGCGCGCCCACGCGTGCGGCGTGTGTCGCGCCGCCTTCCGCTCGCGCCGCGCGCTGCGCCACCACACGAGGCGCCTGCACCCGCCGCCGCCGCCACCGCCGCCGCAGATACAGGACGACATGGCGATTCGATCTTACTTCGTCCTAGCGCCATTGTAGCCTGTTAACTACTTAGGTACTCGAAAGTGGAAACTGTACAGATGGCTTAGAAGGAGAGAGAAAATGAAAAATCACCAAAACACCTATAAAATATGATATTTGATGTTCTGGCAAGCTATAACATTGATTTTCAGTCATACTTTATTCTTCCAAGAACAAAAATTCAATACTCCATTTGCCAGTGCGAACTACAACTTACCAAACAATGTTTTAAAACTTTTGATATATTAATGTATTGTGAGAAATGATATTGGAATACAAGACTCAAGTGCGACCTCCCGCTTGCAGAGACGCGCCGCAAAAAGTCGAAAACACTCAAACAGAAAAGTCAGCGGTCCCTACGCGGCGGCGGCAGCACTGCTCCGCCTGCGGGCTCGGCGTCGCCGCCGGCAACCTCGCCAGACACATACGCACCGCGCACGCGCAATCACGCCCGCATACATGTCAACAGTGCCCGGCCACCTTCTCTAGAAGAGACCATCTCAAAGACCATGAGCGCACACATGGGAACACCCGGGAATATGTCTGCGACACTTGCGGGGCCGCCTCGCGCTCGGCGGCGGCGTTACGCATGCACAAACAAAGCCACAGACATCGACTACACGCCTGTTTGCACTGCGACGCACGATTCCGTCGCAAAGCGGAGCTTACCGCGCATGTGTCGGTGCATACTGGAGAACGAGCGCATGTGTGTCAGTGCGGCAAGACCTTCCGCCTGCGCGCGCAGCTGACGCGCCACGAGCGCACGCACCGGGACCCGCCGCGGTGACGCACGCGCAGCCCGTCCTGATAATGCAAGCTTGGAGATCCGCTGCGCTGACGCGAACAGGTCCGGTCCATGTTCCTCGCTTTGGCTTGCTATGTTAATGTATCATAAGACTGGACTGACTGATTAGTGATTACACGTCATTGCTCTTGCCTACTCACTTTTCTTTTGTCTGTCCATGTCCTTTAGATATTAAGAATGTGTATATCACATGCACAACAATGATATACCTAGTTAGTGGTAGCTGAAGTAAGAAAACTGACGTTTGCGCATAAATGTAATAAATTACGGCGTTCACACTTTTATGGATTATTGTATTTTCAACATTTATATTCATTGTAAGGTTCTATGCTTTCTTTTTATATTTTTACTTCTCTCAGTTTCCTCTACTTCTGGATACCACTAGTACAAATAAAAGTAAACTAATTACTAGAACTTACTTTGCGTAAATAGGCACTTTGTACAATAAAGTGTTTTACTACTGCTAAGAGTACTAAGTCAAATTATTTGAAAGTACCTAAACTAAACAGGCCTTCACATATTCTATCACTCGTTTAATTAATTCAAGCTAATATAGTATATTTATATACTGTCACGCGATGCGAGTCTCGCTTACTGAGTACCTACATACAAGTAGTGCTGAGGTACATATGACTAATCTATCGATCGAAATCACCACTGGCATGCGAGTTCTCAAGATCGAGGTCTGTCTAAATAACTCTTAATATTTGGTAACGTAACAAGTTTCTCACGTAACTAGCTCTAAATTGTACAAGAAACTAACCTACCTTATAAATGAGCCTCGATGCGGCCCCAACCAACGTCACCCCTCTCTTCCAGCTACCGGCGCTGCGAGTTCTGCCCCCTCGTGGTCCTCGGCGCCCTCTACAACAGCCACCTGCTGGGCCGCCACGCCGACCTGGTGTTCCACTGCGACGAGTGCAGCTCGTACGTCGCCCGCAGGCAGTTCCTCGCGCACATGACCCGCCACGCGCACCAGGTATGTTCATTGACATCAGCGACAGCTCGTTATCGCCAACTGGCCCCCACTGCTGGGCGTACCTCTTTGAGTAGGTCACCTGTACCGTTTCTGAGCTAATCTCATCCAGATACAGAGGTCCAGTACGTCATCGATATAGTAAAGAAGAGCTTAGAAAAGGCTTGTACAGTCGCCATCAGATATATCGGAGCGGCCAAGGTGCTCACAAATATCGGAACACGCCTCTATTGTCAGGGCGTTAGAGCGCGTGTTCAGATATTGTGAACACCTTGGCCGCTCCGATATATCTGATGGCGACTGTATACAAAAATACATGTTTTTTTTTAAATAACTATAACAGGTTAAAAAAGTGACCTAGGAAAACGCAAACATGGCCAATAAAAAACTTTCAAATCAACATTTTGATTGATTACTAAATGAAAAATATTTTACCTGAAGAATGTGCACAATGCACAACTCTTGTTTCATTTGGCGATGATTTTATGTGTCTTGTATATACGTAATTTAATTAACCGTTAATAAATCCTCAGTACGATGCGGAAGGGCGCCGCGCGGCCCCCAAGTCCCTCGCCGCGCCGCCGTACTCCCCGCCCTCCCCCTCCCCCTCCCCCGCCGCCGCTACCGTCACCACCACCGCGGCCGCCGACTCCACCACCGCCTCCTCCTCGCCCACTTCCGACACATTTAGCGACGGCGACGACGAGCGAGAAGACACACCACCACCGGAGTCGGAGCCGAACTACCGAAGTGAGAATCCTGAACTAAATCCTGGCCCGGATCGGCTAAATGTGGCGACCGGGTCGAATGCAGCGCCCGGTCCGAATGCAGCGGCCCGGCCGCCTCCGACAGCTGACCCGAAACCTGAACCCGTGCAATCAAGCTTCGTGTCTATTGATGATCCTCTTGAAAATCCTGTGCCAGCTCCAATAAATCAGCCAGAGTCTAACGCGCAGGTTCAAGAAACAAATGAGTCTAAGCCCAAGAAGACGCCGGTTGTCCGCCAATGTCCCCACTGCCCTAAGACCTACACGGCTTCTTCCAGCTACTTCTACCATCTAAAGTACACGCACGGTAAAAGCCGCGAGCACGAGTGTCCCACCTGCGGCCGCCGCTTCGGCACCCGCGGCGCGCTGCGCGAACATTCCTCCCTGCACGAGCCGACGCAAGGCTTACAGTGCGAGCAGTGCGGGAAACGCTTCCGGACCAAAGCGGGTCGGTATATACACGCGCAGACGCATAAAGATGAGAAAGAAAAGAGATTTGAATGCGCTGAATGTGGACGAGCGTTCCGCTGGCGCACGGAACTCAAACGCCACGTGACTAGACATGCTGCGAACCGTACGCACGCATGCGAGTGTGGACGCGCCTTTTCTGTGCGTGCCGATTTGTTAAGACATGCTCGCACACACAGACGTGCTGCGCATTTGTGCCCGCACGCGGGATGCTGCGCCACGTTCGCGCAACCGCGCTACCTGCGCGCGCACGTGGCGCGCAAGCACGCACCCGCGCCCGATAAGGCGCAGGCGCAGCGCAAGTCTGCGTAAACTGGCTGTTCACTGTCCCGTGCCCTCACATATGGGTCACGGCAAGCCTCTATTACAAAACTGTAAGGTGACAGTGGGGACAGTGAACGTGTTAAGACTTTGTAGCATACGTGTACTATAACTAGATGCTAGGTGACATTTCTTTAGGTCGGTTTAAAAGATATCCATAAAGGATATCCATTCCATACCTATTTTAGGTATAAACCTAAAATATCCATTCCATACCTATTTTAGGTATAAACCTAAAATATCCATTCCATACCTATTTTAGGTATAAACCTAAAATAGGTATGGAATGGATATCCTTTCGATTAAAGTTTCACATGCTGATCTAGAATCTTTAATGAATGAGTGACAATATTGTTGCGGGTTCGACCCTTTGTCTTCAGTCAACAAAATCTCTTCTAGTGGACGTATGCTCGTCGAAGCATCATTTCTATTATCAAATTAAAACTGTGCCGCCGACTGAGAGTCATTATAATCAATATACTTATTTATAAGTACCTTAAAATACAGATATAACATACAAATAGTCTTCACACAAGTGTCCTAGACTAAAGTTTGTAATAATTAAAACATGTTTACAATCTTTATTCTTTTCATGCTAATTTTGGGTCAGTCGCCATCTGATACATCGGAGCGGTCGAGGTGATCACAAATATCTGAACCAAAGCCTCTATTATCAAAACGTTAAAATGCATGTTCAGATATTTTTGAGCACCTTGGCCGCTCCGATATATCTGACTGCGACTGTACTATCAGCGACACTCATTTAAGATCACTCACGAATTGTCAGTTAACAGTGTGGACGATGTGGAGGTGATTCACGGAAGCTGGCACGAATGGAATTAACGAAACCTTCATTGTATGAATGACACCTGTATCAGTATCGGTATACACTCAGAGCCACCATTTTATTGGTTAATGTGATACACACATAGATATTTTCAATCTCTCATTCATTCCATTCGTCCCAGCTTTTGTGAATCGACCTGTGGCCCGTTTCTCAAAAGCTTGTAACTTGTAATACAAGCGGATATCACTTTTTGACAGCTTTTGTTAGAAAGGGACAAGTTACGAAGTACGATTATGTCGCTCTAGCTCTAGACACTTGTATGAAGACGCTCCACGGAGCGTGTTTAAGCTCAAAAAATAAAATAAACGTATTCTTCTAATTGCGACTTAATACTTAACGTATGTTAGTAGCCAAAGATATACAGGAATAATTTTCGCTTTGGCAGAAGTATTTGATGGAACGGGAGACATTTAATATTACTTGTATCGCATGGCGTATGATTTGTGTTTAGAATATACTTATTCTGTATACTTACAGGACGCCTCCGACTTTCGGGCTATAAATGCAAAAGCAAGGGCGGTTCCAAGTTCCAACGAACATTTTTATCTACAAGTTTAATTAAATATGTACTTATTAACTTGACACATTCAATGCCAGCGCGAGCTACGCGCTACGAGCGTAGCCTAACATGGGAAAAACCGTATGTAGCGAAAAACGACTACCACCAGAGAACCCGCCTAGCGGGTCGCTTGCAGTAGATGCGTTAAGGGTTATGCCAGAGATTGCAGACCCACTTTATTATTATTTAAATCGTTCTCTTTAGTTATTCTGAATAATATTTTCGTTGTTTTATTTCCTTTACGGAAATCTTGAATGTAACTGGAAAGTTGCTGATTATGATTAATTTATGTTGCAATCGTTTCACAAAATTCTATCTTTGTTATTATTTAGTTGATAATTACCTATATTATTATATGTAAGTATATGAATGTGATTTGATTTAGAATCTGATTCTGTCAACATAGATGTAAGACTGAATATGTAATAAGTGTCTTAACAATAAGAACGCTTGGTTAGAATAAAATACTTCTTTTAGCATTATGTTGTTTTATTAATAACACTTATCAGTAGTGATAGTCTTGGCTTGGATACACATGGTAACATGCAAACTTACAAAAACGGTTTCGTCTGGCGTCTTTGGCAGTTTTTGTAGCCTTTGCCTGTCTGATTAGATATAGCTAGAGCTTTGTTAAAATTAGCTACAATAATCAATATGCACATGAAAAAATATTGCTAACGTATTTTTGGGCCAGCCTGTATAAATATGCTAATTGTTTAATAATAACTGTAGGAGAAATGAGAAGTGTTTCAATATTTATTGTACGATTATAATAGGTACAGTTTTACATCGTGGAAATACGCAGACTACTGCCAGTAACAGAATTTAATTTGAATTTTAAACAACTTTTGTTCAGTAGCTAGATCTACTGGAATCTTAGAGGATATAACCAAACGGAGACGCCATGTCTATAATTTTCGGTACAAAATAGTCTGCCGTTTTTTGCGGGGGAGGGGCACATCAAATGTATACGTAAGGTAAAAATAGCCATGTCAGATAAACGTCAGTCCATACAATGTGGTTGACCATTGGCCGCCTATTTTCGACAGAAGGGAACGCGTGTTAAAATGACCACTCCGTTTGGTTATATTCACTAAGACTGGAATAATATAAAATAAACAAAACCAAGTAAATAAATAAAAAAATCTAACTGATACAAAATATAATGAATCAATGCATGTTTTGTACATAAACTTATAACTAACATTTATATTTATCACATTAGCTTACGATAACTAGTATTAAATAAAATATATTTATGACTTTTAAATCAATAAAATTTTAATTAACGTATAAACTCTAACAGAGTAAAGGATGGTATGGTTTTTAGGTTTTGGGCTCGTTTTTATGTTTAACGCGACAAATGCAAGAAATCGCGACATTATTTACAAAACCTAAGAAACGGTTTTAACACGGACTTGGCCTATATAGGAGCTAACTTATATATTTCATAGATAATTTATTAGAAAATCATGGAAGATCACAGCATAATCTCGAATAGCCTGCTAATTTAAATTTATTGTCTAACGAAATACTTTCTCGATTGCTCTCAATGAACTATTTATTATGCCAATTCAGGTCGTGCGCACATCATACTTTTTAAAGACATAATTTCACGGACCACATTAAATCGTACGTATTGGGGACATTTTAGAGTGTAGTCAAAACGCAATATGTTTTCGGTTTTCCAATGTTTATTGAACCAGGAGGAAAGCGATAGCTTCCAGTATGTACTCTTGAGCGTAACGAGGGATTAGAGAGGGATAACTTCGCCTTTGTACTAATGACGAATGTTATTTTTCCTGTTTTGTTTTGATTTTTGTACAATAAAGTGTTTTACTACTACTACTACTACTAGATTGCCTCACTCGAGGTAAACATAGTTATTATTACTACATAATAATAGGGCTTCTAACGCGATTCTTGGCCTGCTTTGCTGGTTTTATGGCTTTGCTTAATCAGTGCCAATGTCCAATCAGCTTTCTAGAAATTACAGAAATATTTATAGAATACGTTGAGTCAACGACACTGATGGAATGCCCCTTTGATGTTGAATATGTCTATAGATATATGAGATCTAAATTGATTGGTTTTTTTATTAATAATAGACAATCCAACCTCTCAAAAATTACAATTTAAACAAACTTAAAATATTATTGCTTTAATAATAACTACTTAAAAATTGCCAATCAAAATATACATATAAATAGATTCATTGCAGAGAACTTTCCAAATATAAATAAAATATGTAACTATGTTAAGGTGCAATGGTTTAACTTCAAAAGCGGGGTGATTTTATAAAATTGCCAATATCTACTACAATAGTGGCACTATCTACTGTAGCATGTAACAGTAAGCATGATGTCTTGGTATAGTCTTTCGATTTGTAGCTGGCCCCGAGCCGCTAATCCTTTGTCTAATGTTAAGTAAAACCGCTCGTGCTACCACCTGCATAAAAAATCGTTCGGTCATTTTAACCGGTTATTGAATTACAACTCCTATGGAAATTACAATAAGATTCAAAATGAACTAATGGAAAAATATTTTGCGATGCTGTGTGTGGTCCCTCTATGGTTACTGAATGCCGGCGAGTTGAATGCTACAGGACCAGTCTAAAATGTGTCATCGAGATGCGTAACAAAGGCGCGTTCTCGGAGAGCGCACCTACACTGGTTTTTTGAGCGTTGGACTAGCCCGCGCTCAGGAGCCAATTAGAATAATTAAGACCCTTTTTTGCAGGTAAGTAACACGTGCGGTTTCACTTAACAATAGACAATAGGATTACCAGTTCGGGACCAGCTACAAATCGAAAGACTATAAGCGTTGCAGACGTGTAAAGTTTCAAGTAGTTTAGTAGATATTAGAGATTTTTAAAACTATCCCGCTTTCGAAGTTACCCATGCACCTTATTTATTAGATTTATATTGACGAAATTACACCGATCTCTATTGCAGGATCTGTGGCACAAAGAGACAGACTTTCTGTCTATAAATGCATCAAGCTGCGACCGTGGGTGTTTTTATATATGCTCCATATTAAACTACTATACTGCCCTGCTAAGCCGAGTGGCGCTATCTCAAAAGAAAATGCATTGCTAATTTATACTTTAGTTTCTATAACTGAGAATTCCATTTACAAAATCATTTGTTTTTGAGATTGCGCTTTTCGGCTTAGGAGGGCAGTATAGTTATGCCCAACATATAAAATTATAGTTAAAAAAAATTGAATATAGTTGTATTAATGTTCATTAACAGGGCTTATACCTTAGTGGACTTTCTCAACAGATGGATGGATGTTGTAGCTAGTAGTAGCAATAATACTACAGGGCATTATGGGTTGTAGTTATTTCCATTTGGCCTAAAGAACGCCCCAATATGTTCAAAATGTTGTAATCCATTCAACGAATCATTAGGACCCACAAGAAACACTTTCATGCTGCTATACATTTTCGTAAATTGATGTCTGTTTTTAGAACCAAAACGCCAGAAAATTATACCCTTTAGGTTATAGGTTATGTTGTTTAGCAGTCCTTAATACCTATTTACCCTAGCGATCTTCCTCAATGTCTTGCGGACTGGTCTGATGCGCCCTCCTCGCCTCCATGGGCGGCGTGCTGGTGGCCGGGGACTCGTTGACGAGGCGTTGCCTCTCGCGGTACATGGACACGCGGATGTTCTCGAGCTGGTGGTAGCGGCACAGCTTCAGCGTGGAGAACACGGCCAGGCCCACGCACGTCGCGAACGCGCCCCACGCGCCGAACTGAAAACAGGACCATGTTACTATTATAGTTTAAGCGACTATATCTACATTAAAATTCTAATTGACCTAGCGTTAGTGAAGGTCTCAGTTTCAGCTTGGTTAAAAAAGTTTAGTATGTCCGGATGTTTTCCTCTGAAGTTTGCATTTCTCAACTGTGTGAGCAGGATAGTTAGGTACTCGTTACGTTTTTTGGAAAATGGTCAAAATGGATCTATGGCTGGCACTTAAGACCATATGATGATAAATGACTGATAGACCATATGAGATAGATGATAATTGACTCAATGAAGTAAGTATTTTTTATTTTTAAATTGTTTTAGCTTATGAAGCTTATCGCGAGGTTGCAGCTCACAGAGTGTGACTGTACGGTGAGTAGGCACATGACGTGTTGAGTATTAGGGTCAACACGTCATGTGACATTTAAGGTGACATTTAATAAATAGAAAATATATTTAATAAAATAAACAATAATTCTAATTACATTTTCATAAAGGTCACCTAAATGCCACTCACGTAGGCCACTAGTATATAAGCACCAATTTACTCAATAAAGAAGTTCAGTATTCAGCAGACTCTCTAGTATTCATTATCTACCCGAACGCCCCACATTACACCACTAGTGCTAGTTTCTAACGTACTTTAGCTTTCCCGGATGAATAGCATAATGATTCGCGTAGGTAGTGCAAGCAAGTAAGCAAGGCTTCTTCAAATTCCACATACTCAAAATTACTGCTTTTAATAAGGAGGTATGTTACCTGTGCAGTTCCAATCTCCATGTAAAAATTGTTCGTGGATATGTTGTCCTTTTTATCGATGTCCTGTCCCGCCGCGACGTCACAACTGTGAATAAAATTTGAAATTGACTAAAACAATTCAATAACCATTATTAATTAGTAAGTACATATATGCTAAATGGCACAGCCATGAGCACTGGCTGTCCTTGTCTCGGTATGGCTGTCTCTGTCTGTAGTACCGTCGCGAACACTGTTAACTGTACATCGGTGGACCTTAAGCCTTTTGTAGTAAGGTCCACCGATGTACAGTTAGGAGTGTTGGTGTTTGTACCTGGGGAAGCGGTCAGTGACTTTGCGGCACCAGGTCATGAATCCCAGCGTGACGGTGACGGCGGCACAGACGACCAACGCACAGAGTAGCGCACAGCCGGTAGCACTGGCTGTCCTAGTCTAGGTATGGCTGTCTCTGTCAGTAGTACCTGGGGAAGCGATCAGTAATGTTGCGGCACCAGGTCATGAAGCCCAGCGTGACGGTGACGGCGGCGCACACGACCAACGCGCAGAGTAGCGCACAGCCGGTAGCCTCCAGGAAGGCCGAAAAGAACGAGCTGTCCTTATCACGGTACAGCAGCATGGATAATCTGTAAAGTAAAATATAGTTATAGCCGAGTCTAGATGTGATGAATACGCCGCTAGTACGCCTTTTCTTATTGAGTAATTATAGGCGCATTCATGGCAATCGTGGCGTGTTCATAAGATTTGGACTCTCTCTTTAGCCCGTTTCTACCCTTCGGGTGTAGGCCTCCTTCATTTTACGCCACTCATCACGGTTCTGTGCGACCTGGAGCCACTTCGATCAAGAGCCATACATTTACTATGGCGTACTTCATCTTAGAAAAACGGACGGATTATACTACCAATACCAAATACATAAAAACCTGATAAAAACAATATGAAGGTCAGAAATAAGAGCCAAAGTCTTATGATTTTCCAAGCCTGCAAGAGCTTGCTGTACATGGTCTGTGATGTGAAGTCAGCTGCTGACGTAGGCATAGTTGGCTCACCATGGAGGCCAGCACATCTCCTGCCTCACATTGTGCCGTATTACTACTTTACTACTAGCACTAGCAATACCATCGCCTACACCAGTGGTGGGCAAACTTTCTTCATGGGGGGCCAGAAAGATTAGGAAATTTAAGTGGAGGGCCAGAATTGTAGCCAAAATTTATTTTGATTTGCGATAATTGTGGACCAATGCCAATTGCCATATACTAATTATTTCATAGGACCAGCGGCGGGCCGGATAAAATCCATTCGCGGGCCGCAGATGGCCCGCGGGCCATACTTTGCCCACCACTGGCCTACATATATATACTTTATTCATGTAGGCCTAGCAACAAGCTCTTATGAATTGTAATTAATCATAATCTAATTATCAGAGCAATTTATTGATGTTAATATTATTCCATAATAAAATTGGATTATTATACATATCAAATTTAAGACTAAGAATTTCACAAAATCATCGTTAAACATTAAAAAGATTGTATAAAAAAATACTAGTCTAGAATTTCTACTACTAACCTGTATATCTGCACCAGACACACAACAAACAACAGCACTCCAATGGCGATGACATAGTTACAGTATGCCATGGACGCCCACTGGACGTTGAACTGCCCGTCCGTCTCTTGCCATTCACCTCCAGAGAAGAGCAGGCAATGACCTCTGTGCACACGAGAAAATATCATTATTAGTTTGTTGTTTAAAGAATATAGAAATTACACCTCGTCTTATATTAATGACAAGATCCAGAAGCCATTGTAATAAGACTGAGGCTCTCCAATTTATTTATTCAAAACACCATTTTCAAAATGGTTTTATTTGAGGTGCAGTGACTGCGGTGGCACCTCACGATTTAGCTTAGGAGGGCAGTATTGTTTAGAAAGGTTTGGAAATAGCTACCGACTAATCAGAAACAGCTCTCTTGAAAAATAGGCACTAGTTGTTAAAACTTTAACTAATTATTTGGAAACCAATTTTCTTTGTCACCACTGTAAACATTGTCCACACAAAGTCTTATGCATCAAATACCTACATATGTACATTGAAACATATGAGCTTTTGAACAGTAGTAATGTGTAAATACAAAATTAAACTGAACTATTGTTATCTGAATTCATTACCTAAATTAATAATTGACAGTTGTGTGAAACAAAATATTCCATTTATCAAGTATTTAATGTAAACTTACAGAAAAAAATAAAACGATAAACAAATTAGGTATATATGCTCATGGTGCTATTGTGGTTAAATGATTAAAAGTTAATCAACTAAACAAAAATATCAAGTCAAAATAGGAAAATATATAACATCATCATCAATCAATACTTATTTCAATATATTTAATCTGTATCAAAGATAACTCAATGAAACTAATTGTAGTATTGTTATCTCTCTTTTTACAGATAGTTGAAAGATAATAGATGGGCGTCAAGAATAAGTAAACAAATACAGACTTCAATATTGTTTTGAACGGTTGCACATCGTCACTTCTAAACAAAGGAGATTAAATCTTGTTGATACGATACATACCTGAACTCGTGAACGTGCATGCTCATCGGCACCATGATGCACAGAGACAGGATCAATCCGACGAAATATCCTGCGATCTGGCTCACCAGCACCACGTTTGTTAGAGCCATGGTGGGTTTAGTACACTAGCCAATAATAACCAAGAATTACGCTTTCACATAAAGAAACGGTAGGAGGCAATACTTTTTTTGTTCTAAATCTGTTGACGGATTTAAAGTTTAAAGATAAGCAGGCAAACAATCTACGCTGGATGAAAAATAAATACAAGTAATATAACATGAATACAACACTCACTACTTTGACAGTTCGCTGTCGTTGACGTCTGTCCCAATGACAAAAACAATCAGTTCGGCACACAGTTTCAAACGCTGGGCTGGAACAAACAAAGCGGTTTTTTATTAGCTTCAGTATAAATTACGTTCCAGCTTACGCGATTTCATTTTACTAATATGAAAATTTTTGTTTACTGATATGCAGAAATAACGTAGAGTAGGAAGTTATAGATTTAATCAAAATAAAAACCCAAATTTGAATACTAATATTCTCAAAAAAAAATTGCACTCCATTTTTTTTTTAATGAATTTTCTGAACATCTACCGTAGAACGAAGCAGAAAATGACTGTCACTGAGATGTCAAACTAAAATTGAGACAAGTCGCTGATGATGTGTTTAATTCAGCGAAATAACTGAAAAAGCCTGCTAATTATATTCTTACTATGTTTCTACTTTACTGCTAGTGTATAAATTGTCATAGAAATGAATTTCAATGCTTCCAGAAATGGTGAGTGCTTGCTCGTGTCTTGTTCTAATTCATGTGGTTATTCATCTATCAGTAAAGTTGATGACCTTTTCGTGGGTGCATTTCCTCAGTGGGTCAGGCCGGGGGTCTGCGGAAGGCGAAGCGGGTGAGCGACGTGGCGGCGATGGGCGCCCCGGCCCCGCAGCCGCCGGCGTACAGCCCGGCGCCCGGCTTCAGCCCCGCGCCGTCCTACAGCCCGACGTTTGGCGCGCCGCCGCACCAGGAGGGCATTCAGCTCGACGCCGGACAGGACTTCGTCGCGCCACCGCAGCCACCTAGTGAGAATTTGTGCTAGAACTAAAACAACTGGCTAATTTATCTGATTCTTGTCTACAGCTGCAACATGTTGCTTCCATTATAAAATAAAAACGTAAATGAGAAGATTTTAAGTTCATTTCAGAATATGAGTTCTGAGTTGACTTACTTGCAAGGAAAAGCTAGTCCTGGCAACATAGTGTTTAAATTATTGGATGAATTTGCTAATATGCCAATCTTTAATCAACAAATTCATACAATGATTGTATACCTATAATATTGGTGAAGATAGTGACATAGCCATATTTGCCTAAATACAATGGTAATAAAACTTTTCAGATTATGGCTACATGGGAGGATACCCTCAGTCTCCGATGACTGCCATGGCCTCTCCAGGTCAGATCGGCTCCATGCTGCAACAACCTGTTGTGCAGGTATGTACTATCACTTTTAGGTGGCATACTTTTAGTTTAAGTTTAACAAGCCATTTCTGTCAGTAGAAAAAGGCAGCAAAGTTAAAAAAAACCGGGCAAGTGCGAGTCGGACTCGCGCACGAAGGGTTCCATACCATAATGCAAAAAAAAAAAACGAAAAAAAAGCAAAAAAAAAACGGTCACCCACCCAAGTACTGACCACTCCCGACGTTGCTTAACTTTGGTCAAAAATCACGTTTGTTGTATGGGAGCCCCATTTAAATCTTTATTTTATTCTGTTTTTAGTATTTGTTGTTATAGTGGCAACAGAAATACATCATCTGTGAAAATTTCAACTGTCTAGCTATCACGGTTCGTGAGATACAGCCTGGTGACAGACGGACGGACGGACGGACGGACGGACGGACGGACAGCGAAGTCATAGATGGGTGACAGTAATAGGGTCCCGTTTTACCCTTTGGGTACGGAACCCTAAAAATGTAGGGGCAGGGTAATATTTTTCACTACTTGAGGTCTGCCGCTCCATGGGTTAAAGTACTGCAGAATTATCAAAAAAACTTTCTACAAATTAATGTTCCTGTTTTGTTTACTGATATTATTGTTTTATCAAAAAACTGTATAGTCATAGTTATGTATGTAAGCAAATTTTTATATTCTGTGCTCTTCCTGTTCCTTAAAACTGTTTGACTGTGGTGCCATTGAGTATTTCAAATTTAGTTGCATATGTTCTGCCCTGTTTAGTGGAGTCACAGGAATGCAGCCTTTTGTTAAAGTATGACTATGGACACTAAGCATGAAGAATTTCATACATTGACCTGCCATTGACCCATATGATAATGAAAGTACTAATGGCCAACCAAAAATCGCACTTTAATGCTTAGAAATGTTTTCTGGTAGGGCTGACCCATCGCGTGCAGCTTTAGTGGACATAATAAATGTCAATTTTTATTATCAGGACATGGCGCTGCAGTACGGCAACCAACTAGCGGCAGCGGGACGTGAAGCCGTACAGCGTGAAATAGGCCGCTACGTGCCAGTCGCGCGGCTGCGGTACTACTTCGCCGTGGACACGCGCTACGTGCTGCGGAAGCTCATGCTCATACTGTTCCCCTACACGCACAAGGTCTGTAGCACTTGTAGCTGTAACACAGAACGTAGCTAGGCACGTGAACTAGGCCGTTACGTGCCCATAGTAACCAATAGGGGGAAAATCTACCAGTGTCACAAATCCTTACTTGTTATTTCTGAAACCAGTAGCTTTCAGTAAATAAAATTAAAAATATATTACCAAATTGAACCTCACGTGAGAAAGGTAGGATTTCTTAGAAATATCAAAAGAGTAGCATAGTGTTTTTGGAGCCAGAATGTAGAAGAGATCAAAAAAAGGCAAATGCAAAGAGTAATACTAAGTGTTTTATATGATTCGCGTCTGTACCTAACCTCAGTGTTGGTGATGTCCACAAGTGTCCCACATCTACTACTACACATATACACACTAGTCGCTTACTATTTACTTCAATGGTGGTATTATATAAAAGGTAATGTTGCCGACAAGTACCGAGCGCTCGGGGTGAGGGCGCGCGGGGCAGGGACCCCACCAACCAGAGATCCGAATGCGAGTCATACCGAACGGACGTTAATTTACTCATTTATTTTTCTTTTCGCTAATTATCCTAAAATGTACTGTGTAATGTTCTATATAGTTTAAAATAAAAGTATAGTGCATAATTTGATCATTTTTATTGGAAAGAACCACTACAAACTAAGACAAAGTGGTCTTCGAAGCCGGATTTGATGTTCCATACACCAAAGATGGTCAACACACGTAGTACTACAAGACGTGAAATGGAAAGAAAAGAAGAAGAACGTAAACAGGCTTCAATCCAGCAGCCGCAGACACCTGTAAAAGATGAAGAACCAAAGAAACCGATCGACAAGACTATTATTTTAGAAACGGGTAGTCATATAAAATCCGAACATTCCGAACAAAGAAAGATCGCGAAGCCGCTAAGTCATCATTCTCGCAAAACCAGCTACCATGGTTCTAAAAGGTCATCGTCGTCATCTATTGTGGCACAAAGGAAGAAGCTGGAGCTGGAAGCAGCTGAAGCAAAGGCTCGCATACAAATGGACTTGATAGACAAAAAACTACAAGTAGATCTCGCCAACCTTGATGAATACAGTCCATCTGAAGAATCTGAACCGTCAGAACAAGACCATCAGTCGGTTAAAAGTGATGTTGCCAGGTGGGTCGAGCGCAGCCAACTGGAACTGGAGTCACAGCACGTCCCCGAAACTGGAAATAACCCGGGCGCGCTGTGTTCGTCAGCAGCAGTAGTCGCCGGCACCGAGTTGCCAGTTCAGGAGTTAGCCAGCGCACTAAAGGAATTGGCCACCGTATCTGCATCCAACAATAACCAAAACGCAAGACTGCTGAGCCGCATCAGCACCCCGAAGGAACTGCCTTTGTTCTACGGTGAACCAATGGAGTGGTTACAATTCAAACAAGCTTTCGAAGAATCGACCAGAGTGTGTAGTTTCAGCGATATTGAAAATATGTGGCGTTTAAGAAAGTGCCTACGTGGTCCCGCAAAAGAATCTGTAAACGCGCTGCTTATTAGTGGCACATCAACTGAAACTCTAATGTCAACTCTTGAGTTACAATTTGGAAATCCGGAATTAATAATATCGCGTATGTTAATAGAAATTAAAAAACTACACGCTCTGCCACCGGAATACCACAAAGAAATAGTTACGTTTTCCGTGAAGATAAAAAATTACGTCACAGCTGTTCGTGCCTTAGGTCGCGGAGAGTACCTGCAAGAAATGAGCATAGTCGGCATTATCTTATCTAAGCTACCTACGGTGTTGTTACCCAAGTGGAATGACTACAGTTACGCGCTAATTAAAGAAGGAACTAAATCTAAACTTGATATCCTCTCCGAGTTTCTCCACGAGGAAGCTATGAAAGTGTCAACCTGCAGTGCTTCTCTTATGCAAGTGCGATCAGACTATAAACGTAAAAACTATAGTGAAAACAGTGACTATAAACCGCAAACTATTTTAGTGCAAAGTGCGCAAACGAACAATACTGATAAGTGCCGCTTTTGCCGCGTAGGAAATCATAATTTACCAGAATGCAAAAAGTTTAAAAAATCACTACGCAAGGACCGTTGGCAGTATGTGAAGCGATTCGGTTTGTGTTATAAGTGTTTATTATCGCATCGTGATAGACAATCGTGCACGGCCGCGACGTGTGACGTGGAGGGGTGCGGGCAGGCTCACCACCGGCTCCTGCATTACGTATCGGGTCAAAGTTCGCGTTCGACTCCTTATAACGTTGTAGAAGTGTCGGACACTAGTGCTCAAACTGAAACTGTTACGCATATAAACGTTAACCAGCGCGAAGTGCTATTAAAAGTCGTGCCGATATACCTTCATGGACCTAACGGTAAAATTAAAACGACCGGTATGCTTGATGATGGAAGCAGCGTGTCTTTCATAAGCACGGAACTCGCGGAGCGCGCGGGGCTGCGCGGGCGCCGTCAGTGTTTAAATGTGCGCGGCGCTTGGGTCAATTCAGAACTGAAGTGCGAAACACAGCTGATCGATTGCTCGATATCTAATAGTGCCGGGACAATGTTCAACTTAACCGCGCGTAGTACAAACAATCTGGACTTACCTGTACAAAACATAGGACTTGTTAAGTGCGGTAACTACAAGTACCTAGACCGTATAAAAAACTACTTGTGTGCTCAAAATCAGAAACCTGAAATTCTTATTGGACAAGACAACTACCACTTGCATGTACCACTAGAGGTCGTGGAGGGCGGCCAAAATGAACCCTATGCGACTCGTACCCCGCTGGGCTGGTGCGTGCACGGTCCGTGTCAACGTGCAACTGTAATGAAACAAAGGGAAATACATACTTCATTACATCTTAGTCATAACTATGAGCAAGATATTGCAACTGAAAATAATCAAATTCTACGTGAACTGCAAGAAGACATACGTCGATCTTTCTCCATCGATTCAATGGGCATATCTGCTAACCCTCGGCAGAACTCGGAGGACGTACTGGCCCAGGAGCACCTGGAACAAACCTCTGAACTTATCGATGGCCAATGGCAAGTCGGCTTACCTTGGAAGGATCCTCACTGTGTCACCGTCGACTCGTATCCAAATGCATTATCACGACTGAAAGGAGTTGAGCTAAAAATGAAAAGGAGTGAAGAGTATGCACGAAGGTATAAAGGCTTGGCCACATACAGAGCGCGACGCAGCGCCGCGTCCACGCCGCGCGACCGCGGCACATGCTAACAGGTTACCGACGTCAAACAGACTGCGTCCCGCCGGTATCACGCCCCGCTTCTGTCGCGCCCCGCGCCGCGCGGCCCATTGCGTCCGCGCGGCGCGTGCGCAGCGCTGCGCCGAGCGAACGCGGCGGCCCGCCGCGTCGCGCAAGGTCACGTCAGTAGGATCGGACGTAGGCAGCGAGCGGTGCGCCGCGTTCCCGCGCGGCCGCGCCGCGTTCACGCGCGCCTTGAGGGCGTGTTGAGAGCGTGAGGCCGGCGCGATCGGCGCGCGCCCTGTTTGACCAGGCTTCGCGTCGGCATCACGCGGCGCGGACGCGGCGCTGCGTCGCGCTCTGTGTGTGGCCAAGCCTTAAAGAACGCATACAACATTTGTTGGACAATAAATACGCTGAGAAACTGAAGAATCCAGTCACATCTACTAGAACTTGGTACTTACCTACTCATGGCGTGGATAATCCAAATAAGAAGAGCCTCCGTCTGGTTTTTGATGGGTCAGCTAAAACAAAAGGGTTTAGTCTAAATAGCTACCTACATAAAGGTCCCGACCTACTAGTACCGTTAATAGGAATCATGTGGCGATTCCGCGAAAACAAGGTCGCGATCTCTGGCGATATCAAGGATATGTTTCTCAGAGTTAAAATAAAACCCGAAGATCAGCAAGCCCTACGCTTTCTATACCGAGATAAGCCCGAAGATCCTATAGATACCTACCTGATGACGTCACTCATATTCGGAGCCAATTGTGCGCCGTTCATAGCACAATTCATCAAAAATAAAAATGTGCGACGCTTCGAATCTACATATCCGGAGGCGGCTAATGCTATATACACGCAACACTACGTCGACGACTACATCGACAGCTTACCTGATGAAGAAACTGCAATGAAGCTAGTCCGTGACGTCACCTATATACATGCGCAAGGCGATTTTCATATACGCAATTGGAATAGCAACAGTCAAACCGTCATCAACAGCATTCCAAAAGAGACTTTCGGTAACAGTGCAGTAACGTTCAAAGTCGGACAACAGTATGAGGGCGAGCGAACACTTGGATTGTTGTGGAATCCCACTGAAGATACGCTCGGGTTCGATGTATCACTGAAAAAGTTATCTGAAAATATAATCCACGGGAAAGAAAGGCCTACGAAAAGAGACATTTTACGAGTAGTAATGTCGATTTTTGACGTGTATGGATTTTTAGCGCCTTTCACCATAAATGGAAGATTAATTGTTCAATTAACGTGGCATTTAGGCGTTACTTGGGATGAACAAGTACCTGACGTCGTCTACGAAAAATGGCTAAAATGGATAAATCAATTAGAATTGATGCGCAAGATACGTCTACCTAGATATTATCATCATGCCGCTACAAGTGCGAACGAGAGAGTCACAGAGTCTCCAAGTGCGAGCGAGATGGTAACAGCGTCTACAAGAGAGAGCGAGACATCCACAGATACCGCGAGAGCGAGCGGGACGCGGTTAGTACCTGTTATCAGTGCAGCGGGCGGCGATGCGCCTGCACAAAAACAAGATTTAATAACTATGAATAGTTATAAAGATCTACAACTTCATTTATTTTGCGACTCGTCAATGAAAGTTATGTGCGCAGTAGCATACTGGCGCTGGCAAGAAAACAACACAGTTCGCACGGCATTTATAGTCAGTAAATGTCGTATTGCAGGCCTGAAGAAATCGACTGTGCCTCGTTTAGAATTGAATTCGGCAGTTATGGCAGCTCGATTAGCCGAAACAATAATTAAGGAACACAGAATAAAACCAGATCGTCGTATATTTTGGTGTGACGCCACAGTGGTTCTGTACTGGATACGAAACAACGCGCGTACATACAAACCTTACATTGCGAACCGGCTTGGTGAAATAGATGATTTATCACACGCGAGCGAGTGGAGATATGTACCTACGCATCTGAATGTCGCCGATATACCTACCAGGGAATCATACGACCGTTGTGTGTTGCCTACCGAGTGGATCCAGGGACCTGCATTTTTACAAAAAAGTGAGAACGAGTGGCCGCAAAACATTTTGAATGCCGACGTAAACAATGACGAGTTAGAATGTGTTATGACGATGACGTCGTGCAATAAGGAAAACATACCTATACCTGAGCCTACAAGGTTTTCATCGTGGTTACGATTACTCAGGGCTACTTTTATAATGCTAAAGTTTATAAACAAATGTAAACATATGAATGAAGAGGACGGCGCTGTAATGGAGAAGGCTGAAAGGTTACTTATAAAATATTCTCAAGCGCAGACGTTCTCCGAAGAAATCCTGAAACTGAAAAATAGATTATACTTACCTAAAACAAGTAGATTACTTACCTTATCGCCGTACCTCGACGAACACGAAGTCCTACGCCTCGGGGGCCGCATAGACGCCGCTGCTGAAGTCGGACCTGAAATAAAACGACCTTCGATCTTGGACGGACGAGACTACATAGCGAGGCTGCTAGTGAAGCATCACCACGTTCTCGCAGCGCACGGGAACCAGGAAACTGTTGTTAATAACCTGAAACAAAGGCATTGGATATTAAGATTACGACCGACAGTTAAAAATGTTACAAAAAAATGTATGCTATGTAGAATAAGGAAATGTAAACAAGAAATCCCACGAATGGGAGACTTACCGCCTGCCCGCGTTGCTCATCATCAGCGCGCCTTTACCTACACTGGCGTTGACCTCTTCGGGCCTTTAGAAGTTACTGTGGGAAGAGGTAGACAAAAGAGGTACGGAGTTTTGTTTACATGTTTAACTGTGAGGGCAGTGCACATCGAATTAGTAAACTCACTTACCTCAGATTCATTTATAATGGCTCTCAGACGAATGGGAGCACGACGCGGCTGGCCGCAGTACCTATACTCTGATAATGGTACCAATCTTCGAGGAGCTGATGCAGAACTACGAAAGTCAATTCAGGAGTTGGACCAGGAGTACCTTAAGCGTGAGTCATTGAACTATGGGACTAAATGGATATTTATCCCACCCGGAAGTCCACATTGGGGTGGAGCGTGGGAAAGGCAGATCAGAACCGTTAAAGAATGCATGAAGATCGTGCTGAAAGAGAGAGCCCCTCGAGAAGAGACCCTGTGTACATTTTTGGCAGAGGTCGAAAGCATAGTAAACAGCCGGCCACTAACGCACGTCTCCGTAGAACCTGGAAGCACAGAAACTTTAACGCCTAACCATTTTCTGCTTGGATCTTCTTCTATCTTACCCCACCTTGGCGCTTACAATGACTCTGAATATTTCCTGAAAAAGCAGTGGAGAATCGCCCAACGGCTGGCCGACTTATACTGGAGAAGATGGGTGAAAGAAATTCTCCCGGACTTGCTACCACGAAAAAAATGGACACAAGAAGTGAGGCCCTTACAAGTGGGAGACCTCGTCCTAATTGTAGACCCAGATGGACCTCGCTGCGCCTGGCCAAAAGGATTAGTAGAACAGCTGTTGCCAGGCAAAGACGGCCGAGTAAGAGCCGTTAGGATTAAAACCAAGAGTGGTGTACTTACCCGATCGGCTGCACGCGTAGCCCGTATACCAATAGATGGTGAGTGCTGCTAAGCAGCACTGGGGTGGAGGATGTTGCCGACAAGTACCGAGCGCTCGGGGTGAGGGCGCGCGGGGCAGGGACCCCACCAACCAGAGATCCGAATGCGAGTCATACCGAACGGACGTTAATTTACTCATTTATTTTTCTTTTCGCTAATTATCCTAAAATGTACTGTGTAATGTTCTATATAGTTTAAAATAAAAGTATAGTGCATAATTTGATCATTTTTATTGGAAAGAACCACTACAAACTAAGACAGGTAATTATTGTATTATTTTCAGGAGTGGATGGTAAAATACGACCAAGAGAGCCCCGTCCAACCACGCTACGACCTGAACGCACCAGACCTGTACCTGCCGGCCATGGGCTACGTCACCTACGTATTGTTGGCTGGATTCATGCTGGGTGAGTATATATACGTCTTCAGTAGTCTGGTTTGCTAGTATCTGGCTGTCTGCTGATGGATGAGTTATAGTATAGATTCATTTTTAAACTAATCATTACGAGAGGATGTATATCAAAATGAATGTGGTATTCATGAAACGTAGCGACGCCTTGGTAGATTTGACAGTTGTTTATAAATGACTGCTTAAATCAATAGCAATAATTTTATCAGAAACTAAAACCCTGTCTGTATTTTTTCTTGCGATTTTTCCAGTTTAGTGCCTGTAGCCGAAGAAACTTCCTATAAAACCATAAAGTACGCGAAAATTACGTTCCATGGTATAAGTATGAACGAAAATTTATTTTCTCAGGTCTCCAGCACCGCTTCTCCCCCGAACAAATCAGCATGCAGGCGTCCAGCGCGCTCGCCTACATCGTGTTCGAGATGCTCGTCTACACCGTCACCCTGTACATCACGCACACACACACGAACCTGCGGACGCTAGACCTGCTGGCGTACTCCGGGTACAAGTACACGGCCATGATAGCCAGTCTGCTGGCCGCGCTGGTCGCGGGCCGGACGGGGTACTACAGTATGCTGGGGTACTGTAGTATTGCGCTGTCTTACTTCTTGGTGAGTGTCCGAGTGTATGTTGTCCATACTCTGGATAGTTAGTTGTGACCCTCTAACTTCATCAGAAGATATATGCGATTTTTTGTTAATTTCCTAACTTGTTCCAGGTAAAGACGCTCCGCGTGCAGGTGCTGGCGGGCTCGGCGGCGCCCTCGCCGGCGGCGGCGTACGGCTACGGCGCGAACCCCTACGCCGACTCCTACAAGCCCTCCGGCGGCACCAAGCGCCGCGTCTACTTCCTCCTGTTCGTGGCCATCACGCAACCGTTACTCTGCTGGTGGTTGACCTACCATCTAGTACCCGCTGCGACTGTAGCGGCTCCGGTGGCGACGCGATAGCAAACTGACTGAAGAATGGCAATTGTCTGTTAAATGAGGCGTTAAAAAGAAAGAAATCGCCTTGTAGTAGGATATTAATCTGGGCTATGTTCATTTTAGGCGATGTACAAACTGGCATCCAAATCTACCGCGGTGAACGGAGCGATAGATTTAAAAATGCATGCAAGTAAATCACTTCGCTCACCGTGACATATTGTAATGTCAAAACCGCTTTAAATTTGAATTTATGGTACACCTTTCTGTTAAGCTGATCTGATCACACTGGAAACAATGTTTCATCGATATCCTTGTAACAATAACAAACAAAAAATAATGGGAAGTATACCGTTTTTACACATTAACTTTATTTACGTTCAAATTACTTTGTAAGTGATCTGGGCTAAAACAAATTCACCTAATAATTATTTCATCAATTCATGATCATGCCAAAAAATCAAATGATTTCAATATTCTTTGCTTTGCAACCACTCTATGCAACGACACCTGAAAATGCAGATGACAATTTCATTTCTCTACCTTAATTCAATGATTATAAGGTCTATATTACAAGCATAGTTAAACAAATGTCTGGGCAGCTTGTTTTAATAATGATTCGAAGTTGTTGATGTGGTAAGAAATGATACTATTTATCATCTGCCTCATTATAACAGGGTACCCTCATCGATACAGTTGACTGACCATTTGTGAATCTTGTTTCAACAAGATAAGGGCTACAGTCAAACAGTCAAGCGTGCTACAAGCGTTCACAAATAGCAACACTCCTAACTGTACATCGGTGGACCTTATTTATTACAAATGGCATAAGGTCCACCGGTGGGCGATGGTACCAGTATCATTAACATCAGCATTCAGTACTCTTAACTGACCAACATTGAACCTTAAATCTTTGCAATAAGATTCATGAATTATCAGTTAACAGTGTATATGGGTATAATAGCCAATGTTATTTTCCTACTAAAATGACCATTCGAGTTGAGCAGGATAATGTGACTGTCATTACCGTAATGAAACCTGTAATATAAATTAGCAAAGTCGTTAGCACATAGCCGATCTCATTTACGAATTACATTACAAACACGACGAAAGTACCTAAACTTTTCATAGGCGCTTAAGCTGTTTTGAATGTACAGATTTAGTTTTCTCAGAAATGGGCTGTGTCCTAACGACTGCTATTAATTTACTATTAGGTAATTAAACCTTTGTAAATAAACACCGTTCCAACGGATTTGATAACATTTTGTAATTTGAATTGACTTCCTACCTCTAGATTTGTATGAAGGGGAACTATAAAAAAGATTTCCTTTTTTAATTTCAGAGTCATTATATAACAATAATATGACACTGCTAGAGTCACCGACTTGAATATAACAAAGTGAGGTGGTGTCATTATAAACGTCATATTTTCATAGAAATTTGTCATTAATGAATGACATTGTCACACTTTGTCATTGCAAATGCCATGCAGAGTTAGCTTGGTCCGAGCCTACCAGTCGATAAGTCATATTAACTGTAATTTTAGTAAAGGCAACCTTATTTAAAAATCTTAGGAAATATTTAAATACCTATGTGTTGCTTTTTATCTATTGTTTTTAGGTACTTACCTAGATATAGGCATTTTACTTAAATATACTTTTTTTTATTTAAGTGTTTCCATTTTAAACCTTAACTGCATTTAAAATTAGCCAGTTTATTCCCAGTCCATCAATTGGTTTTATGAAAATTCTATGTGTGTACATATTTACAAAAAAATACCAACTGCATTTTGACCGACATTCGGGCTTAACCGCCTATCCCCTATGATTATGATTATAAACGTGTATTTTTACTAATCCTTGCATTATATTAAAAAGCTAGTTTTTTAAAATTGTTGCATTTATTTCATTCCTGTTTATTTTAACCGGTCGTTAAAATAAAACAAAGGTAGATCAAAATCAAAACATCATTTAGTCGAACTATATTTATACCTTTTCCCTTAACAAGGAAAGAGCTAAAGTATGAAGCTCCTGTGTAAACAGAACCATTAATGCAAATTGGTACATAAATAACAATAAAACTATAATGGAATTAAGACGCACGCGTCTATGACCTAATCCAGTAACACAGTCCACCGGCCCGGCCTCGGAGCGGGACGCGCATAGCCGGCGGCCAGCGGAGCGAGCGAGATGGAACAACGCTACACCTTGACCTAGTTTCTAGCTCTTGAATCGACGCCTCCCCACATTAGCGCGTCGTTTTTAAGCACTAGAAAACATTGTTCAATACCCATTATGAGAGATGAGTCGTATCTACGTAATAATTTCATAAACTTTTATTTGTATTCAATACCTAACACAACCTTTTTGTTGTTTTTTTTTCTTCTTTCTAGTTATTAGCCACCAGGTTACAGTATTTAATATTGATGTATTCTGTCGTAAAGTTATGAATAGTAAACAGATCTATCGGCAAATATTCATAATGCCGTCATGTTTTCTAATTACTGTATAATTTATTCGTAAGTCGCGCAAAAAATATTACATTAATGCCTCTGAAGTTAGTAACAAGCTCTGGTTGGCTGTGGAACGACCTTGGCGCATTATGTCAAAATAGTGATGTAATCGATTCTTGCTAGTCGAATACTATCACAATCCATCGACTAACCGTATACGTAAACTCAACTGCTTAATAAAAAACTGTCAAGCCATTTCCGTCAGTAGAAAAAAAAACCGGCCAAGTGCGAGTCGTACCATTATCTATAAAAACGGTCACCCATCCAAGTACTGACCCCGCCCGACGTTGCTTAACTTCGGTCAAAAATCACGTTTGTTGTATGGGAGCCCCACTTAAATCTTTATTTTATTCTGTTTTTAGTATTTTTTGTTATAGCGGCAACAGAAATACATCTTCTGTGAAGATTTCAACTGTCTAGCTGTCACGGTTCGTGAGATACAGCCTGGTGACAGACGGACGGACGGACAGCGGAGTCTTAGTAATAGGGTCCCGTTTTACCCTTTGGGTACGGAACCCTAAAAAGCGGCAAATTAAAGAAAAAAGTAGGTATAAGGGTTATTGTTTCATACTGTGCTTGAAAATATTATAGGAATAAGAAGGCAAATAGCTAATATGAAATTAAATTGCTAAAAAAACGTACCACTTTAATCAACTTATCTTCAAATAAAACATGTCATAATTGACCGAAGCGTAGCGAAGGTCTACGTTTTGACTCGGGCATTTTGCTTTCGTATGTCCGTCCGGATGTTCTCCTCTACAGGTCACAATTCTCAACCGATTCTCGTGAAATTTTGTGACCAGATTCTATGATTAAATAAATTTTTTATGTCAATCCAGTTTTTGGAAATTTTAAAAAATGGCGGAGTCGTGATACATCGCGCCTAAACAAATAGTCGTATTGATATCATAAGAGTTTTTTCTTTTTGAGATATGTTTATAGATTAAATGGCCAAAAATTCAGAAAATTTATTTCGCTGGTTTCGAAGGTATTGAGATATTTAACTTTAACTAATTTTAACTTGAGAATGAGTAGCTAAATTTCGTCAGCTTATCTAAGAACTATTTGGCTCCGTTTGTAAACGTTCGCTTTTTTTGTTTGCACAGAGAGTCTGGGTTTGATCCCCAGTATTTGTATGTGGGATATAACTTTTTTTATTTTTTTTACACTTACATTTCGTATTGTTTTTTTTTTAATTTACTATATTTCAAGCTCTTAGCACCATATAATTTAAAGCTCTGCTCGCGAGGTCTACAGCTCACAGAGCCACTAGTATTTAATTATGTTCATATTCAGAAAAGTGAAAATAAAAATCTCTACTGAAAGTGCAAAACCAAATCCAAACATTATTTATTAAATGTAAACTGGCAAACTCATTTCGTCAGTAACAGTAAAACCAAAAAATAATACTCATCTCTTTTTTTGGGGTGATAATACGAGTGTAAGAAAAAGACAGTTTGATTATCTCTGCGTCAGCTCCAGTGACAAGGGACTCTTGCTAAACTGTAGTTTAGAATTCTTATTTGATTGTTTATAACACTGAATTACGATGCCATGTACGCAGGTAGCTGTAAATTTTATATTTTCATACTGAACAGTATATTAATGTCTAATAAGATTCAGATTAGGTAGATTTAATTGTATGTTTCACTTCACTAGTCTTATCAGCTGGTGGCTGTCAAACTACAATGCTGGCAACACTAGCAAGTGACACCCGCGGCTAGCTTCAGGTTGGCCTAGAGGCCCAGGCAGCGCCACACAACAGTGGCAGTATCGACAAACGTTCACACAACGTTTAGACGTAACAACTCTGTGTCACTTCATTTCTTATTTTAGTAACTAGATCATTTCAAACTTAAATTTTCCCCGTTTTAGTTGTTTAAGTGTTAAGTGTATTTTATGATGTTTTAATAACACGAAGTGCGGCACCCATACATGCAATATTAGGCAATTACGTAATGGGAATTATTATGCTAGAGAAGTTTAAAGTTTTACCCTGAAATTCAACATGGCCGCTGACACAGGAATGGATACTTGCTCCAGTCCGGAGATCACGGACTCCAGAAAGCGCCCGCTGGACGGGGACTCTGAGAATGGCGACGTCAAGAGGTCGCACTTCAGCTCCGGTGAGTGGCGCCTTCCTGTACTCACTATACCTGCCTACCTACTACTACTAGAACATAGGTATGTTGTTTTTACTTCAATGCGTAAACTTCGAGTGACTAGGGCTTAACATTGACCTGGCGAACTTGCGGCTCTGCAGCGCCAACCCACTCTGACTAGATTCTTATCAGAATTAATTGCTGCTATCAGTTCGACCTCTTTAATTGCGCCGTGTCGACTCTCGGCTCCGAAATCATTTCGACTGTTTTGATTGATAAGAAACGAGGTTGATCCGTGTTTGTGCACTTTAAATTTAGCGTTTGAAGTTTCGCAGTAGGCTGTCTGAGCCGTCAACACCGAAACTAGTTTTATAGCATTAACACGAAGCATTAATCCCTATGTTGATAAGGCTAGCGCAGAGCGGTTTACTTAATTTATCAAAGCAATTCGACATTGGTCGATAAGAACTTGACGTATTGTGCAATCTTGTGATACTGTAGTAGTAATTTATAATGTATGCAATGTTAAAAGAGAGTCGTTGTTTTTTAGTGCAAGACCTGGTGACGGCCTTGCCTCTGGCCAACGGCCATGGAAATATTACGTCTCATTTCGGTGAGTCGTCAGTCTACATCTCTCGCTCCTCATTGGCTTTGTGGTTGTTGTGGCGCATGCTGCGGGCGCTGCTCCGCTCACCGCTCCTCCGGCTCACAGCCCGCTCACCCCATCACACTCTGCCAACACATTCACTCAAGACTCATTCCATTAGGTTAATACCTACTGCTAGATCATATTTATTTATGCAACTATTATCACTTCCTGTAAGTCCTTTTATGAATAAGAATGAGATAACACAGTAGTGACAATGTCAACACAAGGCAAGTGTCATGGGGCGGGCGGGACTTAAACTGTGTGAGGAGGGTGCAGCCCTGCTCTCGCTGGTGTCCCGCCATGTTGCAGCTCACGCGTCTATCATGGCTTAGTCGCCGCATCGTTGGTGTGATCACGCAGTGTACAGTTTTCGACCATTATTATTTGGTTACTCGCAATCTATTTATTCTTCTTGAAATTTTTTATTTCACATCTAAGCTTTTAAATCGCTTTATTTATTTGAGAGTCATACATCTTCTGAACTAACAAACAATTCAAACTTAACATTTATTTGCATTATCATTATTCAGTAACGTCACCTCAGTAAGTATTTGGCCATCTGTTTATTTTGGTAGTCCAGTTGTCAGCGAACACAGCATGTAGGAGCATAGATTGGCACATTATCCATTAATTTATAAATTATAATACTAATGTAATTCAATGTATAAATGAAAATTGTTATTATGTTTAAATTGTTGCTGTTTAATGTTGATATGTAATCAAAATTGTAAGCAAAAAATCTAGCTAACTAAGTTGTGTGAAGGTCTCGCTCGTGATGGCTGGCAAGGTCATTGCCGGCTGTGCACTGCAGACGTGTGCGCTGATAAGACACCTATTGTTTGTGGCGTAAGGTTGTGTTTAGTTTGCGTGGTGGTCGCCTGTGTTGAAGGTTTCGTAGGAGTCGGTGCAAGGTGTATGGTCGTGGGCTTGCGTCATGAGCGCATAGCTCCGGCGTGCCTCACTGATGGGTGGCACAGTTGCGCTAGGACTTGCTAATAACTTTTTTTTTACATACTAACTAGGTTTAGAAAACTTGTTTTTTGATTAACCATTAAAAATGCTCACTTCCTTGGTTGTTGTCGTCGTCGAATGTAACTTACCCACGTTTCTCTCCAAGATAGGCAAGCCACTATTTGTAAAAAATGTCGTCATGTTTTGCTTTCTTCGGAAGTTCCGTATCGCCAGTCGCCTCATTATACGAAATTTCCTTTAATCAATCGTACTGCCTAATATTTGCCTATATAAAAGGCTGAAACTACACAAACTTTCATTTGCTGACGTGTTTTATGGTCAAGACAAGGGACAAGGAAATCTAGGCTGCAATCCTAATAAATTCATAGAAACTTTGTACATCTTATGACAAAAGGATTAAGAAATTACCTAAGACTGTTCTTTATATCGATCTTTTAAGGGCACAGATCCCCATTAGGGGTCTTAGCGTTGCGAAGCTTAGCCCGCGGAGACACTTATCTGAGTTCCGTGAGCCGTGACATCATGGCGGGCGCGGTAATCCACGAGTGATAGATTTGCCCAAATGTCAAGGGAACTTCGCGGGAAATCAATGAATCAATGTCGAGTGTCGTTGGCTTCTTGATTACATCAAGTTTAAGAAACTTATGTACCTAATCAATAGCGACATTTGGCTGACGAAATGTAGACCGCCTATAAAGGCCTCCTCCTCCTTCTAATAGACTTTTAGAGGACTGAAGTTTTCAATCCAATTTTTTTGTGTTTTTTAAAGTTTACCCCCGAATGGTCCCATGTAAGCTGGTTACCCCCTTATAATTTTGTAGTTACCTGCACCATTTCAGCAATTCTTAGCGTTATCTGATCACGGAAAAATCGCTACAAATACACCGTACCGCCGTTAACATAGAGTAAAACATGAGTAAAAGAAAAATATCAATAGCGCTGACCATGTAATATTGGTCTACAAATATCGTAGGTAAATGACTAACACGCCCCTCGTCGGGACGACCGTCGCCGCGGCTCGTTATTAATTGCAGTTTGTATGTATCAGATGGTCGTTATCGTCAATTTATGATGCCTGCATTAGCCATGCATGTAAACACGACTCTGGTTGACATTGATGCTAGTTGTGCAATCGTTTGGCTATTTGTTAGGAACCATCCGGAACAACATTGTGAATACCTGTGTTTATTTATTTATATTCTATGAGGATATCGGTTTGTTATTCGTCTTGGATCTGGCTGACTTAGGTTTTTTCACGATGTATAAACACTAACACTTGTCGCACTTTCGACTATGTTATTGGGTTTGTATTGAATCTGCGAATGTCTTTAGCTATTGGTTCAAAGGTTCTTCGATAAAGATAAAAGTTATAAATTATTATACCATCAGTCAAGCCGTGTCGATTTATACAAATATGTTAAAAAGCTGACCCCGTGCTCTTGGTGGTTTAGAAAACCTGAAGTTAAGTATTTATGGGCATATTTTATGTTGAGAAGCTCTGTGCTTCCTACAGTTCCTATATACAGTCTTCGTCTATGTAAGTAGCGGATAGAACAACGCGCCATAACTATCCGCCGGCATCTCATAATACAAATTTTATAAAGATGTATCTCTACATTTTGCGTTAAAAGTTGGTATCTGCTATACTCTTATTGATTTACTTATAGATACATAATAATTATCTCTTTTTGTAAAGCTATTGGAGAATGGTACCTATTTTTGAGGCGCAGTCTCATACCTACGCTACTACTGCAGCTGATTACGTAACTGTTAGCGTCATAGTGTGTTGTTTCCATTTGCTTGCAAACTAAGAAAAGAAGGAGAAAAAACCCCGGCACTGATGTAAATCAAGTGAAGTTCCCTTGCGAATTCTCAATTCCGCGGCTAGAAGCATAAAACTGAGGTTTGGCGCAATGAAATGCAAAGTGGTAAATAAAGTGCCCCTCGTACGTGGCCGCCCGCAATGCAGCGCTCAAGAGAGAACGTGAGGCGGCGTTCTGTTTTTTTATAAAACCTTTATTATGAGGTTCCATTGTCGATTATCCTCATCCTAAATTGAACTTGACTTAATAATATGCATTTCTTACCTACGTGTAATATACTGTAGTTAGATTATTTTGTGAATGTGTGTTCTGTGGCCATCAAATAGGATAGGTAGTAGTGGTACTAGTAGTATTAGTAGTAATCACTTTATTGTACACAAGTTACACAATACAGGTGCACGTAAAATTTACAGAAATTCAGACACAAAGGCGAACTTATCCCTATAACTTATAAGGGATCTCTTCCAGCTTACAGTCAGCTTATAGGGACCTACAGTCAAGGAATTCTATTTAATGTAACATTTTTACTTTGTCACAATGAGTAGCAATATGAACGCCGCTATTAGGGGTCTCATTTCTAGAGATAACACTCTACTCGCGCTCAAGGAAAGCAATCGCTCGTCGCTTATTATCGTAGGCGGTGGGGCTGCTAAGGCCCATGACGATTTCCGCAAACACCTTCCGAGTGTTGGAAACTGGAGCTGAAGTAATTCGCAGCGCCGGACGCGAAACGAAATCGTAGCAAAACGGCGCGCACCGGATGGGCTGAAAGCGCCACGGAGCTCTGAAAAGCGCCACGGGCCTCTGAAAAGGCAGCGTTTAGGGTCTCCACCTTACAAGAAAGTCGTAAATTTTAACAAGTCCGAGACGTCGTTAAGTCCTTCTTGCTTGGAAAGACAGAAATAGGGCAAGCAATCATCTAGAGGCCGTACTTTCGCTCGACGTTTAAGATTTTACGAGAAATAGTTTACACTGCGATCGACGAGAGTAAAAGCCACGTAAAAGCGGTGTTCTACCTTGTAACAATATTTATACGCGATCTTGTGTCCGAGGAGTAAGTTTAGATTTGTTGACACAGTTGTCAAAGATAAAATTTGCCAAAGACAAGCTACATAATGGGTGCTTCTGAAGAGGGCTGGGGAGGTGGAATAGTGCCAACGGGGCGCGCGTGTCTCGTTCAATCGGTGTGCATATGCATAGAACATAGAATGACGTTAATTTAAAAAATGTTGTTACATCGTATTATTTATGTACTGTTTCTTGGCTACGATTCGGGATGTTAGAGAAATTGTTGTGTCGTAAAACGTTTGATGGTCGCGCAGTAATAGTGCGTAGATGTAGGTGCGGCATGTTCTGTTCAGATTAATCAGAAACTATGTGACGTAAGTATCAATTGCTTTCGCAGATCTTTCGTCTATATTCGCCGCACCCTACTTCGCTGGCAAAGTTAAAGATATATTGACCTTAGTAATAGTGCAATAAGCCTAATATGGCCAAAATTGTAAATAGACCTTAAATAGGTAGAAACCTAAAATCGCCAGACGGAATAACCCTTTTTCATGGTCATTAACGGGCAAAAAAGTACTATTAGAAGTATTAGAACAAATTAAATTATTTTCAAGAAATATCTTTTTCTTAAATTATTTATTTACATACAATATATATACAGTGGTACTACTAAACTAAATTAATAGCTAGCTTAAATCTAAAATAGGCCCTTGAGGCATTGTACCAAGGATGCTGGCGGCATTTCCTCGCTGTATCGCAATGCTGATACGTTGTGCGAGGTAGCCGCCAGCTCTTCGGTCACCAGTTACGTCAACCAGACGCTTCGCGATTTCTGCGAACAACTTATGCGCGCTGGGACCCCATGGACCTAGAGTTTCAACTCCAAATGGTACAAAATGGTACTCTCTACCGAGGCTCTTATATTTGTTACGTTTTAGACATATATGACATTTATTTCAGTAATCAAAAATGTGGGGCGTAATAAGAGGTTACGATTAGCGAAATAAATATAATATTATTACTTATTACTTCAGTTTTCGTTTAATACAATAACTCTATACTGTCAATGAAACGGCCGGGATAAAATGTATTAAATACACTTGATATAATTACTTTAAATCGTACAATTTAAATACTTGCTCAACAGTTCGCCTGTTGGTTGTTTATTCAGCTTGATAAACTGTTCGTTGAACACCTATTAAATGTACATGCATTACCAACTGAAATGTTTTGATTATGTACTACGTTACAGGTGGTTACAGACAAATTCAAGTCGTTTAATTCATTGTACACACGTCTTTTTAGAGTCTTCAGATTTTGTTGTCAGTATTTGACTACTAAAGACTACCTCTATATAAGACTTAATAGAGTCTGTGCGGAAAGAGAAGAGTCGTGGAATGTATGGGGCACAATACATTCAACGACTCTTCTCTTTCCGAACAGACTCTAACTTTTGTGTCACTATTCTCTAGTGGCTTAAAATCATCAGATATTTTTATGGATCATGATCGTTAACATAAATTTATACAACGAGACATTATCATCAGCTCAAAGGCGCGTATAGATAGAATCAGCAATGCGAATTTTATCCGTTACTAGTGACCCGCCCCGGCTTCGCACGGGTTACACAAAACCTTAAATTAATAATTTGAAATTATACACCTAGACCTTCCTCAAGAATTAGTCTATTGATGAAAACCGCATGATAATGCGTTCAGTAGTTTTTGAGTTTATCGCGAACATACATACACGCAAACAGAGAGACGCGGCGGGGGACTTTGTTTTATAAGGTGTAGTGATGTATTAGAATAGAGTCGAACCAAGCTAACTCTTTACATACTTTGCAGTGACAGATTTTGGTAGTACTGTACCATAAACATCAAAATTTGACGTTTAGGTATATGGCACTCCACACTTTGTCATATCAATGTGGGTGCACACTCGCACTTGCTAAGGAAGCATAGCTTAGTTAGACGGTCTCTACCGCTCAATACTAACCAATACCAAATGGCGACTGCCATAATCATATCTCATTCATGCTTGTTCTATTGAAAGGGATGCCATTATAACTTGAGTCGCCACTTGGTACACTTGGACCACTATAAATGCATTCCGGGTAACCGCTCGCGCCCGACCCCACTGAGGGCCTACCGCAAACACCGAAGTTCGCAAATTTGCGGGCGTCTTTCTCTTTTACTCCAATTAATTAATTAGAGTGACAGAGAAAGATATCCGCAATTTGCGAACTTCGGTGTTTGCGGTAGGCCCTCTGTTCTGTTATCATTATCGCTCCGGATCTACAATTGGGTCTGCGATAGCGAGTGTAAATTGCCTTATAATTCGCGATAGTTGCTCCTTGCTGATAACGTATCAGCCACGAGAGCTCCGCCTCGAGCCACGGCCTTATCAGCTGTGTATTGGTTATTTATACATTTGTTAGACGTTTTTATTTTGACATTGTCCACAGTCCACACTAATATCTGACAATTCGTGAATCCTATTGCAAAGATATACGGTCTACCGGGTCAGTCGGTTGAGAGTTGCTGTTAGCATTTGTTTTTTTTACGTATTTGGTTAAAATATATACCTACTTAATTTCTTCATGTCAAACATTTTAATGTAAATCTAGCAAATCTAGCTCGAAATCCAACTAAGTCGATTTATTTCCGGAAATATGCAATAAATAAAAAAATAATACAAAAATATATATATTATAGGACATGTCTTACACAAATTGACTAAGCCCCACGGTAAGCTAAAGAAGGCTTGTGTTGTGGGTACTCAGACAACGATATATATAATATATAAATACTTAAATACATAGAAAACAACCATGACTCAGGAACAAATATCTGTATCATCATACAAATAAATGCCCTTACCAGGATTCGAACCCGGGACCATCGGCTTCATAGGCAGGGTCACTACCCACTAGGCCAGACCGGTCGTCAAAAAGCAATGGTAGTTTAACAGTACCATCGCCCACACTGTTAACTGTCCATCGGTAAACGTTATTACAAAAGGCGTAAGATCCACCGATGGACAGTTAACAGTGTTGCTGTTTGTACTTTATTTATATGCAAAGGAAAAAAACAGCCCTCCCAACGTTAATAAACACTGAAAGGAAACTTTATTAAGTAAACAACAAAAGGCAATCACCAATTTAACCAGCAATATGATTGGAACGAAAAGAAATAAAGGATTCAATCGGGGTTCGTTTCATTAGCCTTGTTTGAGCACAGGTGTCCGCTCGGGGACTTCAATAATTCAGGCCTTTAGCTATGAGGGCCCGTTGAAGAATATCGGGCTTGCGATGAAAACTGAGGGTCCATCGCGAACTACATCATTCATTTGTTTCTGTATTTGCCTGTCGCTTGAATATGGAAGAGCGATAGAGAGGCAGATAACGAAATTTCGATTTTCGATATGTGGGAACATACGATTTTGTGACTATGTTGGTGCAAGTGTAATTAGTTTTAGTTTTGAATTTATGGTAGAGGATTTGCAATTGTCCAAGTACTCGAGAACTTGAGAGGTTAAGTTAAATTTCCGTTGTGCAAACTTTCTTAATATTTAATAGAAAACAACATAGAAAGTCGGTGTAACAAATTTCCATTCCATCTTCGCGTTTTAGTAAAAATGTGAGAGGTTTAGCACTCTTACCAAAAATGGTATCAAGTAGCTGAGATACATATTTTTAACAACGTGAATGCACCCATTTTACACGACTGCACTAATGAGTTCCCTGTTATAGCCACCTAATTAATTACCATGAAATGTGCACCTCTTACTAGATTCAGTAGCTTTAAAATTCAAAGCATTTGTAGGAAAAATACTAAAATCAAACATCGGTTTACTAAACAACACATTGCGCTACCACCAATTATAATTACGTGAAAACACGTAATGCTTACACTATTATCTAACGAACAAAAAGATTCACCTAATAGCCTACCATTGAAACTTGTACCGAAATCTAGTTGGCTTAGAGTCTAAAAAGGGGGACCAAGGTTAAGTAAAAGTTGTGTGTTTATAACTTAGAGCATTTTGTAACTGGAGACGCCTTGGCTGTCATTTTCTGTACACAACAGTCTGCCGATTTTGCAAGGTTTTCGGCAGATGGGTAAGCTCTTAAAAGAGACTCCGGTTATTAAATGCTCAAAGGTTTATGAGTATAATCGATGCGCATTTGTAGCGGAATTGTCACAACAACAACAAGCTGCGCGCGCACGAATGGCGAATAGCAACTTTCCAATTTTTCCATGGCACCTACTAATAACTGAAATCGGTGGATTTATTTTATTGCCCTTGCAATAAACTTTACGCATTGCCAGTGTGGGCGGTATTAAGTCTGGCAATTTTCACTTTTTTTTTGGCAAATACCAATAGTCACCAACAACTGTTAAACTGTAGTGGCTATTTGGCTATACTTTCTAGATATTTTTTATACAATGAGCATTTGTTTTCATTGCCTTTTGAGCAACGACGACTCTAAACTTAGTTTGCCTCCCGCCTGCATTTATTTGATGTATTTGGGAGGGTGTCTGCGTCTTAGGGCTGGTACAGTCCGTCTGTATCGGCCCTTAGCACATTCATTGCCACTAAGTGTTACGGGTTACGCTCGTAGCGCGTAGCCACGTCTTTGCCGTATGTAGCGCGTAGTCGCTACGAACAGTGTACCCGACAGTCGAGTTCTTGGCCCTGAATGTGTTAGGGTACAAAAGGAATGTATGCAATGGGCACTAATATTCGTGATGCGTGTCTCCCGGAGTGCCGCAGTTTAAAACAGTTTTGAGTCAACTACCTACACTTTCACATTTTGGAATTAAGCTCGTAATTAATAGCGTGTATCGGACCATGGGTGTTGCGACACACATCCGACGTAAATAAATCTTCCGCGGCGTAAACGCGCGATTAAGTCCCGTTTAGTAAAAATAACTAGCTGCTTTCTGCAATATCTTAGCTGGTGTACTTTTTCTGCCAAATGGTGAATTCCTGCACAGATTACGTTTAAGACCCGATCCTGCAACTGTCATTAGCCAGTTACATCGGTGTAGTCGATTAATGCTCTATAAACTCTACTCTGGTTAGTATGCAAAATCTTTCCTCTGGGTTCAATTCACTGATGAAAGATTCACTTTACCCATAGTTTAAGATGTCTCTACGGTGTTTTGCATACTACTTCTCTGGGTTATAATTTCCAAGCCAAAAAACAGGTTTTCATAAAATTATAATGAATTCAAATGCTTAAAACAATCGGATTATTCAAATTTTCAAACTCAACAACAACCACATTTGGTACACGAGGGAAGCCGTTCCATCGTTTACCAATATTCGATCCATAAAATCAAACAAAACACACATTGTTATTGTGTGGAGAGCTTTCGCCCGCGGCTTTATCATTTCTGCTTTCCCGTTCCTTTTGGCCTTCCGCCGGATATTGCGGAGGCTCCGTCCCCGCCGTATTCGCTTCACTCCACTTTTACGATGTAATCGTTTGAGAGCCTTTAGGCCTATCGAGATATTACTCCCAGCCTCTAATTCCCTAGATTCCAAACTTATAATCGTAATTAGTAACTTTATAAGATCAAGACAATTTTCTTCAATTAATTTACAGGCTTGATACAGTTCTTTGGTTACAATCTTAGATATATTAGCATAAACAAACGTTCTTTCCATAGTGAACTCGACATTCTTATATTCCGTCGTAAAAGTTAATCGCCGCAACAAATCAAATAAGTACTCTGCACGGGGAATGTTTCGGATGCCAGTCGCGTCGTGTGGGACGGTGGGTCAGCATACTTTCGTTTTTTAGCTACGTCATGATGTCAGCTTGCAGTACTGTTCTTACGTAAGCTCAGCGCATTGCTGCTTTTTGATTAGGTTTAGAGAGACAACAGGGGATCCGCCTGTCTAGGAAGTCTTCAAACATACTTACAGACAGCGGAATTTGTCGCAGACTATCCAGACGCAATGACATGTCTTTTTCGTTGTCTTTTTGCCAGGCTGCGTACACGTCAAAATCTTTTGAACACCTTTGTAGATCCCTTAAAATGTCTGTGAACGATGTGTTGAAGATTCTCGTTGCGGCTAAACGCTTAACCCAGAAAATCGAGTGAACAGGATAATCGCCGGTGGAGGCTCGTGGGAGGCGCGAGTGTCCTCAGCACTCGAGGTAACCTCGAGAGGCATTAGAATGACGTGTAATCCACTCACCCTCACCGCCAACAGTATTACAATCTGTGTAACACTTTGTGCTGAGCTGACCTACATTTCCGAACCTTTATCAACCAAAGTGTATTAATGTCACTGTGACGCTTTATCGGACGAAAGTTTTGCCTAACTCACCTACGTCGAGATAGCGTAAGATTTTGGCAGGCTGTTTTGATAAGAGACCTTCCATCACCGTCCTATTGGTTACGTTACGTATTAAGCGTATCAGCTTTCTTATCTCGATGAAAGCAAGTCGTGGCGTGGAGAATCGATACGGGTTAGAAGTTAATCAATTATGTTTCAGTTTTGTACAAATCGGGATCTGGAGTGGAGGAGTGAAGGTCTTACAACTCACTTTGATTGATACAAATGAGCATTGTGAAGTCAAATATTACCTTGACTTAAGAACTCTGATTGCCCAATTTAATCTCTGATTAAATAATATCCAAAATTCACACCCATCTGCGAGCTTTATAAGTTTGGACATTCACGATTAATGTTGGCATTGACGAGCGATGTATTTCATTAAATACCGAGTGCCAAATGATAATACTTGATGCTCCACAAGCCATTCTCGATCTTGCCTTGTTTATATTACGGTGTGTATTCCTACTACTGACAGTTTAATGGGCAAACACACGTGTAGGTTACGTTTGTATTGGTTTTATGACACAGTGACAAAAGATAACAGCGGTTGTTCAGTGCTTTTGTTAGATTTATAGACTGTAGAGCATCGGTAATTTGACGGAAGGTCGATTTGAGACCGAGGAATATACTTACGTACCGAGATTGTGCAACCGCATCGCTACCGAGTACTTTTACAGTTTCTTTAACAAGTTTGGCGCGCTGTGGGCTTCTAATGTACCTACATCTCATCCCACGGTATAGTTTTTAAACTAAGTAGTTGGCGCCACGCCTCAGACCGAAGCAACTTGCACACAAAGTGGCTACTTTTTATCGCCCCTAAAGAAGATTGCCATCACGAGGGCCCGGAGTGGCTCCCGCACGTTGTTTACTTTTTGCGTATTTACGACTTGATAGTAAATTCAGTTTAATTGTTTGATTTTATAGCCCAAAGTCTTGCCCTATTTCATTGATTCTTTAGGCCGGCCCGTTTCTACTGATTTATTGCGTTGGAAAGTTAGATCTTTAGTATTTATGAGCTGTTTGTTCGGCTTGTGCTAGGATGCTAGTTGGCCTTTTCCTTATCCCGTTCGATCCTATTTACAAACATGTTCATAGTGTTTCTCTGCACAATTTAACAAAGATGAAACGAACAACTTCCTGATAAACAAGGCGTAGATTCTTCGAGACAATACGAAACAAAGTTTTCTGTTATATCACATTCTACGCCACATTATGAATGCTGGCCGGGGTTAGTTTTTCGATGAGCTAGCTCATTACCAATTCAAAGCCGATCGGCGCTCGCGCAGCCGGTATCGAC
The DNA here is from genome assembly GCF_910591565.1 of Cydia splendana. Taxonomy (NCBI): domain Eukaryota; kingdom Metazoa; phylum Arthropoda; class Insecta; order Lepidoptera; family Tortricidae; genus Cydia; species Cydia splendana. The sequence continues at coordinate 622,956 of NC_085977.1, forward strand.
GTTAACGACGTCTATAGATAGTCGCCGATAACCCCGCGACGAGCGACGATTGATCGCTGTGACACTAGCCTACTACGAACGGGTTATTACACGTTAGAGTTCGCGTGCACTTGCGTGCGCTATTTTGTACAAAAACTAACCACTTCGAATAGCGACTCGTGCGCGCCACCGTGGCCTTCTTGATCCATAGAACATGTTGACGTAAACGACCTTTTATGACCTAAATTACACTGAGAGAAAAATCACCACCAGGAATTAATAAACAGTTCTGTACTGGGGGAAAAAATGAAGTTTTAGTAGTAATCATGGAAGTTTCACTATTTCTGTAAAATTTATTTATTTCTACAAACAGCTCAGTAATACTAAATCTAATTTCAGCAAACAGACTTTAGTAAATGGAGCATTAAACAAAGTTCAGTATTTGTTACAATCCATTTTTATTACTACTAAAATTCTCCGATTTTTACTAGTAAAGTTTGTGATTTTTGGAAAAAAGCATCTGTGATTTCAAGTTATGATTTTAGTAAATGTCTCACTTACATAGTTTTGTAATATCTAAAAAACGAGTTCGCGGGAATAACATTACCCCATTTAAAATAACAATTCAGTTGTTACTATAGCGACATTACAAAGTTTACTGGTATTTAGTAGATAGACTTGTTGTGTTTATGTTCATTGTTGTACCAATCACTAAACGAGTTTTGTAATACCATACAGCTACTTGCTACGTTCATTTGGTTAGAGTTAGTATTGTGTCGGATGTCGGGCGGGCGTGTCTCGTGTCTTCTTTGTTTAAAACATACTTAAGTTAAATAATAAATTTAGGATATATTGTGGGCCATGGACATATTAACCCGCGACCTACTGTGTAGTTGGGGTCTACAGGAATATATTGTTCTGCAACTTCGAGCTAGCTGTTGTTATTCTAGTGATAATGACATCAAAGGTAAATCTAAACTGTTTGCAATTCCAACCTCCCTAGCACAGGTGCGCCGCGAGAGCATGTTGCGCGCGTAATAACTACTAGTCTCTTTCTGACTGTATGAATAAGAAAGGAATGGGTAGAATATCTCGACAGGCTTTTATAGTGCCTCTTTAGTACAGAGATATACTACCAAATGCTTTTTTATTCATACAGACAGAAATAGAGACGGGTAGCTACCACGCGCGCGACATGCTCTCGCGGCGCCCGTTTGCTAGGGGCGGAGGAATTGCAAACAGTTTAGTTTTTGCCTGTGACGTCATTATCTCTAGAATAACAACAGCTAGCTTGGAATCGCAGTACAGTTTAGTAAAACCTATGACGTCATCGTCTCCGATATTGCTAAAGCACGCTTAGAATTACAAAACGGTTAGTTTTCACCCATGACGTCATCACCTCCGATATTGCTAAAGCACCTCTCGGAATAACAAAACCAAATTTCTGAAATTACTCTAGCATACTTCAAATTACAAATATAGAAGTTGTATTTCCTACTAAATGGAAATTGCAAAAGTCAATTTGTTCCTATTAGTTGACTCTCCTTGTCCCCGGATTAAGTTTTATTTTTGTAATTCTAAGTGTGTTTTTGTTAGTTTTTTCTCTCAGTGTATCGCGTGCATTAAAATCTCAAACGTTCAATGTTTCTTTTAAGATAAAAAAGTAACCTTTCTGTTCGCACCTTCGTAATTTAATATTACAAATTGAATCATATTATATTTCCTTTGCTGAAATTGTTTGCAGAACGATCCCCTAAGTTATTTTATAAGTCCCCTTTGACCACTTTGAGACAACGACAAATGCTCAGAGGACAGTTTTTTCGCAGTGCGGCGAATTAAAGAAACGACGTTAAATAACGATATTACTTGAGCTCCTCCCGCGGAACTCTGATGGCGCCTTACGCTTATATTACAATTGACCTGCTTCTACCCCGTACGGACGCCTAATGGTTCTCTACAAGAACTCACGTTTAACACTTTAAAGTTATAACTCTGACATGCTATTCAACGCGGAGAATACCGTCTTCAACTAATAATTTCTTCATAAAGGATGTACCAAAAGTTTACGACAAAGCTTTGTGATGCCATTGCCACAGAAAAGCTGTGGCTTAATAAGTAAATTATTATCGCCTTTTCAAACAAAAATGTTTATTCCATGAATAAATTAAACCTAAAGTTATTGATGAAGCTTCAACTTGCTTCTGCACAAACGCGGCAAATGTCCGGAGCATTGAGCGAATTTCTCTCGCTTTCATCCCCTTTGTACTAGTACCTTACTAATTGATTTCTTCAGAGTTAAAACTGCCTGCAAAAGTTTTAAGCGTAATAGCAAATACTTCGCGCAGAATTCTCAACAAAAATTCAAGGCAGAAAATAGACCGACGTTTTCCTCTTCGTGAAAATGTTCAGTGCTGAGAGAAATCAGCGAGTAGATAATATAGCGGTGTTTATTAAGGGAAAATGCAAGTTGAAAGGTATTGTTAGCGAGAACTTTCATAGTTGTGACGGGTGCCGTCAGGCGGAGACAGGTGCTCGGCTGAAAGGCTGAATGCAAGCTGGAGCCTCGACCGAAAAGCCTTATGTCCTAATGAACGTTATAGGCCCATACGACTGAACGGGCTAGTGTAGTGTAGTGAAGCACGTGTTAATGGCGCCCTCGGCGCTGATTACTTTCTCCGCGGCAAGTTCTAGGTTTCTAGATTACTGGAACGGTGTGGAACTAATGCGTTACATAATTTATCTAACGTTACGCTCGTGAGAATTGTGTGAATGTTAAGTGAACGAATGAAGAAGCCATTCATTGTCAAACGTCAGATAACGTAACATTATGGATTGTAATGAACTAGTCATTGTTATCTGTGTGTATCCATTTATTTGTTTTATTTAAAATATGTATGCTGTATATTTACGTCTTAAATATTTTATGTAATTCTACCTTTAAGGGGCCCACTGATTAACAGTCCGCCGGACGGTATCGGCCTGTCAGTTGTTCGGAACTGTCAAAATTTTGTTCTAACTGACAGGCCGATACCGTCCGGCGGACTGTTCATCAGTGGGCCCCTTTAACTCTTGCTGCCTTATACATGTCCAAGTTTTCAGTATGTCGCAATGTATCTTAGTTGGTCAAAGTTAGCTGGAAAAGACTTAACGACATAAGTGTGCCTTTGTACAATTTTTTAGTAAAGTTTATAATGTGTTTCACTAGTTTTCTGCAATGCGTTATACTGCTTTCCACTAACAGTCACTATGAATGTTTTATTTGTAAATCTTACTATTATATGAAAGAGCAAAACCATTATTAAATGCGTAGATAGCCGCAAAAAAGATCCTTAATGTAGAGCGCAATCGTTTAATGTACGAACATGAAACAGAAGTGTCCATCGCGCTGAGAGCGCAAATGTAAAGCTTAATTGTAGCGTTTGATGGATGTAGGCGGGGCCAGCTGTTATTTATGTTGTAATCTTTTATGTTCTTCGCAAGAACATTCCGTTGTCAGGAATCTATTTGTTGGTGTCACAGCGATATGTCATCAAGCTTTTAAGCTTATGTAAAAGTTTAATTTGCAATTTATTGTTTTCATGTAAGTATACTTCCCTTCCCCTGACGGCACTCTGCTGCTAACGGAAACCAATTTAAAATAACATTCAACAAGGAAAATACGTTCTTTTGGTTGCGTAGTTACACACTCTTTCCTTATACCTCTAGTTATCTGATTTGGGGTTTAAGTTAGGCGTAAACAGTTTTTCACATTCCGTCCAATCACTTCCGGGATGTATCTCGTGTCAAATGCACTAGACTCATCCAGCTGGAGATCTCGAAGAGCGCAGTCCCAATTCCATTACCATTGTCAAAGCCGTGGCCGGGCCGCGGCCGACGCAGAAACGGGGTCAAACAGGGGACTCGTTGCGATCGCGGCCCGAGTGCAGGCGAATTCATCGCTCGGCTCAACTAGTACAGGAGCGCTCTCCAACTACGCATAGTTGTTACGGACTTGGAGACCATGCTACACTGGTTTCCCAGATAAATCCACTCTTTGCTCACGATGTCGATGGGAACGCACATCCAGGGCGCTGCGGCGTCGCCTCTCGATTCACTCCGCGTGGGAGCTGCACTAGTTTCTTTGTATCCCTATGTCAGACATTATGCTACGATCTGCGATGCGCAGTCGGAGCAAGCAATTAAGTCAGGAAATATCGCTTCGTTACACAACTCCCTTTGATACTGTGTTTTATGTTTTTTTGTATGTTTGTTGATGTTTTTATGTTATCAAATAAATTATCTGTGTCATTAAAACTAGCTCACGTGTTATAGATCCAAATAGCGCCAATGTCATCTCGTGCCAGTGCCATTGAGCATGCAAATATCGGGCCGTTGCGGCTGCGTTGCAACTATTTCTGGCACCAGCTTTCGACGTTTGAAGTATGCTCCACTGTCGATTTAGAGGAAATATGGACGAAGTGGAGCGGTCGGTGACTTGCAAATATTCATATGCTGACTATTAGAATTTTCGCTAGCATTTTATTCGTCGTATTAACGTCTTTCTGATTTTGCACGGTCATTCGATCATCGATTTTTCAACGCTGTAATTTTCTTCCTCGCCGAGTATCAGCTCTTTAATTTACTGATAAATTCATCATAATAGTTTCAGTGTTGCTTTCGAGGTCATTTCTTCGCTTGGTAACTATTAATTCATTATCGTTTCCCGTTGCAACTATGTGTATTGTGGACCATCTCGCCACATATTATGATGCGTCGAGCGCGTTATCAATTTGCAGCTTTTATTTTTATTTAAATGCTGTTTCTATTTTGGGATAACTGCGCAAATCGACAGCTTCGTTTTAGAATGAGTGGCGTAGAATTGAGATGAATACAAATACCTACCTTAGCATGTGGTCAACGCCTACCGTAGACAATCAATTAGGGCTTGTGCACAAATCACGCGAGCTTCGATAGGGGGAGGGGGGTCACGATAAAATCACGATAGATCACGTTGGGGGAGGGGGGTATAAGGAAACCTCACGTATATTTTTCTACAGTGAACGCAACTAAGAAAAAATTACCTACCACGTGAGTAGATACTTTTTCTCGGTTACGTTAAACATAAATCTTCACTTTACACTTCAAAATAGCGAGTCCATTTAACGAAAATAGAATAAAAATCTCAAAATTAGAATCGAATGAAAAAATTTCAAAAAAATACACGTGAGGTTGTGTGGGGGGAGGGGGTAGCCAAAAACCTCACCAAATATCACCAAGGGGAAGGGGGGGTCAAAAAGTAGCCGAGAACACCTCGCGTGATTTGTGCACAACCCCTTATGTAAACAAAACATGACACGGTTCTAGTAGTGTTGTAGAGCATTAAACACACTCCTTCAAGTTTTAAAGAAAGGTTTTTATGTTGTAAAAAGTTTAAATTGTCTTGATGTATGAAACCCTATTTTAAATACTTTACTACCTACTTGGTGAACAACAAAATGTGCGTTCAAATATATCTGTATTATACACGTATCTATCGCTAAACGCTCACATCGCTTGTATGTATCCGATTCATCGTGCCGAGGAGTGGTAACCACAAAGAGTCCAATTTGTATAGATTCAACTCACCTCCGACTGACTCATTCAAGCTCGCAGTAATTCGCACCTCACCCTGTGGCTCTTTTGGTTCTTGACATCAGCCAACTGTACAATCGCTTCGAATCCTCGTTCGACTATCAGACCGATACCTGATTTAAAAGCACGGATCCCAAACACCAAAGATCTCTGAAAATGTCCAATAAATATCAATCATATTGATGTTCCGGCAAAAAGTTTTCATAATTGCTAAAGATTCGGAAAATCCATTTACAAAATGCAGACCAGAGTGAAATTTCCGAATACGTTTTCATCTTCAAGCTTTTCGCAACTTGCACATCTGAGGCCCTACCGTGAAAAACGAAAACCAAAATTTCTTTAACTGCCTCTGTATATCGAGCGATAGAGAGGCAAATAACGAAATTTCAATATTCGTGTGTCGCGGTAGGCCCTCTGTAATCAATCACGGTTATTTTGAGTAGGCTGGTGTTGGACGGGAACGGAATTTTAAGAATGTGGTATCATAGACACGAGGGTGCCCAGACCATCACTGATCAGGACAAATGCACCATCATTCTTCCAAGCTTCGTCAACTCTGGGATACTGTGTTATCTTAATTAAAATCTGTATGCAATTAAAAATGTGCTGCGTTTTAACGTTCGGTCCCTTTCTTTAATGTTGTTTGGAGTACTAAAACGCAGAGGCGGGCTTACGGGCTTCCTCTGTCTGTGTAATTCAAGATAAAGTACTGCCCCTTTGCTGCTTTTAATAACTTCCATCATTGCACTAAGTACCAACTTTTCGTAAATTGAAAACTTGGAATAACTTTTTTCAACATATTTATTATGATTCAGAAAGCGTGTTCTTGTTCTCGAACCCATCGATAACAATCTGTCATTAGATTATATGGAATCTCTGAGAATAGATTCGATGCCATTGAATATGAATATCATGGATTGGGAAAAAGTTATTCGTGAAGTGATTACAGTGCTTTCAGAGTTATTGGTGTTCAATAGGCAGGCGTGTAATAAGTTCACGGTAAAAAGATAAATTTAAAAAGTGATTTTTATTTTTATTTCATCATATTTTAGATATCAGATTTTGTAATGTTGCAATACATTCAAAATATTAATGTTTCACGTCTAAAATACAAGAAACTTTCAAGGTAACTGGATGACCTTTTGTTATATTATAAATGTTACCTATAAAACATTAAAACATGCATCGAATAACCAATAAACTATGCACACAAATTAATCACTAAGTTATTAATTTTATAGGTAGGTTCTTTTCAAACGGACGGTATTTGATATACAATATTTTGCGGAAAATACAGTTCGACTGCCATTTTTCTTATTGATTGTTATTCAAATGAAGTGCGTCTGTGCAGATTCAAAGCAATGATGGAAAGAATATATGAAAGAACCAACACAGTATCCCTCTCTCACATACCGTTTCTGACTTCAGCTTATGTCCTCAGCAGTGGAGCCAACATACCACTTCAAGGTGCTAGTGCCGTCCATGGTGGCCGGCGCCATCATCGGCAAGGGCGGCGAGACCATCGCGCAGCTGCAGAAGGACACCGGCGCGAGGGTCAAGATGAGCAAGTCCCACGACTTTTACCCTGGTGAGTACTAGTATTTACAGAGGGCCTTTTTTAACGATGTGTTAATGCTATTACTCTGTGCCTAGGGAGCCGTCTCAGGCGTCGGGGGTTATATGGGACTCCCATCTCCCATCCCGTTCTCTTAATGAGAAACGGGGGAGTTTGTAAAAGGGCCTAGAGAGGGCCCTGCGAACATCGATAATCGAAATTTCGTTTGCTGCCTCTTTATCGCTCTTGCTCATTCGAGCGATAAAGGCAGATAACAAATTTTCGATGTTCGTGTTAGACCCTTAGATCGATTAACAGCACAAGTTGCTAAGCGAACGAAACGCTGAAAATTAATCTACATACGAAAACCTAGGAAAGAAAAAAGTGACCACGAACCTACTTAGTTTACTAAGTTAGCGAACTATAACCGGACTACGGATATCTTGGTATAGCACCTCATCCTTATTGAACGCCTGTTAAAAATGTTGCTTACCTAGTCATCCGAAATTCCGAAGAATGGAGAAGACAAATCGAATGACACCTCATTGAATTGGTTCAGCAGGTAGACTTTATTGTTCGTTTCGAGCAAGCTTTTACGTTTGACTATACTAATGTTGACATTGACAGACATGCTTGATGTAGCCTTATTATCCAGCATATGCCTAATTACGTGGGAGTGTAGGTGCTGTATTAACATTATGCATGCTAACCTTTTAAAGCACGGCCTGACCTACATTCTCTTTTCACTCTAATTAAAACATCGTGATGTAGCTAAAATATCATATACTCACGCCTAGAGATGCCTATATGGTTAATCCTTTCAGTCCGAGGCCGCGATACGATACAATGGATTAACGCCTGTATTGACCGCGACAGGGTACAGGCACAGGCATATCTAGTCAATTTATGAATAACAGGGTCGAAGTACTAAATTCTCCTATCATTTTCCGGCGCGCGACTTCCCGTAGTTAAAATAATGTCCCCATTCCGACAACAATACCTGTCCCTTCGCCACAATGCCTTAATAAGAATATTCAAACTAATCCCAGTCGGAGCTCCCTCAGGCGACATTGTGACTACTCTTTTATACTTTATCATTTCTATAGCGACCGTATTGAAATATTCATGGGCAAGTTTCCTTCAATTTATGTGGCTTTAAGTGAGTCGGTGTACTAGAAAACTCTCGGGAATTGGATTCGATTCTGAATACATGAGCTCCTTTTAGAAAATTTTCTTGGTATATAATAGTTGTAGAGTTGTACACGTCTGAAAGAAATATCTGGTGATTCGTCAGGTCTCTAGTCACTTTAGGAACCAAACACACCGGATTTTTATGAAACGTCGTATAGTGTCGTGTTATTTTCGTTGTGTTGTTTTTTTGTACATTTTGCACCACCTCGAGCTATGATCCGGTAATCGGTCCTTTTAAATGCTATTTACAGTATTGTCTTAAAGGTATTGTTGTGAACAATGAAACGAACTTGAGTGTTGATTTAGAGATTGTTTACAATTTATAAACTCAATGATATCATTAACTAACAGAATCAATTATACAGCTCACGACGAACCTTGAGCAACTCGATGCAACTAGGCATTACATCGTCACATTTACTATAAACTACTAAATCCTATACGACGTTTGGTTTCCGAGATGACAGTCATCATTAAGACCCGTTACTCAAAACACCTTGTAGACAATTTAAATTCCAATTAAAGACAACTTTATATTGGTTGTGTGACATCTCTGTAAGTAATCCATTTGAAACTTATTTTAACACATAAACAAAATGAATTTCTTTGTCGGCGAAATAGTTTAACGCCTAAATGAATTTGTTACGGTGGTTACACTTGGTTGAATAGAGCACGTCATATCTCTATTTCTGGCTGTCGATTCCTGTTTGATTATGACAGCGAAATGACTCTGGCAGTCGCAAATCGTGAAAAACATGGTCGTGTTATTGCAGAGAGGAAAATTCAGCGCATTGTTGCTTTGTAGATTTGCATAGAAATTTAACAGCAACGTTGACTAGCGCTTTGCCGAATGCAACGATATTGCAATGCATAGTGGAGGCTATATTAGGTATATGCCAAACCAAATACAAAGACTGCAGTCGTGTGGAAGAATTAATGTGTACAAGTGCTATATTGTCTCGATGTCTCGATATGCTAGTTATTTATCGTATGGCATATGTACATGTCACTGGATTACAATGTCAAAGTTAAGGTTTCGTTAAAATTTCGCCCTTCCCAGGTACGCGACTGCTTCATCTGACAGGATCTTAAAATCGTCTACTTGGCCTGTGTATCTAGTAAGGGGGCATTCTAGAATGATGTGGTTGATGGTCTGGTCTGGGTGCCCGCAGTTACAGGCAGGTGAGGAGCTCCAGCCCCATTTATACCAGTGGTGGCCGCAGTTGCCAACTCCTGTTCTTAACGGAGAGTCTGGTTTAGCTGCGTGTCGACGGCTGAGGTATGAACACTATTTATCCAGACTGGGCACTGGGGCACAGTACTCAGCCGTCGAGTAAACCAGGGCCAGCGCTGTGGTTCGGAGACAGGAGGCAGATGCTCCCCAAGTTGTTCTATGCTATGCTAGTACACAGTACACACTACAATTTTGAATTGAAGAAAATTATGGTCTTTTTCTACTAGTCGACTGTAATTCTTGAATTAAGATTTCTTATACCAAACTGCAATTGGGTATTTTTAATGTATGGGCTCCCAACCCAACTATAATATTCATTTCGATACAGTTTAGTCAACTATAATGAAATTGACCAATCACAGCTCGCCGCGATCAAGAGGACGAAACAAAACCGTAGCTCAAATTAATTATTTTAGGTTGTATAGTAGAAACAATAAAATTAGTTCATAAGTCAGAAACGCGCATGTGACATCCATAGACTACGAAAACCACTTAGTGTTGCTTGTTAGTCTCCATAGGCTACGGTGGCCAAAATCGAGAAAACAATTGTCTAAAAATTGAATTTAGCGCGGAGCAAGTACCAGGGCCTCATGAGTTACGAGAAGGTGTCGTTGACCAGCCTGCCGTAGGGCGCGGGGCGCGGCGGCCGGGTCGCGGGAATCTTAGCTGTACACTTTTGGTTTGGTTTGTTTGTATGATTCTACTAGTTTAAAGTATTATTTTTGTTGACTAGTAGAAAAAGTATTGTATACAATAGTGATATAAGCAAGCTTTTCAATCTCGTACCTGACTTAGGCAACTCAGCAAGCTTCGTTGCCTAAACACGGTACTCGACTGAAAAACTCTCTATTATATCACGATTGTATAAAATACTATTATTCTATTTGTACAAGACGTATAAGTCTACCATCGAAGCATTATATTTTTCTAAAACCATTTTTTTTTTTCATCATCGTCTACTTCAGTCGATCAAAAGATAGCTTTCGAGATTACCAAATCGCCGAGGAATATATTTGGTCGTTCCCAGTTCGATCGCTTAACCTCTGAAAGTTATATTGCCCGTGTCCCTATCATAACAACTGTCGACTCAATTCGGTTCGCTAAAGCTAATTTATGGAGGGTCCCGAAAACTGAGTGGCCATGCTCCTTCAACTCAATAAGACACTCGGGAAGGGCAATTGTAGCGTTGTTTCTCCTTTTGTGAGGGACACATGAAGTTGATTAAAGGCTATTCAAGCAAATGTTCGATTGGCCGATCAATCCTCTAGTCCAGTCGATGAGGTCTGCCTTTTCCACTGCAGTCGCAGGATTTAACAGTGAAAAAAAAATGAAAAATGATTTATTTAGGTATCAAAAATGCAGCTTATTACATAGTAGAAGGGTAATACATTTTTAGGAGTAAGTAGTACTATTTACATACTGTTTATTTTATTGCAACTTACAGTTTACTACTATACTTTTCTAGTTTTCACGTGATATGGTAAAATGTCTTATTTCTTTATCGTGTGGCGTATACTATACATATACAATATACATGCCACTGGGTACACGTATAAAAAGAAAATTATGAATTAAAAAGTTGGTCTTCCCAAGTAAACGACTGCTTCTAGCGTACAAAAATATTCTTCGAAAATCTAATGGTAGTGTGCATTTCGTGCGCATCTCGAATTTTTTCGTAACATTGTAACATTAAAATTTCTCATTTGCATAAGCGAATTTTGCTGTTGCAGTATTCAGATGATGATAGATACTTACGTAAATTTATTACATCATGCATGCATGTATGACTGTATGTGTCTATTTATTATAATTAAACTATCGTTTTTTTTTTCTGAACTTTATATAAATAATATTTCGTCGTTAGTTACTGTGGTCCTCGCTGATTCGATTATCCCAAAGAATAATTATCTTATACGAGCAGAGTGTTAGGGACGAGCTCTGAATAGAAGCTGCTAGATTCATGGGCTCGCTCGGATTGGATAGCAATACCGGTAATCTAATCACACTGCAGGGCACTCGCCACACGGATCACAAACACTACTAACGAACTCTTTGCTTGCGACATGTCTAATGGAAAACGGACAACCAACTTGAGTTAACAAGCCTTCAAGTGAAGGCTTTTTGTAAGAAAATACTTCTAATAAATGTACTCTGTTTAGTAAACGTAATTTCTTTTTTACCGCTGTAATGTTAATGTTTTCCGTCTCCTTATGTTTACTTAAAACAATGTTAAATTCTGAATTAAACTTTCACGGTTTTTAAACATTATTAAATTGCACAACGGGACGTAATGGCTTAATGCAATTTAACAATGTTAAATTGTTTTCTCGCGATATAGAAAACCTAATTTTTCTCTTAATTTTTGATGGTATGTACCTGACATTCTTAGCATGAGTTTGACGGGCTACATTAATTAATAGGAGTTTAAAACTTGCAAGGCTTTACCGTAACGCGAGAGCGATCAAAACAGAGGCCAATCATTCTACCGCAAGCGCCCGAGGGATTTGTTTACGCGTTAGATTGATGGGTCCCGGCTCCTCGCATTACCCTTCCACTTTAAAAAGTCCTATCTCCATACGAAATATAAAGACCTAAAGGTTTTTTCAAGATTTCACGGCTACGACGACCGATCCTTTAAAACGACACGCTTAAAACCCTTTCAGTTGGCAAATTGTATTTCTTTTTGTCTCGTGCCAATAAATTCTGGTTAGAATTTTCATATTTGATACGAGCTTTTTCGCTGATGCTATTTTTCTTAAAACTATGTATTTGTGAAACGAATTTCCGCATCCCTCTTGATCCCAACTTTCGACCTTTTATGCAAAAAGTCACGTCGTGACTCGTGACGATATGTTGCCGGGAGAAAGGACAAAACCAGCAAAAACACTTTTCCATTTATGTTATTTGAAAGGGGAGTTTTATGTTATCATGATGCCTACATTCAAAGTTAGTGGGCGAGATAACCATTATAAATAAATAAAAAATTGCTAGTTTTTTGCCTTGCCTCAAAAATAGGATATTTAATTTTCTGATGACTGAAAATTGTACTGATAGATTTTTATACACGTGTCACCTGCCCACGCATATCTGACCGAAATGTTCGTACATTTGTACTAAAAAAGCAGCTCGATGAGCCTCGCGGAAGTTCTGTAGGAAATTGAAACGATGTTTATCTTTTCGGCGAAGGGAAAACGGGTACTTCCTTCTCGATACCCTATGAAAGCCTTCAGCAACCTATAAGTAAAAATAACTCCATATTTTAAGAACCAGTACGAAGTACCTTCCTTAACCACCCAGTAGATTAGATATTATTTGCGCTAAAAAAGACGTTATCTACCCATAACGATGTAATGTAGATAAACAGGCATACTTTTACCACAAACCGAATGTAGCATTCACTCACAAGGCAGATAATCCAACTTCCTGGGCACAATTTACGTCCTGTCCTCGCCAAAGCTTCAGATCGCGTGTTCACAACAAATGCCTGCTATCTGAGACACTTTTTAAAGCCCTAGGTGTCTAATGTGCTATTAAAACTTGTGTTGGCAAGGACAAATGGGACCTGCTGTCTCGGCGTAGATCTCGTTTGTCTGCCAAAATGTTCACCTTTGCTAAAGGGAATATTCTAGCACCTCGGGGACATAGTACCCAGCTTAGGACACTTCTGCCATGTACACTGTGACAGTCGGCATGTGTTATGTTGTTTAACAATATTTAGTTTTGTGCTCAAGGGATCGTACGTACCAATACGTACGTAGGAATACGGTGAAGAATAAAATATGTATGTAGTTAAGATGCTTCTGAAGTTGTCGAGAGATTTGGACTTTCGTTACGATGTCGAGTCGTTGACGTAATGTCTTTTAATGGTACAGTCAACGGCGGAAGTTACCATACAATTTCTAAATTATCTGTGCGCATATCTTATTCTCTTGAGAGTACAGTCGAGTTCAGATCATTTATTATGTAGATGTCTTCGTTTGCAAACTTAATTCGCTACTGAAAATACGAGGAAGTGTTATTTATTCGAAACAAAGAAAACAAGATCAAAAGTCTAGATGATATATATCTCAGCTCAAACAAGTGTCAGCAGTATTGCCACCGTTAACTAGTCGTAAACCTTATTCGTTGGAGATAAGATCTACCAAGGTCAGTTAGGCTAGTACATGAGAGCCAAACGAGCTTGTCAGAGATATATAATAGTAACAGTGGACGGCTCATCGCGCGATATTAATTACAATGTCCGGTGTGGCTTCCCCTGCCAAAATGAGGATGCGCCATTTTGCCGCCCGTTGGCGTTGTCGCATTTAGAACGGTAACATTGACCACTTGTCTTAAATGTTGTCTAGGTCACACTGTCAAACGTTTGAACGTGTACCATGGTCAACACTGTTAGGGGGCCTTTTCACAGAGGCAGAGATTAGAGGAGACGTGCGGGAATCAAACGTTGTAATCTAGCGGCAGCAAAGCGGATCAGATCAATTGATTAACGTAAATTTCGTACTGTTAAAATAAGTAAAAAAGATAATTTAGAAAATAAAAAAACCCGACTGCAAAAAAGCTATTTTTGAAAAAAATTCAAAAAAACTGAAAAGAAAAAAACAAGTTCAGTAGTCGAGAACATTGAATCAGTTTCATGATTAACATTTCGTATTAGACCAGCGGTGGAACAAAAATGGGTTTTGATAACATTAAAGTTTTTTCTTTTTTGATATGTTATTGCATGCATGTTAAATAACATTTATGTAAAATATTAGAAAATTATAGGTGGAGCGTTCGGCCATATTTAAATATTTCAATTTTGCTAAATAACTATGTAAATATAAAATTAAAGTTACAAAAAACTGTAACATGTTCAATAACACTTTAATTTATTCAAAATATTCGGTTTTTAGAAATCTGGAACAGCTGCTTTCTGGTGAACGTAAAAACACGAATTACTTTGTCAATAAAGAATTAAAGTAGCTGATATTGTAAAATTACGATATTATCTATCAACTTAGTATACTTGTAAAAAGTTAGAAATGTAGACAATGTGCTTGTCTAGATATTGATTTCTGGTTAAGCAGTATAGCCAATATTGAATTAAAGTTTGTAGAGTTAATATTACACGGTCATAATAAAGATCTTAGTTCCCACACAAAATATTAGAAATATAAAATCACGGCGACACTAAATACTGATACGTAAGTATGCATTCCGCGCTTATATTGAGTTACATTTCAAACGCGCGGCGTTTTCGCGCGCCGCGCTGTGCGCCGTGGCAGGAGGCAGCGATCGACGGTGGCGGGCTAGCGATTAGCGCGGTGCCCGTAAAAAATACGCAAAACGTTTATAAAATTATTATCAATGGTAAATAGTTATATTGTTAATAGTAGGTACACTAATGGAAACTTACCTACACTTATTTATTTCTATATGTACTAGGGATTGCCCGCGGTTTGGTTTACGTAGAATTCGTTATCGTGTTAAGTATAGAAATAATAGATACATTTGAAAATTATTTTAGGTGCATTGTCATACAGATAACCCTTGTTAAAGTATTCTTCAAATTCAATAGACAGGTGTCATTTCAATATAATTTTGCGTAATTTGGCGCTTTTAGGTTATAAATGACTAGCGACATATATTTTTTGTTTAAGAGCGATATCCGATATATATATCTCCGATAATATTTACTTTATCATTTAAATCAATTTCAAACTAACGTTATTCAATATTTATCATTTTAAAGTCAATTTTACCAACCAACTGAGCTTTACGAGTATACCTACGGAAACAACTCAAAATTTGCATCAAATTAAATGCCACTCTTCTTATCCGTTTCGAACAATCAAGAGGGCCTTTACGAGCTGATGTAGTGAAAATTTTATTTAACCCTCGTCCCTTGAAACCTTCACTACGCTCGAGGTTCAACTTTACGAACCACTCGCTACGCTTGTGGTTCAATTTTAGAATGTTTCGCTTGTTTGGGTATCAATATTAGCACGATTAATCAACCAATTTTCCCCTTGTAAAACAAATAAATAAGGTAGGTGAGGTGCAGGCATATGAGGCCCGGCGGGTAACAAGGCCCAGCATTCAAAAATAGCAGTTGCTCCCTATTATTCTAAATTTGTACTTGTTGCTAAGAAGATCCACTGTCAGTGCAGGTAAAAAGGTCCAGTCCCGGGCCTTATTGAACGTATGAGATGAAATAATAGATTAAAATATTTTAAGATAATTTTGAATATTTTTAATCTCTCATTAATAAGGCCGATTTGAAGAAACTTCTATGAAATTATGACTTATAAATAACACCTTCACTGCGTGGGCTGTCCAAATCGATGCAGACTTTTCTTGGTCTAACTCTAATAATTTTTCACTTGCTTTATTGACCTAAAGACGTTTTAAAGAATCAAAAAGTCTAATAACATTTAGACACTTATACTTTTTAAAGGCAGTAACTACTTACTTATATAGGTAACTTTTTTTATGAATACATAGGTAGTTATTTACGATAGAAGTGCGAAATATAGAAATTTTGCAACGAATGACGAATTTTAAAACACGGCCAAA
Organism: Cydia splendana; assembly: GCF_910591565.1. NCBI lineage: Eukaryota > Metazoa > Arthropoda > Insecta > Lepidoptera > Tortricidae > Cydia > Cydia splendana. The sequence continues at coordinate 639,080 of NC_085977.1, forward strand.
GGGAGTGTTTTAATGTGCTTATTATAGCACCGGTGTCGTAATGTAGCACCAGGGCCCTATTCCACCAACATGACAGGTGCGACAATTCGACAAGTCTCATTGTTGCTTACGTCACAGGCATCCATGGGCTACGGTTATAGCTTACCATCGGACGGGCCTTATTCCTGTTTGTCACTATCATTGTTTTATTTAAAAAAAACTTTATTATATCGGCAAAAAACAGGTATCTTTCTTGTGATGTTTATGATGACAATTAACACAAGATTTCAAAGAACTTTCGGTAATTCTTGACAGTAAATGAGTTCTGTGTCGGAATTTCGTGACAACTGTCGTATTTCTTGTGACAATTGTCCAAGTCCCAGCCCCCCCCTTTGCTACAGTCCAACCCGAAAGGCACCTTAGGTCGGCGCTTACGTCATTATTACCGGCGCCCCAATACTAATGCGGTGCTACGCGACGTAAGCGCCGACCGCCATATTCAACGTGGTTTGTCACATAGTACCCTGTAAAGGTATGATTCCAGGGATAAAAAATATGTTATAACGTTATTCAGCGTATAATGGAATTCATAAAAGTTTTTCTTTATAATTACTACAAGTAAATTTGTTCATATTTGCATATTATTAAAAAGGTAAATTAAAAGTAATTGAGTAATTTAATTACTAATTAATGTAATCACAATTGCAAATTACACAGAAAAATTAATTACATGTAATTAAATTTTATGTAATTAAATTACAAACATTTTAATTACATGTAATTAAATTACACGAGTAATTAATTACGCCCAACACTGGTTGGTGGCAAACAACCACACCGCTCGTCTGATGGTAAGCGGTTACCGTAGCCTATAAAGGCCTGTGATGTCAGTAACAGTGATGTCGACAAATGTCGCACCTGTCACGTTGGTGAAATAGGGCCCAGATGTACAGTAAAAATCATGTTAAAAGGTAATACTAACTGTTACGAATAAATATTTATACTGTAAAAAATTATCCCACCAAAAACATTTTCATGTAAAATGTTGCTAAGACCAAACCATAAGCCTAAGACTCGCACTGTTAAAAAGTTATCAGATCTCTTGTCGAGCCAAGCTTCAAACTCTACAAGCCCCTTCACTAACTCTACACCTTAGTCAAAATATGTGGCTTGGCTGTTTTGCTACCGCCACATGAGCATAAGGTGAAAAACTTATTATAATCATTATTTTTAGGGTTCCGTACCTCAAACGGAATAAAACTGAACCCTTATAGGATCACTCGTGTGTCTGGCTGTCCGTCTGTCACAGCCTATTTGCTCCGAAACTACTGGACTAATAAGTTGAAATTTGTCTATAACCCAAAGACATACATGTAAAGTAAATATGTAATATAAATTTAAATAAAGGGGTCACTTTTGAGATGAATGATAAATAGAAGAAAAAAACTATATCTTTGTTATACATCAAATGAAGGGGCTCATTTTAGAATTAGAATCTCAAATATATTTTTTTCATAATTTTAAAATAAATAGTTTAGAAGTTATTTAAGAAAACAGGCAAAAAATTAACATTACCCTTATCTCCGAAACTACTGGGTCTTTTTATTATGAAAAAAATACACATATTAGCTCTTTACCTATAGATGTCAGGAAAACCTATTAGAAATGTGGAGCTAAGCGTGAGCAGGCCTATGGAACTCTCTGCGCGAGCTCGAGAACCTACGAATCTGCTCCCGTTCACGGTAGAAAAGCAAGCCAGTTGGTTGCCACACGCGCTCACGTACGCACGTCACCGCGCGCCGCACTGTCAATTTTTACGATAGTTACACGTACGGCGGGATTCGGGAAATGAATTAGAGATGCACTAGATAAGAAATAGTAAAGATATGTGACGTTCCACGGCAAAAGGTACCATTGCCCCGACTGAATATTGGAGTGGCGATAATAATAAGCGTAAGCGCCAGCCGCCATAAGGTACCTTTTGCCGTGGAACGTCACATATCTTTACTATTTCATATCTAGTGAATGTCTAACGGCGCGATATCTTAAAGTTCGAATCGCGCGGGTAGTAGGTAGGTACCTACCTACTATTGAATTTCTTTAATTAAACATGTAATGTTTAATATGTGTGACAAATGTATAGATTTAGATATCTATCTATTTGAAATAGGTAGTAAATTTTTAATTTATTTTGGTAAATGTTTATTTTAACGACAGTAAGTTTACACCGGAAAGTGCCTACTCATTTTTGCTCTGGTTAACTTATAATTAATTACCTTTTCTCAAAAATGGACGGCAAAGTCGACTTTGCCGTTTAAAAAATAGATCGCGAAGCGCGTAGTTTATGGTCAGTCAAAAATTAAAAAGTTAAAAACATTGCAGTCTCGATTTTGGGACTGAAATGTTGCATACAAATTCCATTATTTGTCGAGTTCCAAACTTTTTAAAACTTGAAATGGCCATATCAAATGAAGGCACAGGCCCATTAAACAGCCAAACAGATGATTAGTACCGCGACTATTTAGCTGTCTCAAATAGGTTGACGTATTTTCGGCAGAAAAATACACTTCTATTTTTTTATAAAAAAAATAAAAAGGCGGCAAAGCTAATTTTTCAATTGTTTCTACTTTTTTCTGTGAAAATATATACGTAAGAACGTTGCTTTTGTAAAATATTTCTATGATATTTATATTTCTTGCACCATTTTTGAGAAAAGCACTATATATGACTCGGCTGGAAGGCTACTTGCTGGCTTCGGATTCAATTAAACGGACTCCCAAGGTCGTCCGTTTAAAACGAATCCTCAGCCTGCAAGTAGCTACTTCCGAACCTCGACAATAATGTACTATTATTCATGGGGTTTCTATTATTTTTCTTTACTATGTAACATTAATCTCTATCTGGTTTTAAATTACACGAAGTTTTAAAACTAATTCTTGCTGGGATTATTGCGCGGTTTATAAAACGGCGTAAACACTGCGGTTACTGTAGGGACATATGACCTTTTAAAATGACTATTTCGCAAACACTAAAGCATAATCGGAATATTAGGTATAATTTAAGATTTAGCTTTCCTTTTATTTCACTCCGCTGTTTAAGTGGGTATTTATTTATCATTTCTAAGCGTCAGCAACCCTAGCGTTGTGCCGGTGCGCGCGGTGCGGGGAGCGGCGCGTTGAAGGTCACTCCATTGTATTTTTGTGTAGGTATCAAAACGGTAGGTATTTGCGTTTTGTTTGAGAGATAAGTATCTGTTCGGAAGAACTATTGTATAATCTGTGGCGTGAGTCGGATTTAGTACTTAGTTTTTGATCCGATCCCTACGGGTTTTTAAAAGACATTTTACTCACTTTTCACTAAAAAAACATATTGTTAAAAATTGTGTAATGTACGGAACCCTTGGAACGCGAGTCCGACTTGCACTTGGGCGGTTTTTTTATTATACATACAATAGTTCTTGTAGAAACGAAACGGCCGAGCCACATACTTTGACTAAGGTGTAGAGCTAGTGAAGTTAGGGCTTGTAGAGTTAGAAGCTTGGCAAGAGATCTGATAACTTTTTGACAGTGCGAGCCTTATGGTTTCGTCTGGGCAACATTTTACATCAAAATGTTTTTGGTGGGATTTCACTTCTTTTTGTAAGTTGCTTATGACAATCTTCCATCCCCTAATTTAAAGGGTTGGGGGTGATTTACTATTAAAAATCCTGAAATAAGTATCTGGGGGCATCTGTTACACAATGTACTTCTTACTGATTCCCCATATAAACCCTTCACCCCGTAAGGGTAAACTTTGGGGTTGAAATCTGCCTTCACCCCGTAAGGGTAAACTTTGAGGTTGAAATCTATTTATTCTATATCCTTTTCCATAACAATACCTATCTACATACCAAATTTCAACTAAATCGGTTCAGCGATTATTGATTCCCCATACAAGATTAAACCCCCTCATCATCCCCTTAGGGATTAAAAAATTCAAGTTTTTGAATTTATTTGTTGTTTGTGTACTAAAACTATCTTACATATCAAATTTCAGCTTCTTAGAGGACTTCAGGAAGTACCCTAAAGGTATTGATAATCATCAAGTGAGTGAGTCAGTGACGAAATCGAAGTTTTTAGATATGAATAAAATCTAAAGTATAAGAGCTATGCAATTGATATGCTTAATAAGTCCGAGAACTTTGTTTATCTAGTATAATCCAACCCCAAGTTATGAGGGTTCCAAAAAACGACGAAGCGCTTCGAGAAAAGGTAGATAGTGCCCTTGCGCTTTGCTCGTCTTGGCGGGGGCACTGCCGTGCCCCCAGATGTTAAAACATAATAATAATAAAGATTTATGTTTAGTGACTTTAGTTACCTACTATTTTCGCGTAAACTAGACAATTTTTATATCTTTAGTTAATAAGGCCCAAAAGAATTATTTTTAACTTATTATAAATATCCTCTTGTTGTGAAGTACCAAATATTGTTATTTGTATATGTATAACTCTTAAGTTAAAAACAATAAAATCTGTTATTGTCTACTGTCAAAGTGATTATTTTTTGCGGGATTAAGTAATACCCTGCTAGTGTTCAATAAGGCCCACAATAGGACTTTTATAAAAGGTATATTTTCCAAGAGTATCGTAATATTTTTATAACTATTTTGGTATAATGAAGAAACTTCAATAAATAAGACACCTATTTGAGTGAATTTTTCATACTTAATATCCTGTTTATTAAAAAAAAAAAACATTTTAATTTAAGGTGGGCCGTATATAGGCATATACGGCCGACACGGAATATACAATAAGGTGAGGTCACTTACCTTATTGTATATTCAATATGTATACGTGTAATATTGAGCAGTTGGTTTATAATATACATAATATGATATTGACGTTGAATAGGACAGGACATGACAATAGGAACCAGAAATAGGTATAGTCAGTCAAACCAATTTGTCAGTAAATAAAAACAAAAAACTATATTCATCCTTTTCTTTTGGGTGCTAGTACTAGTGTAAGTCAAAGATAGTATGATGATTCTCTCTATGTTTGAAATGAGACAGTCCTTTGACAAACTATGGTAAAAAATAGTTGTGAATATCATGTACATTTTTATTACAATTTCGAAATTCAAATGTTCTTCCTAATCAACTCGGCCACTAAACTAACTGATAACTTGGTATCCGATCCGCTAACTCGGCGAATGAATCGCCAATTCGCCAACTCTCCGAGCCGAGTCAACGCTATCACACTGCTACTAAGGCCATTCAAAAATAAACCTTAATTCGAGAGCCCGAAGGTTCTTATATGACAAACAATACATTATGACTTAAAACTTTATGGGAAACAAAGGGACCCCTTTAATTTCACGTAATGTCCGCATCTAATTTATATATGTCCACAGTAAACAAACAAATGAATGATAAGAAAAGACAGACAGTGCTGTGAGCGGGAGGTGGGGCGAGGCGAGGGGCGAGGTATAGGCAGGCTATGATAGGCTCTCGGGCGGCGCGCCGGCGACACTGACGGACCAGCGCGGCGTATGTATGAATTTCGCGCCTTTTTAAATATATTTTATTATTACAATGCAAGCTACACACCGAAATTTCTTATTTTCCATAATATGGTTGCGTATATTATTTTATAGTAATAGACTTATTTTTACAGACTCTATTTCAATATTAGATATTATAGGACAAAAAACGCATATTAATTCTAAAGCATATATCTTATTCTTCTAAATTTTTAGCTTGCCTATTAACTTAAGAATTTAGATATGTTGTTGTGGATTTATTAAACTTTAATTCAATATCGACAAAATAATAAGCTAATTTGTAGTTTGACTAAGAAGCACGTTAAAAAAATTTCTAATAATTTTACATTATAAAGCGTCATACATATTATAAACGATGGAACTTAAACATTGCACTTTAATTCAATATTAAAAAATCATTACTAAAAATATATAAATACCTAATTTATATCTAACGCTCGTTCTAACTTTTCGTCATATTTTACAAATATGCTTAAAAATATGTCCCATGTCAGATAAGTATCACTTTTTCATCTTTAGAATTATCAAAACTTTTAGTGCAAAAATCCGGTCCCACTATTGGTCTATATGTCAATTTGGACCTTGGAGTTTAAAAATAATGTCCAAATCGCTTGTGACGGATCCGGAACGAGGCATACGAATCGTTATGACACAGATAAAACAAACTATACATTCTTATACGAAACAGCAACTTCAACAGTCGGGACCCATTATTGTCGTCAACATTAGTGCCGCAGCCTAGACTTTTAATGGGTCCCGAACTCCCGACTGTTGAAGTTGCTGTTTCGTATAAGAATGTATAGTTTGTTTTATCTGTGTCATAACGATTCGTATGCCTCGTTCCGGATCCGTCACAAGCGATTTGGACATTATTTTTAAACTCCAAGGTCCAAATTGACATACGAAATGTTAATCATGAAACTGATTCAATGTTCTCGACTACTGAACTTGTTTTTTTCTTTTCAGTTTTTTTGAATTTTTTTCAAAAATAGCTTTTTTGCAGTCGGGTTTTTTTATTTTCTAAATTATCTTTTTTTTATTTAACACTTTTTAGTTAGTATTAAAAGACGGCAAATTTCGCAATCTTGTCATTTCATTGAGGGAGTTAATATCGTGAGGATTATTAAGTAGCTTGCGGTGGTCTAAACTACTGATTATTAATCCATTTAGAGACCTAATGCGGCTCAAAGCTACATATGCTTGACCTTTTGCAAAAATGCGAGAACTTAAATCAACCACAGCTCGGTCTAAAGTCGTTCCTTGTAGCTTATGTACAGTAACACCCCAGCACAATATCAATGGCAACATTTTTCTCTCTATTTTGCCCTGTCCACGAAGTGCATCGAATTCTGTCGTCGATGGTTCGATTCTTACGCCTACTCCAGGGACATTGTTTTTTTAATAGCTTTGTCGTCGGACGATACAGTAAGGTAGGTATACGCGCGCGAGCGAGCGCGAAAATTTTTCGATATAAAAATCGCATTTTGATAGACAGTTGTAATTTATCACGAAAATTGACAGTGCCGCAGCAGTAACGTTGCATCAGAGTACCTAATGCTGATGTAGTCGCCACCCGAATGTCACCTTTATCATACCTTAGAAAGTTATCGAAAACGCGAGCGAAGCGAGCGCGATAATTTTTCGATATAATAAAACGCAATTTGATAGACAGTTGTACATTTTTTACTTTTAGTGTGGAAATCAGTCACATCATTTTATCACGAAAATTGACAGTGCTGCAGCAGTAACGTTGCATCAGAGTAATGCTGCTGCAGTCCCCACCCGAATGTCACCTTTATCATAACTTAGAAAGTTATTGAAAACGCGATCGAAGCGAGCGCGACAATTTTTCGATATAAAAAAACGCAGTTCGATAGACAGTTGGACATTTTTACTTTTAGTATGGAAATCAGTCACATCATTAGATCACGAAAATTGAATGTCACCTTTATAATATGTTAGAAAGTTATTGAAAACGCGAGCGAAGCGAGCGCGAAAATTTTTCGATATAAAAAACGCATTTTGATAGACAGTTGTAAATGTTTACTTTTAGTATGGAAATCAGTCACATCAATTTATCACGAAAATTGACAGTGCCGCAGCAGCAACGTTGCATCAGAGTACCTAATGCTGATGCAGTCGCCACCCGAATGTCACCTTTATCGTACCTTAGAAAGTTATCGAAAACGCGAGCGAAGCGAGCGCGATAATTTTTCGATATAAAAAAATGCAATTTGATAGACAGTTGTACATTTTTACTTTTAGTGTGGAAATCAGTCACATCAGTTTATCACGAAAATTGACAGTGCCGCAGCAGTAACGTTGCAACAGAGTACCTAATGCTACTGCAGTCACCACCCGAATGTCACCTTTATCATAACTTAGAAAGTTATTGAAAACGCGAGCGAAGCGAGCGCGACAATTTTTCGATATAAAAAAACGCAATTCGATAGACAGTTGGACATTTTTACTTTTAGTATGGAAATCAGTCACATCATTATATCACGAAAATTGAATGTCGTTACGGTACGAGTTTATCATTTTTACCCCACCTCAAAAAGTGCTCAGCGCCGCTAAAGAAGTTTTCACTTCAAAAACGCAATTTGATAGACAGTTGTACATTTTTACTTTTAGTAAGGAAATCAGTCACATCATTTTATCACGAAAATCGAAAGTGCTGCAGCAGTAACGTTGCAGCAGAGTAATGCTGCTGCAGTCGCCAACCGAATGTCACATTTATCATATCTTAGAAAGTTATTGAAAACGCGAGCGAAGCGAACGCGTAAATTTAAAGTACCCACAGTCGTGGCCATTATTAAGTGCTTAAGGAGGCGATACGTATGAACATGGATTTGATGCGATATAATTACGATTAGGTATAATTCATGACGGAGAAAATAAATAATTTTAAATAATTTTATGCAATTATACGCGTGTTGATATGCGTGTTTATTTTTTTACCACAACGTGACTATGTAAACTCATTTTTAGTTGTCTTGGTTACTTAATGTTTACTCAGCTCCCCAAAAGATGGCACTGTGCAATGAGGGGGCAATTAATTTACTGTCGTTTAATTTTGTTGTATTATTAAATGGCTGCTATTTAACTGATCACCAGATTTAGTAAAATTTAATACCAAAAAAATCTATTTTACCACCCTAAAATCATGAATGATCACCAAAATTATAACACCATTTTAATGTGAAATGATTACCAATTTTATTACATTTTACTATCCTTTTAAAGGAAATGACACCAAACTAATCATTATTAACCCAAAAATAGTCAATGATTACCAAATTTCAAACCCCATTTTAATGTGAAATGATAACCAAATGTTTACATCTTGCTATCCTATTAAAGAAAATGACACCAAAATAATCATTGTAAACCCAAAAATAGTAAATGACCACCAAAATTAGAACTCCATTTTAATGTAAAATGATAACCAAATTTTTAATTCTTGCTATCCTAATAGGCTCCAAAATAATTATTGTAAACGCAAAAATAGTAAATGATCACAAAAATTGTAACCACATTTTAATTAAAAATGTGCAAACATTTAATATATCGTTATCCTATTAAATTAATTAATCCACTTCGTCACCTTTTTCTAGTAGCATTTTATTTCTGTAACAGTCGCAGTTCTAACCTAACCCACTTTTCTAGTAGCATTTTGTTTCTGTAAGGGTCGCAGTTCAAACCTAACCTAACCCACTTTTCTAGTAGCATTTCTTTTCTGCAAGGGTCGCAGTTCAAACCTAACCTAACCCACTTTTCTAGTAGCATTTCGTTTCTGTATGGGTCGCAGTTCAAACCTAACCTAACCCACTTTTCTAGTAGCATTTCTTTTCTGTAAGGGTCGCAGTTCAAACCTAACCTAACTCACTTTTCTAGTAGCGTTTCGTATCTGTATGGGTAGCAGTTGAAACTTAACCTAACCTACTTTTCTAGTACCATTTCGTTTCTGTAAGGGTCGCAGTGCTAACCTAACCTAACCCACATAACTGATAGCAGTTTAACTTACTTTTCTAGTAGCATAACGAAATGCTACTAGAAAAGTAGATTAGGTTAGGTAGGTATGCGGTGCGGGCTACGGGGGGTTGAGCGGGAGGGGCTAGTAATTTTGGCATCAGTTTACTTTATTTGGTAATATGTATACATTTTTTGGTAATCATAGTGGTTTATTTAGGTGAAAATATCGCATTAATTTGGTCTTCAAGATTTGGTGATCATTAATGATTTTTGGTGATCATTCAATATATTTGGTATTTGAATACAATTTGAAGTGCAGTCGTAATTAAAGTGGTGGTACTTTTGTATTTTTAGGCCTTATTTTTTTGGTGTTCAGTAATTTTCTTTGGTAAGCATGATTTTTTTATTTAGGGTACCAAAGTATTTTTTGGTGGTCATTATATTTGTAGCCTTATTAAATCAACACAATTATCAATTCAATTGTTTTATCCGTACGATTGATTGAATTTTTAGAAGAGGGGTCTTTTAAACTTAGAGTTAATTTAGCAAAATCCTTCCTCGGTGGCTTATTTATGCCACATCGTATTAAATTCAGCGCCATCTGTTAGTTTACCAGGGTACTCTATAGTGTTAGCACATATTTGAAAAAAGTTTGCCCCTCCTTCCTAAGTAGGCATACGATTCAGGAGCAAACTTAAGTCAATCGAGTGTTGTGGCTACCCCCCCTTTTAGGGGTTGAAATTTTATAGCCTATAACCTGGCCGGGGATTTTCTCGACAGATTAGTAAAGTTTTCATCAAAATCCGTTCAGCCGTTTTCACGTGATGCGCGTTCAAATAAATAGACAAACAGATAAACAGACAAACAGACAAAAATTCTAAAAACTGTTGGAACGTGTTCTGTTATCAATTCTAAGTATTCCCAGCCAACTTTTTTTCAAATATCTTCCATGTACAGACTTTCGACCCTCTTCATCTTTATTATATGTATAGAAGATTTATTCCAAATGAAGTAATATCTCACCGTAAGCTGTAGCCTGTAAGTGACGCTTTAGGTCGTTAAAACTATCTTTCGAAGCAGAAGCACTCTGGGTTTGTCAATTGTATTTTATACAATCGTGATCTAATGACAGCTTTTTCAACCGAGTACCGCGTTTAGGTCACGAAGCTTATTTAATTTTTCTTAGGTACCTATTCTAATCAAATTTAATGATAAGGGAAACGTAAAAAATATAATTTAAATAGGTACTTACATAACGATATGACACCACTTGACATATAGTATGTCAACTTTTTATACTTGCATTACATACATACATACTTAAATAAATACGTACGTACATATAGGCTTCATTATAATATTTTTATTTATATTATAGGATAGTCATTAGTCACATAGTCACATTGGCCTTCTTTGCGTCGCGCAGTGCAGTATTAATACTGAATAGAATTACTATAACTTTATAACGTTATAGATTTTAAATGGTCACTCTAAATGAAAATCTGTAAAAGAAACCTATAACTATTTTTTAAATACCTATTCAGTGATACCCCACTCGACATATTTCGTTAACTTTTTTTTTTTTCAATTTTGGCGTCTGGTTGTCGCCATATTGAATTTTGATTACTGTCATGTCTTTAGTGACACACGCAAAAGTAAGACGGTTCGATTGACGTAAGAATTATCAAAATCGGTTCACGCGTTTGGTCTCTGGAGTGCCACATAGGAACAAACATACATACATACATACATACATACATACATATATAGGCTGATAAACACATTACCCTCCTTTGCGTCGCGCAGTCGGGTAAAAAGAAATTTGTTTATCTAAGTTGCTTAGAACTATATATTATTATGTTATTTTTTTTAACTGAGACATACATTAGTAACGCCTTCTTATGCGTCAAACTCAAAATCCTCACAAGGGCGTATTCGGTTTTAAGTAGATTTCATGGTCTGTCGTTGGTTACTGATAATAAACGGGTGTGTAATGTTTGATATAATTATAAAATAACTATCATACATTTGTTATAACGCCATTTGGTACATTATTGTATGTTATAATGTATTTTTTATTATACGTTTCCTTTATTATTAGTGATTTCATCTAAACTGTCATTGATATAATGCCTAATGTAATATAATTTTCAAATAGTATACACCGTGTTTTTTTTTTATTTCCGTTAATTTCAAGGGTGCATTCCTGAGCTTAAATCAAGTAACTTTCTCAAAGACACCGATGTTCTAATTAAGTCCATTTCGGAGATAATCCATAATTTATTTTTTTCCTATAAGGCCTCTACAAGCGTGTACACTTGCCTTAGGGCCGGGTTACATATTGATTAGTGTTTAGAATGAGTTCATACATTTGCTACTAAACTTAAGTACAATCTCGGTCGATTGATGTACGAAATGACATTGATATGTCACAGATTTCAATTGTTTGGTTGAGTTAAATGTAATGCCCGTGTTACAACAACGCTATATGCTACATTTAATTACTTTTTAAACAAAAAAAAAAAACAAAAAAGAAATCAAAAAAAAATTTTTTTTTTGAAAATTAACTATGCCATTTAGTTCTTATAAACGTACTTAACTATACCCCGAAGTTAACGGAATTCAATAAAAACACGGTGTATAGACATGTTTTATAATGACATTTGTTATATTATATTTTTGTATAACGTAATACTTCATACAATTTTATCAAGTATAAATACATATATCGTATAAAATTTTTTGTCATATTTCATTTACTGATAACGTAAAGTTTTACATACTTTTTATAACTAGTACGCAGGCCTACTGCTTTTGCTAGGTATTTTATTCTAGGAAGGTCGCAGTTTTAACCTAACCTATTTATTCACTGTTTTCATTCTGCGGGGCCGCAGTTCAAACCTAACCTAAACCACTTTTTTGATAGAATATTTTATTCTACCGAGGGTCAAAGTTCTAACCTAACCTAACCCTCCTTTTGTTAGGTAATTATTCGTTTGTGCGGAGTCGCAGTTCCAACCTAACCTAACCCATTTATGTCATGCAACTATTATGCTACATAAATAATTATGTGATGTCACTTGTTATAACAAATAATATGCTTTAGAGTATGTAATAATTATGGCAATGTATATTAGACGAAGTGTAAATATACCTTATGACCATTATACCAATAATAACATTATGTATACCGTTAATTAGGTATTACGGTAGTATGCCATTTATTACGTTATACAAAATAACGTTATATCAAACTATAATATATGAAAAGTAATTATAACAAATGTAATGCACCCATAATAAACACATGTTAACTCACATTTGTAGACCGTTCTATCGCGAATTTTTTTATTACCTTTATTTACCGACGTTTCGACACAGGTTTCACTGGTCTATATGGTTGGTGGTGGTTATGTGGTCGTCTATATGTGAGTCAATATGTGTTCAAAACGCGAAAGTTTTAAATATTATACTGATAAACAATTGTAAGGCAACACAAAAACTACCTTCAATACGGCACAATAATGTCACTTTGTTACGAGTTGGGACAATGGAATAAATAAATATTATACAGTGACACCTGGATAAGTGAGATTTCAAGGGACGAGCAGATTTGTCTCACTTAAAGAGGTATTCCACTTACCCAGGTTCTCAGTTAGCCAGGTACAAATAAATTTCTGTCTCATTTACAGAGGGTCCCATTAATAGAGGTGAGAATAGAGGATATTTCAGTTATAGGGGTGGGTAATAAGGTATTTTGTAATTATCTTCAAAAATAAATAAGGTAAAATAATCCTTGTCCCTAAACATTTTTTAAGTCTGTTTAAATATTTCTTTGAATTTATTTTGAATGATTCTACAAAGGATAGATTTTTTCAATTAAATTTGATACGGACTTCATTGCGTCTTAGACATTTATTAAATGAAAATTTGTTTATTCGTGTTACTTATCAAGATTTCAGCTTTCGTTTCGATAGTTTTAACTACATAAAGTAACTAAATGAAACTTGAAGTCGTTTAGACACAATTAAGCAAATGCAGAATTTGTGGATAGACCAAGAGTTAGTAAGAAGACTGAAATTGATCAATAAAGTCCAAGTTAGAGAGGTCATAGATTGACGTTATCTCAGATACAGAGGTCAATTCCTATAAAATTCTTAAAAAGCAATTAGGAAAATGTAATCTTATAAATATAGTGTCAGTAAAAGAGGTAAAATACACTCTCTGTCTTAATTATAGAGGTAAATGTGACTATAAAATCACAACAACTAATCCCAGTTATACAGGTTCGTTTTTTCTCACTAATAGAGGTAATTCAGTGCTAAAGTGTCGGGACCGCACCATGAGTCCCAGCTATAGAGGTTTCTCACTTATCCAGGTCCCACTTAACCAGGTTTCACTGTATTAGGACAATTTTACACGGATCAATCTAAAGCTCAGAGATGTAAATATACCTTTGACGTCGACACATTGAATTGAGCCTATATCGCTTCTATTCGTCTTGTAGCCAACATAGGTTTTTCCCTTAGGAACACCTATTTTGTCAATCCTGTATAGCGTATATCCCATGCGCCCTGGCGACCTATATTGTTAATAAGGCGTATCTTCTCTTTATCCCCATTTCCAGTTTAAAAAAATTACATTAGTCGCGAAAGTAACTACATTAAATTACATTAAAAGCGCCGCTGAAACCCGATTTATCCTGTTACAGCAAAAAGTTGCTCTTTATACCGCTCGTTATCCGAGCCCGAGCTTGTTGCCGCTTTCAGAACGGTAAAAGAACCAACCGAGACCTCCGGTTCAGTATAGTTGGTACTGATCTCTAGGTTACACTTATGTTGGCCCGCTTAAGGCGAACGCTTGGGAACTAATGGAAATCCTAGGGATGTTTGTGTGGGACTTACGGAAATGTTCACGAGAACTCTACAACCGCTGCGCCGTGCGTCAACCAGCTAAAATCACGCCGATTACGCTCAGCTGACACTAATCTAATTATACTAGAAAGTAGCTCGTAGACGAATACAAAACGTGTTATGAATAGATAAGGGGAGCTGCGAGGAACGTTAAAGCATTGCATAAATAGCGAAACGTCTAGCGTAGCGAATAGTACGTATACGTACGTAATAGATACATGTTTGCGTAAATATGCTCAGGTGCACTCTGTTGGCTATTCAAATAATCTCAAAACTCACATTGTGTTATTTGTACAATACTCGGTTTCATGTTCGTTTTCTACGAAACGGGCTTCGGTAAATTACATCATGCATATATACCTACAGTTTTGTTTACTTTAACTCGGTTGAATCTTGATTGTGACTCATATGACAGACTACTCATATACTTCATTCGGCTTTCCGTAGGATACGGATGTTGATTATTGTTTATAAATAAGTAAACATTTATACAGAATATAGAAAAGAGCCTAAAAATCCTAGACTTCTAGCATAGCAATAGCGGAAAGTAAAATAAATAAGAAAGAGTAAAGCAGATAAGAAGAGGTGAGAAGGAGAGGCTTCACAATCTTCACATATACACAATACATTCTCCTTTATTGTTCACCAATAATAAATAATACAATAAATACATATATTACAAATATAGAGAATTTCTTATGGATTCAGTCCACCCTATAATAATAAGCTTTTTCTGGTTAAATAAGTAAATAACCAATTCCACATAAATGCTTATAACAAGGTAAACGACAGCAAACAGTCTTTCCCGCGTTTATACTCGTTTTGATGCGATACTTTGTATTTGTAATTTGTATATAGCAAGTATCTCACGAACGAGCCGTAGGTACCTTACGTGTAATGTGAGACATTTCACTTTATGAGCTTTTAAACAAAACACTTTGAGGAAAGTATGCTTAAGTACATACAGAAAGTATGTGTATGCACTGCCTACGTTAATCGTATCGAGATAAAGCCATCATCTAGGATCTAGGACCCAATGGAGGATGTTTCTAAACTACACAAGGCGGTGATAATCTATGATCTTCGACTTATACTTAACAAGAAAAGCGATTAGGCAAACAAAACTTTCCTGGGTTAAATTCATGACATGTGAGACATTGAGACATTGTAGCGAAGCGACGTACTTTGCAAATCCACGCACGTGTTGAGTGTGAAGCCATTTAACTTTATGGACTCTTAATAAAACAACTGCTTGCTTAGAGAAGTGCAGCTTACACTTTACGTTTATCGTATAGGAATAACATTAATTTAAGAACCATATTATACCAACAGAGGAAACGGGAAGGATGCTATTATCATATCATCATGGTATCTACGTTTTGTGGCAGTTTTAGTACAGGTTATGTCACCTTGATTTGTGGTATCTAATAGCAATTAAAATGCAATAATGTCACAGACGTATAAGTAATGACAAAGAATATGTATTTTTGAGTTTAATGGATGTCGCAGCCGGGATAGTAATGTATGCATATGGCTCTGTACTGTTTATTTTATGCACCTGCTAAATCAGCCGGTTTAACTAAAAGTCTTTAAGGCCGTTCCCTGAGCCAGAAATGTAAAAATACCCCAATAATTATCCTATTTTTCTAAGAAACGGTGATATTTGTAGACGTGGGAAAAATAAATATAATTCTTGATTATATTATCTTTAATAACACAGCTTTCGATACACGATTCATAACACTTCGCTCGATACAATTTATTCCCAAAGTAACCTCCAATTCGAATTTTTACTCCAACTTTACTCGTTTCTTTACTATGTGACACTATGAAACAAAAAAAGGAGAAAAATCAATCATAAGTATAACAGTAATTTGACAGCTTTAGAAAAACGATAATTAGAGGCAATATTTTTAAAATAAATAAACATCAACTAATTCTATCGTAACAAAATATCGACTCCGGCCTGCATGCTCTATCTCCGTCCGTCTTTCGAAATGAGACAGTGATGGCTGAGCGCTCGTGCCAGACGGACCTGTACTAGGTGTCCCCAAAACAAATATAAGATTTACTTATAAAAACTGTGCTGTGTTGTGTGTCCTAGTGATATACCGTGTGCACCAAAACCTTTAAGTTATAATGGGTAACAAGCAATTGAATAAAAAGAAGACATCTCGAAAAAGACAACTCGGAAGATTCCAACAAACAATGGAACTAACGTAAGTAAAAATGTATATTTATTACACAGTGAAATACGTAATTATTACTTAATTTAATATATACTTGATCGTACTAATTAGTAATCCATATAACTTAAAACATTCTAGAATTTAATAATCGCTCCATCTACCGGTAAACATTGTCATCAATTCATCATCTAAATAGCTTAAAAGGATATTGCGATTCGCGACGTTTACACCACGCGGCACTAGCGCCTTGCACGGCAAAGACAGAAAACATTGCCGTCTATGTGTGCGTCGTGAGTCGTAGTTACGCGGTTGCGGTGTAGTGGGCCTTCCTATAAATACGAGCACATAGTGATACATGTAACGCACACAATTAGACGCATAAAGCGTTCTTTTAGCAATCCATCCACCTATCGAGGGTTCGAACCTCAGCTCGTGATTTGTCATGCGTCTAAACTTTTTACTTTTTTGTCTTTCTAGGAAAAGAAGAAAATTGGATAATTTCACAGCCGAACATGATACTATATCTTTAGACTACATCGAGTGAGTATAATTATTTGACTTGTGCTTTTTAGCCCTACCTACGTAACACAATACACTACTACAATTTATCTTTATTTACAGACTGCAAAATATGGAAATGGAATCTCCGATTTCATCAACCACTGACATTCAAAGTAACGAGTAAGTTCTAATTCTAATTGTGGCATTATCTATGAAAAGGGACCTTACTGTCTATGGCGCTTACGACGCACTGCGTCGCACGGCGTGGTATTTATATCAGAGCATCGTTAATAATGGCGGAAGCGCCATCGACAATAAGGTCCCTTTTCATAGATAACGTCACAAATACCTACCTACTCAAGTACACACAGCGGCGGCGTACGAATAGACCTTAGTTAGATTTAGATACCTACTGTTTTCCTATCAGTGCAGATGCTTATATCTTTTTATGAATTGAATTGATATTCTCAATTATTTGGACATATTTTGTACTTATTTTCCTAGATGGCTATTAGTAGTATTAGTACTACCTACTTAGCAAATGTTCGCCGAAAACTAAATAAAATGTCGCCAATCAATAATATCGTACGAGATACATTGCCCTCATCAGTTATTTGATATTCTCCAAGAGGTACTTAATTTAAAAAAACCGGCCAAGTGCAAGTTGGTTTTGCACACGCAGGGTTCCGTACCATTATGCAAAAAACGGCAAAAATCACGTTTGTTGCATTTTATTTTGTTTTTAGTATTTGTTGTTATAGCGGCGATAGAAATTCAATCATCTGTGAAATTTTAAACTGTCTAGCTACCACGGTTCATGAGATACAGCCTGATGACAGACGGACAGACGGACGGACGGACAGCGAAATCTTAGTAATAGGGTCCCGTTTTTACCCTTTGGGTACGGAACCCTAAAAATGTACACTGATAGAATGTAATAGGGTTGCCTGAGTAAGTCCCGGAAATTAAAATCCCGGGATTTACCGATTGTCCGTACTTTCGTTATTCTTTTACGTATTTTTTAATGAACTGGTAGTTATTTTATATTATACCTACCCTACACAATAGTAAATGATTTCCTTTTCTTGAGCGTGTTGACCGATTTTTTATTTTAATAAAACTAATAATCTTGGGCAATTATTTCCATTTGCAATTTCTCATTTACCTGTGATAGAGCATTTTTAGGGTTCTGTAGCCAAATGGCAAAAAACGGAACCCTTAAGGATTCGTCATGTCTGTCTGTCTGTCCGTCCGTATATACAGCCACTTTTTTCTGAAACTATAAGAACTATAGGTACTGTTGAAACTTGGATTTTTCAACAAAAATAGAAAAAAACAATACATTTTGGGGGTTCCCCATACTTAGAACTGAAACTCAAAATTTTTTTTTGCATCGATCCCTTAGGGGCTGTCCATAAATTACGTCATCGATTTTTGACGATTTTGGACCCCCCCCCCCCCTATAATCATCCAAAAATCATGCTTCAAATGACCCCATTTCCTCCTACTTCATGCTACCGTCATCCGATGTCCAGACCCCCCCCCCCCTAATTTGAAATGACGTAATTTATGAATAGCCCCTTACGTGTGGGGTATTTATGGATAGGTCTTCAAAAAATATATTGAGGTTTTTGATATCATTTTTTTCTAAACTCAATAGTTTGCGGGAGAGACCACCTCCAAAGTGGTAAAATGTGTGTCCTTTAACTTCTAAAATAAGAGAATGATAAAAAAAAATATATATATATGATGTACATTACCATGCAAACTTCCACCGAAAATTGGTTTGAACGAGATCTAGTAAGCAGTTTTTTTAACACTTACGTCATAAACCGCAATTTTATTATGTTACTTGCTAGATG
Organism: Cydia splendana; assembly: GCF_910591565.1. Classification (NCBI taxonomy): domain Eukaryota; kingdom Metazoa; phylum Arthropoda; class Insecta; order Lepidoptera; family Tortricidae; genus Cydia; species Cydia splendana. Next base: position 658,039 of record NC_085977.1, read on the forward strand.
TTACTATTTGGCTACTTTGTTGCTACAAAGTATTTGACGCCGACTGTACCTGTAACCAGCACAATGGTTTATTTACTTTCAAGTAGTTTTCTCCATTGTCATCACTTGTTATAATATAGGTACCTACATAAAAATTTTGAAATTAGTCTGTCTCACTTTTCGAAATAACTGCATTTCTGGAATGCTGCGTTTCGCGGGTCCATGATCAATTTATGAAATAGTAATGGACTAATTTATAAATTGAGTGATGTTGTAAAGAAATGACTGGCTGCTACAATTCTTCGACCGACAGATTTGTCCGGATGCTTAATGAGAGGCAAAATGTGGCTGTTATTGTTCATCATCACTTGATGATAAAAAATAGTGCGAAAAATAGTTGACATGAGTTGCGTATTACCTATTCTCACATGTATCGTACAACGTTTTACAGTACATATAGCCCTATAGGTTAACTGGAAGAGATCCCTCAAAGGGATAAGTTCGCCTTTGTACTTCTTGCTAATTGTATGTTATTTTTAATATGTCTTTTTGTACAATAAAGAGTTTACTACTACTACTAGCCCTTTAAATATTTGACATAGTTACGTAATGTGTGTGTGCATTATCGTACTAGTGCGGTAAAGTCCATATGTGCTGTAAAACATCATACATTTATTTAATTTTGGTTTTGACAGTGAGGCGACCGGCTCAAACATTTTGAACCCACGCATTGCACAGGTGGATGACACTTATCGGGTTCCTAGTATATTAGAGGAAGAAGATACCCATGAGGTAGGTGATTCATGCTAATTATGCTTATTGATTGTAGAGCAGAGAACAATTTTACCTTTTGTACTAACTACCTAGCTAGAATAACATTGTTTCAACTTCGTGTGCCAGAATTCCATCGTAAATTGATTTATCACACGATTCGTAGTCATTATACAGGGTCTTACTTTTATTTCTCTCGTTGGTTCTTTACCACCGGTGCTTTATATGTACAGTCGACGTCAAATATATGTATACATTTTTCACCTTATTACAAAGGAGTATGCTGCAATAGGTACATATCTTTGACGTCGACTGTACATGATGTGACAAATTGTAAATGCTAACACATACAATATATTTTATTTTCAGTTACAAATATCGTTCAATGTGGAAGAAGAGCTTCCTGACAAAACCGTCGGTCGAAGAATTGTCGCAGTTAGTTACCATTCGATTCGATTCCTCGCATTTTATCCAATAAAAGATTGTATGGAAACTATATACATAAACGCAATATTTCACCGACAAAATCGCAATTTTCTTGTTTTGTTCATACTTCAAGATGGACTTCACGGTCACATATCGTTTTGTTCGGGGCGTTTCGCGAGTGAAGTACGACTGTCGGACTTTGACTATCATTTCTGACTTTTGTATTCCTTTAATGCAATGGATCCCATATAGACTTTTGATCCTAAAGACAAACCTGATCGATTGATACCATAAATGAAAATTAGTCATCTATTATCGATAAGTATATATGTTTTTCTTCATCAAATTATCAATAATTTTCATTTTTTAGATTGTTCCCTCTATAAACTCCTAATAGTCTACCTTGGTGCCAAATAGGGAATGCAAATCGGTTATTTTTTGTATGGAAATAATCGGTTATTAACCGAAACCGCGGTTATTTCCATACAAAAAATAACCGATTTGCATTCCTTAGTGCCAAATTTCAAGTTTCTAGGTCAGCTCGAAGTGGGTTAGGTTTTTGATCTATTAGTCAGTCAGGCACAAAAATGCCGGTTTTAAAACGTTAATTTATGAATAACTGTTAGAGCTACGTTTACGAAATTTTGTATTCTAGACAAGATAAGGGGCTTGAATAAATGTGCAAAATTGCATGTGAGTAGGTAAAAATGGTAATAAAATTATCAATAGGAAAGATCAAGAAGTTGTTGCAGCCAGAATTAAGAATTTACCAAGGAGAGGACATGTCACTATAATATTTTAATTCATTTTAAAATGTCATTCAGATTATCAATAAGAGTTTCTTATACCGTATTCGAATTAAAAGAAATATTTTATTAATAACACAATTCTCTCTAGTTTTTGCTCATATTTAGTATACAACTAACTAATTATTCGTATAAAATTATTTATCGTAGAAACACTCGTATAGTTTCAAAATAAGCTATTTTATTTTGTTGGCATTGTCAAACCCATTGACTATTTTTGTTTTGCTTTAATATATGGTCAGTCGTAAAAGTATTAGCGTCAGCAATGGATTTATATAATGTATTTCTTTAAAAAACATGATATTTCATGCTAAGTAACAGAAAACAGTCAAATATTGTACCGGAAATATTAGTCCCGAAAATCCCGAAAGTACCGGGAATTTAATTTTGAAATCCCGGTTCTTTGCTTGGCTCTAAATCCCGGGAATTCCCGGTACTTTCGGTACCGGTATTTCCCGGGAGCAAACCCTAGTATGTAGGACTGTAGGTACTGTAAAACGTTGTACGATACATGTGCCAATAGGTAATTCGCAACTCGTGTCGATTCAAAACACTCCCTTCGGTCGTGTTCGAATTTATCGCCACTCGTTTCGATTTTCCTATTTGCCGCACTTGTAAACGTAATGTAGGTAAGTACTATTACAATATGGTGCTACTTTACCGCATTAGTGCGATAATTAGCACATTACGTAACTATGTCGAAAATTTAAAGGGCCATATTATGTACTGTAAAACGTTGTATGATACATGTGCGAATTACCTATTTTTCGCACTTGTACCGGTATACCCTAATTAGGGTTCCGTACCCAAAGAGTAAAACGGGACCCTATTACTAAGACTTCGCTGTCCGTCCGTCCGTCCGTCCGTCCGTCCGTCTGTCACCAGGCTGTATCTCACGAACCGTGATAGCTAGACAGTTGAAATTTTCACAGATGATGTATTTCTGTTGCCGCTATAACAACAAATACTAAAAACAGAATAAAATAAAGATTTAAATGGGGCTCCCATACAACAAACGTGATTTTTGACCAAAGTTAAGCAACGTCGGGAGTGGTCAGTATTTGGATGGGTGACCGTTTTTTTTTTTGCTTTTTTTTTGTTTTTTTTTTTGCATTATGGTACGGAACCCTTCGTGCGCGAGTCCGACTCGCACTTGCCCGGTTTTTTTTAAATAAATATCGATGATATACCTGCACAGTATACCTAATAAATAATGATATTATAGAAAACTTGCAGTCATTAATTTGTTTAAATATAAACTGTATTTACCCTTATAATTAAATATTATTGAAATAAGAGTTGACTTCATTAAAATGAATATTTAATTTGCACTATGTTTCATTTATTTTTCCAATTTAACTTTAACGCCATCTATGAGATGCAGCATGCTTTTTTTCAGTATTTAGTAACACGTTTTACAAATCAGTGTCCTGTTAGTTTATTTAAGTCGCTACTTCTTGCGTGGCGCTGTTGTATCGTCATTGTATCTAGGGGCGGGATGGGTGGCGTGAGGGGAGGCTCGATTGTAGATTTCATTTGGGTACGGGAACGGCCTTAAACATGTTTCAAAGCCGTGACGATCTGACGATATAAAAGTAACTTTTTAAAATCTGGGAAAAACCAAGTCGGTTATGCTTTTAAGTAAATATCAAATATCTGGGAGACCGAGATTTTCTCGGAAAACAAAACCTAAAAAATGCGCGTTTTCCCAGAGATAAGACCTAGCTAGATCATTTTATCGCCCCCGAAAACCCTCATATAGCAAATTTCATTGAAATCGTTTGAGCCGTTTCCGAGATTCCTGAAATATATAAATAAACAAGAATTACTCGTTTAAAGGTATTAGATAAAGTAGTGAACACTACGAGGATGGAATTAATAATAGTCGTCAAAATTTACAGGAAAACTGTAAATCCCGCGCGACCGCGAATCAAATGTCAGATATGAAAACTTGTTCGAACGACAAGTAGAAGTAGGCAAATGGCGCTTACATCAGCACCGGTCCGGTGGGCCTTGAGCGGTGACCATCGTTATTGTTATTCTATTTGTACAAATGTCTCCTATCGACAATTGCCTATGTCTACTCAGCGGGAGAACTATCTACTAGATTGTTTTCATCCGCTGCTTCTATTTTGTCTATTGAGAGCCTTTTGTAACGAAACGTTGACAATGCGTGTAAAAGCGAAGCTGTATTTTTGGAAATACGTAGTTTCAAATAAAAGCGAGGGCAGAATGGCACTTTGTTGTACGATAGCTCTTGACATTGTAAATTTTATGATGATGTTTTATGAATTTTATAGTCACAGAAAACCGCCTATAGTACTTACTTACTGCAGCTTCATTAAAACAAGTTGGAATCAACTCGAATGAACACTTGTTTCACGCGTTCAGTGACCAAAAGACATCGGGGCGTCGGAAATGTGTTCAAAGAGTCCAATGATAATAAACTTGCCCGAAAAGCAATAATCGCCTCGCCCTAGTTTTCACGGGCCTATATATTTGGCCCGCTTTTTTCCACCCACTTACATTCGAATAACATTCTAGATATTGGTCTTAACTAAATCATACATCGTCCGAAATTTTCGGTAACACAAGTTCGTCTAGACTCAAAACTAATAAAAAATGGGACTATGACCCTATTTTATGTCATCTCTAATAATAAGTTTTTTAAAGCCGAATACGCTGAGTATGGTGATTTATCGCAATGTATTCACCGTCATAAGTCCGCCGTATTTTCGCACCTTTTAAACGTGGCATATTTAGCATAAGGCAAGCGTTCCCCTAAACCTTAAATTAGAGTATAACTATCGCCTATTGATCTCCATTTACACCAAGTTATTTATTACAGATTGCAGAGTCGGAAATGCACATGTGAAACAACAGTCCCTACAGCTGAACAAATGTTTTCGAATTTAGAACTGATTTCCCTGACCCTCGCTTACGTTCAGTGAGCTATGACAATCACCGAGATCTCATCATAAGTCCCCGAGCGTCAAATTTTATTAGAGGTAGGCCAACCCGGCTATAAAGTGAAGCCAAGGAAGCTATCACAATAAACCGGCTCGATGCAGAACTGATGATTCGATACAACCGGTGAATAGTTCAAGGCCGATGACATATTAACGTAATGCGGTGGCTTCTAGACTTCAAATAGCTCACATATGACCTTTGAGAAGCATGGGGAGGACCGCGAAGATCGGAGTTGCGGTAGGATATCTATCGCTTTCGCTTTAATCGAGCTGGCCGCGTAGCCAAGATGCCAATCTCTTACGCTCCGTAGCGATCGAAACGCAACTGTCACTGTCGCACTAATATGGAAGAGTGATAGAGAGACATAAAGCTTTTCGTTGTCGAAGCGATAGCGATTGTAACCTTGGCTAGGCGGGCTGTATAGAAGGATTTATTGTGCTTCGGAGGCTATATGAAATGATCGTTTGAAGTCCGGTTACGGAGGAATATTGCTATTGCAATATTCGAGCGATAGAGATGCAAGTGGAAGATCTTCGAACTTTGATGTTACCAGTAGCCGCCTTGGCTTTACGCTAAGATGTTTTACTTTGATCAGAAAATCTTTAGAATTTTCTTCTGATATTGCAACACTGATGCTACCTGTGTTAAATTAAGCAGCGTCTCCTGAATAGCTGCCATGCAAAAAATGGATTTGATTGGCCTTGCCTTACATTTGAGACTTCCATCAATGAAAAATGCCTTTGAGTGCAAAATTTAAAGTTTATTAACTGACCAATCCACAAAAACGCTTCTGGCTCTCAAATATACGTGCGACGAACATTTCAAACGTGCGTGGACAGCCTACGTTTTTGCGGGTTCGCTTTCCATATAAACTTTTTTACTACGCTTTTCTTTGCACAGGAAATTAAAACGATTTTTCTTCATAAACCGCGCGATAAATCATTTTAGTCAGTAAATAAGTGCAATCTTTCAATCTCGCCCAAGGTCCCGATGGCGTGGAGGCGATTTGTTATGTCAATAAATTTTGCGCCATACACGCTTGTCGAGTGTGCTATTGTATCACAAGGCAGTGTAGAACCACGGAACAAATAGTACAGTAAATGCCCCAACTTAAGTACCCACGTCGCGGTACTATTAGCTGTATAGAAAAGTGAATATGTAATGTATGTTAGGGCACCGGCTGTACTAACGTACAGATGGTCCTCTCTCCAACAAAAATCACTATCACCAGCCTAAGCCTACGTTCTACTGCTGGGAAAATTACATAATTAATTAACGCTAGCCCAATGCGGGTTAAGGACTTCATAAACACCTTTGAATTTATTTTATAATGCAGGTTTACACACTATGTTTTCTTTCACGGAAATGCTGCTGTTAAAAACATGAAAATGGCGGGCTGGAGAGTAAAGCGGGTGCAGTGCAATCCACGTGCAATCCACACACAATTTTAGTTCGCGCACGAAGGGCGTAAGCCGCGAAGGGGCATATATAGGAGGATGCTGCCTTCCCTACGATTACTCTGAGTTAATGCTGGAACTCTATACTTACATAAACAGCTTGAAAAATGTTGTCAAATTAGCGAAAAACACGTATTATGATGATGGCATTACGTTTCAAACACTTTTCTCCTACAAGTATATCCAGATGAATGTAACTAATGAGCGTATTCATATGTCCACTCTGTCGCGACGCGAAACGAGCTGTTGCAACGTCTAATGGGCGGAGCACCATATTAGAATGTATGGAGCAAGAGTGACGTCACCGTGGTATGTGAATCCGACGGTGTAAGTAAAGATATACTGGTAGATAGAATGTGAAGAACGTGGGAAAAGTGCGCTTTGGTGCACACGTGTTGATCGATAGTTTTATAACAAGAAAGTGGCAAATAAGCCGAGAGCAGGGATTCGTGGCCTACTGGGCGGAGCTACAGTTGTTACAGGCTGCATCCGGGAGTGACCTAAAAACGCGAACGGCAAACGCGGGTGAATGGCTCGCTTGCGCATTCAAAAAATGAGTTTTGAAAATCGGAGAAAGAGGTAGAATTCTTTTCGGAAATTTAATAGGGTTACTTGGGATCATAAGTTTGAGAAATCCTATCCAAAGATACTTTTATAATGAGGAGGAAAGAATAATTCTTTATTCTTTAAATCCCCCCTCCAATTGAGGGGGGATTTAAATCTTCTCGGGGCAGAGGTGTACGGTTGGAGCCGGTAAAGTTTTATTTGACGTTCATAAGCGCATTGTAATATGCCTACTTGAATAAACTATATTTTATCTTTATCAAGAACAGCATTTTTTTCGTAAGCGGCCACCATAGCACAAAAATGCTGTTGACTTTTTTTAATCACTTTATACAGCTCCTCGGGGAAACCTCGACGACGTGCTGCTAATTATACACTACACAGCCAACGCGTTCACTGGAAGAAATTTCTCAGAAATCGATTGCCAGTACCTGAGAATCATTAGTTACAAACTTGTTTCTTTGGGACAGCTGTGTGATGATGTGGCGCCATCTGTGTATTTATGTATAGTAGCTTATTATTACTTATAAAGAATACAAATTTATTAATGTGGTAGGGGAATGGAGGACGCTAAATTTTTGTCAGTATCACTGCGGATTGCTTTCGGCACGAACTGACTGCGGCGCCCAAAACCTAATTACGCTAAAAGCCACGAGCGCTGGAAAATGTGCAGCGACTGTCAGTACATCTCATATTGAAAATTACAAAATATCGCACAACTGGCCTAGCACGTGGCCGTGACCTAAAAATAACAAAGCTTCGTCGTGACACCGTGACATAGACAAGTAGACTTTTTCTCGGGGTAATTATGTCATCCAATCAGAAATAAATCTTATTAGCAGTAGCGTAGAGTCGATTTAAATCCTCAACGGCAGGAAAAACTAGAAGTGCTCGAGGATCGACAGTGACAACGTGACGCGGAGTTGGTTGACATGTGGCGTTAGAAATTAATGTGTTTTTCAGTTGAAGCGCGAATGTGGCGTTACTGAAACGTCCATGGATTTCCACACGATTTCACTTTCCTCTAGATATATGTATAAGTTTCTTATTGGTACAAATAGTTGGACGACATGTTGCCGAAAGTAAAGGACACTTTCGCAAAAAATACTACTTTCTGGTTATAAACTATTTTAGTAAAAATACTCCCTCTCTAAGTAATTTTAACCTGAAGTCATAATTTAGCTACTTATCCCAGTTGTCCTCAACACACTCCATTAAATTTCCTTTTCCCAGTTGCCAATTAAGACACCAAAATGTGCAACATAAAATGGTTCAGCATTATTTTTCGGAAATAGGAAAAGAAAACCTAAATCTCTATTTGCTCCTTCTTACGCTTAGATTTTTGTAAAAGCCCTAAAATACTTCCAATGTTCCAATCTAGCTCTAGCTTGTTAAGAATTTGTTAATCATGGAAATTCGATAAAATTGAATTTTCTCTTTGGAAAACCCGACATTAACCTACTTTATTACGACTTAAATGAGTTTAATAATTCCCCTCGCCTCGCCCGTTTTGTTTGTCTATCGCGCCATCAACAAGATTTATACATTTTACACACAAAGCCAATTCATCGGATAGATAGGAACATTAGGAACAATAACGCTAAGTGGTCGGTTCACGCGAAGTTCTATAGCACCACGTTTATAATTGGATAATAGTTGGTAATCTCTGTACTCTGGCCTTGGACGACCTGCATGTTACTGTCATTATTGAACAAGCTCTTCGCCTCAAGCTACCGATATGCGAAAGATCTTTAGATCCGTAACAAGTATTCGTAATCAGAGGTCTTTCTTGTAATGGTTATAATGAATATCAACCAAGCTCAGCCGGCATAATGCATGTGACACGCCGCACCTGCCCGTGCACCTCTTCCACACACCAACACAACTTGGATGGGTTGTACTCACGACCAAACATTTGCCCCAACATTGTCACAGTGTGGCTATATTAAATCATATTTGTACAAATATTGGAATTTGACCAATTCCGTACCAGATTCGAATATAGTTTTTTGGCCCACTGTTCTAGTTTGCAATTGGACTAATACCAAGTGTTAATGACCGCGTTTCAAGCAAAAATGTGCCCTGAAATTATCAGTTGCAGGTTGTATTATGGCTTGGCGGCGAGCAAGGTCAAGGAGTTGCTCAAGCGACCGGTCCGCTGCGACTCGTTGCATAATCTTCCGAAGATGCCTATACCTGTTATTTGTTATTTCCCGTCTTTGAAGACCAGCAGGAAAGTTGAACGATTATACAAACCCGTGTTATGCGTGATATCAGAGAGAATTTGTAGGAAGAAGACATGGAAGTATTCTAATCGCAAACTAGTCGGAGGTAATCCAGTGTAACGTGACCTTTAGCTCAGTAGCAACTATATTTTATTCGCAGACGTACTTTGTATAGTGGTTCCTCTGAGCGTGCGACGCATCTGCTTTTAGAAAGCGTTTGGATTAACGGCCAGATCCCACCTAAACGTGATTTGACGTTATGATAAATGATCACGCGTCCCTGCCATCTACAGGCCTTTATAAATGTTTCGAGATTCCCGTCAACCCTTATCTGTTTCTCCCATCAAGTATAACGATGGCGGAAACTGGTGTATGAATATTTATATAAAACGTCTTAAAACTGTTGGGAAATTACGGAGACGAGTAACACTGATTTATATTTCATGGGCTGAACTAAACATATAGAAAGCAACGGAGGTGTAGTAACTATAATAGATCTCATTTAGATCTGACAGGGCATGAAGTCTCTGATAAAATAACCAGTAACACGTGGCAATGGCGATATAACTATATAATATCAAGAAATCAAGACATCAGGGTCATCAGGGACATATCTGTATTTAAAAAGGTTTTGCAATAACACACCAAGGTATATTCTTAGCCGATACTGTGTAATGCACTGAACTTAGAAATCGACTTCTTTTGTGTAGTGTAAATATCTTACTGTGACATTTGTTACATTCCTTAACTCCCACAATTTATTTCAAACAAACAACATGTTTATGGTATATCTAGTATCTAGGTCATTCCGTGCTTTATCAGCCCCTCTTCAAACTTCCTTTGTCTAAAATCCGAAAATAAACAAGGGTTGGAAAGCCCTCTCGAGAATCTGATAATAAAGCCAAAAAAACATCCCTGTACACAAGTACCGGTACCTATCTAGTATCTACATAACAATTCCACACGTGAATCAAATAACGAAATAACAAGCGTGGCAGCAATCTATTGCGATTCCACGCGACTCTGTCCTTGTCATTCAAAGAAGTGTGAGAAAGACGAAAGTAAAGTTTTACAAGAGCTGTAAACTGAGCAGCCCTGAGAAGTATAACCCTCTTTCCACAACAGGACTTAGCTAACAAGGAAATCCAAGTCGCTTCCATCCTTTAGTTGGTGGACGCCGCGTGCGAGCTCCGAACCGATCAATAGCACCATTTATGAAAATATGAATGACAAATGTGCCGCAATCTGCTAAAGAATCGGGGAGCCGCCTAAATATTTATGGCCCTTTATAACGTGAAATTACACCCAAACGCGGAGCGATACACTTTCAACACAATACAGAACGTCCTTTGTCTCTGTATCGGATAGGGTTTATGTTAATCTCGATTAATACCATGCTTTAGAACGTAACGCATGACCATCTATTTATCCTCCTTGTGTATCTCATCTATATGGATTTGTGTCATTTTGTGTATGTCTTTGAAGTTTAGAGCAATGTAAAATTCAGTGATTCAGTTTAATAGGCAAGTCATTTATATTCTCGAAAACTTAGAAGTAGTTAATAATTTTCATAACCTGTGCTGTGCTCTGAGGGCTAAGGTGTGATGTGAGACAGCAGTTAGCACAGCCTTACGATTGATTTTGTAATGATTAAATAATAATGGTCATTCACAATGTACTTTTAAGTAGGTATTAACAACATACGTAACACAGTAAAGTAACTAAGCGTAATACTGCGTGATTTGTGTAAGGAATTAACGCGCTCCGCTGAAATTGTTGTGTCAGAGTTTAGTTTGGGTTTCCGGTTTCCAAATCATTTGCCCCTTTATTGTTTTAGCTCCGAACTTCGCGGGTCTATTGAGTAGGGTAAGCAATTATGCCAAATATTTGAAACAAGAGCGTCTTTCATAACTAGATTCCTTATGAAGCTTGTCTAGTTTAAGTTTAATCACTCATCATGACACCAAGAAATTATGAACGGCTATTATACTAGCGAGATCAACGGTTCTATCTATTTGGGTCACACGGAGAATTAGGTTCTAATTTGTCTATCCTGCTTCTGGGAGTTCCACTTGTTACGTGGGAGTTGATAGACGATTTTATCATCTAGACTTTAGATACAGATTAGGAGTAGTGACAATCATAAACTACATCCTAAAATATATTTTCGAATAGTTTTATCTCAACTTGAGGAGGTATATTTCTTAGATTTTAGTCTGAAGTTGTATATGACATGACATGAGGACAGAGGTCATGACCTATTTATTCGCCCTCATAGATATCAAATCGGATTTAACCAAGCTGCAGATAAAATAAAATATATCGACCACGGTTCAATATCATTTAAATGACTTCAGTCACGTGATGTTTCATGTGTTTTGTACGTTTCAATAAACATTATCATAGTAAATAGGTGAGCTTATATGGAACATAACTCATAAACAATGTTATCCACAGGTACGACGGAAAGGGCGTGCCTGATCACCGGCTCCGTTGAGGGCATCATGGTGGTGCTGGACTTCATCATGGAGAAGATCAAGGAGAAACCCGAGCTGGTCAAGCCCTTCCCCGAGGGAGTAGACACCAAGATGCCCCAGGACAGAGATAAACAGGTAAATACCTTATCCCATACAGAATACAGACCATTTTCGTATCCCATCGTGGTTTTCCTGGTTCAAGAATTCGGGAAGGGCGATGACACCAAAATGAATAAACAGATAAAAGCAACTTTATCTCTTAATGAATGAAGACTGCTTTCGTTTGCAAGCTTCTAAAAATCGCGAGTGAAAAGGGAATACAGAGATTATGTCCCCCGGTTGAGTGCAGAACGCAATAACGATTAAAGTGTATTGAATTTAGATATCGTTGTCTGAAACAAGGATTGTTTATTGCAGATTACGTGTACTTTTACGATATTGTTTTGAATATATTTCAAAATCGTCTGTATATGGAGCGGCGTAATTATGCTAAGTCCCGAGACCTACACAGGTTACGTGTGCAGAATAAATTAACAAGCTCGACATAGTCACCTTTGTGTACATTAAACAGTGTATAAAAGTCTCTAGGTACCTAGTCATTCATCCTTTACGCGTGAATCTCGTTCATTTGAGATTTTATGAAACTGTATAGTTTTACGGAAGACCCCTCAAATCCGGATACAAACACAAGAATTAATGCAAAAAATAAGAGCGTAGCACGATTGTGATAATACTATTTATTTATTCCGTGGCGCGAGTGTCGACGATTGTACGGAATTTACCTATAAAACGATCACTACGTTGGGCCGGAATGAGTTCTGATACTGTATACAGATTTTAAGAAACCCAATGCAGTATATGCCGCAAACGCAAAGCGCAACTTACGCCATAAAAAAATATACCAACTTCTGTTTTCTCTGTAATTTAAGAGTATGATTATGCGTTGGCCAACTGCTATTATAGGTAGCGCATAGTTTGTATTTTGTCCAGCTTTAGTTTGTATTTCCCGGATATATTGTAGAATTATACGCGACTGTAAAGAAAGGCGCCGTATTTAGGGGACTATCCCCATTCCGTCCGCCGTTGAGTCCGCCGGTAAGTGGGTCGGCGGCACAGACATATATCTGAATAGATGCCGTACGGGTCGCAATCTGTATGACAAGTAAGAGGAGACGTACCTACTAGAACCGTTTGAACATTTGAAACATATCTAAACTATTCAAATAATACACATAAGAAGACGAACAGGAAAGCCCATTTGAATTGAGTTATTAAAATAACCAACGTCATAAAAACAGTCAAAATACTCTACAGAATTTCCATACATACCCATTTCCATTGCTTTTGACTATTAGCACGGGATTTGACCACATACAAATCTATGAAATGTGCAGTTTACTTTGACCCATTGCGTTGCATAAAACGGGGACAATTTCAACCTTTATAGACCCTGACGCAATGGCGCCAACCGAAGTCCGAGGTCTAGGTGCATTGGCTCTACTTATCTTTGCCTGGTCGGGTCCATCCTGCCTAACGATCGGCATGCCTGTCCGCCCCCCGGGGATTACTCGTAGATTTATATCCTTTGCCGACACATTAACACCAATAGGATACATACGTGGTGCTGCGACTAAACTGCCTCGAAATGTCACTGCAGAGTGGAGATCAATAAGGGTGGTGTGACAGAGGACGCCCACCTACGCGGTCGCTGAATTAAACCATGAGGTTTCCAGACACCATTAAACATTACCGACGAAATCGGAGGAACTATCTTATTGTTGGGGGGCCTTATTTACGGCTATATTTAGATCTTTTGTGCAATTCCCCCTCACTGCATTGTCAGCAGCATCTAACCTACACACATAACTTTTCCTCTTCGTTAGGATTTTCTTAGTTTCTAAGTTTTTATATCCCTAATAAACAAAGAAAATTTCTTCTTCTTCGCTAAACTACGGACACAATCGAGTGCAGGAGTTTATTTATTTATGTATTTATTTATTTACACAAGGAATTCCAACGGCTATAAACGATACATTTAACTTTTTAATTAGGCAGCAATACAGAGCCAATTATAGGCACTTACAGAATCTTTCTTTGAAATCTAAGAAATCTCTCTCTCAACCTTCCTGTCATGTTACTGTAGAAAAAAATATTAATATTAATCGCTGACTGTTCAGTTCATCGATAGCTCTCTTGTCTACTCGTTTCTCGTCATCACTTAAATGAAAAATTTAAAATTTCCACAGAAAGTGACTCACGTTCATTGCTTTTGAGTTGTTACGCAGTCGGCGTACAGCTGCTGTACGCTGCTGCTGCTGTCTAAGGATGGTATTCCATCTGTCCAGACTGTCCAATATCTTGGTCCAATGTGTATTTGCGTCTTACATTTTACTTAAAATGAGAGAGTGAGACGCAATGCACATTGGACACAGAAATTGGACAGGTGGAATACCACCCTAAGCGATGGAACAACATCCCAGGCTTTGTTAGAAAAGCTTACGACCGGCATAGTAATGCCGGGCTGATGGAATCTAAATAAAACCTATTAGGAGGCCCGCGGGAGCCCGCGCCTTACTCGTAAGCCGATGGAGGACTAATTGCTTTTTAGGGTTCTAATGTAATATTAGGCATGGTGATTGAGCCGAGTCTCACCTGATGGGAAATGATGACTGGGCCAAGTGGCTCACTGGTTTAGTAATAGCCCATAGCCTCGTGCTTCGACTAAACCTGGGTTGTATTTTACATCAGAGAATACAGTCAACGAGAATGAATCTCTAGTAAATCACTCAACAAATAAGTTTCTTCCGTATTATTAGAAGAACTACGCACAAGCATATTCACACTCGTAAATCTTATTGCTCTTTGCAGTGTGTGTTGTAGTTAAGCAGGCAGAGTGTTCAAAATTATTTGTCCCTTGTAAAGAGAGCAAATCCGTGTGCACTGTGCAGATCATTTTAAACACATCCTTATTTGCTCAACAACATTTGCTACTCACTTAACTTAGTCATAGACAAGTCTAATGGAAGCTAAATAAAATCTATTTGTAGGCCCGCCGGACTAGTGAGTATGTAAGCCGATGTCGACCAAATTGGTTTTTTAGGGTTTCATTGTAAATCGAAGTGGGGAATCCTATTACGATTAGGAGCTTTAGCGGACGCTCCGTACATTGCTAATAGGATGGGTTGATTTAGGAGCCAACCGGTCCCAAGTCCCTATATAATGGCATAAAGTTTGTGAGGGTACTATAACAGCAACACTTAACTAAGAGCCTGAAGCGAATGAAACGGTAATGTCTCTCTATCACTCTTCCATATAAGTGCGACAAAGAGACATTAGCGTTTCGTTCACTATTCGCGATTGGAATCTTGGCTAGGCCCCCTGACCATCAGTGGATCTTATGTCGTAGCAATAAGGTTTATTATAAGTTAACAGCGTGGCTGACGTTCGTACAAAAGATGACGTTAATTCTCTATGGTCTCCTTTTACACGGAACAACACGAATTGTGAACTCCGTTGATCTTGATGTATCTCCTAAATAGACTTACTTATTATTACTCCCATTAGGCCTGTTGGTTTAACTACAAAACTGGGCCCAATTAGCACACTAATTAGACTAATTAAAACGTCTAATGTATAATTTGGTCGTTACCTTAATTTCTAAGCCGAGGCATTAAGTAGCAAATTACACGGCTAGGGCGCTAAAATAAAGAATGCTTAGTTCACGGGAGTGCTATAAACATGCGACCTGAAGCTTTTCTTTATTGCCAGCCGCTGTTTACAGTACACTGACATTTCTATTACTACACTTACAGTACTATTTCACGCCACCTTGCTGAAACCTGGGGTTTCTGCATACCATTTAGCCACCTACACTATTTTTCTCGAACATGCATGCTAAAAAGGGAGAGACTCCCGCAAAGGATTTTTCTAAAAAAATGCTGGCTTAGACTGCCAGAGCTACGGAGACCGGTAACTGCGCCTCATACTATTCACAATTTTTAGGGTGAATGGATCTAAGATATGTTTTGATACTTTTTATGTAAATTTTCAGTTTTTGGGAAACTTTATATACCTCGGCAACTGGGATTGCTTACCTCGTATTAGTTAACGGTCTTGCTTGCGCTTGCCTATTTACATCACACTCTCGGTTGGCAATGGCAATAGATTTTCCAGCATTTCTAGTATTACTGTTCTAGCTAGGGTAACAAACTATTACGTTATGCATACAAATTATCAGCCTGATTGGAACACAGAATATAAATTGAGCTCAATTATCCCTAACGATTTCAGTCTGGATGATATTACGATTACGAGTTACATTCGATATCGTGACAGTATATTTCATAATGCCAATCGTACCAATTACGGCCGACAAACACCTAGTGGTCGTTGTAAAAATAAAATGATAATTGCCCTGGCTGCGTTCTCATTGCCTGCGCGTAGAGTTCTCAAATCAACCAATGTAAATTAATGTGATCTCGAGATCCGTAACGACTGTTTTATGAAAAAGAGGCAGGTAACGAAATTAAGGTTTTCAATGTTTCCGGAAGCGGCTCAGGGATCTCCAAACTTTTTAACCCGAGAACAACCTTAGATAAATTTATGGCTTTCGCTGTCAAGGGTCAAAACTTCTCTTTCGCTTCCTTTCCGTTTTGTAATTTGGAGACCCCTGCTTCAGAGACTTGCGGTACTTACAATTTTGGGTACTAGTAACTGCTACTGTGTTTCTGCTGTATTAACTGCATCACCAGGACATGCTACTATAGGATAAGCATGGCATCATCGTTTGGTGCATGCGAAACCCAGGAATACCGTTCAGGCTCTCAGTGCTTCTGCTAGGCAGTCCTAAGATTTGGAAGCCCATAATTTACAGTAATGCTCTGTTCTTGACGTGCTGGTGGATGGAGTTGTCTACAATTGCGCTAAACACTGAACAGAGATAGAAATATATGATCGGAGAGTACTTTTATACCGGTTCCCCGAGCCGTCTTCTCGCCCGTGTTACGCCGCGAATGGAACGACTCCATCGGTGTTATCAGACATGCGCGATAACACATTGATTTTCGAATCTCCCCCCAACGCTGATCGGTTTAGAGCTGAAATTCAGTTGGACCTGGATTGAAATAGGGGCGTTCAGGCGTATCATTGTTACGAATGCTGTTTGGATTGATAAAAATGTTGAATGAAATTAAACGAATGCGTCTGCGCTGTGTAAATGTGTCATCATATTATGGGGTTTCATATTGCCGGTTTTGAAGCGTTGATAAAAATAATTAGCTCATTTAGGTACCCAGGATCCATAAAAACTTTTAATGAAATCTACTTGGCTCAGAAAACGTACCCTCTGCGATGCTAATTCATTCTGTCTCCTTATATGGCTTATATTATGTGCAAAGTGCGTCGTGTGATCGCGATTTAGCAAAAATGTAAACTTGTGGGCCCAGCCAGGCAAGACAACTAGACGGCACGCAAGCTGAAGTAAAACCGGTCAAGTGCGAGTCGAACTCGCGTCCCAAGGGTTCCGTACTGCACTCATTTTCGAACGAGCGAGCAAAGCGAATTTCTTACATTCAACTTACTTACAACACACGGCTGGCTAGGGGCACGGCCAGGCATTTCCATGTTTTTTAACTGAGCTGTCAGAGGATAGTTAGTTACGCAATAAATAACTTTAGTAAATTTGTTCTAATTTTACCAAAATTTTGTTCAAGTATTATGTTAAGCATAGTGCCTATATTCTTTTTGCGTTGGTTAAGACGAAACGGGAGCTGAGCTAAAAGTCAATTTTGAGATTTCAAGCTGAATATACCCGTCGCTCTGACGGGGCGTGAGAGACTGTATTTGTGTGTGTAATGCACGCACACAGATGCGTACGCTTGCACCCGCGCGCGCCTCATTGCCGACAATTTGCAATGTTATTTTTCGTGCGTTACTGCCACGAGGCGTTCACTTATTACTTACTGTGTTGCGATTGAATTTTTTGACCCGGCTTACGTTTACGGAACTCGATAATCTTTCTACTACTGTGACTTGGCTTTGTTTACTTGACTTTGCTGATCAGCTTATTGTTTTGGACTCCGTGAGTTGTGGTTACCTATTGGACCGCACGCAATTCATCTACCTTTATTCAAGTAATTAAGCGTAATTAGCCGAAACCTTTATAAGAGTGTAATTCATAAGAAGTACATAAGATATAATTTATGTACTGGTTTGCTGTTAGCTTTTAATTGTATCACTTTACATATATGTTACTCAAATAACTAACACGGTTACACTGTTGTAAGAACATTATTTTTCAGGTAGGCCTTATTATACCTACTATAGGCCTTATTACCTCCTAGTACCTTAGTAGTACTAGTACTACTACGGAAATTGATTCAAAGACTCAAGACTGACTTAAGTGGCAGTAGGGTGTAGGGTTTTTTCTAGGCTTAATGAGTTCGCTGAAGCTTATTTTTTATACTTAGCGCACAGAACCACTAGTTTAACAGTATCAGCTCTAACCACATGTCACCATTTTGTCCTTTACGTAACAAGCTCAGGGGCCCAGAATATCCGATGTACCTATCAAATCAAGGTTCTGTACCAAATAAGGCCCGGTTATTATAGTTCGTTATTTTTTAGCATTAGAAAGAAGGTAAACAATCATGACGTGTCTTTTTATTAATAATTATTGAAAAACGCTTTCAAAAATTAGTTTATATTACTTATGAAAGCAAAAGAATATAAAAAAGTATATGATTAATACATACATACATACAATCACGCCTATTTCCCGGAGGGGTAGGCAGAGACCACGGATTTCCACTTGCTACGATCCTGACATACCACTTTCGCTTCCTTCACATTCATAACATTCCTCATACACGCTCGCCGGTTTAGGGTGCTCTTGCTCATTAATATGATTAATATGATTTATAATTCTAACATATTTGCTATGACTTATTTTTCAATGGTAATTTTTAATAAGACATGTCAAAATCTGTTACCTTAATGCAAAAACTTGGGTTCCGTACATAAGTCCGACTCACGCTTGACTGCACATTTCTAATAGGTTTTCCTGTCATCTATAGGTAAAGAACTATTTTGTGTATTTTTCAATATTTTAGACCCAGTAGTTTCGGAGATAAAAGGGGGTGAATGGTAATTTTTTGGCTGTTTTCTTAAATAACTTCGAACCTATGTATTTTAAAATTATAAAAAAAACATTTCCATCTTTAGGTCACTAATTTACATATGTGTACCAAATCTCAACTTAATTGGTCCAGTAGTTTCCGAGAAAATAGGCTGTGACAGACGGACAGACAGACAGACGCACGAGTGATCCTATAAGGGTTCCGTTTTTTCCTTTTGAGGTACGGAACCCTAAAAACGAACTTTAAGCGTGCTAACTTTCAAAATTTCATTTTTTATAAGATAGTATAAGTAGATGGGCAAAAATTTTGCGTCCATGTCCACCAGTGAGTAAGTGATTGAGATACCTAAACATTTAACTTTATAATGTAAAATGATATAATTTACTAACCTACTCGTTTAATTTCAGGTAGGTTGAATAAGGAACCAAGTAACCATGGGGAGGAGCAGTATTTACTAACATTTTCTTTTTGGGTCTTCAGAGTGTATCGTTTCCTTTTTTTTGCACATATTACACTTAAATATATATTCTCTGTGTAAACCCTTACGTCTTTCAATGACAAAGGCAAGATCAGCAAATGTACAATTTGTATGATCGTGCCTGATATTTGAGATCACAGAAAATAAATATTTTAAATCCACTATTCTGCGACCTTCTAAAATTTTGTTCTATCATGATTCATGATCAAAAAGCTCGGATTCAATAGTCATATCAAACGTCGATTATGCAGTTGATGATGAGCTTGCATTTTCTACCATTGGTGCTGCAAATGCATCAACCGGTGGCGATAAACTTTGCCCTCTTGTAAAACAAATTACTATTGTGATTGTGTCCAGCAAAAGGCCAAAATTCGGTTTACTTTCCTGTTTAAAATATTACTAATTTATTCATATTTCAGATTAGGTACATAGGTAACTGTCTGAATGTTACAATGCCAGCTGGCAAATTCTATCACATTTGTTTGTTTGGTAGTCATGGTAACATTCACTTACATCAAAGAGAATAAAGTCTATAGAGACGGATTGTCAAAGTAAATTATGTAGCCACTGTAAATTTACTGCCATCTTTCGACAGAACATAAAACTGTTAGAACGCCATTTGACTTTGATCCTTATTCTTTCAGTGATATGTGTTAACTTATTAAATATAATATTCACGCCATCTACTCGACTATAGGCCAAAGGTATGGTTCCATGTTTTCGAGCGATGGCGCCACAACCTTCAGCCTATGCTCGAGTAGATGGCGTGAATATTAAAATTTAAAAAGTTAACACACATCAGTTAAAGAATAAGGATCAAAGTCAAATGGCGTTCAAACAGGTTTAATCTTCTGTCGAAAGATGGCAGTAAATGAACTGTAGCTACATAATTCACCATGACAGTAACTCTCTTCTTCAAATCCTCTTTGCTTACATTGATATCCTTATTAAGATCTGTATCTTATTATCCAGACCTTAAAATATTGCCACCGTTGCCCTTTAAAAAAATACTGTTTAAATAATTGGCTACTCAAACAATGCTTCTATAGTATAAATAATGACTACACAAAAATGGGTAGTATTGTATATAATGCACGAAATAAGGCCCGATTCTTAAGCGGGTTTAAATTTTGAGGCCATGTCCGCTAATACTATAGACAAAATATCAAGTTTAATAAACACAAAAAAAAAAACATTGATGGGCCTTATTTTATAATTTAGGCCTTACTTTGTAATTTAAAGTAGAGTTAGGCCAAGAAAAATCTATAGCGATTTTGATAGAACACGCAGTGCAAGTATTATTTCAAACGTCGCTTCTATGAAATTATGACATATAAATAACACTTGCACTGCGTGTGCTATCAAAATTGCTGTAGACTTTTCTTGGTCTGACTCTAAAATATTCTTTATTACACCACAAACATAAAAACAAATTAAAAAAAAACCGGCGAAGTGCAAGTCGGACTCGCACACGAAGGGTTCCGTACCATTATTTATAAAAACGGTCACCCATCCAAGTACTGACCCCGCCCGACGTTGCTTAACTTCGGTCAAAAATCACGTTTGTTGTATGGGAGGCCCCACTAAAATTTTTATTTTATCCTGTTTTTAGTATTTGTTGTTATAGCGGCAACAGAAATAAATCATCTGTGAAAATTTCAACTGTCTAGCTATCACGGTTCGTGAGATACAGCCTGGTGACAGACGGACGGACGGACAGCGGAATCTTAGTAATAGGGTCCCGTGTTTTACCCTTTGGGTACGGAACCCTAAAACCGATTTACAATGTAGATAAAGGTAGCAACAGGCGGTCTTATCGCTGTTAGTTCTTATTCTTCGTTTGTTTAGCATTAGAGTGAAGGTGACGTGCAATCGTATAATTATTTAGCTTTTTTTGTAATAGTTATGTACTTAGTGGTTAATATTAGTATTTACTATTTTTTTTTTCAATAATGCTTAAAAACGAAGTATAGACATGACAACCAAATATTAACGCCATTGTACACTGAGAGAAAAAACTAACAAAAACACACTTAGAATTACAAAAATAAAACTTAATCCGGGGACAAGGAGAGTCAACTAATAGGAACAAATTGACTTTTGCAATTTCCATTTAGTAGGAAATACAACTTCTATATTTGTAATTTGAAGTATGCTAGAGTAATTTCAGAAATTTGGTTTTGTTATTCCGAGAGGTGCTTTAGCAATATCGGAGGTGATGACGTCATGGGTGAAAACTAACCGTTTTGTAATTCTAAGCGTGCTTTAGCAATATCGGAGACGATGACGTCATAGGTTTTACTAAACTGTACTGCGATTCCAAGCTAGCTGTTGTTATTCTAGAGATAATGACGTCACAGGCAAAAACTAAACTGTTTGCAATTCCTCCGCCCCTAGCAAACGGGCGCCGCAAGAGCATGTAGCGCGCGTGGTAGCTACCCGTCTCTATTTCTGTCTGTATGAATAAAAAAGCATTTGGTAGTATATCTCTGTACTAAAGAGGCACTATAAAAGCCTGTCGAGATATTCTACCCATTCCTTTCTTATTCATACAGTCAGAA
Source organism: Cydia splendana (assembly GCF_910591565.1). Taxonomy (NCBI): domain Eukaryota; kingdom Metazoa; phylum Arthropoda; class Insecta; order Lepidoptera; family Tortricidae; genus Cydia; species Cydia splendana. The sequence continues at coordinate 679,889 of NC_085977.1, forward strand.
AGAGACTAGTAGTTATTACGCGCGCAACATGCTCTCGCGGCGCACCTGTGCTAGGGAGGTTGGAATTGCAAACAGTTTAGATTTACCTTTGATGTCATTATCACTAGAATAACAACAGCTAGCTCGAAGTTGCAGAACAATATATTCCTGTAGACCCCAACTACACAGTAGGTCGCGGGTTAATATGTCCATGGCCCACAATATATCCTAAATTTATTATTTAACTTAAGTATGTTTTAAACAAAGAAGACACGAGACACGCCCGCCGGACATCCGACACAATACTAACTCTAACCAAATGAACGTAGCAAGTAGTAAATTTTACTAAAATCACTAACATTCGTTTCGCTGTGTTGGTATTACAAAACTCGTTTAGTGATTGGTACAACAATGAACATAAACACAACAAGTCTATCTACTAAATACCAGTAAACTTTGTAATGTCGCTATAGTAACAACTGAATTGTTATTTTAAATGGGGTAATGTTATTCCCTCGAACTTGTTTTTTAGATATTACAAAACTATGTAAGTGAGACATTTACTAAAATCATAACTTGAAATCACAGATGCTTTTTTCCAAAAATCACAAACTTTACTAGTAAAAATCGGAGAATTTTAGTAGTAATAAAAATGGATTGTAACAAATACTGAACTTTGTTTAATGCTCCATTTACTAAAGTCTGTTTGCTGAAATTAGATTTAGTATTACTGAGCTGTTTGTAGAAATAAATAAATTTTACAGAAATAGTGAAACTTCCATGATTACTACTAAAACTTCATTTTTTCCCCCAGTACAGAACTGTTTATTAATTCCTGGTGGTGATTTTTCTCTCAGTGTAGGGCAGGATATACAGAACATGAATCATTAGTACTGTCACGCTCCGTGATTGTTGAGCCATTTAGGGTTCTAGCTAAATTGGACATTCCATAGTGCACGAGTAAGTATGGAACAACCAATTCAGCTAGGACCCTAAATTGCTCGACAATTACGAAGCGTGCCTGTAGGTACCTAAAAATTTTGTTAACCCATTTTAACCATGCAATAAAATATTTTTGATTTTGATTTCTAATTTGAAATATTAGAATCAAAAAGTTCATAATAGATTGTATATCATAACTACAAAAATGTGTTCCCTACTCTCAACCCAAAACCCCTTGTATCTTAGGATCTAGATATTTTCACACAAGACGGTTTATCGATAACTTCTTACATCACTAGATTATCGACATTAAATGTCGACTATTGCCCATCACTTTTCTGGCTGTGTACGTATTTAGAAACTTGACTCCGCCCCTAAAATTAGTGCGATAGGGACAACTGCAGCTGAAGCGAAAAATCCTGCGTAAAAATGACAAAAATCGAGGTTTCGTAGTCCTCTTTTTCCTCCCCCAAAACTTAACCAATCGTAACCAAATTTGGAAATCTAAATGATTATGAAATTATCTGTGTCGGACCGTTTTGCTTTTTTGGCTAATTGATATCAGTTTTGAATACCACGCCTCTCATTGCGGCATAGTCTATTAGGCCATTTTGGCCGTTTTTGAAGGGCTCTAGCGCCTTAAAAAACAAAAATATCAAAAAAAGCAAAACGGTCCGACACAGATATTGACAATATTAATCTGTGTTGAAAAAATCATTGCTCTAGCTTCAAAAACCACGGAGGAAAACGAGGACTACGTTTGTATGGAGGAATGACCACTCCTGTTGGCTCTTAAGCGTATCTCTATTATTTCAAGATACCTATTAAGTGCCACTTGCACAATTCAACTAACCTGGGGTTAACCGGTTAAACCTGGAGTTACTATGGTTACCAGTACAATTTGACACTGAGTTAACGGTTTAACTGCTTAACCTCAGGTTAGTAGGAATGTGTAAGTGGCCCTAACAGATATAAATACGTCTGACACGGCAGTTCGGTCTTCTCATTTAGCTACTTAAACCAATTATTTGTTCTATGTTTGAGCACTAACGTCCTACAGCTCATCCTTCGACCTTGCGTGGAGGCGCACCTCTCTCGGATGCTTCAGGCCTTTTGGCCCCACGCAGAGCTTGGCCTTCGACCTTCGCACTAGCTGTCCACACCATGTTTCACGTAAACAATTGCAGTCGTGGCCCTGATACAGCCTACCCGCTATTTTTAATCTTAAGTCCTACTCACGCTCGACTGCAGAATTTTTATAGATTTTCCAGTAATCAAAAGGTAAAGAACTATTGTTCGTGTTTTTTCCAAAATTTAGGCCTGTAGTTTCAGATAATTGGACACTTAATACGACACGACCACTTCTTTAAAACTATCCTGGAGGGACGGATAGGATGCAAGCGAGGTAGAGGAAAACCTACACTGAGACAAAAAACTAACAAAAACACACTTAGAATTACAAAAATAAAACTTAATCCGGGGACAAGGAGAGTCAACTAATAGGAACAAATTGACTTTTGCAATTTCCATTTAGTAGGAAATACAACTTCTATATTTGTAATTTGAAGTATGCTAGAGTAATTTCAGAAATTTGGTTTTGTTATTCCGAGAGGTGCTTTAGCAATATCGGAGGTGATGACGTCATGGGTGAAAACTAACCGTTTTGTAATTCTAAGCGTGCTTTAGCAATATCGGAGACGATGACGTCATAGGTTTTACTAAACTGTACTGCGATTCCAAGCTAGCTGTTGTTATTCTAGAGATAATGACGTCACAGGCAAAAACTAAACTGTTTGCAATTCCTCCGCCCCTAGCAAACGGGCGCCGCGAGAGCATGTCGCGCGCGTGGTAGCTACCCGTCTCTATTTCTGTCTGTATGAATAAAAAAGCATTTGGTAGTATATCTCTCTACTAAAGAGGCACTATAAAAGCCTGTCGAGATATTCTACCCATTCCTTTCTTATTCATACAGTCAGAAAGAGACTAGTAGTTATTACGCAACATGCTCTCGCGGCGCACCTGTGCTAGGGAGGTTGGAATTGCAAACAGTTTAGATTTACCTATGATGTCATTATCACTAGAATAACAACAGCTAGCTCGAAGTTGCAGAACAATATATTCCTGTAGACCCCAACTACACAGTAGGTCGCGGGTTAATATGTCCATGGCCCACAATATATCCTAAATTTATTATTTAACTTAAGTATGTTTTAAACAAAGAAGACACGAGACACGCCCGCCCGACATCCGACACAATACTAACTCTAACCAAATGAACGTAGCAAGTAGTAAATTTTACTAAAATCACTAACATTCGTTTCGCTGTGTTGGTATTACAAAACTCGTTTGGTGATTGGTACAACAATGAACATAAACACAACAAGTCTATCTACTAAATACCAGTAAACTTTGTAATGTCGCTATAGTAACAACTGAATTGTTATTTTAAATGGGGTAATGTTATTCCCGCGAACTCGTTTTTTAGATATTACAAAACTATGTAAGTGAGACATTTACTAAAATCATAACTTGAAATCACAGATGCTTTTTTCCAAAAATCACAAACTTTACTAGTAAAAATCGGAGAATTTTAGTAGTAATAAAAATGGATTGTAACAAATACTGAACTTTGTTTAATGCCCCATTTACTAAAGTCTGTTTGCTGAAATTAGATTTAGTATTACTGAGCTGTTTGTAGAAATAAATAAATTTTACAGAAATAGTGAAACTTCCATGATTACTACTAAAACTTCATTTTTTCCCCCAGTACAGAGCTGTTTATTAATTCCTGGTGATGATTTTTCTCTCAGTGTAGACGCGGCTTTTTAGAACAAGTGAAAGAAAAGTAGGGGTCGTGTCGTATCAAAAAGTCAAAAAGCTGGCGCAAGTGATAGGGAAAGCTGGAAGATACTCCACTGACAAGAGAATATCTCATAAGTTAATGATAATGAGTTTCAGACGCTTGAAGTAGGTACTAATTTTGTTCTGTTTTAGCACTAACCTCCCGCAACTCGGCCTTCGGCCGCGCGTTTCTAAAAGCCTCTGCGGGACGCTTCGGGCCTTCGGCCATACGCGTAGCTCGGCCTTCGCAATAGCTGTCCACACCACGTTTCACGTAAAACATTACAACTGTGACCCTAAAACAGACCAACCGCGTTTTTTTCCTTAACTCCGACTCATGCTTGACTGTAGATTTCTAATAGGGTTTCCTGTCATCTAGAGATGAAGAACTATTCTATATATTTTTTTCAAAATTTTAGACCCAGTAGTATCGGAGTTAAGGGGGGGGGGGGGGGGGTCATTTTTTGCCTATTTTCTTAAATAACTTCTAAACTATTTAATATAAAATTATAAAAAAAAAATATGTTTGAGATCCTAAAAATAAGCCCTTTCATTTAATATATAAGACGATATGGTTTGCAAAACTTTGTTTTTTAATTTTCTCACTTCCCCCCCAAAAGTGCCCCATATGTTCAAAATTATTTTGTTTTGATTACATGTCCGTCTTTGGGTCACAGACTTGCATATGTGACTTAGGTGATTCACTTTTGTATGGAGAAAAAAAAGTTGTAATATTTTTCCTGACTTTGCTCACCAATGGAGTCTCCCCACACTAAAAACTATCTATTTCAATTTTCAAAAGAATCGAATAACGTTTAGAGGTTGCACAAGTTGAAAAGGTAGAGTGAGAACCCCATACATTGCGTGAAAATGAACTATGTTCTAAAATGACAAAATATAATGAACTGATACTACACTGAGAGAAAAAACTAACAAAAACACACTTAGAATTACAAAAATAAAACTTAATCCGGGGACAAGGAGAGTCAACTAATAGGAACAAATTGACTTTTGCAATTTCCATTTAGTAGGAAATACAACTTCTATATTTGTAATTTGAAGTATGCTAGAATAATTTCAGAAATTTGGTTTTGTTATTCCGAGAGGTGCTTTAGCAATATCGGAGGTGATGACGTCATGGGTGAAAACTAACCGTTTTGTAATTCTAAGCGTGCTTTAGCAATATCGGAGACGATGACGTCATAGGTTTTACTAAACTGTACTGCGATTCCAAGCTAGCTGTTGTTATTCTAGAGATAATGACGTCACAGGCAAAAACTAAACTGTTTGCAATTCCTCCGCCCCTAGCAAACGGGCGCCGCGAGAGCATGTCGCGCGCGTGGTAGCTACCCGTCTCTATTTCTGTCTGTATGAATAAAAAAGCATTTGGTAGTATATCTCTGTACTAAAGAGGCACTATAAAAGCCTGTCGAGATATTCTACCCATTCCTTTCTTATTCATACAGTCAGAAAGAGACTAGTAGTTATTACGCGCGCAACATGCTCTCGCGGCGCACCTGTGCTAGGGAGGTTGGAATTGCAAACAGTTTAGATTTACCTTTGATGTCATTATCACTAGAATAACAACAGCTAGCTCGAAGTTGCAGAACAATATATTCCTGTAGACCCCACTACACAGTAGGTCGCGGGTTAATATGTCCATGGCCCACAATATATCCTAAATTTATTATTTAACTTAAGTATGTTTTAAACAAAGAAGACACGAGACACGCCCGCCCGACATCCGACACAATACTAACTCTAACCAAATGAAGGTAGCAAGTAGCTGTGTTGGTATTACAAAACTCGTTTAGTGATTGGTACAACAATGAACATAAACACAACAAGTCTATCTACTAAATACCAGTAAACTTTGTAATGTCGCTATAGTAACAACTGAATTGTTATTTTAAATGGGGTAATGTTATTCCCGCGAACTCGTTTTTTAGAAAAAAGTTTTAAAAGTCTTTGCTTACGGTGGCGTCGTTGATCGGGTCGCCACTTTCCCGAATGAAGGTTGAGGGAGGCGATGGCTGAGATACGCGTCATACTCGTGAACGGGTGCTGTTTGTTAAGACTGGTCTGTTTAAGCTAACACAAGCTATTATACTTAGTAACTTTATTTTTATTAATTAATTACAGTGAGACGCCTCATTCTGCTCTCGTATGTTTCTTTTCTCTTAATGAATGTATTACAGCCTGGCAAAAAAGAGTAGAAATTAAAAAGTGACAACACTGTAGTGTCGTCCCTTTCAAATCAACATATATAAGAGAACGGGACGACAATACAGTGTTGCCACTTTTTAATTTCTACTCTTTTTTGCCAGGCTGTAATTATACAGGATATTGACTCTTGGAGACCCTATACATCTCTAAGGATAACTTGATAAACTATATAATCTTATAGTTCTGACACCTAGAGACATTTACACCTCTAAATATTATAGATTTTTTTTTGTGTTTTGTATCTGTATTTTTTATGTAATTCGACATTAAGAGACCATATACATCTCTTAGTAATTGTAATACGTTAGATTGAATTGTTAGTTTTATTTTATTAAATTGTTGATGTTATTATTTTTGCTTGTAATTATGTAAATTCAATGATGACGTGTAAAAGTGCCCTTGTGGCCTATTTGCTTAATAAATGTTGATGTTTGATGTTTGATGTTAGATATTACAAAACTATGTAAGTGAGACATTTACTAAAATCATAACTTGAAATCACAGATGCTTTTTTCCAAAAATCACAAACTTTACTAGTAAAAATCGGAGAATTTTAGTAGTAATAAAAATGGATTGTAACAAATACTGAACTTTGTTTAATGCTCCATTTACTAAAGTCTGTTTGCTGAAATTAGATTTAGTATTACTGAGCTGTTTGTAGAAATAAATAAATTTTACAGAAATAGTGAAACTTCCATGATTACTACTAAAACTTCATTTTTTCCCCCAGTACAGAACTGTTTATTAATTCCTGGTGGTGATTTTTCTCTCAGTGTAAAATCGAATGAGAAAACTGAATTTTGCGTCTAAAACACGATAAAAGCACTTTTCCTTTGGAAACAGGTGGAAAAACTGAAAAATCTTAATTAGAACATTTATCGAGTAACCAAAATCCAAGTTTACTACTAATTTTAAAATTTATTTATATGTAGAAGGTTCAGTATCACACTACTCTCCGCTTTGATGGTAGCCGCTTAAACCATTTTCTACCCTCCGATGTAGAGTCGTTGGTTATTTGAAAAATCTTTGTTGATGTTGTGCAACCTCTAAATGTTGACCGATTTTAATTTTTTTTAACATATAATATTTTTTTATCAGTTAGAACAAGAATTCGATCAAAGTCAGATGAAAATCGAAAATTCGGAAAAATGAAACACCCTAAATTATGTGTACCGAATTTCAACTTAATTGGTCCAGTAGTTTTGGAGCAAATAGGCTGTGACAGACGGACGGACAGACAGACGCACGAGTGATCCTATAAGGGTTCCGTTTTTTCCTTTTGAAGTACGGAACCCTAAAAATGGTCTAAGTATATCAAGAGTAAATTAATTTAATGTTTTTCATTGTTATTTTTGTAATATGTAGGTAGGTATAGCGTTTCCGGTACGGTTTTTGTAGGTCATCATCATCATCATCATCTCAGCCATAAGACGTCCACTGCTGAACATAGGCCTCCCCCTTTGGGGGGTGTATGCCATAATCGCCACGCTTGGCAGGCGGGTTGGCGATCGCAGTCGAGTACATCGAATTTGAGGGACGCTGCTGCCCGTCCACCGGTGGTCTTGGACGTAGTTTAAGGACATACCCGGGTCCGGGGGTTTTTGTAGGTACCAAAGTTTTATTGTAAATTGTTATCCTTCCAATCCTTAACATTCAGAAAAAAGAAAAGCAAATTAGAACCCAATTCTGCGAATGACCCAACAACATAAACAAAGAACGTTAAGTTACATTTCAGCAGGCCTATTTTAGTTGCGGCTTTTCTTCCATTCAAATCAGATTTCCTCAAGCGCTTTATTGAGTAAAATAGTAAATTCGCTCGGTCCCTGCAAATTAGTGTTTTTCGGGAGAATTGGGGTAGGGGACGATTCACAAAGCTTACCAGTACGTGAAGTAATATAAATCAGACTCAAAATCAAATTTAGTTTACACGAATAAGGATCAAAGCATAATAGTAATGAGCTCTGCTGACCAGGAACGAAGCGTTTTACGAATATTCTTCGTGTGTCGATGTGTAAGTTTAATAATAATAATCTTGAGAGACTCTCGCTAGGTGGTTGGATCAAGGGTCAGATGCAGAAGGCGGTGATCTTGGACACGGCGCGGATAGTCCGCCGGTTCCTCTCTCTGCGGCCCTGACCACCGGTAGCTTGGGCCTTGCCCCGCTGCTGGCGGCACCCTAGGTTAGGTTTTTTATAATGTGTTTATATGTATTTTTTATCGTTTTGTAAGTGTTTTTATATTTTACTTTTATATTCATATTATAAAAACCCTAACTTAAGACGAAAAATAAATAAATATAATAATAATAATCAGCCTATATACGTCCCACTGCTGGGCACAGGCCTCCTCTCATGCGCGAGAGGGCTTGGGCTATAGTCCCCACGCTAGCCCAATGCGGATTGGGGACTTCACATACACCTTTTGAATTTCTTCGCAGATGTATGCAGGTTTCCTCACGATGTTTTCCTTCACCGAAAAGCTCGTGGTAAATATCAAATGATATTTCGTACATACGTTCCGAAAAACTCATTGTGTAAGTTTATGATTACTAAACTAGTTACAGAATAAAATAGTTAGGTATCTTGCTTGGTTGCCGGGCATTCGCATCAGACGAACCTGCATATATGTGACCTCGAGCACCTATGCGTTTTGTTTGCCCAGCGTTGAAGGAGGCACTTATCTGCTTGAAAAGACTGGATACTCCCCAATAAGTACATATGGATAAGCTATTACCATCTTTCTCTATCTGGTAGCTGCTTCGCGCTCTTTTAGGAACGCAAGGAGAACCGTGAGCTAGGGTAGGTTGTACGTACAACAGTTGGTAGCTTTGAGGTATTTGAAGTAGGTATGTGAATACCTGCCATCCCAGAATCGTTCGACTCGCTGCCGCTTAGTACACGATTGTTATTCTGCGCATATGCCTGGATTATGAAGCCGCTCAGCGCTATATCGAATATTGATTAAAAACACAATGGCTTTTCGCGGCGTTTTAACCAAATTTCCTCTCACAACACTTTGCCATTTCGGTCTGTGTACCTGACGGAAATATGTTAAGGGTAACCTCCTAGACGTCTCTCGGGCCGATGTTAATGTAGGTACCTATAGTTCATCTCTAGGGATCCCAGTGACGTAGGTCGTCCGATAAGAAGAAATTAATTTCCCGCTTCGTGATCTATTCATTCATTCATTGCTATTTCGAACTTATCAATATAGTGTAGTAAATGAAGCAAGTTGTTGTATGGATGCATTAATTTCTCAGTCGATGAAATTTTGCTTGGTTATTGTATAGTATGAGCCGAAACTAACATATAAATATCCAAAAAAAAAACACTCCTAAGTTAGGTATTTATACGTAAAAATACAAATCTGTTTATATTGTGAACCGAGTAATTCCTCCGTCCAAAATTATTTTACCAAATAAGTTATTTGTATCAGTATGTGATACTAGAAAAAAATCAAAAACTTTTGTTAAACATGAGAATAGTTTTTTTTATGATAATTCCTTTTTTGACGCTCATTTTCATCGGAAAATTACTCTGCCATTTTTTCCTTCTTATATGATCTTAGAATATAATTTGGCGTAGTGGGTAAGAAAATCAAAAAAAAATGCTTACTCAAGTTTATGTATTTTAGAACTATTAAAAACTGAGAGTGGAAAATTTCTCAGCCTGATTTCTTTTTAAATATATACTAAGTAGTCACGTATATACATAAATCCAAAATATCCAAAAGAAATATCATCCCTTGTGTACCCCGCTCCCTATACACTGCTCCCGATATGTTTAGTTTTTAATAGGCTCGTAATTTTTTTGGATGTTTTTACAGTTGAATGGAAAGAAAACTGAACTTAATTCAATAAATAAAATGGATAGAGAAATTTTCCACAGCGAGTAAAAAGGCAATTTCTGAAAAAAGTATAGTTACATGGTAACTTTTTTAGATTTTCAATTTGTAGGTATAAATCGGCAATAAAATGGCATTCCAGTGAAAAAATTAGACTAAGCAACTTTCCGGTCCAAGACACGCCAAAAAATTATGTTTTGTTAATTTTGGTATTTCTGCGGGGATATTTTTCTTTATTGATATTTCATATATTGTTGCAATACGTTACATGAATATGTCCGGAGAAGAAAGTTTAAACGGAGCATTTTTCCGTAAAAAGATATTAACGATTTAAGACTTTAGGTATTTACTGAAATCCAATTATAATTATTCTTTTGAAACTTATACAATACTTTTTATTTATTGATACTTTATCATACTGTAAAGTTTTTTCTGGCTGAGGAATTACTGCGGGGTCCACTACCTTTATTTACTACACTAAATAGTTTATTTGTGATTCCTGAATTTAGCGATGGAATCTTAAGATACGTCTTTCATTCGGAAGCAGAACCATCTAAGATTGGACATGAATGAAGACAATAGTTATAATTATTGTCCAGAAAATAAAATGTAGTGCAGATCATTTTGAACGTGTTAGTAGCTAACTGCAACGAATGCCGTAAGAGACATCATTTAAAGTAAAGCTATACCTAATATTTAAATATTAACCCATGACATTTTGTAGTCGACAGGGAGCCCATGAGCCCAAGACGCCTAAGATCCCCATTAGATTAAATCTATAGACGTAGTTTTGTAATCTGTCACACGTCACACGGTCTCCCTACGGCTTGTCAATGAGGCACTTACATATGTATGTCAGCCACTGGACTGGGAATGTGCTAATACAGCCAACTGAATACATATATACGTAATCGGTGTAATCGCCTCGACAGTAGTACTGTACGTCTACCATCAGTTTTGACATTGACATATACGCTCACGTCTACGTAACTTACTTTCTATGCATCTCGCTCGTACTCGCATATTAGCGCAAGCGAGATGTACAGAAAGTAAATTACGTAGACGTGAGCGTTATGTCAATGTCAAAACTCGTGGTAGACGTACTGATTACGGCAAGCATGGTAATCTACACATGCCAATTCACGCACCCTTAGCAGCTGATTGTGTACCGCGCATTACTATGTAGATTCCTTTGATCCTCGCTCCTCAGCTCAATATAACATGAAGCAGCTCATTAGTAAGCGCTGTTGCACAAAGACTTAGCCTGATACAGGATACAAGGCGAATAAGACCTTATTTTGCTGCGTACATAGTCGTATTTCCAAAGGAGAAGAACGTCTCTTATGTCGTTACGGCACTGTGGGCTAGCAAAGCTATCTTACTCGAATAAAGACGCAATTTAAAGGGGGAAGTATGTCGCTTACGTTCTTTATGTGAATTGGTATTACGAGCGTTAATTAACATTAGCTGCGTCTGCGCCCAGAGCTGTCACAACTGAGAACAGGAAGACAGTAACATGACTCTACAAATAAAACGTAACCCGCTTAACAACCAGTCACAGTCCTAATCCTGTTGCAGTAACTATAACAAACTAAATGTGTCTTTGATAGAACTTCATGTATTATTGATTTCTTCCCCTCAAGTACCTCAGCAAACATATATTGTCAACAGACATAACAGGCGATAGCCTCGCAAATTGCAGGACATTTTCATGATAGATTGATACCAATATCCCTTCCCCGATATAAATGACGTGCCCAAATTCGATAATATTGTTCGGAAAACAAGAGATTTCGCAGTGTCTACATATCAGATTGCGCCATTACTACAAGCGGCCAATATCGCTTGAACTGTTTGAGGAATTTTGTGTTTGCTGCTGGGAATGAGGATTTATGATTATAAGCAGTAGCGTGCTGTCAAAGTTGTCAAACGTCATTTACACGACCGATTTGGTTGATTGTTAGCATGGATGCATTGCCACTGGAGACTACTGGACTGAGAATGTTCGACAATGCACTGTAATAACCGCAGTGTTTCCAGTGTTAAATGTCGGTCTAATACTGTATTTCTAATAGGTACTTAGGTATGTAGGTCTGGAGCGAAATTGTACTTGAAATTCCAATCGTTTATTTATTAGAATATGTTTACAAGAAAGATTACAAATAATTATCTTAACGTAACCAAAACGAATTATCTGTCAGCCCCAAACTAGCCGATGCCAGCTTGTGCCTGTGTGTGCCTGCACAATTAATTATCTTGGAAAATGGGAATTAATAAGAGAGTTCAATATAACGGAGTATTAAGGCTGTTTTTGGATTGAGGTTTCAAGTACGAGTATTAAGTAGAGAATTTGAGAAGTGCCTACAGGAAATAAATAATAAATATAAAGACTAAGTGGACGCAAGAACTACTAAGTCAATTGTGAAATCAGATAAAAAAACACCTTGCTATATACATTAACACGCCAGCAAAAAAATATTAAGAAGTCAAAATACTGGTAAAGATGACTGTGTAACGAACTAAATCGTATTTACTAACATTCGCAAGTAGGCCACAGATGGGCCGCGAATGGTGAAATTTCATGCGAGACGAGAGATATGCGGATTGAGTCGGATTGACGTTATTTCATCCGAAATCGTAGGGGGAAATCTCGGGTGGCGGTTATTGGCTGTATGTTTTGTTAGAGGCGGCATCTGTAAACATAGCTGTAAGTGCTTTGATGGATTACACTGACTGACACTATTGATAGACTTGCTATACATATTTGTATGAAGTTGAGGTACTGTTATCGTTACTTCTGTAACGCGCTGAAAATCCTATTTACGAATACTGGCAAATAGGCCGCAGATGGTAGGACGGAATGAATTTCAGACAGAATTGGAGGGAAATCCCAAAGAGACGTATGTTAGAGTCAGGCAGCTATAAACACAGCGGTAATTCAAACGTGACGTGTAAGCGACTAACGTTCGTCTAAAATACTGGACATTTAGGAGAAGAAAATGAAAAATTACGAAGAGACTTGTAAACGCAACCGTTGGAATCTGGAAGTTTAACGACTAGACCAGACGCTAGTTAAGTGATTCATATCTTACATGCTTAGGAATATACACTCATGGACTTGGAGGAACGCAAAAAAAGTTTAATTAAGTACTAATTTTGAAATTACTTTAGGTGCCGTAATCCAGTAATTAAAACTTTTTTTTTACGTTCCTCTATAATTGTCCATGAGTATATTATGTATAGTATATTACCATTGCCTCTACTGAAAAGATGATATCTCCTTTACCCAGGTAATATATAATTTATCGATAAAGAAACTTACCATCTTGATTCCCGTAAGTTGTACTTCATCGGGAGACTTCTATATTTCTAGCTCATATTTAGTAGTTATAATTCGAAGATAACTGGACTAGTGCTGAATTGATGGACCAAGCTAATATAATGATAAAGAGTGAAAGTGTCAATAAAAATATGACGTTATTGTGGCCCTTCTACGCTTGGTCACGTCAAACTGTGCAGACCTAACTCTGCAGCTTAGACAGACGGACTCTCTTGGTGGCCGCCATGTTGATTCCTGTTATGATCTATTACAGCGTCGCACGTGCGCAGGCATGAGCTACACACTCCAACTATCCTCAACCTTACTCCATCAAGATAAGGTCCACAATCGGTCAACATAGTGTATCAATTGAGTGTCTTGTTGATTGTTGATAGTTGAATGTTGATACGAGCTGATTGCGTGCAAGGTCGCGGAATCACGCTCGTGCAATTATCTCGTCATTAGGCACGCTCGTCAAACACATGTTCAACCTTATGGCATTGTAATAAGGTCTGAAATGTATACATATCTATGACGTCGGCTGACCCAATGTTCTAGTATTGAAATGACGTAACAACATGACAGTTTCAAACCACATTCGTTATTTACGTACTGAGTGCGGGTGGAGTGGTCGTATACATCAAACTGTCGTTAGATGGCTCGGAAACTAGTTAGTAACTTCATTATGCTGTTGAAAATACCGACCAGTGGCAATGAGATGCCGGAACCGAGTGCTGTTATTGAAGGAATTCGCTTCTATTGATATAGGAGAGTCGAGAGGTTTTTTTTAGAATTATGTTAAGTATGTAGAAATAATGACAATTATTTTATTATGTGTGTTTACGGTTAGCTCGAGTAGGTACCTACATATTCTTATAAGAAGATGACATACCTCTTATACCGCTCAAAAAGTCTCGTAACAGACAAAAAAGATTATAAAAATACATCTATAAAGGCATTTATCATATCTGACATTATGAAATACATGCCAACTGCCTGTACACATATGTTTTTACAGCATTTTTCATGCAGCTAGCTAAATTTAAACACATCTAAAGTCCACTTATGAAACGGAACATACTCGCTTGTTTTGTTTTTTTTTTCATCCCATTTATTGACGGATACATTTGTCACTGTAAATTTTTGTTGTTCGGTGTAAAATGGGAGGACGCATGCTGCGCTTCTGAAATAGCCATCACATAATCCTTAATAAATCTGACCATTGCAAATATTACAACCCATTTAATGTTGGAGCTGTCTACATCTAGGAGCCATAATAAAATAACACCTCTATTACAGTCCACGTCAGATATATTGGAGCGGCCAAGGTGCTCACAAATATCTGAACAAGGCGCTAGAGTGCGTGTTCAGATATTTTTGAAGACCTCGGCCGCTTAGATATATCTGATGGCGACTGTACAGACCTCCTAAAATCCGTGGCAGACGAAGAAAGTTCCAATAACTTTGCATATCTAGTGGGAATATTAGCTCTATGACATCCACATAAGACTGTAATTACAACTGCCGATGTAGTATTGAGGGACTTTTTATTGTAAGAGCGCGATTTCAGAAACAAGCGGCCACTATTAATGGCGGTAAGATAAGCTTAATGTGACAAGGATCACAAGTAAGGCTTCGATTCGCCGTGGCCGTGGCGGTCACAGAAATGATTTATTGCAGAAGTTTGATCGAATATGTCTAGAGTAAGACTGGTAGACGAACATTCAAGACTCGGGAATAAAATATTCGTTCTCACCACTTATGCCTTTACCACAGTAAAGTTCTTCTCTTTAGCTTTGATTTCTGTTAAAATTACGACATTTAACTAGACGAGGATTTCTAAAACAGTGTACTATGCATACCTACTTATTCCCGCACTTTGACTTCTAATCCTTGTAGTGGTGATCCTACGCTTCAAGAAGGCTATAGGCTGAAAAGTGGTGCCATTACCGCCGTCAGCTCCTAGAATTTCCCTCTTAAAATGTTTATATTTAGGTGCTTGATATTGGTATCAATTTGAAGTACAAGCAAAACCGGTGAAACAGTCACTGTTAGTCCTACGATACGACTGATACGAGTAGCCCCAGACAGTCAGACGCGTGAAGGACTTCCGTTTGGCACACATTTACCGCATCTACTTATTATATTACGAGTAGATATTATTGTACAGTGTCCAGTGTTGTCATCCTCGGTGACGTAAACTCGCTCGCGTGGGTGCTATTTTTAAAACTTAGTGACAGCAACAGTTAACGGATCGGTTGCGTTAAGTATATCATATGCAGCTGTTTTCTCAGAGAAATTCTACGAAAATTCCCAACCATCCCATGCAGTAAATTGTCTAACTTCGACACTAAAACACGTAATCGTTCCGTTTACGCAGCAAAATGTATGACAAAAGTGACGTAATGCTGCCAATTCGTTTCGTAAAGGAAAAAGATGCAACACGAATGTTTGGGCAAATCCTGATGTTAAAAGGGCGTGACTCGTGGTGTGTACAAGTGCTTACTTAACTGCGTCAATTAAGTTCCACAGGGCCAATGCAAACATCGAAAATCGAAATTTCGATAGCTGCCTCCCTATCGCTCTTGCATATTCGAACGATAAAGAGGCAGGTAACGAACTTTCGATATTAGCGGTAGGCCTCAGTGTGGTCAAATTGTCCGCTCCTTAAGTCAGACACCTGTACTGTTGTATTTTCTGTGTAAAGCGCCGTCCTATTTTAAACGGCCTATATCTTTTGAAGGATATTAGGGGCTCAGGAGGCATTATACGCTCGCAAGATGTTTTGAGACCCGAATCCCGCTGTTCTTGCTTAAACCTGCGATGCGACCTTATATAAGCCTCTGAGCGTAGGCAATTTTGTCTTTTGAGCTTCTCTTTTGTATTATGTCGGATTTCGGCCACTTTTCCGATAGAGAAACGCAAATTATTTAAGTTAAAATATTACCTAACGAATTTGTTGCCTTAAATTCATCTTTTAATCCAGTTCAAGATGAAATTAATAATTAGAGTTTATATCAGTAATGTTGACAATGTTGTTCACAATTTCACAATTAGGGGTCATCCATTAATTACGTCACACGAATTTCTAGGTTTTTTGACCCCTCCCCCCTCCTTGTCACACTTGGTCACATTTGGCAAACCCCTCCCCCCTGGTGTGACGTCACATTTCTTCAACGAAATCGGCAAATATTTATTTAATATTTTATCAAAATATTTTTGACAAAGGAAATATTAGTAATTTTATAACCCAAAACTGATTAAGAAATAAAATTAAACGAATAACAACGATTATCATTTCAAAAACTTGTTATTTAAATGATAATTAACGTATAAAATAATTTAAATACATTTTCGGTTACTGATGAAGTTAAAGTGACGTCACAAAGTTTATGACTCCCCCCTCCCCCTTGTCACAACATGTCACATTTGCTTGACCCCCTCCCACCCCCTAAACGTGTGATGTAATTAATGGATGACCCCTTATGTGCAGATTATTCATATCTTCGCTAACAAAGGCCCTAAGTCAAGTAGGTTTCCTATTGCATTACGACTTTGTCAAATTTACCTATAGGTACCTCTTTACAATCCAACGTTCCAAAAATATATTTACACGGCTCTAAAGACACTCACAATAATGCCGTGTAAATATATTTTTGGAACGTTGGCGTCTAAAGATATTATTTTTGTGAACCCAACTGTATACAATCAAGTATTCAAAGTTACAAAATATCTAGATTTGATGTTTAAATAAGACGTTTTGAAACCAAGGCAGCACCTCCTTGATTATTACTGCGGCTATGGCTATGAGGATATCGCTCCCCTTAAATCACCAAATGTATTTTGTACGCCCGCTCAAATACACAGTTACAAGGAAAACTTGACTTTCTGTTCTGGAGAGGTAAATATAAATAAAAAGAATTATCGCGGGAAAGTTTCTGAGGAGCCTGCAGCGTTTGTCCGGGGACAAACAATGGCCATTAGCTGTTTGAAATACAAATTACATCCATTAAAAGCATTCTTTTATGTAATTAAGTTAATGATGAGATTGAAAGAGACCCTTTTAGTCCCAGGTCTGTCACCTTTTAGAATTTCTTATTTTATTTTAATTAATGAGTCTCTAATGGCGTATTCTTGTAACTGAAGTAGGAAAAACTAAACCGACCAACGATTCCTTTGATACCAGTAAAAAAAAACAATATCGTATTTCAGTCAAATCAAATTCAGATAAAATGCTGTTAACCTTTTCTTCCCACGGACGCAATATTGAGTCGGCAAAGAGTGAAACTCAATCTAAACTTCAATTTTTTAGACCCCTGGGAGTTGCCGGGTTAAGCTTCGTTTGTCCTTTGATATTTGGGCTGTTTGAAAGGGACAAAACATATTTTAACTAAATATACATTCTATTTCACGAATAACGGGGAGAGTTTAGATAAAATATGCCTCTACTTAATTAGTTAAATGAAATGGCGTCGGCTTGCCAAAACCCTAGTTAGTAGATATATACTAATTGGGTCACGTCACACGCAGAATTACGATCGAATTAGTATTTCCTGTTTCTGATAACTGCGAAGATAGATAGAGATAATTTTGGTAGAGGTCAAAGCTCCCGAATCCCGTGTAAGAAAATTCCCCATCTCTAATATCTGATTTAATCAGTCGGTACTTTAGAAAAAGATGGAATATCCTAATTTGCGAGGTTATCTCAAGTCGTGCTAATTGTACAGAAGCCTTGACATCTATGAATTAAAATAATTATGCCCTTAACCCTTTGAACGCCAAGTCTATCAGTCGCGTCAGCTGACGTCTTCAACGGTCAAAGGTTTAATATATTAGATATTTATAAACGCCCATAGCGCTGTCTCGCCCACACAGCGAAGCGGCGTGTGGAGTGGATCCACATTAGTGTGATAACCGCGTAACTCTATGTTTTTCTTTTTAAGTTTGACCCAAGTAATCCCTATGGAATAAGTTCTTGGCCAACTCTCAAAGGCGCCCAAACTGCAAGTCCCAAACAAATACACAACACTAGTATTACAGTATCCTGAGAAAGGGTGTAAGTTCAGCAGGGTGTAACACAAGTTGTATAGAACTTACTGCCTTTTACTTAGAGCTACTATATGACACTCGTCCTCTGGGAGAAATTGTTACAACTCTGGGGTTAATACCTAATCAAATAGTAGATTTTGTCGTTTATAAGCTGTACACTCCACACACAACTTTATCTAGAGGGTCCACAACGCGCACGTGACAGCTCTGGCGTTGCAAGGACCCATAGACTACGGCAACTGCTTACTGTCTGTACTATCAATATGCTTCTTTATGATCATGACATTCATGACATTTAAAAAAAACCGTTTATCTTTCAGGACGGTCAATGAATTTAGGTTGAATATAGAACTTATTTGTTGGTGAAAATCTATGACTCTTGCAAAATAAAATCAAACTTTATTCCTATCTAATAAAGTCCATTATTGCAGGTGAAGATCCTCGTGCCCAACTCGACGGCGGGCATGATCATCGGCAAGGGCGGCAACTACATCAAGCAGATCAAGGAGCAGAGCGGCAGCTACGTGCAGATCTCGCAGAAGGCTAAAGAGCTGTCTTTACAAGAACGCTGCATTACTGTTGTGGGTAAGTGGACTTTGTTACGTTGGACATAGGGTTGACTTCAGCTTGGGGTGAGGGACACACTTAATACCTTGTGCATATGAGTTGTCCCTATGTAGGAACTCTGATCTGATCATTGTTGTGGGTAGATGTTGTGTTGTTTGAGGTTGAGTCTAGTTCAGCTTGAAGCATTACGCTTGCACCAAGGAGTGGTGTCGTAGTCGCTGAAGGAATACGGATTACTGTTATAAAATACAATTCTCATTGCATATCTTACTTGGGACTGTGAGCGCTGAACGTCGTTAATAAAACTTTGAGGAGTTTGTTTAAAGTTCATTATACATTATAAATTACACTTTAGTATCTTATTACCCGTACAAATACAGGTAGAATGAGTTTATAAGAAATAATTTAGGCCTTGGTCTTCTGTTGACTCTGTACGGCATACAGAGTCAATGTATGGGAAGTCAGCAACATTTGTATAGGACGTGGCAATACCGTAACGGCCTCCCTCAAAAGACCTAGACCTTAGGCAAAGTAAATGTCTAATTAAGGGTTTAGCTTAACTGTTATGAAACATATTAACCAATCTCTATGTGTTCCAGGCGAAAAAGACAACAACAAGAAGGCCTGCCTCATGATCCTCCAGAAAGTGGTGGACGACCCGCAGTCCGGGTCGTGTCCGAACGTGTCGTACGCGGACGTGGCCGGGCCGGTGGCCAACTACAACCCCACCGGCTCGCCGTACGCCGTGCCCACCGCCGAGGTGACCGAGGTGACCACACAAACACGTTCCTTGAGAGACTGTTTCATTGTGCGTTGAGATGCGACAACCTGCCTCTCTGACCATTAATGCCACGGGACACGCGGAGCTCCCAGCGTGCTCGCTCGACGCTGATGCCGACCGCCATACGCCATACATTGGTTAAAACAAATACATATATGGCTATCGGCGTCAGCGGTGAGCGTGCACGCTCGGAGCGTGCGTTGCGTTGCCGTCGGCTCAATCTGGCTACATGGTAGACCAAAGCAACAGGACAACGAATAACAATGACTGCCAGAAAGGGCACAGGCACAAATAGCCAAAATTTTGTAACAACTACAGTTACGTATCGTAACGATAAAGTCATGTTATGCACCTTTGATAGCAAAAAATCAATAACAAATTCAAACCGGTGTCATAGTTCACGCGTGTCTTCTGCCTTGATCGCTAGGGACTTCCAGCAGAACTCATGACTGACCATAGTCCTTATGTCTTTGCAATATGGTCTACGAATAGTCAGCTAATTGTGTCGACGACGGTAGGTGCAGGAATCAGGTGGAGGAAGGGAAACAAACAAATTAAAATCACTTCAGTCAGGTAACTTAGAAATACACAACTCGCATAATTCGCGCTTTAATAAGAATCAAATGCTTGGTTTTACACCTACAGAATAATTGTTAACGCATGATTGTGCTTTGGTTGTAAAAAAGGGATTACTAATTTATTTTAAGCTTTGCTTACCTTTACTCCCCTTAGCATATTCAAGGTATATTTATATGTATATGTCGGAGAATGGCTGAAATGTGCCATCTATCGCCTTCAAGAGGCGTTTTGTCATGCAAACCTTGACAAATAGAGCAAACTAGGGTGTTACGTACACTTGAGTGGCGTTCGACGCAGTTCCGCCAAGACGTCATAGAGTGCGCTCTTAAAACAATTGAAGTCCAGAACAATTGAAGTTATGCTGTCAATCAATCTTCAGAAGGAGCACGATGAGAACGAACGGGGGAAGATGACGTCTGTGGCGGCTCCTGGGTCTAATCCACTGGTTTGCTTAAGATAAGAAACGTAACGCGTGCTGTGATTTGTAATGAGTCTTGTGCAGTAAAGATTGTGAGTTGAACATCGTATTTCATTGAAGGCCCTCGTCATCCACGATTGAAGGTTCTGATGTGCTGCCGATAGTATGATACGCCCACAATTCCCGACATATATGTATATCTTAAAAATAACAAAATATGTGTTGCTAATCTATTTATATATTTTTTACAACTACATATATTTCTGACCTAAAACCAACAGTTTGACCTAAATACCCTGTTCCTAGTGACAGCTCATATGATGTTGACCTAAAACCGCCGCTTTGAGACTGGCCAGCTTAATAATCTACAATAAAGCGAAATCTTCAGACTGCAAAAAGAACTACAAAGTGACCAAGGCGTTGAAATGCAATTTCCACTATCACGCCATTTGGAGACTTATCACCTAGAGATAAAGTCTACTTTTGATCGCTTCCCGATCTTTGAAATCTCGATTGATCCCGACTTGTGACAAACTGTTTTCAACTTTAAGATTAAAAGTTTAGAGTCTCTTTTATCTTGGGGGCGACGTGTCTATTGATATCAGGGTTTGCCATTCGATTTTCAACTTTAAAACTAAGTCATAGAGTTGGTTTTGAGTTGTGGTTGTGTAGGGTTGTCGCAATCTCACCGACGCAGCTGGTGGAGGCACGTTGAGGCGTGTTTAAGTGGTCGCGACCCTTACCGTTCTCATGATGCTGGACACTGCACTAACTGCTATCTTCTAAACTATATTAAACGATTATCTGTGTTAGTATTTGAACGCTTCTATCTAAATTATGCTATCCTTATAAACTGTCAGTGTTCTTTTCCAAAGACATCCACCGTTGGTAGAAGATTTTATGGACAATGCCAAAAATGGAACTTTAGATTATGATGAAGGGGTTTTGTAATTCGTTGGTACTGCGATTTAGGCATGTCATTGAAATTGCCACCATAACTTTATATTAAGTAAGGACAATTTTTAATCGTCTCTATACTCGTATATCCCGTATCTAAAATGGACGTAGATCGTATTATAAACGTAACATTACATTTTAATCCCTTATATATTCTCATGTTTTATCTAATTATGTTGTTGAAAAGAAAACTGAAAATATAATACATAACTGGCATACCTAATTGGCAAAATAAATTAAGTGTTCAAATATAATCGATGTTGAATGTTGTATAATATGAGATGTGCTTTTCCAGTATTATAAGACCCTACAAGCTTTATAAATATAAGTAATATATGTACATATTGCATGCGACGGATGTACAATCTAAAGAATTCATGAACAAAATTATGTATGTCATTTACTTTTTTACTCTATATTTTAAAATGATTGTGACTGTACTATGTAATACCGTGCCTAACACGAGTAACGATACAATAGCAATGACTTATGTAAATGTTACAATGTCATTTAATGGCAAAATTTAAAATAGATATAAATAACATAACAAACCATGAAGACCGTAAAACACCTTGAATACTTTGAGACATTGTTGGTAAACAATTTGTATGTAAGTAGGTATGTATTTTAATGGAATATTTGTGTATGGCTGTATGTTGTTATGTAACCATGTTACTCTATTCCGTATATTTAGTAACTTTCCTTGGGTTGGGTTGAATGATACAATATTTTGAGAGGCCATTAAAGCATATTTTTAGTTGAATATATAGCTTCTATGAGGCCATATGGACTTTTTTGTTTGTCAAAATGAATTATTTAACGTTTCCATTTGTTGACAGAGCCACGCGCTGGGCGCAGGCGTAGTCGGTGGTTCCGTGCTGGTTAACGGTTCTGGACTCGGCGCGCTCAGTCTCACGCTGTCGCTGGCGCCGCCCGGCTCGCAGCAGCAGACACCCCTCACGCAACACACGCTGGACCACATCAAGGTATGCCACATGACTGATTGGTGCTGGTGGATGGTCCACACGCTGTCGCTGGCGCCGCCCGGCTCGCAGCTGCAGACGCCCCTCACGCAACACACGCTGGACCACATCAAGGTATGCCACATGACTGATTGGTGCTGGTGGACGGTTTTCACGGAGTCGCTGGCGCCGCCCGGCTCGCAGCAGCAGACACCCCTCACGCAACACACGCTGGACCACATCAAGGTATGCCACATGACTGATTGGTGCTGGTGGATGGTCCACACGCTGTCGCTGGCGCCGCCCGGCTCGCAGCTGCAGACGCCCCTCACGCAACACACGCTGGACCACATCAAGGTATGCCACATGACTGATTGGTGCTGGTGGACGGTTTTCACGGAGTCGCTGGCGCCGCCCGGCTCGCAGCAGCAGACACCCCTCACGCAACACACGCTGGACCACATCAAGGTATGCCACATGACTGATTGGTGCTGGTGGATGGTCCACACGCTGTCGCTGGCGCCGCCCGGCTCGCAGCTGCAGACGCCCCTCACGCAACACACGCTGGACCACATCAAGGTATGCCACATGACTGATTGGTGCTGGTGGACGGTTTTCACGGAGTCGCTGGCGCCGCCCGGCTCGCAGCAGCAGACACCCCTCACGCAACACACGCTGGACCACATCAAGGTATGCCATATGACTGATTGGTGCTGGTGGATGGTCCACACGCTGTCGCTGGCGCCGCCCGGCTCGCAGCTGCAGACGCCCCTCACGCAACACACGCTGGACCACATCAAGGTATGCCACATGACTGATTGGTGCTGGTGGACGGTTTTCACGGAGTCGCTGGCGCCGCCCGGCTCGCAGCAGCAGACACCCCTCACGCAACACACGCTGGACCACATCAAGGTATGCCACATGACTGATTGGTGCTGGTGGACGGTTCTCACGCTGTCGCTGGCGCCGCCCGGCTCGCAGCAGCAGACACCCATCACGCAACACACGCTGGACCACATCAAGGTATGCCTCATGACTGATTGGTGCTGGTGGGTGGTTCTCACGGTGTCGCTGGCGCCGCCCGGCTCGCAGCAGCAGACACCTCTCACACAACACACGCTGGACCACACCAAGGTATGCCTCATGACTGATTGGTGCTGGTGGGTGGTTCTCACGCTGTCGCTGGCGCCGCCCGGCTCGCAGCAGCAGACACCCCTCACGCAACACACGCTGGACCACATCAAGGTATGCCACATGACTGATTGGTGCTGGTAGACGGTCCTGACGCTGTCGCTGGCGCCGCCCGGCTCGCAGCAACAGATACCCTCACGCAACACACGCTGGACCACATCAAGGTATGCCACATGACTGATTGGTGCTGGTGGACGGTTCTCACGCTGTCGCTGGCGCCGCCCGGCTCGCAGCAGCAGACACTCCTCACGCAACACACGCTGCTCTATGAGGTACCCGTGCTGGTAGATGCTGCTGAATGAACTAAACGAATTATTGGCGTTATTTATAAACGCACTACATACCTCAATAAGCTATGAATCGTTTGTCTTTATGTCATTTTGAATTATGTATTTGTAAGAAAGGGATAAAACATAATTTAACTAATATTCAGGCTCGTACAGTTTTATGGATAAGGGGGTAAATCTGTCATTGTGTGAATACAGCTAGAGAGACCATTTTATTGGTTAATTTTTTACACGCATAGATATTTCCATTCACTTATTGTAGTGACCTGTAGAGGGATGCATTTTTGGGGTTCCGTACCCAAAGGGTAAAAACGGGACCTTTTTACTAAGACTCCGCTGTCCGTCTGTCTGTCACCAGGCTGTATCTCAAGAACCGTGATAGTTGTAATTTTCCCAGATGATGTGTTTCTGTTGCCGCTATAACAACAAATACTAAAAAGTACGGAACCCCCGGTGAGCGCGTCCGACTCGCACTTGTCCGGCATTTTTAATTGTTAATATCGCGTTCCAGGTGGCCCTCCGGCAATCCGGGTACTCGGACGCCGGCATCTCAGAGATCTCTGCGGCGCTGGCGCTGCTGGTGAAGCACGGCGTGCTGGGGCTGGCGCTGCCGGCCGCGATGCCCGCCGCGCCGCTGTCGGCCGCCTTCTACCCGCTGCCCGCGCAGGACCAGTCCGTGTTCGGCCCGCTGTCGCAGGTCGGCCTAGGTGAGTGCCTAGGTATGTGGCTTCAATACCAGATGTAGCGCCCCGATATAAGTTACGGCTAACGGTGAAGTGTGGCGTTCAAGATCACCAATAAGGAGTATATGGCCAAAATAAACATTGATTGTATAAGATGTCTAAAGTCTGAGAAATAATCTTGCCTCCGAGGTTGACACCTAAAGAAGATGCGCCGTATATTGTGTTGTAGCTGATTGTTAAACGTCGATATCGACTGCTAGAGTTGCCGCGCAATGTACGGAGCGGTACAGTGCCATCTATATTAACTGTCAATTTCTAAACACGAATTTGTTTAAGACTTTACACACCTAATACGATCGATGAATCTTAAGTCAGTAGTATTGAATTAAAGTTTGCTGAACAAAAGACATCTACACGTTGTTGTAACTTATAAAGGTAGTACAGTACCTAGTCGTACGTTAGGTTCTTTGGGAGCTGTAAATAGGCAAGGTTTAGAATCTTATCCCGATGTCTTCGAAATGTTTAATGAATTAGCTAAAGTAGTGGGATCTCTTAAGGGCATTAGTGGTTTCTTGCCAGATTTATGAGTACATAAACGCAGCTCGACGATTGTTTACCTACCCATGAAATAAAGAGAGATATGTGTATAATTTGGCTATTGCAAAGTTGGCTACTCGGAGAAAATGTTTATTTTATTTACCTAGTTTTAAACTAGATTGTCAGTCATATTTTTGCGTGAATTTAGTCACATTCAGTTTGTTGTTTTCTTCTCTGGGTCCACTTTTCAGTACCCAAGTTAAAATGGTTGGAAAGCTGCACAAACCAAAGAGAATAATTTTATTCTTGGGGCATCATTTTAAAGCTTTATAATATTAGTTAAAGACTGTGATTCGATTTCTGCCAAATGTCAAATTGAATATAGAACAAGTCCCAAAGGATACTTAATAAATGTAGATATAATTAATTAGTTATATTGATATTAATATATTGTAATTTAGTTATTGAATGTTATCTATTGTGATACGCGGTGCCATGCGACGGAAGCGACCTTCAGCGTCTTCAAGAGCGCGTTATGTAAATACGTGCGATACTTATTTATAGTATTTAGGTATATGGCCACCGACAACCCGTTTACCGGCAGTAACTCTATTTATTTACATTTCACTACCTACTCGCTTGCACGAGTCGCGATTTATTACTGTGAAACAACTGTCTATTTTAAAATAAATATCGAGTTAAATTTTAGAACTTAGCAAGATACTTCAACAACTTTCATCGCAGTCCTCGATAACTGAGGGAAAATGTTCAAAGATATCAACTATGAACTTAATATTTTAGTTTGTTTGTTTGACTCTGAAACTATAAAGTCTTCTTAATACTTGGAACTTGGCACCGGACTGAACCCGAAAACATGTTTCAAATAAACTTTAGGTGTTATAACTACTTTTAACAAGTCTAGCATAGAATCGTGTCACAATCTTTGAGAATATTGTCTTTTTGCGTATTGTTATCGTATGTTAGTCTACTTTAAGGGGGGTTGGAAAACGGTGCTATCTCCTACTATTCTGATATATTCCATACATTTGTCCGTCCTGATTTCTGGGTGTTTATCTAAGAAAATTCTTTCTACGGCGTGTCGTTTGCGACGACACAAATTTACTCATAAACACTTTATATAACGTATAATTCATGTCCCATGTGTCACAGCGCGCTAGATACGCTCTGGTGCGTTGTGTGCGTGGTTCGCCACTCACATCGGTGGGTGGTGAAGTTGCAGAGATGCTTGTTTTAATGAACTTTCGCTCGTTTTGCCAAATAAAATGGTGTTTATTCGTTTGAAAAGGTTATGGAGGTAAAGAGATTGATTTAGAGTGTACCGAATGTACACTTTCTTTTTAATAGATATTTCGAAATTTTTCGTATTTTTTTCCTTGTAGAGAACGGTCTCAATCTAAATTGTTTGGTGCAACGAGCGACTCGTTCTATTGCCGCTTTCTCACACAAAATTCTAAATTTCCTCGCAACGCTTCTCATGTCTGTCCTGGAAGTAATTGGCTGTGTATTTGTGATATTAACACGACATCTCTTTAAATCTTGCACCTTCCGTAACCTGTAGTTAGTAGCAGTATGTACCTACATAACATGACATACGTCACCCCGTGGCCTGCAGCAGGCCGTCACTTGACAGAAGGTATTCCATATACATCGACATTGTAGAGCTCGATTCTACTGTATTCGTCTTGAAGTAGAAACCATTCCTCACCTCTACGCGTGAAAAGTTTGTACTTCTCAATTAATAAAAACATACGCGCGCGAAATATGAAACGCGATAGAACATTATTTAGGGTTTACATTTGCCATTTTTATTATTATTTTATACAATTTTTATCTGAATCCAAGAGTCACAATTAGTCCATGCAACAACAAGTTGCTGGACGTCCAACACTTAGTATTATCAGTAGTTGTAAAGTGTATTTTATTTATGACTGCATGACTAGTTTGTATTCTACGTGTTGTATTGCTGATGTCCGTAACATAATTGGCTTTTAGATTTCTCCATTAATAATTGTTTTTCTTCTTGAGGTGTTTTTATTTTTCTAAATTTCCGAACATCGCTTCTCACCGGTCGGCAATACATAACTCTCACGTTATGCAAGGGACTCACATCGACTATTGTAAAACATAATACAAATTATTGTTAACGTATGTATGTAGTCCTTGGCATAATACTAAAAGGGAGAACAACTATTTAACTTTCATAATTTTAAACATTGGCTCTTGACAAAAGTTGATCTTATGACAAAATATCGAACAGAAAAGTCACGTGATAATATTATCGGTGATACAATCATTGGCATGAAGTACGAAATATCGTTAGTAAATTTAACAAGGCACATTTTACGTAGGGCGGTAATACAAAGTAATTAGTTAATTGCCTACGAAATAAACTTACGTTTATCGTTATATCGCATTAGTATTTTATACAATCGTGATATACATAATAGAGAGCTTTTCAGTCGAGTACCGTGTTTTCTGAGTTGCCTAAGTGAGGTACGAGATTGAATAGCTTGATTATATCACTATTGTATACAATACTTTTTCTACGAGTCAACAAAAATAATACTTTAAACTAGGTAGAATCATACAAACAAACCAAACCAAAAGTATACAGCTAAGATAAGCGACCAGCCGCGATACCTTCATACTGGTACGCGCCCCGGACGCCTCGGCCCGGCGGGCTGGTCAACGACACCTTCTCGTAAATCATGAGGCCCTGGTACTTGCTCCGCGCTAAATTCAATTTTTAGCCGTAGTTTTCACCGTAGCCTATGGAGACTAACAAGCAACACTATGTGGTTTTCATAGTCTATGGATGTTGCTATATTAAGGGTGTCACATGCGCGTTTCTGACTTATGAACCAATTGTTTCTATGCAACCTAAAATAAATAATTAATTTGAGCTATGGTTTTGTTTCGTCCTCTTGATCGCGGCGAGCGAGCAATTGCAGTTTGGTATAAGAAATCTTAATTCAAGAATTACAGGTGACGAGTAGAATTATGTTGAATATAACAATGTAGGTACACGCATGTAAAACTTTACGTTTTGCTTCAGCTAAAATGCAGAATTTAGATACGGTTAGCGGACAGAACCAATTTTCGCGGTGACTTAAAAATATGCAATTTACTTTTGTATTTATGTGAACCAAACTCGGTATTGAGAATATTGAACCTATTCATGAACTCATCGAATACATATGCTAGTACCTGAATAAGTTTCAACTCTAGTCAAGCGGCCCGTACTATTACATCGTTTCCATCACTCGAGTTGTTCTCTCATCATCACACTATCGCTACACGCTCGACGCTCCATCGCGGCCCCGCGGGGCACGCTAGCGCACGGTCCATCGTTGCACGGCTATTACAAGCCACGTTTAGTAAAATTCGAGACGCAGGGCGCTAGCACCGCGAGGGGGCACTCGGCCGCTCGGCCGCTAACACTGACTCTCTCCGCAACAGCGCGAAACGTTCTAATGTAATCGCCCCAACTCCTGCCACGTGCACATCACTCCCGGTCCGCAGGCGGCGGCCGCGGCGCGTCGTTAGAGCGTTTCGCGGAGGTAGCATTCGATGCGCTTCGGCCCCCAGCCGTGGCGCCTATCTCGCTGTCGGCGCAAGTCGGCTCCGTGGCCGGCGTGCCCGGCGTGCCCGGCGTGCCCGGCGTGCAGGGCGTGCCCGGCTTCCCCGCCGCCTCGCTGCTCCCCCTCAGCAAGTCCCCCGCGCCCGCCGACCAGGGCGCCAAGGACTCCAAGAACGTCGAGATCGCCGAGGTCATCGTCGGCGCCATCCTCGGTGAGTTGCATCCACGTACCGAGTCGGCTAAAGTCGCGATCCTCTTTTTCCCCTC
Source organism: Cydia splendana (assembly GCF_910591565.1). Taxonomy (NCBI): domain Eukaryota; kingdom Metazoa; phylum Arthropoda; class Insecta; order Lepidoptera; family Tortricidae; genus Cydia; species Cydia splendana. The sequence goes on from NC_085977.1 coordinate 708,918, forward strand.
GAACGGTGTTAAGATGTTTGCAACTTTAGTTATTGTAGCCCGGGGGCGCAAATCCCTTGCTTCCCTTTAATGAAGTTAAAAGGCTTGTAACTTTTGCCGGCGTGATATCGTCAATCTTAACTGAACACTAGAAATCATTTGTCGCACTGACGGGTCAATTTAGTGGTGGCTGGCGGTGGCTATTAACATTAAATGCAATTACATATTTATTTATATTTTTTACTTTGAAATGTCTAAGATTATCTAAGAAAATCTCGTTCCGACAATAACACGTATCGAGTTGTCCCACTCTAACACCAATCGACGGATGATAATGATGATTATTTTCTCGTTTACTGGATTGTGCCTAACACAGACACCGACCACCACACATAGGTGCAAATTTACGTTGAATTTTAGCATTTTAAATTTCAAGTATCCATATTCACAAGCAGTAAAATTCTCACGGGCACTTCGGCCGCGTACGCAACCGGAGCTTCGTAACCAGTTGCGATCGAAGACTTTTTCGGTCTTGTACGAAACCAGTTGCGATCAAATACTTTTTTCTTCTCATACGTAACCAGTTACGATCGAACACTTTTCGTTTTTGTACGAAACCTCTCGACCGTTCATAGGTACCAGCAAAGACCTTCCTTAATATAAAGTACTGTACACGTTATACACGTAGGGCAGCCTTCGACCGCCGTGACAAATCACGCTCACTACACTCCGCTCCGCAGATTGTCACGGCGGGCGAGGGCTGCCCTCCCTCCGCGCCTCCGTTTTCGGAATTGCTCTCTAGGGGTACGTCGATAGTACGTGGCGTGTAGGACGGAGCCGTACTCCTAACAGAAATACGTCTACCTTGCCACTTAACTGACCTGTGTACCGTACCTACGTGTATAACGTGTACAGTACTTTATATTAAGGAAGGTCTTTGCGGGTACCTATGAACGGTCGAGAGGTTTCGTACAAAAACGAAAAGTATTCGATCGTAACTGGTTACGTATGAGAAGAAAAAAGTATTTGATCGCAACTGGTTTCGTACAAGACCGAAAAAGTCTTCGATCGCAACTGGTTACGAAGCTCCGGTTGCGTACGCGGCCGAAGCGCTCACGGGTGCGTCTAAGTGTGGCGCGATTGCAAGTCATCTCACGAGCTCCATCTGATAGCTGCGGTGATCTGTAGCCTATGATAACAGCCCGGGTTAGCCGAGGGCCACGAAACGCACGCTCAGAGCGTCAGAAGCGTAGACGCTCGTCGCTGACACCACTAATGTTTGTCGATGAGCTCCTGACGCTCGGAGCGTGCGTTCCGTGACCGAGCAATATGACAGACTACACTGATCCCGCATAATGACATTTATGACGCGCTAAGTAAGGAAGTGCTTATGTGTGGTGACCGCGAGTTGTCTTATAAGAGTTAAAAACTCATAATAGTTTAGACGATCTATGGTCATTAATGACAGTTCGGTATTATAGTTAATAGTCGAGCGTGCCCAAATATTCGAGTAGCGAGACTGACGGGTGTGTATGGCGCAGGTCCGGGCGGCCGCAGCCTGGTGGAGATCCAGCAGATGTCGGGCGCGAACATCCAGATCAGCAAGAAGGGCACGTTCGCGCCCGGCACGCGCAACCGCATCGTCACCATCAGCGGCTCCGCCTCCGCCATCGGCAACGCACAGTACCTCATCGAACAGAAGATCCAGGAGGAGGAGCTGAAGCGCACGCGCCACAACGCGCTCTCCGCCGCCTCCGTCTCCGCCGCCACCGCCGGCCTCATGCAGTAGTCTAGTCATACACGTCAAGGCAGTGCGCAAGGCGACAGTTACCTTGCCGCGACCAAATCCCACCCCCACTCGGTACAGTGTTTCTGTTTCACTTAGTTCTTTCGATTTTTGTTAGAAAGAAAAGAGTAGTGTCCGCTCCGCACTTTCATTGTTTCTATTTCCATGTGAAACACGATTATATTTCATAGAAAATATAAGTTTTTAGGACACCTCTCAAGGTCGAAAGAGCTTTGGATTCTCATTCAAAACTATACAAAATGTAACGCGTGGGGGTTCGGTTTGTAACGGCCTTCTGCTAGTTAAGAGTTATTGTTTTGTTTGACGCTCGCAGCTCTCGACGCTTGCCGCGCGGCGGGGAGCGTACAAGTGTAAATGGGGCCGTGCAATATGCAATGCGACCCGCCGCGGCACGCGTCGACACATAGTTACCTATTTACAAATAGATTTTATTATATATTATTGATTTTATGCATGTACTATAGTGTTGGACATATATCTGGTATATTTTGTTCGTCGCGGTCTGCCTAGCAGAGGATATTGTTGTGTAAGGTTAATGAAGTTACGATTGTGATAAATCCTATCACGGAAATTCCTATTCCATGCACATTTTATTTTTGTATATTGTTCACCGTGCATCGCATACATTTTATTTACAGAGTTGATTTCATTGTAAATGTTACCATTGATAAGTTATGTTTAGTTAGGTTAGTTGAAACTTGGATTCGGATAAGCGAGCCGCCTAAGCCTCGGTTGACATAATAATTTTGTTTCGTTTTATATTTGACTCTCGAATGGTCCGGCCAGCGGAGTCGTCGTCATTCCTCATTTCTGAAGGTGAAGATCTTTATTTTTTATACATTTATAAATATTTCGTTTTATTTTTGTTAGGAACGTTTCGTAGCCGTCGTCCGGTCTAAAATCGTTTGACAACAATATAAGTACAATGTAAACAAAATGTTATAATGCATGTCCAGAATAGTAGAGAATTATATTTGAAGAGACGTATCGTTGCAGATATGTTAATATTGACAATATGACAGAAAGTTATTTACAGTCGGAGCAGGCCGGGCGCGCTCGTGCCGCTCGTAGGCCTCGCCGCTCGGCCGCCAGTTACCTCACGTGCCATGTTGTGAGCGGGCTCGTGACCCCGCGACCCGCGACCCTGTCCGCTGCCCGTGCGGCGATATACTTATCGAGGAATGAAGTACAAATGAAATGTAATAAATAATAATAATGAATTCGAATCGGCTTAAAGAGTTAATGTATGTACCTACTGTACAATAGTGTGTAAGAAAAGGAATTGAGAGGCGTTTCTCGAGCTCGCGCTCCGCCACCCGCCGCCACCGCCGCCGCCACCGCCGCCGCCGGCGCCGGCGTGGCCGCGCGACCTGCCGTAGACTAGTGTAACTATGTACCCTAATAGCTAGAACTTATTATATATTCAATCTTTAAAGTGTAGGAATCGCTGTTAACTTTCCGGTGTTTTCGACTTTCTCATTCATCTTATTATATACGGGGTAGTGCAGATATCGTCTAGTGTCAATTATCGGGCGGGCGGGGCGGTGCCTACTCCGGCCCCGCCTGGATGTCGATTATACGCGCTCAATTTTATTGGAACTAAATCTTCATTAGTCTGTACGTGTAAGTGACTACGTCAATTATTCTAAACGTTCGGTTGATGCCACTCGGCCAGAGCCCCGTTAGTCCTCTCCTCACTCGTCTCCTCTCGCACCGGTCCCTGAGTTACTTGCCTCTTGTTGCGTCGGGCTTGCGGCGTCGTCGTCGCGGTACCCCTCGCCGCCGCCTCGGCCGCCAAGTTCCCTCGGCGCCGCGAACTCGACGATTCTTAAATAGTTATCGATGGAATTCTAGTTAGTTATAATTGTCATTAAAAACAATATAAAGGTATGTATAGATAATTTTAAAATAACTGGAAAATGTTAATGTTGTTATACTGAAGTTGTTACAATATTTGAGAGTATATTAACGTGAATACAGAATAATAATTTTAGTGCGGTACTATCCGTTTATCGCGTGGGAAGATAATAAATGCAACGTCGTCCGGAATATTTTGTGTATCGAATGAATTCAGAAGGGAAGAGAACAAGGTTGATACTGTTTCTGTGATACTGACAAATACGCCGCGCTGGCACGCTTCCCGCACCCCTAGCGCCGCCCGGGCGCCGAGTGCCCAAGAGGCTGCCACACCCAACACACAACACATCCATAACGCTGAGTTATTAATAGCCAGAGTCGTAACCACCGCGTTAAGCTTCACTCTTCGCGCGATGTAGACATGAGCATGGTGCAAGCGTCTCTGACGTTGTTAAACGTGTAATACGCATACAGTGACATGCTACGTGTTGCATGCGTCAAGCGTAACGACCGCGTCGATAATGTCGCGTATAGCTTTAAGCTCCGTGCCTAGCAGGAGTGTAATCTCGTGTAGTAGCGGTATACAGCCTCTCGGGCACGCCCGCGCCTGGCCTCGGCCGTAGTCAGCACCCGGACAGCGGCCCGTCGTGTGTAGTCAGTAGAGCCGCACCCACTCTCGTTACTAGCGCTGTTACACTTAGGTAAGTTTCAATGTTGTAGGCTAAGGTAGCTAGCGAGCCTCACGAGCGGCCCGCACACGCGACCGCGCATCTCATCTTTTAATTTTAATAGCTAAATGTTGTTGAATTTGTTGATAGAGTGGTTTATCGTATAGTTTAGAGGTATACGTGAAGGCAGCCGTCGGGTGCGCTAGGCTAGTAAGGTTCGATACTGTGTTTAGGATCATGGCTGTGCGTTCAAGTCGAACTCAACATTAAGACATCACCATAACGCTTGTTTTGGGCGCGAATCGCACGCGGCCCGCACTCTGTATATAATTGCATAGCATTTTCATTTACGTTTTCTCCTTGCTCATTGTCATCAATTTATTAAAGACTGAGGAATCAACTTGCGCATATTGACATTGTCACGAACGCGTCCCGAGAGGTAGGGAATATTGTAATATAATTGTTTGTCATTAAAATTTTCACTCGGTTTCATGTGGAGTCCGACGGACGTAGTCGCGTGCGATTCCCGCAGTACACTCGCCGTTTTGTATCGAGGAGTAAGTTAGGCTAGATCTAGGAGGGATTCATAAGAGTTTACTGGTTTAGGTATAGGGGGAGGCACCCAGCATCGGACGTGCCAGCGCTCAGAGCTTGTGGCAGAGAACGACTAGACCCGGGAGCCTCTCGTTACACGCGTGTTGCTGTCCTTGTCACCCCCGCGCTCGCAGCTGGCTGGTCACGTCCGATGCTGTAGTAGGATAAGTTTGTCAGAACGTTAGTGAGTGTACGGTGTGTAAGCGCCGCCGCGTGTGGCATGCGACACGGCGGCGGTGTGCCGCGCGCGCCGCACTTGCCGCACGCCGCGGCGGCCGAGCTGCAGTCTCAAGCGCCGTTCAGTCGTTGTCTCATCACCTTTACACATGTTGAGATTGATATGTTGTACTAATTCTATTGAATTATAACTTGTTGCGTATAATAAGTATGTAGACAGGCGCCGGTTCGGTGCGTTATGTATAATATCGATATGTTGAAAACATTTGTTGCTGTACAGTTTCAGTGATGGAATTTTTATTTTTTATTATTAGTTATTTTGTTAACTTGGTTTACGACAAACGGGTCTGCAATCTTATGTAACGAGAAATAATTTCTAATTAAGTTTGAATTGAAATGTTGAATAATATCTATTGAATTTAAATTTGGGTATATTATAGTCAATGTTAATATTTACTTGTACTGTCGATATTGATTTTCTAATGAATGTTATTTTGCAATGTTGTAAACGATACGAGGTATAAAGGGAGGTTATCTACAATGTCTTAGTGTTTAAAGCTCGAAAACCAATTAAAAGGTACCTTGAACATTGTCTATATTATATTAACATTAAATAAATTGCAAAACGATGCGTTGTTTCATTGTCCATCGTCAATTCATCACATTTTCCTCATTCATCAGTAGAGTATGTAATTATCAGTTTAAATTCAAGATAACATCCTCATGTGTTCAATAAGCTGTACTACCCGTTCGCTTCAAGTTGGCCGTTACCTCCCGGCCCTCCCCAGCACCACCACCACGCCCTCTGACGCCTTATCCACTCGGCTACCACACACCACAGTCACAGCTTTACAGCTACCTTTATTACTTACATATTATAAAGTATCACAAAAAAATATTAAATAAATAAAAGTAAAATAAAGTAATACTACGTAATTCTTTTTGTTGACATTGAGTACTGACGTCATCATGTAACGGTCGCCGACGGCCAACTCGAAGTGAATTGGGTGGTGCCCTATTGATATTCCGAAAAAAAATACGCCGATTTTTGTTTCGCCGACAACGATTCGCAGACGGGTTGTTTGGCAGAGTAACGATTCGCCGAATCTCGTTACGCATAATAGTCGTTTGCGAGAGTAGTCAATAAGCAGAACATTGATACGCATATTTACTATTCGTAGAATAATCATGTAGTAACTGTCATAATTGCCCGAGAAACCATTGGTCGAAACACAATAGGTCGAATGTTCATTTGGCATTAATATTGAATGTTCGTTTTTTTAGCATTAGAAAAAAGGTAAACAATCTTGACGTGTCTTTTAATTGAAAAACTCTTTTTAAAAATAAGTCATGGCAAACATGTAACATTCACGAATCTAATACGATCATTTATATTCTTCTGCTTTCATAAGTAATACTTAGTTACTGATTTTTAAAAAGCGTTTTTCAATTAAAAGACATGTCAACGTCGCTTACCTTCTCTCTAATGCTAAAAAAAATTATAAAATAAGCTGAGATTTCAATTATTGATGAAGTGCACCTGATGATGATGATTGTTGATGATAATGATGATGATTTTTTTAAAGTAGTATGTTTAGCGATTACTCCAGCACCCATGGTTCGATTTGAGTTATTCTTTTTTTGTTTGAAAATTTTCCATGAGGAATTGACGGAACCCCTAAATTTTTAAAGGCATTATTGTGATTTCGGTATTTTCTAAAGTAACTCAAGCATTTCCTCCTGAAATCCACCAATTTCATGAAGTACAACTGTAGCCTTACCACGAGTTTGACACTACATATTCGCTAACTTCTTCGTAACTTTATATACATATACTTAACGCATTTACTTAAAAAATGATAATATTTTATTTCATTATTTTGTTTCGAAAATAACGACTTATATGTAAAATGTGAAACGTTATTCGACTAAACATAGCTTAAACGAAACGATTACTCTGCCAAATGGAAATCGTCCAATAATAGTTCTGCGAATTTACACAGAAGCAAACTGAACGGTATGTGAACCAAGAGTCTACGTAACGTTAGTTGACCAGAAGTTACATTGACAAATAAATGACTCTGCGAAACGATGTTCGGCGAATCGTTGTCGGCGAATCGATGATCTGCTAAAAGTTTATCGGAGAATCATTAGGTACCCGAATTGGGTAGTAACTTGAGTTACTTGAGTAAACTCAGAAAATATCTGGTAATATGTATATGGTAATAAAATTATTGCTGCTGTTCCGGTTACTCAATGTATTGAATTGGAATATGACATACCCAAAGGTCTGATATCTCAGACCAAAACTAAAAGATACATTTTACACATGAATTTTAGCTCCAATGTTTCTAAATTTAAGGAACAGCAGCGACTTTTTTGCGACCAAAAAGACGTCCACGCGACAATCTGGTTCGAAGGACCATAGTCACTGTACTCTTTGTACAGTCACCTGCAATAATATGTTACACAACGAAGGCCGCAAAAATATCAGACGATCTTATTTGTAGAGCCATAAGACCGCCTCACATATTTTTGCGGCCTTCGAAGAGTAACATATTATTGCAGGTGACTGTACAGGGCAGTAGACATCAGGCTTCAGGTCTAAAATGCTGCTAAGCGGTTCACGTATGTTACCTACACGTGTGCACATAATCATAGGTGAATGCCAAGGTAAAGTAGGTGCTTTACCGGGGTACCTAATGATTCTCCGATAAACTTTTAGCAGATCATCGATTCGCCGACAACGATTCGCCGAACATCGTTTCGCAGAGTCATTTATTTGTCAATGTAACTTTTGGTCAACTAACGTTACGTAGACTCTTGGTTCACATACCGTTCAGTTTGCTTCTGTGTAAATTCGCAGAACTATTATTGGACGATTTCCATTTGGCAGAGTAATCGTTTCGTTTAAGCAATGTTTAGTCGAATAACGTTTCACATTCTACATATAAGTCGTTATTTTCGAAACAAAAGAATGAAATAAAATATTATCATTTTTTAAGTAAATGCGTTAAGTATATGTATATAAAGTTACGAAGAAGATAGCGAATATGTAGTGTCAAACTCGTGGTAAAGGCTACAGTTGCACTTCATGAAATTGGTGGATTTCAGGAGGAAATGCTTGAGTTACTTTAGAAAATACCGAAATCATAATACACATGCCTTTAAAAATTGAGGGGTTCCGTCAATTCTTCATGGATTATTATGGGAATACCTCGCAAGTAACTTTTTTCAAACAAACAAAGAATAACTCAAATCGAACCATGGGTGCTGGAGTAATCGCTAAACATACTACTTTAAAAAAATCATCATCATTATCATCAACAATCATCATCATCAGGTGCACTTCATCAATAATTGAAATCTCACCTTATTTTATAATTTTTTTTAGCATTAGAAAGAAGGTAAGCGACGTTGACATGTCTTTTAATTGAAAAACGCTTTTTAAAAATCAGTAACTAAGTATTACCTATGAAAGCAGAAGAATAATATAAATGATCGTATTAGATTCGTGAATGTTACATATTTGCCATGACTTATTTTTAAAAAGAGTTTTTCAATTAAAAGACACGTGTAAGATTGTTTACCTTTTTTCTAATGCTAAAAAAACGAACATTCAATATTAATGCCAAATGAACATTCGACCCAGGGGGGGGACACTTCAAATGTAGTTAACGTCAGTAAAGATGCAGGCGACTTCTATATCTTGCTTCTGACAAAATTAGTTGACTTCCGATTACACAAACTACTTCACCAGATGTCACTATAAAATGTATATAATTTTAGTGGCATTAATATTTAAATTAAAATAAGTACGAATTCATATTTGTAATTATTATAATTTTCTATAAATTTTGCAAAAAAATAAGAATTTTGTTATAAATTGATTTAATTATGCTGTTTTTTTATGCTGGCAACACTTGCATATCCGCCAAGACATGCAATTTTTTTGCTGTCACTGGAAGAGGGTAAATTTGAAATATTTTAGTGATGGTTCAGCCATTTTCTTCATTACGGTTCTGAAAGAAATTAGATTATAGCCCGAATTAAAACACATGCCCTGTTATGAAAACCTCGAAAGTGCGTTGAGTTGTACCTCTATGTTGGTCCGCCTTGTCGTTGAGCATTCGCTGTGTGCTGTGTTATTTTGTGCGATATGGACGCTATTTTACAGTAAATTTATTTTGTGGTAGGTACCTAAGTACTAGTACCTAAGTACTAGTACCTAAGTACTAGTACCTAAGTACTAGTACCTAAGTACTAGTAACTTTTGATAAGGCAGGCCACTATCGATAAATCTGCTACAATGCTTAGACTATGTGCTGCTGTAAAAACACTGGTAAGTTCATTTTCACGAATTATGGTACCTAATACATTCAAGTTCAAGTTCTTTATTTGCATTCATGTTGTACATATAGGTATTATAATAACAAATGAGTTGTTTCAAACATGAGCCCTACAAGGGCATAGCAGTTACTGAATCTAACCTATACCTAATACAAATAAAAATGTAAAATTGTAGTCTTATTAGAATACATCTTAAAACTTATCATTTAAATATTATTAATTAACTATAAAAAAAAAACTATAAGAATCTTCTCATATCTATGCATATGTATAGTTTAAAATCCCATATCTAGATACTCCAGACATGGTATAAAAATATGTGTCATACCTACTTATTTTAACATTATCTTACATGTATCAGGCAAACATAATACAAGGAGAGTGAATTTATTTTTTCAGGAACAATAACCCATCGCTTTCCAAATCCTAACAAGTATCCAGAACAATTCAAATCTTGGGTCACACTTGTTGGTGGCAAGTTGGAATAGTCTTCGGATTATGAGTACCATAAGAAGAGGATCATTTGTGATAAACATTTCAAGAATGCAGACAAAAACCGTAACCACCGGTTAAATAGATTAGCAATGCCTTCACTCACTTCACTGCATTTACCTGGTATGAATCTATAAGATTATCTTTCAGAATTAGTTATACGTATGTAGGAAAAACCAGTCTAACTCTTTATAACGATGTTTTTAGGGTTCCGTACCTCAAAAGGAAAAAACGAAACACTTATAGGATCACTCTTGCGTCTGTCTGTCTGTCCGTCTGTCACAGACTATTTTCTCGGAAACTACTGGACCAATTAAGTTGAAATTTGGTACACATATGTAAATTAGTGACCCAAAGACGGACGGACGTGTAACGTAAAGAAATGAATTTTAAACATGGGGGCCACTTTTGGGCGGTACATGAGAAAGTTAAAAAATAAAGTTTTTCAAACTATATTTATATAAGTACACCAAATGAAAGAGCGCATTTTAAGTATATTAAATGTATTTATTTCCCTAGTAGCATTTTCGTTGGGGCCCACGGTGCCAACGGTAGGGAAAACGTTGGGAGGAGGTTCGTTCCGTAGCCAACATTAATTTTGTATTGGCCCACCATCGCATTTACCAACATTCGCTGTGGCACAGATGCCCAACAATGGGCCTTTGTGTATTTTGGTACCGTTGGCTAAACAACGATAATATTCGTTGGCCCAATGATGACATATATCGCATTTACCAACATTGGCAGTGGCAGTGATGCCCAACAATGGGCCTTTGTGTATTTTACTACCGTTCGCTAAACAACGATAACATTCGTTGGCCCAATGGTGACGAATACCTCATTTACCAACATTGGCTGTGGCACGGATGCCCAACAATGGGCCTGTGTATTTTGGTAACGTTGGCTAGTCAAGGATATCATCCGATGGCCCAATGATGACAAATATCGCATTTACCAACATTGGCTGTGGCACTGATACCCAACAATGGGCCTTTGTTTATTTTGGTAACGTTGGCTAATCGACGATATCATCCGATGGCCCAATGACGACAAATATCGCATTTACCAACATTGGCTGTAGCATTGATGCCCAACAATGGGCCTTTGTGTATTTTGGTAACGTTGGCTAATCAACGATATCATCCGATGGCCCAATGATGACAAAAATCGCATTTACCAACATTGGCTGTAGCATTGATGCCCAACAACGGGCCTTTGTTTATTTTGGTAACGTTGGCTAATCAACGATATCATCCGATGGCCCAATGACGACAAATATCGCATTTACCAACATTGACTGTAGCATTGATGCCCAACAGTGGGCCTTTGTGTATTTTGGTAACGTTGGCTAATCAACGATATCATCCGATGGCCCAATGATGACAAATATCGCATTTACCAACATTGACTGTGGCACTGATGCCCAACAATGGGCCTTTGTTTATTTTGGTAACGTTGGCTAATCAACGATATCATACGATGGCCCAATGACGACAAATATCGCATTTACCAACATTGGCTGTAGCATTGAGGCCCAACAATGGGCCTTTGTGTATTTTGCTACCGTTCGCTAAACAACGATAACATTCGTTGGCCCAATGGTGACGAATACCGCATTTACCAACATTGGCTGTGGCACGGATGCCCAACAATGGGCCTTTGTGTATTTTGGTAACGTTGGCTAGTCAAAGATATCATCCGATGGCCCAATGATGACAAATATCGTATTTACCAACATTGGCTGTGGCACTGACGCCTAACAATGGGCCTTTGTGTATTTTGGTAACGTTGGCTAATCAACGATATCATACGATGGCCCAATGACGACAAATATCGCATTTACCAACATTGGCTGTAGCATTGAGGCCCAACAATGGGCCTTTGTGTATTTTGCTACCGTTCGCTAAACAACGATAACATTCGTTGGCCCAATGGTGACGAATACCGCATTTACCAACATTGGCTGTGGCACGGATGCCCAACAATGGGCCTTTGTGTATTTTGGTAACGTTGGCTAGTCAAAGATATCATCCGATGGCCCAATGATGACAAATATCGTATTTACCAACATTGGCTGTGGCACTGACGCCTAACAATGGGCCTTTGTGTATTTTGGTACCGGTGGCTAAACAACGATAACATTCGTTGGCCCAGTGAGCACAAATATCGCATTTACCAACATTGGCTGTGGTACTGATGCCCAACGATACCAGTTGAGTTTGCTTGTGGCGTCACTAGATGGCGTTACTGTCTCCAAACATCGAAGTTATAGTTATTTTCTCGACTATTCCGGATATAATCATAATACTTTTTAAAAGTAACTTATAAATCTAATAGCTATAACTATAAAATTTATTTATAAATTGTATTTTACCAACATTTTCTCAATTTAAATCTAAAAAAACATAAATCTCGCTTACGAAGTTTCGAAGTGCGGTTAGTATATATACAAATTAGAGTGTATAGTAAGTGTACTTGCTTCGGCAGTACATATACTAAAATTGGAACGATACAGAGAAGATTAACAACAACTGCTGCCTAGCCTAGGGCCTTCATGTGGATACAACTACTGCCTACCGTAGTGTAATTGTAATATTTATCAGCAAAGGCCCAACGTCGTATTACACAACCACTTACTTAACGTAGGGTAACTGTAGGACTCGTAAACAAAAGCCCATTACATAATTAGACTGTAGGCACACTATAAATTACACAACTATTTACCTACGGTAGTATTGTAAGAATCCTACACAAGGCCCAACGTTAAAGTTACAATGTTGGCCCTTTGTGGGACAAGCTGTGTTGGGCCTTCAACCTGGTGCACGACTACCTACCGACCTACCTGACTTGCCGTTGGGTAATTGTTGAATTTGCAAACAGAAGCACAACGAAAAAATTGCCCTTTTTTATTTTTTTGCAGTTGGCCCTACAGCAAGCCATACGGCCAAATGTAACAATTAACCAACCATCAAACAAATGTGTATAGGCCCAACCACGGCCCAACCAAAACCACCACCGTTGAATAATTGTATGATTTATTTAAATAGGCCCAACGAAAAAATTACTCTAATGGCCCTCTGTTGGGAATCTTCGGGAGGGCCTTTGTCGAGGGCCCTCCAGCAAGTCGTATGGCCAAATGTAACAATTAACCAACCATCAAACAAATGTGTATAGGCCCAACCACGGCCCAACCAAAACCACCACCGTTGAATAATTGTATGATTTATTTAAATAGGCCCAACGAAAAAATTACTCTTATGGCCCTCTGTTGGGAATCTTCGGGAGGGCCTTTGTCGAGGGCCCTCCAGCAAATCGTACGGCCAAATATAACGGTTGCCCAACTAATACGTAAACAAAGGCCCAACAAAATCCCTACAAGGAAATGCTATTAGGGTTTATAATAGAAGTTATTTAAGAAAATTGCCAAAAAATACCTTGTACACACGTAATAGTTCTTTTCTCAAACATGCAATGAAATATTGATGTTATGTTCCTTATGCGAGGCTGCTGTATGACGTTTTGCATTATGGTACGGAACCCTTCGTGCGCGAGTCCGACTCGCACTTGCCCGGTTTTTTTTAATTTCCATTTCACAAATATTTGTGATACAGGGCTATAACCGCAAAAATACACGACTCGTGTAAAACATACGCGTGATAATGATATAGGTACGTGTTAGTTATATTTTAGGTGTAGTTTACTTTTAGTTTTTTCTATAAATAAAACTTGGGTTTCGTGGATTTTTTATTTTATTTATTTCATTGCATGTTTGAGAAAAGCACTAAGTATACATACCTCGGCGTGAAAAGGGATTGTCGGCCTCAGACCTATCCGTCTTCTATAGCGGTTTCCGGATCTGAACTATCTCTTCGACCGTCCCATAAGGCATAGTACTAATAGTATGCATAATTTTTATAGGGATATTTAGAGAAAAGAATTAAGCCATTACTTGCAATGTACTGCTGACAGAAATAAGGTCAACGTAGCTAATTCCGTCATATGAACTATTCCCTCCATTAACGCACCAGCCAACCTCTGTACCTTTTTACAGAACAAAGGCATGTTGACAACTTGGAAATTTCGCATGCTACTCAGCCAAACATTAATGAACAAGCCTCTACCTCAAACTTACGACAAGTTTCTAATGAAGCACCACAGCAGGATGCATTACCAACCAATACGGGTAATCTATATATTTTATATTATATTTTTAGGGTTCCGTATCCAAATGGCAAAAAACGGAACCCTTATAGGTTCGTCCTGTCTGTCTGTCTGTCTGTCTGTCCGTCTGTCCGTCTGTCCGTCTGTCCGTCTGTCCGTCTGGCCGTCTGTCCGTCTGTCACAGCCACTTTTGAAATTTGCACACCAGGTTAGATTTATAAACTGTACAAGAGATAAGAAGCGATTTTGGAAATTCAACCCCTAAGGGGGTTAAAAAGGGATGAAAGTTTGTATGGGGTTCAAGTTTTATTTTATGCTAGCAATTTCAAACTTCGTAAAAACATATATTATTAAAATACAAGAAAATTAATTTCGGCATTTTGGGAAATTCATCCCCTAAGGTGGTGAAAAAAGGGGTTGAAAGTTTGTTTGTTTGTGTTTGTTGTTTGTAAGCGATAATTTCCCTTACCGAACAGGCTACCACCGTCTTTTTGTTAATCGCCACAGTTTCTCTTTTTCTAACGTTATTTATATAAAAAATTGATTTTTTCAGATGTTTTTGAAATGTCTCAAGCCGCCTTCTTTCTGCAGTTTCAGAGTGTCAGTACACCAACAGAAAGCAATTCCGCAGGTAGGTTTTTGCTTAAATAATACCATAGAGAAATATAGTAAGACAAGAGTGCTCACTCCATACATCAGTTTCGGTACCAAAAATATTAGTATTTTCATAGTCGGCATCTAGCATCGAGTAGCGGAATTATCAGTACCTACCGCTACTCGATACTAAATATCTCTCAAGTGGCGACCAACGAAATTTGTATTGAACAACAATTTACAACTAATATTAGAAGCGGAAGGGGTTGAAAATAGAGTTCCGGTTAATCAGTTTATAATAGTCCGGTGGCCGGCTGCATGAAACAAACCTCATCAAAAAATAGAATATACCTACCCTGTAGAGGTACCTGACATTTAGTAGCTTCCAACGCACTTGGTCGGCCTAGGCTTAACCTGGCAGATTTTGTACAAATGGCAAAAACGTTGGACAAAAATTCATCAAAAAAAACCTCATCGAAAAATAGAATGAAACTTGTATGGTAGGATACCTGACCTTGAGGACAGTAAAAAAAAATTGGTCGGCCTCACCTTAGCCTGGCAGTTTTTGCAGTCCGACCAGATTTATTGGGTCACGTGAGAGCTACAATTTACCTCATCGAAAAATAGAATGAAACAAACGGATTATAATAGCTAAAATAAGCCTGTTGACGTATGTCTTGGTCGGCCTCACCTTAACCTGGCAGTTTTTGCAGTCCGACCAAATTTATAAAAAAATCATCAAATTTTTTTTATCGAAAAATCGTATGAAACTGGTATGGTACGATGGCTGCCTTTGAGGACAGTAAAAAAAAAGTGGTCGGCCAAATCCTGTGTTGGCAGGTTCCTGTGTCCGACCAATTTTGTGGTACCACGTGAGAGCTACAATTTTACCTCATCGAAAAATAGAATGAAACAAACGGATTATAATAGCTAAAATAAGCCTGTTGACGTGTGTCTTGGTCGGCCTCACCTTAACCTGGCAGTTTTTGCAGTCCGACCAAATTTATAAAAAAAACATCAAAAATTTTTTATCGAAAAATCGTATGAAACTTGTATGGTACGATAGCTGCCTTTCAGGACAGTAAAAAAAAAGTGGTTGGCCAAATCCTGTGTTGGCAGGTTCCTGTGTCCGACCAATTTTGTGGTACCACGTGAGAGCTACAATTTACCTCATCGAAAAATAGAATGAAACAAACGGATTATAATAGCTAAAATAAGCCCGTTGACGTATGTCTTGGTCGGCCTCACCTTAACCTGGCAGTTTTTGCAGTCCGACCAAATTTATACAAAAATCATCAAAATTTTTTTATCGCAAAATCGTATGAAACTTGTATGGTACAATAGCTGCCTTTGAGGACAGTAAAAAAAAAGTGGTCGGCCAAATCCTGTGTTGGCAGGTTCCTGTGTCCGACCAATTTTGTGGTACCACGTGAGAGCTACAATTTACCTCATCGAAAAATAGAATGAAACAAACGGATTATAATAGCTAAAATAAGCCTGTTGACGTATGTCTTGGTCGGCCTCACCTTAGCCAGGCAGTTTTTGCAGTCCGACCACATTTGTAAAGAATAATAATTTCTATATTGAAAATATGGTTTCTTCGCAGCTTGAACTTAACTTAATAATGCTAACTGAAAAAAGTCATAAGTAAATGAGTCCATGGAGGTCTTAGAGGGTTTAAAAAAAAAAGAAAACATTCAGTTCAAATTTTATTCATAAATCTATCTAATATCTAAATAACGTTTTCTAACTACTGACGTGGTTTCAGAGTAACACTTACGTTGAGATGATGTCTCACAGATGTCAAAAATAAAAAGGTTTTCATCGATTTTTGACAAGTTTTGAATCGTATATCCTACTTTTCCACTACAGATAGAATGAGGAGGCATAACTGACATTTTATCACGCCAGGTGGCGCCTCCATAGTGGAGTTGCCGTCACTGTCAAATCACATATATTGTTTCCAATAAATTGTAAACATTCTCCTTTTTTAACCGACTTCCAAATCCCAAAGGAGGAGGTTATCAATTCGGTTGTATGTTTTTTTTTTCTCCACAATACTGCAATAGTGTGCGACAAATTGTGGAAATATACCTATAGGATCTCCCTTTTTTCCCAAGGACCCGATATGCATAAATCGGTGAGAAAAAGCTTTGAGTACCAAAAACTAAGGCAAATGACAAAGACCGTTTGTGTAGGCTGCATTTTAAGGAAGATAAATATTTTGGAAAGAGTAAATACACAGGTAAGCTAAGTTTTAACGAAGTAGTACATAATTTAGGGCATAATGGCTTGGCCACACATGCTGTATTCCATACGCATCATGACTTTGTGTACCTATCTGATGGGCGGGCGTATATGAAACGCCTTCTTGTACATGCAGGTGATCCAGGTATACACCAAAGCTTAGTTTTCAATCGAACACTTGTAATATAAGAGGAAAAACTGCACGTGAGCCTTCCAAAATTTTAATAAACGGTAAAATACACAAGATAACCTCACATATATTAAGTGATTATCTTTGCATCAAATCAGCCTTTTTTCCATCAACTGTAGCATTTCTCCTTCGAAGCTCGGTTTGTAGAAAAGAAATTCCCACCTTTTACCAGTGGTAACTACTGGGAATAAAAATTCCCAGTAGGTACCACCAAACCGAGTTGGTGGTAACTACTAGGAATTTTTTTTCCCAGTAGTTACCAGTGGTAAAAGGTGGGAAAATAATTCCCAGTAGTTACCACTGATAAGAACTTGGTGGTAACTAGTGGAAATAACCCTTTTATTGTTAATAATTACTGTTAATCATAATCATCTTCGGAGTCGAAGTTTGACGAATTTTCCCCAGACTCCGACTTATCTATTGTTATTTCTTGGACTCGCAAAGGCGTTATGTGTCCTTCAAACCATTTGATCTTATACATTTCATCTCTTAATGTCCAGCCACAATGTGTTGCATCAAATTTGATGCAAGTGGATTCTGCCGCACACTGCCACATTGAATTTATGAAAGCCGTCCGTAACAAGCCATACGTCAACAGGTTTATTTTAGCTATTATAATCCGTTTTTTTTTCATCCTATTTTCGATGAGGTAAATTGTAGCTGTCACGTGGTACCACAAATTTGGTCGGACTGCAAAAACTGCCAGGCTACGGTGAGGCCGACCAAGCCATACGTCAACAGGTTTATTTTAGGTATTATAATCCATTTGTTACATTCTATTTTTCGATGAGGTAAATTGTAGCTCTCACGTGGTACCACAAAATTGGTCGGACACAGGAACCTGCCAACACAGGATTTGGCCGACCACTTTTTTTTTACTGTCCTCAAAGGCAGCTATCGTACCATACAAGTTTCATACGATTTTTCGATAAAAAATTTTTTGATGATTTTTTTATAAATTTGGTCGGACTGCAAAAACTGCCAGGTTCAGGTGAGGCCGACCAAGACATACGTCAACAGGCTTATTTTAGCTATTATAATCCGTTTGTTTCATTCTATTTTTCGATGAGGTAAATTGTAGCTCTCACGTGGTACCACAAAATTGGACGGACACAGGAACCTGCCAACACAGGATTTGGCCGACCACTTTTTTTTTACTGTCCTCAAAGGCAGCTATCGTACCATCAAGTTTCATACGATTTTTCTATAAAAAAATGTTGATGATTTTTTTATAAATTTGGTCGGACTGCAAAAACTGCCAGGTTAAGGTGAGGCCGACCAAGACATACGTCAACAGGCTTATTTTAGCTATTATAATCCGTTTGTTTCATTCTATTTTTCGATGAGGTAAATTGTAGCTCTCACGTGGTACCACAAAATTGGTCGGACACAGGAACCTGCCAACACAGGATTTGGCCAACCACTTTTTTTTTACTGTCCTCAAAGGCAGCTATCGTACCATACAAGTTTCATACGATTTTTCGATATAAATTTTTTGTGTTTTTTTTTTAATTTGGTCGGACTGCAAAAACTGCCAGGTTAAGGTGAGGCCGACCAAGACATACGTCAACAGGCTTATTTTAGCTATTATAATCCGTTTGTTTCATTCTATTTTTCGATGAGGTAAAATTGTAGCTCTCACGTGGTACCACAAAATTGGTCGGACACAGGAACCTGCCAACACAGGATTTGGCCGACCACTTTTTTTTTACTGTCCTCGAAGGCAGCCATCGTACCATACCAGTTTCATACGATTTTTCGATAAAAAAAATTTGATGATTTTTTTATAAATTTGGTCGGACTGCAAAAACTGCCAGGTTAAGGTGAGGCCGACCAAGGCATACGTCAACAGGCTTATTTTAGCTATTATAATCCGTTTGTTTCATTCTATTTTTCGATGAGGTAAATTGTAGCTCTCACGTGACCCAATAAATCTGGTCGGACTGCAAAAACTGCCAGGCTAAGGTGAGGCCGACCAATTTTTTTTTACTGTCCTCAAGGTCAGGTATCCTACCATACAAGTTTCATTCTATTTTTCGATGAGGTTTTTTTTGATGAATTTTTGTCCAACGTTTTTGCCATTTGTACAAAATCTGCCAGGTTAAGCCTAGGCCGACCAAGTGCGTTGGAAGCTACTAAATGTCAGGTACCTCTACAGGGTAGGTATATTCTATTTTTTGATGAGGTTTGTTTCATGCAGCCGGCCACCGGACTATAATATTAGCTGAAAATTGTTGAGCATTAGACTTTACGGTCGCCGCTACATCTATTGTCAAGTAGCAGTACTGATAATTCCGCTACTCGATGCTAGATGTCGACTATGAAAATACTAATATTTTTGGTACCAAAACTGATGTATGGAGTGAGCACTCTTGTGTCTCTTGTCTTACTATATTTGTCTATGATAATACGTACTTACCTAAAATTTGTTTAATTGCTTGTAAAGGTACATGTTTTTTTGTAAAATTAAGCAATTAAAATATGGAATGTGAAGGAGAGTATTCTAGCAGTTGCCTTCTATTTCATTCTCATAGAAATTTTACTTAATGTCATGGTTTCATGAGTGACAGACAACCTCATCCCAAACAAGGGAACACATAATAGCGACTGGAGGGCAGCATGAGGCGCACCCAGCTCTATGCGGGCAGAGACATTATCCACAGCCATAGCCTCAGAGTACGAGCGGATTTCATCAAATTCGATTCAGTTGTTAATAGGCACGACATAGTGATACTGAAACATTTATTTAACATCTTGTAACCTACCTATGTTGAACAAATAAATCTTTGAATCTTTGAATCTTTTATTTCCGGTTTAGCCGTACCTTACTCAACACTGTACCACAGAATAACTATTACAAGCTTTTATTTAGTTTCACCTGACCGTTGTCTGTCTGTCTGTCTGTCTGTCTGTCTGTGCGTAATAAAATCTTGCAAGTTAAATTTGATCCACTTCCCGGTTTCCGATTGAGCTGAAATTTTGCATGCATGTATAAATCGGATGACAATGCAATATTATGGTACCATCGAGCTGATCTGATGATGGAGACAGGAGGTGACCATAGGAACTCTGTGATGAAACAACGTAACCTAATTGTGTTAGGGGTTTTTAGAATTGTCTCGATGAGTATTAGTTGTCTGTCGTAAGAAAAGTACAGTCAGCGATAAAAGCTTGTACCAAAAAAGAGATTTTTGCCAAAAACTTATTTAGTAGGTATAGATAATGGATAGATGAAAACAATCTTACTTAATACTTTTTCAGCTATAACTCAAGATACGAGTGCTGCTCAAGCTCGCGCCGGTGTAATCATGGAGCATAATTACAGCGTGATAAGCAAATCTAAATGGGCTCCGGTGATTTGGGCGGTCAAGGTATATTTACATTTATACATAACACTATCATGATAAATGAGTAGCTTACTTTTTGTCCAACTTTTTAGTCTGTTCGAGATCTTGAAAACAGTGAAAAATAGAGATACTACTCCTAAAAATACGTGTGATATCTCATTCGTCATGATGCCTAGAAAAATGTATTCGAAGCGTGTAATGCACACAAAAAATATCAATTGTAATATACAAAAAAAGAGGGAAAATAGTAGATATTAGTAGAACTTTGACGTACAATAATTCTTAAACTACAAGTTCAAATTGAATGTTTTTGAGAATATATGTAAAGCATGTTAAGTCCTATATGTCACTGAAAATTCAGAGTTCTAGCTTTAGCCAGCACAAAATCGCTTCGAGAAAAGGATGGTACGGCCGTGCGTCTTTGTTTTGCTCGACTCGGCGGGGGCACTGCCGGGCCCCCAGATACTTATTGCGATATTGGGGAAATAAAAAATAACTATTTAATCTCCCCTTTTTTTGTTTATAACTTTTGATATTTTTTGTGTGGTGTTGGCGCGCGTCGGCGCTCGGCTGCCGCGCCCCGGCAGCGGCCGCGCGGCGCCCGGCGCCCGGCAGGCGCCGCAGCTTTATAGGGACACGCCGCGCCGTCCGACGCAGGCGGCCGGGGGCGTGGCCCGCTCCCGGAGCGGTATGGCAGCGCTGCCCACGAGTGTCGCGAGCCAAAATGGCGTGTTGCGAAGAAAACGACGAGTATTTAGTGGAGCTTATCTGATAATTAACTGCCTTCATCAGCTCTGGAAGTATACAATGAATCGATTCTACTCCTCTTTGATGAACTTAAAATCATCATTATTTCATCATTTTCTTCGTCCTGAAGCGGTTGCTCCACAAGTTTTCGCTGTCGTATATTTAAATTGTCAAACATCGTTATTTTAAATAATACGCAACCGAATCGCACAACTGCTAGCACTGACTCCTGTGTGACTACTGCACGTGGCAGTCGGCAGTCGCCGCCCGGTCGCGCCTATCCGAATGCTTACGACGGCGCTGCCCAGAGGGCCTACCGCGAACCACGTTCGACGTGTTGCCTCTGTGTCGCACTTGTAAATTAGTACGTAAGTGTGACAGGGAGGCAACACGTCGAACGTGGTTCGCGGTAGGCCCTCAGCTGCCATGTTCGGCGGCGGCAGCCGGATCGCGGCAGCGTCTTGCCGAATGCTATCTTAATACACTCTTCGAATACACTTTTCTAGGCATCATGCCGAAACTAATGAGGTATCACACGTATTTTTAGGAGTAGTATCTCTATTTTTCACCGTTTTCAGGATCTCGAACAGACTATCTGCTTATTATACATAGATTACCCACACATACTTCCACGGAGCTTCCTTTTTTATCTGAAATAAAAGCTATCCTTTGTCCTTCCTCGGTACCTACTCAGAAAACTATCTTTTAAATTTAAATTTGGTACCAATTTCATAAAAATCAGTTTAAGATAGAAGAGGTAATGAGGGTATCGTCTTGGGTCGTCCCATTCGTTTTTCGTCAAGTTCTTAAATTAGCCCTATTCTGCTTTGGTCACTCATTCTACATTGAAAGCCACCGACGATTGTGACGAATGTAGATTGGGTGACGAAAGCAGAATAGGACTAATTTAATAACTTGATGAAAAACGAATGGGACGACCCAAGACCATACCCTCATTACCTCTTCTATCTTAAACTGATTTTTAATAAACACAATAAACATACAATAAACATCTAAATAGTACAATAGGGAATATTAGGCAAAGCTCTGCGTAGGTGGCACCACTCGCACATACAGTAAACAAACTACGTCAATCACATGGCCTACCACGAAACACGACAATCGAAAGTTCGGTTTTTGCCTCTCTATCACTCTTGCTAATTCGATCGATGGAGAGGCAGATAAAGAAATCCCGATTTTCACGTTTCGCGGTAGGCCACCTGTAAGCAAACCACCTTGGTGCATCAATGTCAGAGTGAAAACTTGTCAAAAAACTGTTTAAGGCCTAGTATGTATAAGTTACTCTATCTATGGTTTACTAAACAAATTAATGCTGCTCTTTGGCGGCAGAACATGGCAGTAATAGTCTCTATTGTAACAGTGCGGTTTGTTATTTTAACCATGCTTCCAAATTCACACATTCAGTTTTGTTTTTCAGATGGGCTGAAAACAAAATCATCTAGCACCAGCTTAGAAGAATCAATCTCACTGCGTACAAAAATCAAGCGGCTACGTACGGAGATATTAAAGTTACAGAAAAAATCTAAGTCATTTGCAGCGAGGCTGGCAAATGCCGAAGACCTCACAACCAATCCTGCATTCCAGGATATTGTAAATAACATGACAAAACCAGCGCGACTATTTATGCAGATGCAGCAGCAAGCGAAAAAAACACCAAAAGGACGACGCTTCACTGTTGAAGAAAAGGTGCTATCATTATCCGCAGTGGCGGATTTCCCATAAGGCACAGTAGGCCCGGGCCTAGGGCGGCGAGATATTGGGGGCGGCAAATTCTCACAAAAAATTCGCTGATGATAACAAGAAATACCTAACTCAAAATTAGGCCAGGCAACGTATTCTCAAAAAAAGGCATAGAGGGAAATGCTTGGAACACAATTTTTGACTTCGTAACTTTGTTTGTACTAGTTAGGAGGTCATCAAAAGTCCCCGGCAGTAGCCCTAAGGCCGGGGGAAGAGGGGAGTTTGAAGGTCCCATTTTTCGATTTTGCACTTATATCTCGGAAACTATGCGTTCTAACGGCATGATCATTATCCAAAATCAAAGCTGATTTTTGCTCCAAGTTTTACTCAGTCAAGTTTTTCGATATCTTTGTGATTTTTCGCAGTTTCGGTCGCGCCAAGATGGCTGAAAAGCATCAGCTGATCGAGTTTAACTGTCATTTATCTACAGGGCTCTCCACACTTGTGCGCGAATCACGGCGCGAAGATTGTTTACGCCTTCGCGTCTTGTTCCCCGTTTTTAGTCGGTTTTTCGGCCCGCGTCAACGGAGCAAGTCAGAATAGGTAGTGTGTAACGTGAAGTCTTGCTAGTTCGCACGAACGCGCGAAGGCGTGAACAATCTGCGAAATCGACGCAACACTCGCGTTCGCGGCTTCGCTCCGCGATTCGCGCACGAGTGTTGAGGGCCCTGTAGATAAATGACAGTTTAACTCGATCAGCTAACGCTTTTCAGCCATCTTGGCGCGAAGTGTGGAGTCATACGTCAAATTTGAAAGGACATTTTACTCCTTAAATATGATTAGTAATAAATAAAACTACCCAATAAACTGTTAAAATCTTTCGGGTTCCTTTCCTCGTGAGCACCGTGAACACAATAATAATAATTGTAGGAAATGTAATGCAAAATTACAGACGTTCAAGAGCGGATATCTCAAAAACTAAACAAGCTAGGTACTTACCGGTCGAAAAACTCGACTGTATCAAACTTGTAGCAAATTTAATCAGCTTTCATTTTGCATAATGATCATGTCACAAGGACGCATAGTTTCTGAGATATTATAAGCGAAAAACCGAAAAATGGGACCTTCAAACCCCCTACCCCCGCCCGCTCAAGGGCCTACGAGTCCAAACAAAGTTACTAAGTTAAAAATGCGTCCCAAGCATTTCCCTCTATACCTTTTTGTTGCCTGACCTAAATGTAGTCAATATGATGGGTGCTGATGCTGAGAAAGGGGGGCGGCTACAGGGCCTGGGGCCTAGGGCGGCAAAGACTGCAAATCCGCCACTGATTATCCGTATACAAAAAGAGTCCGAAATGCTATGCATTACTTCATAAATATTTTACGTTGCCATCTACAAAAGCTATGAAGCGCTTACTGGGCCAGATAAAACTTAGACCGGGGATAAACCCTATAATTTTCAAAAAAATTAAGGAAACTGTTGCGAAGCAAAACCTATCTGACAGATTATGCAGCCTCATGTTCGACGAGATGTCATTAAAACCGCAGGTTTCTTATAATGCGCAAAAGGATAGAATGGAAGTCTTTGCTTGCAACCGTGACAAGGCGTTTGCGGACCACGCCTTAGTATTTATGGTAAAAGTAATCAAACATAATTTTAAGCAACCGATTGCCTACTATTTTACGACAGGTTTGCAGAAAACGGAATTAAAAAAAAATATTGTGGATGTTATCAAACACGCACAAAAATCCGGTCTCATAATCGTGAACACTGTTTGTGATCAGAGCCAAGTAAATGTTGGAGCCATCAGGGAACTAGTAAATGACACAAAAAAAGAAAATAAACAGCTAGGTACAGAAGGAGTCACCATATCACCAGACGACCGGTCTGGTCTAGTGGATAGTGACCCTGTCTGCTAAACCGATGGTCCTGGGTTCGAATCCCAGTAAGGGCATTTATTTGTGTGATGAACACTAATATTTGTTCCTGAGTCATGGTTGTTTTCTATGTATATAAGTATCTATTTATCTATACAAGTATGTATATCGTCGCCTAGTACCCATAGTACAAGCTTTGCTTAGTTTGGGGCTAGGTTTGATCTGTGTAAGATGTCCCCTAATATTTATTTTATTTATATTTTATTTTATATGAACATTTTAAAATAAATGGCAAAAACATTATCCATATTTATGACACTCCCCATTTAATGAAGGGACTCAGGAATAATTTACTTTCCAAGCGCTACGTCACCACACCGTCACAAACGGGCAAGAGAAAATAGTGATGTGGCAATATTATGAAATGTTATATGCCTCCGACCGAACATATAGAGAACTACGGCTAGTGGACAAGTTGACCGAAGAGCATGTTAATCGACAAAAAAATCAAAAAATGCGAGTCATATTAGCGACCCAATTATTTAGCCATAGCGTAGCTGCATGTAGCCGCTGAACACCTATCGGCCAGTGGCGATCTGCCTCAGGATTGTCGTCAGTTAATTGACATTACTTTGATGCTCGACGACCTATTCGACAGCTTGAATGGAAATACCATAAGCATTCCTAACGGAAAAAAATACATAGGATGCGTGAAGCGGAATTCGCCACATCATAAACTATGGCAAGGCTGTAAAACAATTTTAAAGACAGTAACATTTATAAAAAAAACAAGAAATAAGTGGGAATAAAATGCGAAAATTCGAACAGACCGTCCCATCTCTTATTAATTTTATTAAAACTATAGAAGGTGTAGAAAGAATATGGACAGTTTTGTCGGAAAAGTTCGGTTTTGACATTTTATTAACCCGACACTTAAATCAGGATCCCTTAGAAATCTTTTTTCGGGAACATTCGCAGCTATGGGGCAAGAAACAACGCACCTAATACTACGGCGTTTGAAGCTGCCTTTAAAGCGCTTTTATTGAACAATTATAACTCGCTCCATTCCAAAAATGCGAACTGACTATCCTTTTAAATGTTTTATACATAAAGATAAACTGACCCAGTATTTCACAAACACTACAATAAATACAAGTGTACAGTTGGTGCAGATCAGTTAATCGCATATTATGTGGTAAAATAAATTATAATGACGACGAAGACGAAACTAAACGTGCAGCACCATCATATTACAACAAACATAAACATTACAAAAATAAATAAATAAATTGAGTTGGCACTGGTATAACGCATATTTTTAGGCTCTATTAGGTATTCGTAGTAAATTTTCTTATTAACATGTATTTTCTTGTGTGTGAATGCTTTTTCACCACACGCTTTCTTTTCTATTATTTACCAAAAATTGTACTTTCCTAGCGATAATGTGGTGTAAAACATGTATTACTCTCGGCAGCAAAGTTTGCTCGCTTCTCGTGACTCTGCAACGCAAGATTCCGCTTTTTAAATCTCTCTATACACTAGTAATTTTGGAATATTTCGCATGTTTTGACCTCGATATAAGCACGAGAGGTAAACAACAAGTTTGCTTCTTTACGAGTACACTTATTCTATTGTCTCTGTTACTATT
The DNA here is from genome assembly GCF_910591565.1 of Cydia splendana. Taxonomy (NCBI): domain Eukaryota; kingdom Metazoa; phylum Arthropoda; class Insecta; order Lepidoptera; family Tortricidae; genus Cydia; species Cydia splendana. The sequence continues at coordinate 735,355 of NC_085977.1, forward strand.
TTCCCTACACTTATTGTATTACTTACGTTAACAACAAAATGAAAGCAATAAACATATTTACTTTAATATTCTGTTTTTTTTTTCTATTCCATTATTGATAACATTAACGTTTTCCACATAATGTTACGTCTAATCTTATCTTATTATCTTATCTTATTGTTTTCGGGGGCCCTTGCGGATACGCTTCGACCCATAGGGATACAATGTTAGGTCTACTTGGGCGGTTTACAAGTACATTTTTTGTTTGTCTTCTTGTAAACAATTACAGTTATTTGTTACAAGAAACCAATCAAAAAATGGACTTGTAAACCGACCAAGTAGACCTAATATTATGTGGGACGAATGTACACATATGGATGCATATGTAGTTGTACACGCACACATACATACTTAGTTTCGGGGGAGAATCAGAGATGGCGCTTTCAAATGAGTTTCCATAAAATGCTTCAAGAGGGCTCTCTTTACCTATATTACTTACTTTACTCTTTGATTCGACCTATTGTGTTTCGACCAATGGTTTCTCGGGTAATTATGACAGTTACTAAATGATTATTCTACGAATAGTAAATATGCGTATCAATGTTCTGCTTATTGACTACTCTCGCAAACGACTATTATGCGTAACGTGATTCGGCGAATCGTTACTCTGCCAAACAACCCGTCTGCGAATCGTTGTCGGCGAAACAAAAATCGGCGTATTTTTTTTCGGAATATCAATAGGGCACCGCTTTACCGTGGGACCCGACGCCCAGAGCATTGTTAGCTGACGCTCTGGGCCTTTGCGGGTCTGGCGATTGTCAAGGCTGCGTGTACGCAAGTAAGGGAGCTACCTACCGCGAATATCAGAATTTCATTATCTCTTACTAAAGCGATAGAGATGGAGCTATACGAAACATCGATGTTCGCGTTGGAGGAGTCCTGTAAGTATAGAATAGAAATATTTTATTCGTAATCATAGACAAGAGAATATTATAGAAAACAGAAAAACATAGGAATTTAATTTCAATTTAATCTCGGTATGGGTTAGTTCCCGATTCGCCGGATTCTTGTTTCGTCGCATTCGCGTATACTCGGATTGTGAAGAGTAGGTACTAACTAAAGTACGATGAGTCATGAGAAGTCATTTTCAACTCGAGGAAGAGGCATATTATATCGGTAGGTGCATTAGTTGCGAACCGTTAGCGCATTTGTATTAATATTAGTATGTTGTACCTACCTACAACCTACTCGTAAACCTTAATGAAATAGTATTTTCACTTCTCATGCTCAAAAAGTGCACCTTTATGTCGTGCGTAGACGACATAAAATCGCATTTTATGCTCTAGAGCATAAAAGTAAAATTTTCTTCTAAGACTAAGGTAATCGGTCTCAACAGCCAAACAGTTAAAACATATTGCACAATTTTACTGAGCAATAAAATTGTGTAGATGACAAAACTTGTTATATTATTTTATTTTTGCTACAATTTATTAGAAATCCGTATTTTCTGTCATTAAATTTAGTAAATCACATAAAATAGGAGTCGATTATCGTTCAAAAATGCTCCGAAATGTTTGAGTTGGCAGAAAACCAAGCGTCTGAAACTCTGATCACATGTTGAAAATTAAAAAAAAATTAAAAAGTTAGGTGGCGGGAATTGGTTATGTATTATGTTCTTTCGCTTTACGACAATTTCGTGGTGTAAATTGCCGTGAAAAATATAATTTTATTTTCCTCGCAATCGAAGTGAAAAGCAGAGTGTACAACAAGGGCATAAATGTCAATTTTTACCCTCGTCTACTATTTTGGTCTGAGCGAAAAGCAAGTTGTTGTATGGAGACCCATGCATTAATTTCTCAGTCGATGAAATTTAGCTTGGTTATTGTATAGTATGAGCCGAGACTAACATTATAAATATCCAAAAAAAACACTCCTAAGTTAGGTAAAAACACAAATCTGATTATATATTGAACCGAGTAATTCCTCAGTCCAAAATTATTTTACAAAATAAGTTATTTGTATCAGTATGTGATACTAGAAAAAAATCTAAAAGTTTTGTCAAACATGAGAATATTTTTTTATGATACTTCCTTTTTTTGACGCTCATTTTCATCGGAAAATTGCTCTGTCATTTTTTTCTTCTTATATGATCTTAGAATATAATTTGGCGCAGTGGGTAAAAAAATCCAAAAAAAATGCGTATCGAAATGTATGTATTATAGAACTATTAAAAACTGAGAGTGGAAAATTTTTAGATTTTCATTTTGTAGGTATAAAACGGCAATAAAATGGCATTTCAGTGAAAAAATTAGACTGAGCAATTTTCCGGTCCAAGACACGCCAAAAAATTTTATTTTATTAATACTGGTATTTCTGCTGGGATATTTTTTTGATATTTCATATATTGTTGCAATACGTTACATGAATATGTCTGGTGAAGAAAGTTTGAACGGAGCATTTTTCCGTAAAAAGATATTAACGATTTAAGACTTTAGGTATTTACTTTAATTCTATTATTATTATTCTTTAGAAATTTATACAATACTTTTTATTTATTGATACTTTATCATACTGTAAAGTTTTTTCTGGCAGAGGAATTACTGCGGGGTCCACTACCTTTATTTACTACACTAAACCTACTATTTATACAATCGTGATATAATAGAAAGTTTTTCAGTCGAGTACCGTGTTTAGACAACGAAGCTTGCTGAGTTGTCTAAGTAAGGTACGAGATTGAATAGCTTGATTATATCACTATTGTATACAATACTTTTTCTACGCGTCAAAAAAAATAATACTTTAAACTAGTAGAATCATACAAACAAACCAAACCAAAAGCTAAGATACGCTAGCAGCCGCGATAGCTTCATACTGGTACGCGCCCCGGCCGCCGCGTTGGTCAATGACACCTTCTCGTAACTCATGAGGCCCTGGTACTTGCTCCGCGCTAAATTCCATTTTAAGACTGTTGTTTTCTCGATTTCGGCCACCGTAGCCTATGGAGACTAACAATCAACGCTAAGTCGTTTTCGTAGTCTATGGATGTTGCTATATTAAGGGTGTCACATACGCGTTTCTGACTTATGAAGCAATTGTTTCTACTATACAACCTATAAATAATTATTTTGAGCTATGGTTTTGTTTCGTCCTCTTGATCGCGTCGAGCTGTGATTGGTCAATTTCATTATAGTTGACTAAACTGTATCGAAATGAATATTATAGTTGAGTTGGGAGCCCATACATTAAAAATACCCAATTGCAGCTTTTTGGTATAAGAAATTTTAATTCAAGAATTACAGTCGACGAGTAGAAAAAGACACAAGGTTCACCGATGGTCAGTGCTGCTGTTAGTAATGATCAGAAGAGGGAAGTACCTAATGAAGTCTTCATGGAAAGTCATTTTCCTCGTCATTGTTACAAAAGACGCATCATTCTCGAGGTCTTAGTTTTTCATTGTAGGCAGGTGTATTCATGTCTTGACTTCAGTTTATCTAATACCTGTAAACGAGCAATTCTTGTATATTTAAGAGATAAGAGATCTTTATTTGCATACCATAGTACAGATGTTATATACATGGACCCTAGAAAGGGTGTAGCAAAAATTGATGGTTCACAATTTCACAGTTTTGGTTATTATTACTACTGACTTATACTTAGGTTTCGATATTATAATACTTATACATTTTCTAAATTGCACTTTTAAGTTGTAACAGCCTCTTCTAACGAATACTTGAATCTTATTACCTATAAATAAGGACTACTACATTACGTTTTAAGTACTTATTACTGTTTGTATTAATATAAAATATGTTATAATATAATACCATTATATTTATATTATATGTACAAGTTACTATTTATTTATTTACATAGTATCATCCTCCATAAATTCGGCTATTGAGTAGTAACATTTATCCATCAGCATAGTTTTAAGGCGGTTTATGAAGTTTGAGTCTGTTTTTAAATATGTGGGGATTTTATTATAAACATTTATGGCTCTGTAGTACTTATGGTCCGTTCTTGTATATTTCTAGTTTAGGCTCCGGGAGTTCTATGTAGTGTTGACGTCGAGGGTTTTGACAAAATTGGAATACTTAAATGTAGGTTTTTTCGGACAAATATAGCTACTTCCAAAATGTACAGAGAGGGGAGGGTCAGTAAGTTAAGATTTTTGAAGTGTGGTCTACAGCTGTGGGGTGGATGTATATTTACTAGGATCCTGATACATTTTTTCTGCATGATGAAAACGTTTTGAATGTCGGTGCTGTGGCCCCACAAAAGAAGCCCGTAGCGTAGCCATGCGACTGCTTGCGAGTGATACGCCGCCAGCGCACACTCTAAGGTAGTGCTACACTTCAATACGCTAAGTGCATACACAAATCGGGCAAGTTTATTTATAATTTTTTCTACATGTTTTTTCCATGTCAAATGGCTGTCCAGTGTAAGGCCCAATAAGGTGCAGTCGGGTACTTCTTCAATATTTAGGTTGTTTATTACAGTGTTGAGGTTTAGCGGTTGCTTTTGTCTTGGTCTGAATTGGATTAATTTTGATTTATCATTATTTATTATGAGTTTATGAGGTTGTGATCGTTGAGCCAATGAGTTATTGAGTTAAAAGTTTGTTGTATGTAGGAACTGCTGCTATTGTTATCTGGCGGCTTAGCACGGTCGCATTTTTATCCCTTGTCACCATGCCTGTCACGTTCTAACAAGTATGTAAGTGCGAAAGGGACGCGCATAGTGATAGTCGATAAAAATGGAACCGTGCTGAGCCCGCTGGGCATTGGAATAAGATCGATATGTCATCGGCAAACATAACAACTTTGTGTTCAGTTGATTTTGGAAGGTTTTTGTTTATTTTTATTTATTTATGTATTTCGGAATCGGATCTAACGATTTCGATGAAATTGCTATACTGGGGTTTTTGGGGGCGATAAATAGATCTAGCTAGGTCATATCTCTGGGAAAAGTTTTATAACATAACGCCAGAATCTATCGATTTCGTTAAGAGAAGTCAACTGCCATAGTTATTGGTTTTACGAGGGGGCTAAGTTGTTTAACTCCTCGTGCTAATATTGATACCCGAGCCAACAAAGATTCCAAAATTGAATCACGAGCGTAGAGCCAGCGAAAATTCCAAAATTGAACCACGAGCGTAGAGGTTTGAAAAGTGGAATGTTGAGCGTTGCGAGGGTTAAACAAACTTTGCTACCGATGAAACCAATTTTTTTTAACCACCAACGCCAGGAACTTGTTTTTTTATTTATATATATATTTCGGGGATCTCGGAATCGGCTCTAACGATTTCGATGAAATTTGCTATATGGGGGTTTTCATCAGGGGCGATAAATCGATCTAGCTAGGTCTTATCTCGGGGAAAACGCGCATTTTTGAGTTTTTGTGTGTTCCGAGCAAAGCTCGGTCTCCCAGATATTTATTTATATTTATATCTATAAAACGTTAAACAAATCGTTTACGACCTGGTGCGTGCATGGCTATAATAATTTTGGGCTTTAGTATGATAGGAAAAAGAAGGAAAACTTCTGAGTTATTAATAAATTACGCATTTAATAAAGTGTATATTTAAAAAAGAAAGTACAAAATATGTGCCGTATTGCTCTTGAGCTAAGCTGACATCGAGAAAAGTAAAACAATTGAGATCTAAATTTCACAATGGATGGAATGTAAACATAGGTAAGAAAAGTAAATAATATATTAGACTGATGTCGTCCATTTAGGCCTAGCGCGAAATAGACTACCCATCTTTTACTACCTAACTGTATTAAAGTGTAATTTATGGAACTTGCTAACTACGAGTATGTAAACAAGTCACTAGTAAATTCATCATTTTTGACAGTTTCAATATGGCGGTTTGTTTACATAGTTAGCAAGTTCCATAGAATGACACTTTAGTTAGAGAGACGGGTAGTCTATCGCGGGCCAGATACTGCCATGGTGCTCCTGCATAGTCACATTCCTCGTCATTATTGTAGATGGCGCCACTTATGACGACAATTTGTATGACACCTTGACCGCGGTTTAACACCATAACGCCATCTAGTTAGACGGCATTAGGTATATTAGAGGTTTATTAGATGCCATCTATAACAATACTAAAGAACTCTACTTTTTATGAAGATTGGCAGTCTTTTTTATTTACTATTCTGTCTATCTATCTATTCTCTCTGGTAAAAGATAAAAACGTACGAGCATTATATACAAATAATGATGTAAATAAATACACAACCTTAATCTAAGTACAGTTATTATTACAGTGCTAATAATACCAGCATATGGGTACCTTATTGTTAGATAACACTAGTAAATACAGTGTAAACTCCATATGTGACGTTCCACGGCAAAAGGTACCTTATGGCGGCTGGCGCTTACGTCGCATAGCGCCGCAATAATATTGGAGCGACGTTAATAATAGCGTAAGCGCCAATCGCCATAAGGTACCTTTACCCGTGGGACGTCACATATAACGTCGACATTTTTGCCTTTAGTTGGTTTAGGTACAGGTTAGGGGTTAGGTACAGTCGACGTCAAAGATATTTTTACACTTTTCCACCTTAAGCCTTTGTAATATGGCGAAAAGTGTAAACATATCTATGACGTCGACTGTACCTACTTTAATATTAATTTCTCTGTATTTAACGATAACTCTCTATAACGTCAAAAGGTGTCCGGTCCTTTCGAGTGTCGCTATATAGAGTTTACACTGTACATGCTGTACACAATGATAACATCTGACTTCATTGCACTTATTTCATTCTACTATGTCTACATACACATTATTATATAAGTAGGTACATACCTACATTTGTCTTTCTTAGGAAAGGGGTGTTATGTGTGATAGACGCTCACGATAAATGCAACATAAGCACCACCGCACGAATGGACTTTTTCAGTCACACAATTTATTTTACTTTTATAAAAAAAAAATGTTCGACTTCATAAATATTGTTTGATTCATTGCGTGGGTAGCACGCGACACGCGACCCAATACAATGGTTATTGACGAACCAGTGCCTAAAATGGCTATAAATAGACCTCTATCGCTTTTACACTGACTGACTGAATGGTCGCCAAATTGTGTCCACATAAGAAATTCAATAGAAATGGTACAGATGTATAGATTCACGTAAATAAAATAGGCGCCAGTCGTCGAGTTGCGGAAACCTCTCCCGACCCCCGTGCTACAATACAATACAGATGTCCAGTCAGTATTAAATAGATAGTGAAGGTGAAAGTGGTCATATATATTGTAACACATTATTGTTACTATAGAAATAAGGATGTGTACGGATATATATGGCCACTTTGGCCGTCATCGTCACTATTTGATGCTGACTACACTATACAGGGGTTATATCCTTCTGCTAAGAGGGACAGGGAAAAAACATATTCCTTTTTCTATCCTTCGCAGCAGAAAATGTCCTTAAAAAGGATATAGACGTAAGAACCTCTATTGAGAGGAGACTAAAATATCAGTAAAATATTTGTACGAAAATATTGTCAAATATTGTTGCCAAAACTTTTGTAAACCTATTTCCTAAACATCTAAATTATCGCATTCTGTTAAAACTAAATACATATGCATAACTCACAATTATAGGCCATTATATGAGTGTACACTTCACATGTTAATCTTAATAAACCAATTGAGAGCAAAATTAAGTATGTTATTGAATTTACACGATATTCTTGTGGTTCCATCACACACACAACACGATTTATCGTGTGATATTTTATCCTCATCAAAAAGAAGACTTCCTGCAAGATAGTAATGATTATCATTATCATAAATATGTATTCTTTTTTGCGCCTAGAAGGTACTTAACTATAATGTAAGGTTTTTCCATATTGTGGTTAATGAGTTGCTTAATCTAAGCTTAAAGGTAACAAAAATAGATTCTCATGTCATGTAAGAATACAGCTGCCATACTGTTCCTCCCAAATTACTCAGTAAATAAGATAAGGTCACTTTCATTACACAAATAATAGATAATAGTGAAGAAGCTAACTGCCTAAAGCTGTCTTAAATCTTTGGATACAAAGTTGCCTACTTATAAATATTGTCCTACAATTTGAGAATCTGATGAGATTCTTAAGTCACAACAGCTACCTAATGCATAGCATACATATCATATCTACTATTTCTAGTATACTTTGACCTCGAGATTCGTAACAACTATTCGTAATCAGAGATCAGACGTAAACTGGTTCACTGGTGAGCGTTGTTGGATTACTGCTGAAATTCTATGCGATTTCGTACTGTGGCACATGAGGTTCGTATTCGAATCCGTTATAGTGTGTGAAGCTGAGACTACGAGTTCCGGCGGCCTCCGAGAGCGGCAGGAGCTCGTCAAGCAACGTCGAGAAGGTGGGCCGCTCGTCCGGGTCCACCTGCCAGCACTGCAGGCACAGGTGGAACAGTTCGTCGCCGACGTATGACGGCTGGCTCGCGCGCATGCCGCGCAACACTCGAGGAGCCACATCTTTGTTCGGCGTGCTTGCGTACGGCGTCGCGCCTAACGTTAGTGCTTCCCACATAAGGCACCCAAACGACCACACATCTGCTTTAGGGTTAAATCTCGTCTGTCGTAACATCTCGCATGCTGTCCATCGAGTGTAGTCTGGCGTTTCATGTAGCGGCCTGATGTGCGATAAACCAAAGCCAGACACTTTCGCGGCTCCGGATTCGCCGATAACAATATTGCGACAGCTTAGTCGTTTGTGTGTCACCAACTTGCTGTGGAGGTACTCCATCCCTGCTGCAATATCAGCACAAAGCTGAAGCAGTTTATTCTCAGTGATGACGCAGAATTTATTGTTCTGCAAATCCCTCTGTCTGCTTTGTAAAAGCATCTCCTTCAAAGTGTATTTACTGCCTTGGAGGACAACAAACAATGTGGTGTTAGTTTCACTGATGCCAATAAGGGAGATTACATTTTCATGTTCACTAGTCTTGATCAGCAGGTCCAGCTCCTGTAGCATAAGCTTCTTGTCAGGCTTCTCCATCTCCCTGTCGCTGATGACCTGCACCAGCCCTGAAGTCTGTCCTCCATGCTGTTGGACTTTAGCCTTTGTGAACTTCCCATAGCTCCCCAAACCAACAACACAAGAAATATCTATATCAATGAGATTCCTTGGTATGTTCCATAATTTTCTTTTTAAGTTTCCATAGTAGTCTATTTTCTCAACCTCTTCTTGTAAAAAGCCAGAGTTTTCTATTTCAATACAAGGCTCACTGAGACTAAGCGGCATTGACTGTGAACCTCTCTGCATTCGAACCAAATGAATTCTTTTTCTTAAAACTATGATCATACCTACTCCGATTAGCAAGAGGACTACGCCGATAGCAATACCGGCCCCTAAGGCCACCACCATCGGGTTGATATCTTCTGGCTCATTTATGTTCAATATTATTTTCTTGGTAGATTCAGCATACCTAATTTTTCTGACATGATTTTTCTCACTTACTATGCCGAGAGACACATCAATATCATTGACCAATAGCAATGGGACATTCTGAAAGCCATTGTAAGTATGTCCATCTCCTATCACAAAATCAGCTTTAATATCATCAGGGTCTAACTCCGCCGTGATGTAGTAAGGGAGGTCCATGCTCTGGGCATAGGAGTAGTTGCCGAGGTTATCAACAAGGAACCCTTGCTGGTATAGTTCAATAGACACCACCACTCTGTACATGGAGACTGGCCCGTTTACATTTTTAGCTTCAGGAATATGCACCAACATTTGGTCACCTCGTCTTTCTTTAACTATTATATCAGGGGGACTAGGATCTGGTGTTCCAATTATAGTTTCTGCTCTAGTTGTAGCTGGAGGGCCCTCATCATCATCATTCGCTCCTGCTACGCTGATAATGTAGCTCGAGCCGGGATATAAGTTAGGTAGTTCCAAACTGAATGTATTGTTCGGTACCCTCCATTCTGGAGAGCTGGAAGGATTCTCAGCATAAGTTGTCACAACATCAGCTTTTATAACATACCCTGTAATATCAGAATGGGCGTCAGGCTGTTTCCAAGTTATTCTAACAGTGGTCTCGGTGACCCTGGTGACGTTGACGGGCTCCGGCGGGCCGGGCGCGACCACCTCGGTATCGTACACGCTCGCAGCATTAACACCCCCGCATTTCTGAGTCTCGTTTTTAGGGCACGGCGAGTCACAGGTATCTAACGGGAGTTTATAGGTGCCGGGGGAGTTGCTGCAGTAGCACGTGGACTCGTTGCCGATGAGCGCGTACTTGAAGTAGACCTGCTCGCAGGCCGACAGGCACACGTCCACGGACTGCCCGGTGTGCGTGTTGAGGATGTCGTCCACCTTCAGCCTGTAGCAGCCGATGTAGTCGCCGCGGTCGCCCACGCCGACGCGCAAGCACAACACGACCACTAGTATACATAGCCACCCGACGCACCGAGTTTCCATTGTTTATTCTCGGTATTGAGTCATAGGTTAATTTGACGTAAAACTTAACGCTCGTTACCAAGTCATTATCATGAATCGTAGCCCACACTAAAGTGAATAAACATGGTACCTCATAAATTAGTAAACATCTACACACAACTTCTTATACAGTTCACTGTGAAACTTTATTTGTTTGGTCAATAAATAAAGAAATACTATAAAACGGCTAGCCAGAACGGTTGACTGAACGTGCGTTCGGTTCCGTTAACGAATGTTTCGGTTCGTTGCGTTTTGATCGAACTATTCGAACTGGAATAATATTATTTTAAAACTCATTAATTTGATAATGGGAAAATATTTTTTACACAAAAGACCTAAAGAATTTTATGAGTCCTTTCGCATATAAAATTATTTTTTACTAGAGTTAAAAAATAGTTGTATAATCGTGTGAAAGTAACTTATCAATCTATCAGCAAGTTAATAGCATCGTGTGAACACCGTGTTGGAAGTTGACAGCTAGTACTGCCAACATACAGCTGTCAAACATCAAACATCTCAAGTTGTGGTTTGAAATGAAATCGTTATAAAACGGATTACAAACAAATATTGATGTGCACTAAAAATAATACGCAATACTTGAAAACAAAGTATTAAATATGTCTACCAGATCTGGCAAGAGTAAGTATTGTATACAGTAAAATTTAATTCGTTACCATAGTTTTAAGTTTTTGTGACGTTAGCCTAAGCGCGCACCACGATTTTAGTTTTTGCGACACGATTTTAGAATCGCGCTGTAATATATCGCAGAAAATTCACTGCGCGCACTGCGATGAAAAAGTCGCGGTTTGTTCATTCTCAACATGGATTTCGTACCAGTCGTTTGTCATGAAACGTTGTCTTTAATATGTGATCGCTGTATGACTTTGAGTATTTATACCACAAAGGTGATCTCCTTCTATTTTCATAATTAAATGGTCAACATCTAGCGTCTTCAGCAGCAGGTTCCGACATGTTGACGCTTGGAGAGCGATATGCCGACTGAGGTCCGGGTGCGATTTTATTATCGCAGTGCGCGCGGGGCCATACAACTCCGTATGCCGCAATTCACTTTGCGACAATCGCGTCGCGAGCAGTCGCGGAAAAATGTGACAAATCACAATTTTAAAATCGCTGCGATTTTTTTGTCGCATATGCGCGCACTGCCATATAAACACATACGTTACATTTCTGCGACTAAATTATCGCGCGACAAAAAGTCGTGGTGCGCGCTTGGCCTTAATCATTTTAATGTTCTAATACTTTTTCAGGGCTTCACAATGCCTCCATTGAGAATATTGAACCTGAAATTGCTTTAAAAAGTGACAGAAAGACGCGAAGCAAACGTGTTGTAGATAACAGTGAAAGTCAGGAAGGGAAAACTACTAAGAAACGCCAGAATTATGTGAGTTTCCCCTCCGAGGAGGATACTGCTGATGTGAACTCGCTGGAAGACGAGGTACAAGTCAAACCCGTCCGCGCCTTGCGGCGGCAAACGCTCAAGGAGCAAAACGCGGCTACCGAGGAGGTGAACACTGCCATCACTACTAAGAAACAGGTCAGATCAACTCGACGCACTAAAAAGTTCTCTGAAACCGCCGCAGACGACGTGCCGGACGTTCCTGTAAATGAGGAATCCCGTGAAGTTGCTACCGTCACCAATACTAAGACTAAAGTCAAGAAAAACAAGAAGAAATCAAAGAAAGACCAACCTGAAGTTAATGACAAAGAAAATAAGGTTAAGGCAGGGAAAAAGAAGAAGAATAAGAAAAAAAAGAGCTCACAATCTAATTCATTAGTTGAGCCGGAAGAGCTCAGTGTAAAGAAGAAGGATGACAGCAATGTGTCCACGGACTCCTTCCACAGTGCTGCTGGCAGCCCCCTACACAAGCATGTCACTCCCCGGCTTAACAACAGCGTTAGTAAACAACCAGGTGACACTGAGACACTCCCTGTACAGAAAGCAAGTGCCAAGAGAAGGTCAAGCAATAAGAGGGTTTCTGAACAAAATACTTCAACTAAGACAATGGAGGTGGATGAAGTAGATGCAACAAAAGTAACTGAAATATTGACCGTCAGAGCCAGCAAGCGCAGGTCCAGTTTGAAAATAGTGCCTGACAAAGATATCATGCCAGATACTGCTGAGAAAGTGGATTTGAATGCCACATTTGAAAAGGAACCTGCAAAGGAGGGTTCTAGTAAAAAGAAAAGAAAATCCAATGTAATGGAAGAAAACATTGACCCTGTGGTAATAAATACATCAACTAATTTAGATGTTCCTAAGACATCTGAAGTATTACTTAATACTACTTTTGAAAAAGATGACATGGAAACAGATGTTAAAGGTAAAAATAATAATAAATCTGACAATAAAGAACTGACTAATGATGACCAGACAAGCAAAATCTTAAATTTAAGTTTTGAGATAAGGAGATCTCCCCGAAGATCTGGAAGTGGATCTGAAACGGTTGCAGTTTTAAATGGCACCTTTGAGTTATCTCCTAAACCTGAGCCGACCAAACAAAAATCTCTCGACTCCACATATGACAAAGAAAGCAAACTTGACACAACATTTGACAAAACCACTCAGAAACCAAGCTTGGGTTCAAAATCATCTCTCATAACTTCTGATGACGCCACTAACTCCTCAATAGTCACACTTGACAAATCTGATGACAATTCAAAAGTCAACATCACTGATGATGACTCCAAAACTGAAAACATCCTGAACACTACACCGGTCTTGATAGAGAGCTCAATGGAGGAATCAAGAGTAAGTGTTCTAGAAAGTTCACTAAAGGAAAACAAAACTCCGGAAACCAAACCAAAATCTACAACACCATTGAAACGGGAAGGCACTTTCACCAAAGACAGTCCGTGCATGTCTCCTAAGACACCCAACAAGCGACAAACTTTGCCTGCAGCAGGCTGCACGCCTTACCATTCAGACAGGAAGAGATCACAGACAAAGAGGACCCTAAACCAGACACATTCCATAGAGAAGCCGAGCCGCCGGTCGTCGCTCGCGGAGGTGCCTACTCGGGCTACGCGCGTTATGTTCTGCAGCCCTGTGAACAGCCCGGGCTTAGCCACGCAAAGGAAGAGCAAGATCATCAAGTCGAACCTGAAGGGTTCCAATAAGAGCTTTGTTTTTGAAGAAAGTGGTAAGTTACTTTTAAATTAATTTTTAGCAATTTCTACTTGTCTCCCCTCCGATTGTTGTAAGTTAAGTTTCTTTATTTAATATTTAAGTACCTTGAACTCAATTCAAGATTTCTTGTTCTATTCTAACTATGTATAATACAAAACTCATCTTTTCTTCAGATTCCTTTATCACATTCTAGTTCTAATTGAGTAACGGGAGATCTCTATGTTCAATTATCACATTACTATTAATCAATTTCCAGATTCTGTGCTGTCTTCAGTACCAACACGGCTGGGCCGCAAGCGTTCGTTCACGCATACAGATGGGGAGCAGGCTTCAGCTAAACGAACTCGTCTTAACACTGAGAGGTCCCTACCCGCGGCCCGAGCGCGTACTAATAGCGCTATGGGTAAGTACACTCACCCTTTTGTACTTACCCAAAGGAATACGAACCTTCTGTACCTACAGTTTATTCGTCTATACATATTCGTTGTGCAATTTAATAATGGCTTAATATATTGTGGAAACATAGAGTCACTCTCGTACCTAAGCGTAGGTCAGTTTTGGAAGTAGAAAACCCGTCCCGTTTATCTTGGGCCAGCTTTTTGAGACAACAATAGACTCGAATTAATTATATACCTATATGTGCATTTCATTGGTATGGTCACAGGGTCTATGTCATTCAGAGAAAGAAAAAAAATGTGGTTATTAAATAGCCTTACACCCTAAACTCATTGTCTCTTTTTGAAACATTAACCCCTATTTTATTATATGAACTATATTTTTATTTATCTTGTCACAATAAGATCTAAAATCACCCAAAAACCCTTGGTGATTTCAGCAAAACTATCAAACGCATCAACCCCGTCCAAGCCCGCCACACCGAGGTCCGAGGTGAAGGCCACCAAGCTGCCCAACTTCGCCGCCCTGCACGCGCGCCGCTTCGAGCGCATGGAGTCGCTCGACGAGTGCCAGCAGAGGAAGGCCAAGCGGGCCAAGCAGTTACTAGTGCCTACTGGCAGTGTGGCTGTACTTGAAAGAAGCAGCCCTAGAGGTTAGTACACACTCGTATTGAAAGTCTTTTCCTAACAACAATAATTAAGGCCATCACAGACGGAGCGATAATTTATATCGGCAGATACCGTAAGATACGGCATCTGCCGATATCTTTTACGTACTATTTGACAGAGTCCACACACGAAGCTGTAATATATATTTTGGTATTATATCTTATCGCATTGCGATATATCGTTCGGTATATTTCGTATCTAGACAGAGCGATATATATTTTAGTATCGTTGGCGTGTGTGGTGCTTAGCAATACTCTAAGATATCTGTCGGTATCTTCCGATATATTATCGCTCCGTCTGTGACGAGCTTTGACCCGTGCTGCTATCGTGCGCGGTGCGTCTTCGTGAACCTGGTTGGAATGCGCGAAAGTTGGTATTGGGCTGTAATCGCGCGTATCAGTTAACACATTCAATGCGAAGCTGCATTTTGTGAATTCTCTCTCAGTGCGTTACATCCCATGAGAGTCCTGTATTGAACTTTTTCGCTGTGCGGTACAAGTCAATTACAGCCTGTATGAAGGGGTTTATATTTTACCAAAAATATCTTTACTAAATATATACTTATTAAATCTAATTATGACAATGTTTAGTCTAATAACTAATCTACCTTATATTGCCTTCGCCGAAGTTGATGACTTCTGGTTGAGCTTTTATAGACGAATTAATTAACAGGTCAAAATTGACTTGTAACGCACAGCCAGGGCGGGCAGGAGTAAAAGTGTCGATGATTTAGTAGTGATGGGAAAGATAAACAAACAAATATATCGATTCAATTTATTCATATTTTTTACTGTAGGTTTATTTTAAGGCAATTCTTATTGAATGTGTATGCATGTCTGCATATCAAATTGTTTTCATCTTTGAATGAAACTTGACAATAACTGCACTAACAACTCAGTAAAGTGAAGCAAATTCCCTTTTTAACTAAGAGGCTACATATACAATCCAGGCGTTTACAATACAAGACCCAAATAAAATGCTCATCATTAATTGATTGTACCATTTTAATCCTCATTTTAAGGTTGAATAATATGCAGTCATTTTGCCACTATAATAATAATCAACAAACATGTGTATTGATAACAGGGTAACAACACTAATGCGCACTGCCCTTACCTGCAGTGCTATACAAGGCCGTACCCAACAGGTCATATAGGCCCTGTTCCGCACTGAATAGAAAAAGTTTTAATCTAGTGCGCACAGGTCTTACGTGACCTGTTAATTCATTTATATCCAGTCGGGTAGAATGTTAAATGACAAACATAAATGTATACTTGACTATATAAAACAATTAAAATATCACAACACCATGGATCAGACGCTTTCTTGGTCTCCCCATGTTGCTGAGGTGAGTAAAAAAGTTTTTGGATCCCTCCACTCTCTTCGACGGCTGCAGAATTTTCTCCCTCTTCATACTAAACTGACTCTTGCCCGTTCTCTCTTGCTCCCTCTTCTGGACTATGGTGACGTTGCGTATCTGGACCTTAATGAGGAATTGCTGGATAAACTTGAGCGTTTACAAAATGTTTGCATCAAGTATATATTTGGCCTCCGTAAATATGATCACGTCTCCAACTTTCGCTCCCAGCTCGAGTGGTTACCGATCCGCCGACGCAGAGATGTGCATGTCGTGTCGTTGCTGTTCAATATACTCTTCAACCCCCGTTCCCCATCTTACCTAACGGAAAGATTTAACTATCTGGCTGAAGGAAGTGATCACCGTTTACGATCTAGCTGTAATCTCACGCTTACTATTCCGCCTAATAAGACGCGAACATATGCAAATTCTTTTACGGTGCGCGCTGTGAAGTTGTGGAACGAGTTGCCCCTGTCGCTCAGGCGGTCCCAGTCTGTGGCGTCACTCAAGGCTAATCTGAAGAAGCTTTGGCTTTCCAATCAGCGTGATCTGGTTAAGTACTAAACCTTTATTTCTACTTTAAACTTGTATATATATATACAAGTTTAAAGTAGAAATAAAGGTTTATATATATATATATATATATATATATATATTGTATTGTATGTATGTATGCTAGTATGTATTTTATGTATTTTTATTCTATAATATTATTTATGTATTTTATGAGTTGACAATACGTTAGTTTACTTTTTCTAAATATTACTGTACATCCCATAAGTTTGTCTATCTGACCTGACTGGAGTTTTCCTCTCATCTAATCGAAGGTTAGCTGGAAGAGATCCCTTATAGGGATAAGTTCGCCTTTGTACTTCCATTACTGTAATTTATTTTTGTAAACCTGTGTTGTGTACAATAAAGTGATTACTACTACTACTACAACATTATCGCCTTCGCACCAGGGGGATGTTACGTATTTCGGTCGCCGCACCAGGCGAAAGTCCAGTACATGGTCAAAATGACCTGTTACGCAGTGAACGTGTTAACGACTTTGGCGGTCAAAGGGATAACTTACCATTGGTGAATTTTATGTCTCTACAATAAGGATTTTCAATTTACAAATAAATATAAATTAAATGCATGATGTTGTTACCATAGGAATAAGGATGTGTCCCAATATATTTGGCCACATTGGCCATCGCTATATATTTGATGCCGATTGTACGGATATATCGCCTTCTACGGCTACAATATTTTGCATGACTCCCTATATGACTATACATATTCTAACGTATTATATACTCTTTATAATGAAGAAAACTAACGTGTAGTTCTAGAATCAAGCATACTCGTCCACAACACCCCTAAGACCACCAACACCACCACCACCGCGATGCCCCTCGTTTTCCTCATCATCATTTAACCTTTTGAACGCCACACCCGGCAATTGACGTCGATCGTTTTTTGATGAAAATCTAATGAAAAACACCCCACTTTTAGGTTGGCATTATTAAAATTTATTCACAAAACAAAATTTTACCCCCGTGGCGTCAGTAGCACGGCAAATGGATACGCCGTTTGGCGTTCAAAAGGTTAAAAGGTTAATTCCGTACTGTTTATTTTACTCAGTTGTCACTAGATGTCGCCACACGCATGATATTAACTATACTGAGTTATTACCGTAGGCATTAACAAGTATGATTCATAAGGTGACTTATTGGAATTATTGCCCATTATACCGATAACACACTACCAAAGGCATAAATCATTTCTATCTTCTATATAGATTGAGTATATAGGTAGTTGCAATATTTATTAGGGCTAATGTTTCATCAGAGCTCTTTTTGGGTCAAGAAAATCAAGATGAAACAGTACAGCTGAATTACTTTTTGTAATTTACTGATTATTTTCATACATATCATTGTCCACCTTAATACGAGCGAATTAAGGTCGAAAATTTAAACACATTGTTTATTATACCATGCTTGTAATAGAGACTTTATGATTATTGCGATAAGGTGGACAATCGAATGCACGAGTATACACGTCGTCTGTTAATCAAACTAGTAAAGGTGCATGCGACTTGATGCAATAAATGTAATGAATATTTATGACTTCTGACTGCATTGGTAAATTTCATGTCATGTAGTTTATAGTGTAAATAACATTATTTGCGGTATTTGACACATTATGACTGACGTATATAGAGATGTAACTAACGCAAATCGATTGTCACAGCAAGCGATTACGATTGGATGGCACGTAGACTGAGGTATCGAATTGTGACGTATAATGAATTTTTATTTGAGATTTAAATAAAGCTAGAATTATATGGTTTTCCCGCAAGCTACCGGTCGATCGGTATATTTAATACACCGACCGAGTAGGTCGCACCCATTGTCAAAATTGAAACTAACTGGGGATCTATTTTAAAGTTTATTTATGTTATTTCTGTGTCAAATTTGTTGTCTGTTAAGTGACGATAAATATATCCATATTTACAGTTAATTATCCACCTTTTCCTTATTTTTATTAAAAGAAAAATGAAAAATTCATATCGATTTACTTAGACGACTACCGATTCATAACGGTGGTGTCCGGCCAACCCTAAAATTAAAAAAAAAAGACGTAGAACGTAAACGTTCGCAGTGCAGTTGTTTTCCTTTGTGATTTCGATGTGCAAAACATTTTACGTAGTATTGCTGTTGTGAGTGACAGACGTCAAATACCGCAAATAATGTTATTTACACTATAGAAAAATAAAAGTGGCCCTTGCAACCGTAATGCAGCCATTTCGGGGTTATAATTAAGTTGTTAGCACTGGTAAGAGCTGGGATATTTTTCTCGTCTTTTACCACTGGGAATTAATGAGGAAAAATCTAGTTGTTACTTGTTACTACCAATTCTTTTTGGTGTATACAATGTACATGGTATTTGTTTAGTACCTACCATCTACTCATCTTTTACCATCATAAGGTGAAAACCCAATCTCACTAATTATAAACAAAAATAAAAAACCGGCCAAGTGCGAGTCGGACTTGCGCTCGATGGGTTCCGTACTATTAGGTTTACTAATGTGTTGCAGAAAGATTTTTGACATATTTTTGTATTGCATAATGTTACTCGGCAGAAATGTCGTTTGGCAGAATTACCTTTCCCATATATCATTTAGCATACAATCATTTCGCAGAGTTTTAAAATCCAGAACCATATTTTGGCATACTGTTGATGATCATAATAGTCTTTTAAACGAGTATTAATTTCGCAGATAAATGTATTGCATAATATTTCGGTAGCATAAAGTTATCAAGATGCATTAAAGTTAATCAGATAACCTAACCTAACCCACTTTTCTGGTGGCCGTTCGTTTTGTATGAGGTCGCAGTTCTAACCTAACCTAACCCACTTTTCTGGTGGCCGTTCGTTTTGTATGAGGTCGCAGTTCTAACCTAACCCAACCCACTTTTCTGGGAGCCGTTCGTTTCATACAGGAGGCCGCAGTTACAACCTAACATAATCTTCTTATCTGGCACAGGTTCAATTTTGTTTGGGGGTCACGGTTCTTCCTTAACGTAATCCACTTTTCTGCAAGTAGAAAAACATTATGCCATAATGAAAGTATGCTGCAGGATGATTATGGTACATACAATTATGCTTAACCAAAGTCTGCAAAAGTAATCTTCTGCTAAATAATATGCTGCAAAATGTATTGTATGCTTAGTAATAATAATGCAAAGTACTATTTATGCCTAATTATCATTCTACTAAAAGTGTTTCTGCGATACATGTTATGCGAAGTGTATTTCTGACAAACAATATTATGCCAGAATAGGGGAACCCGTACTATTATCATAAAGTCAAGTTTGTCGTATGGGAGCCCCACTTAAACATTTATTTTATTCTGTTTTTAGTATTATTGTTATAGCGGCAACAGAAATACATCATCTGTGAAAATTTGAACTGTCTAGCTATCACGGTTCGTGAGATACAGCCTGGTGACAGATAGACAGACGGACGGACAGTGGAGTCTTAGTAATAGGGTCCCGTTTTTACCCTTTGGGTACGGAACCCTAAATATCAACCTTGTTTCGGAACATGTGCGGCAGTAATTAGTGAGTTTTAGTTGTCATCTGACGATATCAGATGTTATTACCAGTGGTAATAACTTGGTGGTAACGCTTATCTGTGCCATTTTATCAGTTTCCATGCATTACTGTATCGCCGTTTCACTCTTCTAGACAGTGTTGGCCGAACGTTAATTGCAATTGACCATTAACCATTACAAATTGAACCGTAAAAGTTGACGGTTCAACTTGTACTGGTTATTGGTCAAGAATTTTCAATTGCATTATTAACGTTTCGGCCAACACTGCTTCTAGATCTCTACGAAAAATAACCGTAGCTGAATTACACTATTAAAATGATTCAAAACAGGAAATGCTTTTGTCCAACAAACACGTATTCACGTGTCTATCCATCCATATCTAAACAGTTTTTATAGCGAAGAAGTAAAATATTGCGCTATCACTGATAACAAGCCAAACAATAAATTAACTCTTGTGTACACTAGATAAGGCTCGGCTTTCCCAATTACCTACTATGTTTACCAAATTACTACTTCATTCTACGTCTGGTCTATACAAGTAAAGGAAACTGACGTAATGAAACTATTTGTTTTCCATTCATATAGTGTGGACATTTCTATACAAATGAGTATATTGGTTTTTAAATGGTCGGCAACGCGCATGTGCAGTCAGTGTCATATACATATATAGTAACGGCCAAAAGTAGTCTCGGTACACATCCTTATTTCTATGGTAACATAGCACACGATATATTTGGCCGTCACTATCCGACTGTGTTGGTGTCCATAGACTATGTTGACCGCTCAACATCGGGTAGGCAGTATGCTTGTTTGGCACCGAAGTGTTATTTAAAAAACGTTTTGAGTATATAAATTGAGATCGATGCATAACTTCAATTTCAAATTTCAATGCTAGAAAGTCTATAAGAGTGTTTCCACAAGTTTTGAGCAAGTGCTCTTCAATTCAGAAAGGCTTACAATCACAAGTGGATTCTACACTGAATGCGAATTTGGACACCCATTTATTCTATCGTACCAGGTGCTCATAAATGTCTGAACATAGTCTGTTGGCAGTTGGCATCGATTGTTTGGGGGATGTTATAATATGTGTCGCTTAACTTCAAACTCGGGTAAATCCATTCGACCCTCTCAGCAAATATCTACCCTATTACCTTTTCTTAATTCCAAAATGGCATAATATGACATGGATTTACCCGAGTTTGAAATTAAGCGACTCATGTCGGATGTATACAGTACCCATTTATTTATCTGACCATAGCCATCAGTTATACCAATATGAGGTGACTCTTTTAGACAATTAAGCCGAAACTGATTAAAAAATCTGTCGTCATAGGTCGCACAATTGAATCGACATTATACGGCGGTTTTATACTTGTTACAATATTGCAAGTTACATGTATCTTTACCTATTACAAAGCCCATGCAGTGATTGTAATCAGGCACTCTAGGATCTATGGCGATCTATATATATTTAATATATTATATTAAATATATATTTTTCGCCACACCAGCTCGTAAAGGCTCTCTATTTATTCTTCAAACACTGATGATGAGAAAGATGCATTTTATCTACAAGAGTGGCAAAGTAAATTGATGGAAATCGAGTTGTTTTCTCATGTTGTGTGTGGATGTAATTGAAAATCATTACTTAAAACCAATTCTAGTACAATTAAAGCTTAATTATTTTAAGTAATGATTTTCAATTACACATTTTAATCACGATAATTTAAAAACTTTATTTGTTATGTTTTTAGTTAGTATTTTTCACGCGTTGGTACGTAGCAACTTTTTTATTAACCCTCGCAACACTCTAGATTCCACTTTTCGAACCACCATAGAGTGGTTATATTTTGGAATCTTTAACACGAGAAGTTAAACAACAACTTTACCCCCTTGTAAAACAACAGTTATTTGCTCGAGCGTAGCGAGTGGTTCGGACACAGACCAACCCCTAGGCGGTTAGGCGGTTTTCTGTGGGTTCGGAACATGGAATCTTGCGTGTTGCGAGGGTTTCAACTTTTCAAGGCACGAGGGTTAAACAAACTTTGGTCCACTGTAAAACGTTACAAATCAAATTCAAATTAATATTATTAATCATTTATCATTCAAAATCATCGCTTATAAGTCAATTCTATCAGCCAACATGAGCAAACAACCAAAAATTTGCGTCAAAGTACTTTGACGTATATTTTACAGTTAGTCTATAAGAGCTTGTTACATCTATTCGAGCACTTTCTGCTGACAGGGAAATTGTCCCTTTATTTCCATTACTTACCGCACTTACCTTTCCAGTGACCCTCGAACCAAAGCCGCGCGACACGCCCGCCAAGACCGCCGCCCCCGCCAAGACTGCCACTCCAACCCCCGCCGTCGCGCTCGCCAAGCCCAAGCTGCCCACACTGGACACCCTCCAGCGCGGATACACCAGGTTCGGCTTTAAGATGAACTGCGACGTTAACCCCTTCAGCGTCCCGAAAACTGACAAGCCAAAGGAAAAACCTAATGGCATCAAACTGAATGGCCTTAAAGACCTTAAAGTCATTAAACCAGTTGTCAGACGCGAGGTGACGCAGCCTTCCCTAGCCGGCACGACATCGCTCCGCAGGGCCGTCGCTAAGCAAGCTATAATGAGGGAAAAATCCTTCACTCTCACTGAAAAACGAAGTGAGACGAGGAAAGAGGTCAGAACGGTCATCAAGGGCGTGCGGACTAACAGGCGTTTCGAGCTGCAGATGAAATCGAGGAATCTAAATGGGTGATCGGGAAATGTGCTTTTTCGTTTACTAAAAATGGGGAGCAACAGTTTTTCTGTAACTATCTCACACAGTTTGCCATAATTCTAAAATTCTAAAATTATTCTGTTGAACGTAATCATATACCTTGCATTTTATCTGCTTTAGTCAACGTTGACTGGAAGAGAATGATTTATACTATTTAAAGCAGTAATCCCAGGTTGGAAGTCTGCTGGCAATAATTTTAAAAGTAAAATAAGGTAACAAATAGCCATTAAGAGTTTCCAGAGTTCAAAGCGAAAGGTCTCTGATAAGCGTTTCTTTGAAGCCATATCACGTACAAATATTAAAACTAAGTTCATTGAAAAGAAAAAGGTTAATGAATTAATGAAATTAATTTATTCCAGAAAACATTTCCATCACAAACTATTTAGACAGTGAAATTAAGGCGAATACAGAAAATAAATTAAATATAAAATCATGTCAATCAGGTTTAAGTTAGTCGCATTATATATAGAGCGTAAGGCTTATAAATGTTCTGTTGCCGAAAAATAAGCACAATTTTATTGTTGTAATCTATTTGAAATGGTGTTAACCGAATTCAACAATATAATGGTTTCGTCACATACTTAGAGTGACAAAGGAAGTTTCCTAGAAAAACCGAACATCGAATTGAATGGTATTGTAATGGGTGATTATAATCAACAGTAGAAGTTCAATAATAGCTAAGCAATCGATTCCACAAATACTGTGCTTAACCTCGTAAGGCCCAATGTACATTTTAATGTACCATCGGTCCATCGCCCACACCTTTAACTGTACATCGGTGGACTTTATGCCTATTGTAATAAGGTCCACCGCTGTACTGTTGGAGTGTTGCTGTTTGTACTCTCTGTTTCAATCTAATTAGAACCATTCATGTACCAAATAAAGTAGTATTTATTTTGTTTCATTGATTTCTCAAACAAACGAAATTCATACCAATTCACTATACATAAAGATTCAAATTAAAAATAGGAAAATTTTGTATGCTGGGCCTTGCGAGGATTGGCTATCTCTTTGCAATAAGATTTAATAAAAGATGGATTTATCAGTTCGGTTATCCAACCGAATTATAACCTAACAACGTAATATCCCACCGGAAGAGTCCTGAAATACCTAATTTTATCTAATTTAGTTGATTTTTCTCAACAACCTTTTCTAAAATGTTAATATAGTTTTACTTAGTTTTTTAATTACTTTTACTAAAACTTGTTTTAACGTATTGTAAATATTGTAGGTATCTAACAGTATTAACGTAAAGCTAACAGATATCATGTTCAGGCCGAGTGCCAATGTTTTTCTTTTTGAAAAATTATGTTATGTACCTAAGATTTAGAAGTAAGTTTGTACGCCTTTTGACATGGATTACAATGGTTTGGAAAATTAGTGGTTTTATATGTAATAACAGGTAATAATTACTAATGTCAAAAACCATATACACCATATTCAATCATAGACTTTATATCTAAGGCATAGAGTTCAAAACCGGTTACCTACTTCGAGGCTCATCGTACCTATTGGAAATGACGAAATTTATAGTGCGACATAAAATAGTAGAAATTATATAAAATTGAACTTAAAACATTTCTACACTGAATTGTTGCCATGTTAAAGCACATTACGTCAAAAATGTGAGTTACGTAGGAAGTGGCGCCCTTAATAAGTTTCTACTATTTCTTGTCGGACTAGAAAGGGGCATAAATAAATACAAGAAAAATGGCTACAACCAGATTTATTAATGTCTCAACATAGAAGCACAGGTAAGTGATCACGAGGCGGCTCTAGCGTCCGGCGCTGCTCAACACTCAACACGTCTCAACACTTCTCAACATTTCTCAACACTGTTCAACACTTCGCGGACCAACCTCTTCGACGACACCTTTCGAAAACCGGGAACAACAGTCTTATTCTAAACTTCGAATGTAACATAGTCTTTACAAAGTCCTCTATTTTCGAATTTTAGAAAAATCCCTTTACCGCAGTCTTCAAAAGTTGTAGACGCTTAGAACATTATCATTAAATATTGAAAATAGATACAACATCATCCCTTGTGCACGGAGTACATATCACACTTAATATTTATCATCATTCATGAAAAATCACTTGTACTGTTTTATTAAAATACACGGCGTGTGCCGTCGGATATATATTTATACAGCCTAGGGAAAATAACTTATTTAGGAAATGCTGGTAGCCTGTCGGTGCAATACGTATCTATATAAAATATTTCTCCTTTTTGACATTGACCGCTCGCTGTGGACGATGAAAATATGTGTAAGAGTTGTACATGTATATTAGACTAATAATATCCACGCTACTGACGTGATTAAAGACATAACAGACTTTATTTCAATTGCAATAGAGTTGATATCTAGTTCTTTTACTTATAATAGAATCTGCAAGTTGCAAACTGCAACACAACTATACGGAAAAAACCCTCGGAAAAGGACCTACACAATTCTTATTCTCTTGACAATAGTCGTGTACCGTGTACAGACAGTGTTATGCCTATACACGATACGCGACTGGGAGCTTCTTTCGCAGAGCCACTGCTGACTGTAGGTACAAACATCAGGTAGTACTTAACGTAGCCATACTACTTGCCAGGTGCCCACAACTCCCACATGTATCTTACATTTGTAAATTAGTGAAAATACAATTCTGCATGTACTACAGAGTTGGCCTTGTTTGTTCTAATGTGTGCAGTAGTCGCAAGTAAACGCTAATATAATAGCAAACCTTTGCAAAAGAATACATGGCATTTGAAAAGGAAGTCGTTGAAATTGCCCTTCCAATGTTTCTCCACGACGATTAGTTGGTGTTGAGGAAACGTCGCCAGGTATTGTAGTAAAAGAAAACCTTTGATAAAAGTCTTAACCCATTGGCATAGAGTCCATTATTGCGTACTTTCCTTGGCCAAGTGGGTGGTGTGGTAAACCTCCACAGCGAGCAGCCGATGGTTGCCGTGTTTGTGCTTCAATGAACATTTAATTGACCACGTCGTACAGTCCGCCATTTTGAATTAGAACAGCTAAATTAGTAATACTATGATTATATCAGTAATCTTTACACTAGGTTTACTAAGTTTATTTGGCAATTTTACAGACAAAATTCAAAAGATACGAAGCATTATCACGCATCTCAACTTCGAGGCTTAACAATTGAGATTTAATAGCCGAAAATATCTTCTACTCTAACAAAAATCGCGTGAAATTCAATCAGGCTTTACAATTTTTATTTTCACAAAGATATGTTGCATTTCAATAACAAAAATATCGCATTTCAGTGCTTAATTACATGTATTAAAATAATTCTACTTAGTTTTTCGACTATAATACAAAATGCAATACAATTTGCTCAGGCACCTAATCGACCTTCAGCTGACAACGCCGGCAAAGTTCGTACCGTTTTATCAGTTATAACGTATTTACCTGAAGCAGAGGCATATAATATAATCCCTAATCGCTCCACGCACGCATCAAACAGACAACCGATGTGGTGTAAAGAAGCATGAGAGTGGATTTAACAAACCAATAGAACCTTCGCGATGTTGTCAGCTGCAGTACCTTATCTACTTAGCACGAGAAATACCTCAACTCGGATTTTTAATTTTAACTGCGGCATCCGAACAATGAAGTTGACTTTAAAGGAAAATGTTCGCTTTTGCTACGGTCACATTCCGACTCGTTCAAGCAAAGCATTGGGATAGTCTTGGTGTCACGGACATCAAACACTATAAAATATTGTGCAGTCATAGAAATCAAAGACGTTTCATTTTTAAACCTCTACGGCTTAAAAACAGAAATTAAAATCCTTAGCTTTCCTTAACTTGAAACCGAGACGAGAGTCCCATAAGACTGATGCAAACAATCAAAAACCCGAGTATCACATTATAATCACACGTCTTCGCTCCGAAAGTAAGTTTTCCATAACACAAATAAAATGTGAATGTCTCAACACTTACCGCTAAGAGGAAAACAAGATTTAAAAATTATCTTACAATTTATTTACATTAACTACCTAATATTATTATAATAATTTATTTAGGTATGTACAGCGGTCGCTGACAGTTCTAGCTTTCATTGAAAAATAAACGTTTGTATATATAACTAATTAAATACAAATGTTTTCCTTGTACTGCGCACTACATTATATTTAACAAGGCAGACTCGGAAAGGGAATACTTTAGCTCGCACGAAAATTTTACCACTACAGGCATTCGTCATAACCTACAAGAAATAAAAAAAAAAACTGACTACTTAATTAATCTGTCTATTGGAGAGACAGTAATTCCAGGCGGGACACAGGTGCGGGCTTAGCCGGGGCATCTGATGTCGCCGCGCAGAGAACATTACTAACCAACTTTTCAAAGGTACCCTCTGACGAGAAAATGCTGAATTAATTAACCTGGCTGAATAAAGCCAACAAATTAATTAGTTCGCCGCGTGGGCGCTCATTAAAAGTTGTAACAAGTGAACAGCCGATAGCGGCCAGTCGACGACGGCCCAATTAGCTCGTCACTTCCCGCGCATCTCCGGGTCACCGTCACAATACTGCTACATCGTAGTTCGTACTTAGGAACTGACACGTACAGGCAAAAATACGATCTGGCCTCTAATTAACTAGTTTGACAATTCGCTATTCATTATCTTGGTAGACAGAAAAATATTATTTGCATAAAGTGCATTTATACCTATTGATCGTCGTAAAATTCGTTACAATCTTTATTTGTCGACTAAGATAAAAGACATTGGTCTCGTTAGATGGTAATTGCCAAATTGGTAAAATAGGGCCTGTTTTATTTACAATTGTGTCGAAATCTTAGAAGTTGAATAAGTGCATAACTGTAGTTCATAACGCTAAGGGGATTATTACATTTATAATTTTTTAAGTCACTTTCAGTTGAGGAGGCCAAGAAAAGGTATTTGATATTTCCTTGTCCCTCTTAGTAGAAAGATAACAGAAAGTGTCCGGCGAAAGAGGATATGGAATAACCTGTTAATTACTTTTACAGGTTCTCACGCATCGTGAGGGGAGGTCGAGGGAATTTTGAGGTCCGATTCAGGATCGGACGACGCCCACCTCCCGCGGACACTTTTTGTACACAGCACAACGCAATCATTTCATGTTTTTCTCTCGCAATCAAGTTGCCAAATATATATTATACACTGTCAACAAGACAAAACAAGATATTCAAATCCAATAACCCTGACTTTTCGTTTTAAAATTTTATTTATAGATGAAATTACTTAACATGAATAATCTCAAATAATTACAAGTTTCATTAGGTGCTCGGGTCACTCTGGACGCAATAACATATTCATTAACTGTGTCGTTGATCCAGTCACACCAGCAGTTTTCAAATTAAACCCAAGTCATACATACATACAATCGTAACAAATAATTTCGTGTGATACCACCTTTTTAAATTCAGTTGATTATACTAATTAACTGATCAATAACGGTAATTATTATAGTGATTAATGTCACAACAAACAAACACTGCCCAACAACACACAATAACCGTAAGCGACATTCGAAAATCAATTTTGATTTGGAATTATTCCACAAGTTTTCGAATATCACATACAGCTGTTATGGCCTAATGTCAGTAATGGCTGATGTGGTCGAGTGGGTCGTAGCGATCTTATTTATGCATATCAATGTAAGCATGGAATAATTTTACTATGGTATTAGCAAGATGGACGTATTTACGAGTTTATAATGCTATCATTATTATCTAATCGCGTTTAATTTACAATTCCCCAATCTCTGATCGTTCCCGAATCGAATCGTTACGTGACATATGGGTGGATGCGATTAGCCGCGGTTACTCCCCAAGCGGTGGCAATTATAAATTTAGAATTCAGATTCAGCTTTTAGCTTTATCGCGATTTTTAAATGGCTTTTTAAATAACAGCATCATTGCGGTCGCTGGGAGATGAAGTGAACGGATTTGGGTCGTTTTTCATCGTCCTGCGGAGATCCCGGGACGGCTGTTTTACATAACAATCTCGTTACTGACTCGGATGAGCAGCACAATTTAAAATCCAGGTTGTGTAATGACATTATCGTGTCTGGGCATTAACTTTTGTTGAATAAATGAGACAGTTTTATTCAGATGAAAATATTCTGAAAGCTGTGTAAAATTATGATAACTATTTGGGGGATAAAAACTGTGCAGTTTTAATTAAAAGGGGTGTGCAACATTGACATAGATATCTAGGGACTGGCTTTACGGACAATAATAATGAGGCATGACAGGGGCCAGTACAGCGGTGTGACACCGGTACAACGCGATTGGTTGATGAGTTCGCATCACACGCGCGATTGGTTGATGAGTTCGCATCACGCGCGCGATTGGTTGATGAGTTCGCATCACGCGCGCTATTGGTCGCAACTAGTTGCGTTAAGACTGCACGATTGGCTGGAATTCGTGAGTGACACCGCTAACCTAGTACCATTTTTAGTGCCCGTAAGGCCAGTCCATAGATATATACGTTAATGATGTGCAAGATGGCGGCGAAGCCCGATGCGCGAGGATATTAAGGCTGGCGTCCACTAGACTCGCCGAGGCGAATCGAATCGAACCGCAATAATTCGCCTCTATTTTTGCAACTGTGTCCATTGACGAAGAGCTGCGGCGCGCTGATTCTTGTGTAAAAATATAGGATGCGAATTATTGCGATTCGATTCGATTCGCCTCGGCGAGTCTAGTGGACGCCAGCCTTAAAAACTACTTTACAGTACATATGGCCTTATTTTCCCGCACTAGTGCGTAAAATAGCACTTTTCGTGTGTATGTCAAAAGTTTAAAGGGCCATATGTAAAGTAAAACGTTGTACGATACACGTGCGAATAGGTAATTCGCAACTCGTGTCGATTTAAAACACTCCCTTCGGTCGTGTTTTAATTTATCGCCACTCGTTTCGAATTTCCTCTTTTCCGCACTTGTATCGTAAATAATTATTGTAATTTGGTTGGACGATTGTCACTCGACCTTGGACTGACACCGCGGTAGAAAAACGCTTCTAAAGAATCCATGTTGCGGAATAATCTGGTTCTTTAACTTTACATAGATAAGTATAAATATGCATGAGACGAATCAAGCAAACTAGTCAGGATGTGTAATTTCATCAGATAAATATTGTGCTATTTTTAAATTAAATTAGACAGCTAAAACCTAATTGTTGACATTCTTCTTCGCAGTAATATTACTGTGCTATTAGTAATTCTTCTAATTACCTACCAATTTACGAGAACATGACCATAACATTTTAATGAAATATTTATAAATATTTCTTTATGCAGATTATTATTTATTCTTTCTTTGCGGTAAACTCTTTTCGGGTGTTCGGAAGGAGGAAAGAATACGATAATCAGACCATAGAATTGAGGCCAAGATAATTAGGGCAGGGCTTGAAGCCTCGGGCCCGCTAGGAAAACCGCTGATTCACCGCTTTGACCCTTTGACGATATCCTTGTTGTAGCTAATGTAACGAGGTCACTAATGCAAGATATCAATCGAATGCCGTCCCAAAGGTCCGAAATATCGATAATGGAGCGATAGGTCACGACTTTCACTTATCAAAATCGTCTGTATCAATATATTTCTATTAATTACACATGCAGGTGACGACACGACATAAGATTTCTAAATTGTATTTAATTTCTGTGCTTCAATGTCACCGGACAGTTTGAAAGGTGTTTTGTATGCATTATGTGCGCTTATCAGAACGCTGGCAAGCTGGCATGACAATGCTTTGTTTCTGATACCCGAGTCGCGGAACTAAGAACAGTTGGTATATTTTGATTTACAGCGATTCTTTCTTCGGTGAATCACGTAGAAGGCCGGAATAATGTGTAAATATAGAAACTATAGCATTACGTGGGCTGCAAGGCCACCGCAATGACATAAGGAAACGTATGAGAACTCCAACAATTCGTTTGCAGCGAGAAAATACCTGTACAGTCGCGTTCAATGACCTTTCAGCGTGTAGGATTCTTTTATTATTCAATGAAACCGTCTTTGATTAAGTTACGTGCGCCGTGCGGTAAAATCCGAAAGACTGACAGCTGACAAAATGTTGTTATTCTATTCGTGGAAAACTCCCAATTTTAATAACAACTAGCGTCGGCTATGAAATCGAATATTCGGTGAAGCCCACGCAAAGTATTCCTTTGTTTATATATAAATTTCAACGTACAACTAACTGTTACATCTATACCTACTATACCTAGTCACAAAAACGTATCAATACATTGTAGCTAGTTTGTTAGTGCATGACACCTTGCACTTTGTGACTATGCGCTGAAACTTGGCACAGTTGATTCTTAGCTGGTCATGAGCAGATACAGACCGGGAGACCTCGAGAGCCACGTCTCATTTAGTGGGGGGGAGGGAGGGAAGTTCGACGCCGCCGCGCTTCACTTGGAGCAACATTTCTCTAAAACTGTACCGATTAGGGCATGTAATATATCATTTTCGGATAAATTAAGGATGAAGAATCTAGTTTTGGAACAAAAACAATGCACTTTCTAACAAAAAAAAGCATAAAGTAGAAAAGACTAAAAAACGTATTTTTGATTTTTTCATAATTACCAAATTTTTTTTTAAGTGTAGCAGGAATCTGAAAACAAAAAATACAGTCGTAAAGCTACACTTATTACGTTTAAGAAAATATATAGTTTATTATACAAAACTGTTGATAAATGGGACATAAAAAATAATATTAAGCGTGGGTCAGAGTGATCTCAATACAAAATATTATGATTTATGAATGTGGGAAAGTTACCTATAATTTGTTCTACAATCGTTTATTTTTCTTGTTTTTCGTAAATAACTCGTAAACGGTAGCCCACAGCAAAAAATAGTACATTTCGATGCTAGTGCGGAAGGTATGTCATTACTTCACGAGTACCGAGATATCTTGCCACGAGCCGCAGGCGAGTGGGAAGACTCGGGACGAGTGAAGAATGACATTTCCGCACGTGTATCGAACGACGTTTTTTAATACAGTTGCGAAAAAATAAGTAAAACATTGTTAATCGTACACTAAACAAAAGTGGTAACAGTGACAGCTCGCTTAGACGTCGTCTTTAAGTATATTATATCTATGGGCGTTTGGCAGCTATTCCGTTCCATTCAGACACCTTATTAAGAACGGAATTTTCAATATTCAATATTAAAAAATAAACGTGTTATAATGATGAAGAGGTAAGTATTCAAATATGAAATATGTATATTTTTCATATTCTTACATTAACAGTAGGTTTTTATGCTGATTACGACGTTTAAAGGAAACTAATATTAACACTCATCAATAAGTAGTCGTGAATTGGAACAAGTATAAATTTAAAAAAATTGGAAAAGTAAAAAGCACTAGTTCGACATAACCAACTTTCCGCACGCTAAACAGCTACGTAAAGTAGCACTTTGTGAGCAACTGTATTAAAAATATCTTTTACGTAAATAATCTGTTTCAGATTTCTTATAAAATAAGTGCTACTTTTTTTCCCTACCATCAATATTACAAAAAATATTGAAGGGAGAAAATAAATACTTAGGTCCCCTTTTTTAGTCATTCGTAAATAACTCGTAAACGATCGCCAATAGCAAAAAAAATTTTAGTACATGAATAATTAGCATAAAATTTCCTACAAAAAAGGTTATTCAAAACTTTTTCGCTAGGATCAATATTTAAAAAGGGGACCTTAGAATTTATTTTCTCTCTTTAATATCGTTTTTAATATTGATTCTAGCGAAAAAGTTTGAATTACCTTTTTTGTAGGAAATTTTATGTAAATTATTCATGTATTAAAAATTTTTTTGCTATTGGCCATCGTTTACGAGTTATTTAAGAATGACTAAAAAAGGGGACCTGAGTATTTATTTTCTCCCTTCAATATCTTTTTTAATATTGATGGTAGCGAAAAAAAGTAGCACTTATTTTATAAGAAATCTGAAACAGATTATTTACGTAAAAGATAGTTTTTTGCTGTGGGCTACCGTTTACGAGTTATTTACGAAAAACAAGAAAAATAAACGATTGTAGAACAAATTATAGGTAACTTTCCCACATTCATAATATTTTGTATTGAGATCACTCTGACCCACGCTTAATATTATTTTTTATGTCCCATTTATCAACAGTTTTGTATAATAAACTATATATTTTCTTAAACATAATAAGTGTAGCTTTACGATTGTATTTTTTGTTTCCAGATTCCTGCTACGCTTTAAAAAAAATTGGTAATTATGAAAAAATCAAAAATAAGTTTTTTAGTCTTTTCTACTTTATGCTTTTTTTTTGTTAGAAAGTGCATTGTGTTTGTTCCAAAACTAGATTCCTCATCCTTAATTTATCCGAAAATGATATATTACATGCCCTAATAGGTATAGTTTTAGAGAAATATTGCTCCAAGTGAAGCGCGGCAGCTCGAACTTCCCCCCCCCCCCCCCCCCCACTAACTGAGAGGTGGCTCTCGACGGCTCCCGGTCTGTATCTGCTCAAGACCAGCTAACAATCAACTGTGCCAGTTTCAGCGCATAGTCTCAAAGTGCAAGGTCCCCATACAACGGTGTGCAGTAACAAACCAGCTATTGTCAGTTTTATGAATAACTTAACACGTATAGATATAATTCATTTTACGTTTCTTGCTATCTTTGAAAGCTATCGTTTTCCTGAAGAAACATGATTCCTAAATGTCATGGGGCGAGAAAACGAAGATGCAGGTACTGTTAAGATGCTTATTGTCATTAATTAGGGGTGACCGTAAAACTCTAAACGCGGACGACAAACTGGGTCGTAAACTTTATTGCCACCCTAAAAAGCTCGTGGCATGCATGTTTGCAAAAGTTAGTGACAGCTAGTCATATGGTACGAAGACTAAAATCCAAAAGAAAAAAGACAAACTACGTCAAGTCGTATCCTTATCACTTGTCACCCGCACACAGAAACGGTAGTGTAGAGCGTTTGAACAGGCCCTCGAGCGTTACTGCGGTTATCAATACCCCGTTGCGTGCCGCAGACACCCTAATCTAGTTTTCCGCATGGGAACGAGGCCTGCGGCACCGCTTTGGCACTGAAAAACTATTCCGTGATCAAACTTCTTTGCGTATTTGTTTTCCAGTTATTCGATAACACGATAAATTTGCAATCTGCTAGTAAGTTCGGTGTTGTATTAGAGTTTTCTTATATTTCTGGTTTGTGGCTTATTTACTGTACAAACGTGTTTAGGCGTTAACGTTGGGGCGTCCCAGGCTGCCTATTCCCTATTTCCGGAGGGAACAATATGCATTGACACGAAGTTTTTGTAGATGTAGTGGACGAAGAACTTTGCTTTGGATTTTCCTACCTTGCCGAAATAAATATATTAAAGTAAAATTTAAAACGTGTCATAATTATGCATAGCTATACACTCTGCACTAATGTATGCTGGATTATTTCAACTAATGAAATCGGAGCAAGTATGGCCGCACACTTTGTGACGTCACGCGTTGACGTCAGCGACAATAATGGTTATTTCGTCCTATCGCAGCTAAGTAAATAGTCGAGTTGCTAGTCGCTAGACAATAGCATGGCTTTCCAGTTATTATGCGAA
Source organism: Cydia splendana (assembly GCF_910591565.1). NCBI lineage: Eukaryota > Metazoa > Arthropoda > Insecta > Lepidoptera > Tortricidae > Cydia > Cydia splendana. Next base: position 769,856 of record NC_085977.1, read on the forward strand.
TAATTTAATTACATTCATAGCATTATAAGTAATTGTATTAAGTGCCTACTGACACACGTGTAAAAATATATTTTAGGACATGTTTGAAGAATATTCTACCACCTGACAGGGCCCATAACAGAAAATCACGTAGTCCGTTAGTGAACAGAGCCTGACTATTTGACATCATGCTATGACGTGGCAGTTAAGATAAGCTTGTGCACTATTAAACTGAGCTGACTCACAAGTCTCTTCCATCGATCGCGATTGTTGATAATCGCAGAAACACAAGGGCTGATAAAAATAAGATTATTTTTATATTTTTTCAGGCTAAGTACATTAGAGTTTATTATATGTATACTGCATGTGTGCGCGATAAAAGGCAGCCGGTGGTGCGAAGACACGTGAATTTCAGGTCTAGGAAGTTTTCCGACCACTTCGCTAGAACTGTACGATTACACGTACATATTTTATATCAGAACGTCCTACGAATGAGAACGTTTTGAGGGAATAGTACGCCAATACGGTGTGAAATCATAAGGAAAAGATTTTAGATTTTTTTACTTGCACGTGTTATTATAGTCCTCCCACGCAGTCACACGTGTTTCAACCTGAGTACGAAACCACTAATGTGCCATATCAACTTAACATCAAGATAACTGTTCCACGGATGAATGAAAGATAAATAACATCCAAGCCGTTGATGGTAGAGAGGTAAAACAAGATATTCTTCAAAAATTAAGACACTGCACGTTTACATATTTTAAGCATACTCTGTACCTAAAAATTACAAATTTCGGTTTTTGGGCTCTTGACGATGTAACTGGGAAAGCGTTAAGAGTATGAGCCGAAGAAAGGCATGTTACATATTATATGGAATTTTAACATACTAAATTTGAATATACTTTTATATTTTTTGAAGTTTTAAACAAACTTGAGCATGAATTAGTTAGGGTATAAGATAGCAGTAGTATGGCGTAACGTGGCTGCATTAGTCATAGTGCGATAAACAGCCTTAGGGGCTATTCATAAATTACGTCATTTCAAATTAGGGGGGGGGGGGGTCTGGACATCGGATGACGGTAGCATGAAGTAGGAGGAAATGGGGTCATTTGAAGCATGATATTTGGATGATTATAGGGGGGGGGGGTCCAAAATCGTCCAAAATCGATGACGTAATTTATGGACAGCCCCTTATCACTTGACACACGTATAAATACCAGCAATCAATAGCGAGCGTGAGCTCAATTAACTGGCGTCGACAATATCAATTGTGGCCAAACACAAGCAATTAAGAATTTCTTGTCAATCCAGACTTGCTATCAAAACATTTAAACATCGTTTGATTAAATCTTGTGGCAACATTCATTCAGTAAGACTTAGGCGAAATATGCCCATGGCTATGGCCTGTTTAGAACTAGACGATTGAACTAAATTTGACAAATTCCTTTTAGGCCAAGACCGGCTTTTGCTGGCCTTGTTCCAGGATTTCATTAAACTGTATATATCACAGTCTAGCAAATCGAGACATACGGCGATTGCCGCAGTTAACGCTAACGGATGGGCTGCCCCGAATTCCCTATACAGTATAGTATAATACTACTTTCACGAAAATAGTTTTGTTTAGTTTAACTCACAGAACATGCTGCACGAACGTGAGTTGCGATATCTTTGAGCTGAACAGCTGGCGTTAAGCGTTGAAGAATATTAATACCTAAATGCCGCAATACTTTGCGTTTTGTTGCAGTTTCATCTTTCGATAATCTTCTCTAAACCTTTGTCATGCTTCATCAAAATCAAAAACATTCGAATGGAAAATAGCCATTTTTATAGTGTGCATAATGTTAGGAAACGTTGAAGATTCTGTGTATATCCGCATTACAAAACTGGAGCAGGAGAATCGAGCTGCATCCCGACAACTATATATATACCTATTTGAATTTTGTTTATAAACAGCCACGTCGACGTTGGGAAATGGTGTTTATATTAACTTTATTAACTGTCAGAGATGGGGACAAGGGGCATTGTGATCGCTGTAGATATTGTTTCGAGTGAATGTTTACGATAGCTGAAATAGAGGGCTTAAATAGTTATGTGGATGACGTGCATGTTGCACGTGGAATGCATTGCATTGGAATACTTTGGCTGATTAGGATTACACATACGGATATGGTATAAAGATCTAATCGTTTTTACCTCCTTTTCTTACAAGCCTCGCAAACAGCGCTGAATACTCTTAAGGAAACATCCTCTTCCGCGTGTTTTATAATTAATTATGGACTTTGTTTTTTTGGCTACCGAATTGCAATTACTAATTAATTTAGTGATAAGAAATACCCGATAAGAGCTTTGTTTGTGTTAAATTGATTGCTCAACAAGCTTTGTCATGTTTCAAAGTATGTAATTATTTTGATAATTAATCAATATCGTATTGTAATGAACAATGTTATATTTTAAATAAATTTGTATTCCTGAACAAATTGAATTGAAAATGGAACATACCCGAAGAGTAATTACGAATAAGGCGATGAGCAACGTAATGCAGACGTGCGTAAAAACCAGTTTCAAAATCGTGTTTTCCTTAACCAGGACTCTTAAGTGGATTTAACTTAAATAAACTACGCAAAGTTGAAAGCAAAGGATCAAACTAGGGAATTTACTCTTGCGAGCTAAAGTAATCCACTAGAAGTAGAACAACTCCTTAACTAGGCCACGACGCTCCCATCATGCATCATGATATTCATGATACATGTTTATGTTTAAGCAACATGATGCTTAGTATTTAAATTGCAATTTAAGACACGAACATTACGAGCAAAACAAGCGAACGCAACGCAGCCATACGTGCTCATTCAAATTTCAAATGAGTATATTCAAGGGTACGGAGGACAATTTCTCAGAGCAGAGAAATAATGCTGACAGAGATATAACTAATCTCGGACGGCGGCGGCATATGAATGAGCTGCGAACTTGAATTGTGAAGCTTCGCCGTGGATTATCGGGACGGGTGGATGTCTTCGATCCACCAGACATTTGGAGTCAGGTACTTTTACACAAACGGGTCTACCGCGATATAATTTATTTCCGTTACCATAGCTACTGAAGAATACTAGGTATAGAAACTACATATTTGTATATGAATTACATGCGCTACGCGAATCATAAACAAGGATTATCATCTTCATATTTAAAACGAACTCGATTTTTCAAATTATAGATGATAGAGACTTTTACGTTCTATAATGTAATAATATTGAGCGTTTACGAGTTCAGTCGTCCCAATAAAGGGCAGACAGCCCATGCCTCTCGCCCTAATTTAGTTTTACAAGCCCCGGGGCTTTTCTTTTTGATATAACGAGAACTATCGACGCGGCGATAAAACGTAGAATAGCGTGTCGACCGCTCACACTGCATTAGTGATAGCTTGATGACTATACAATATTAACAGCTTACTCTAATACTCTTGTGACGCCACCTGTTAATAACTTATATCGAATAACGCCTCCAAAGTTGCTAGATTGCTTGAATATAAATTAGGGATTAATAACAAATCCATCTAACCGTGAAATTACGGGTAAGTTGAAGTACCTAATTGCAGGTCGAGCGAGACACCTAACTAAGTACAAGCTCGGGAATGTAACTCGTCACATCAAAGTACTAATGCAAAAGCCGTGTCACGGATGGGTAGTTCTTAATTTGTTTGTGACACAGGACAGTACTTACTGAAAAACACGATTTTATCTGGAAAATTGACTCCAACCAAATTACAACTAATTTAAAATATGTACCTAAATCAGAGCGGCGAACGAACGGTTGACTAACCACGAAATGTCCACGCCGACCTTGAGGCCGTGGCCCCGAGCATAACTTGTATCTTTATGGGCATTATTTTATAATATGCAGTGAGAACCGATAACACACTAATTGAACCGGTCCAGACGTTAGTATTCTCTCACAAAAACGCAGAGTGTACTATGTATCGCTGAACAATTTCTTGGCAACTGTAGCTTTTGGCAACCGTTTTATTTGACCGGATACGTGCTTTATTCTGATACCTGCCTTAAATTTTTAAGGACAATAAAGCCTAATGGGTTCTTAATTGCTTCATAGACAACGAAGCGTCTTTGTGACATACACATAATATCTAGTTTCACTTGGGCCTTTGGTATTTTTACAAGCTTTTATCACAATTGATTAAATAAACGAATGCGAAACGCTGCATTACATGTGAAACACCCGTCCCTACATTACACCTTTTTACGATCGCTTCGAACGATATAGAAAGCCTGTAAGTAAGTACAGTTATGATTAACGCGATAATACCTATTCAGCTGGTCTGATAACCGATTATCGAACGAAATGAGTCTACGTAGTCAAGTCTGACGGAATCGAGAACAGACAAGGTGACGAGGGGATATGTAAATATAGGTCGTGCCTCGATACAGTTGTGTCATCTAGCGACATGGGATGGGGCAATCCTTGACGACTTATTTGCATACAACGTTGTTTGGTAAACAATGCCTCTCATTTGTACTGAACTGACACCTCATGCTAGTTATCATTGTTGAACATGTTGACAACCCTGGCTTCCAACTATCACTCACTCCTAAAGTACCTGCTCGACAGTCCTACCAAGGAGCCTAGTATTGTCATCATTATAATACTATTAGGTTGTTTAGGACTTAATCTTATTAAAAAATCTACTCTAAACTCAATCACTAATTTGTTTATATATACCAAATAATAATAACGAACATATAAACAAAACACTGCTACTACAAATTTCACAGTGTTGAGATCTTCAATTTGACAATTTGCTAAAGAAAGGAGAGTAAGGTGGTGCAGTGAAGTATTACAAAACTACCTACTCCTGACAAGTGTTGTGTGGAAGAAATGGCGGCACAACGCCCACGGATACTGCCTATTTACAGCTTTTGAAACTTTTCCAATATTTATTTTTGTCAGATACGATTTATGACAGTTGTGTATTTTATTACCTAAATGGATTAATTTTAAGATGATTGCAAGAAAAGGCAAGATATGACTAAGAAATAAGCAATTACCTATGGTACCATCATCAACACTGTTAACTGACTATTCGTAAACCTTTGGTTAGTTAACTCTGTTGCTGTTAGTACTTGTTGCCAACATAGGTACTAAGGGAATCAATAAACAAACTAAAGACATATACATAAAAACAAATAAAGGTGTTCTAACAACATTCCTTAATGATTTTTTTTATGACAAACTTGACAACAAAACAAACATTAGTCATCCGCGGTGACATGTGAACTATTCCCAGAGGTCACTGAGCCAAATGGATGAACTAGATCTAGAAACATTATTTTCTACAATGCTTATTATTACAGTTCAATTTAGTTTTTAGTTTGCATCAAGATCATAAATAGTTCAAACGAAATTGTATTTGATAATAGAAAGAAAGAATTAAATTATTTTTATGTAGAATACTTGCATGATTATGTAGTGATAAGTTTTTTATGTAATAAAAAAATAATTATTCATCTGATTTATACAGAACTTTTGTTGACTAAACAGGAGTTATATTTGATCAAAGGCACTTCATTATTCACCCTCAAGATAAATATGATTCCAGTTTAATTAAACCATTCTTTGTGTAATAATTAGTCTAAAGATTAATATCTCATTGACAAATGTTTTGTATTTATCAAAATGATTTTGTGAAAAAAATAGAAGTTGATAGTGAAAATATTTCATTTGATTTATTGTAACATGAGGAGCTTAGAGAAAAGCATGATGATTTATATAAATATTCTTTAGAGTGAATGTTTAGTGACAGTTCAACCCAACAGCTCCCAACAACAGGAGTCCAGGAGGGCGCGCCCGGCGCCCTCATCTATTTCAATGATTTATAGATAAAATATGTACACATCTGCGGCAAATCGAAAGTTACAAAACAGGTATAAAGCTTAAAAACCACAATAGAAGCAGAAAGTCTCTCAAGGACCGGGGATAGCCCGGTGGTCTCACTTTGGTACCTTCGTAAATGCGGGGCTCAGACGCTCGCTGCGCGGGCGGCGCGGGCTTGCAGCTAGAGCGCTGCCGACTCCGGCGCCATCAGTGGCGACAGCGCGCCCGCCACGCGCCGCCCGCGCTCCAGCTCGAAGCGCGCGTCTGGCGAGCGCCGCCCCGACGACGCGCCGTCCTCGGGCAGGAACGCGGCCACCAGCAGGGCGCAGATGACCAACAGCGCGCCCAGCACGAACGGCGGGCCCGGCACCAGGCGAACGTAGCGGTCCGGCTCCGGTCGGCCGTCCGTCGCATGCTCCTCGTTCAAATCCACATGGAACAAGTAGAAGATGACGCCGAACATCGCGGGCCCGAGGCCGTTGCAGAGCCCGCGCACTCCGGTCACCATACCCTGCACAACGCCCTGTCGGTCCGGCCGCGAGTTCACCGACACGTACGCGCTGATGGCGGGGTACGTGAGCGAGCCCAGCGCCGCTAGCACACCCGCCGCCCACATCATCCACGTGCGGGACCCGAAACCGTACCACATGAGCTGCAGCATCTCAAACAACAGCCCCAACATGATGGTGTGCTTCGGTCCTAGAGTCCTCATTAGGAAGCCGAGGATCACTTGCACTCCAATGCTCAGCACTCCCACAATTGCGATGAAAATCGCCACTTGCACTACACCAAAACCCATCACTAGTTTGAGGTACACAAATATGCACGAATACTGTCCCGCCTCAGGGAGGTAAGACAAAAACACAGCCACACACAGCATCAACACTGTACGCTCCGCTCCCACTTTCCTTAGTGCAGCAAATGGGTCGGCCTGCTCCCAGCTAATTGCGGGGCCCCATCCACTGGGTCGGACTTTCTCAGGCAAGCTTTCTGGCACGGCCACCATAATAAAGAATACGTCCAGCACGGCGACGGCGGTGGCGGCGGCTACCACGAGCGCCTCACCATAGAGGTCCATGAGGTAGGCGCCGAGCGCGGGCGAGATCACCATGCTAGCGGCGAAAGTAGCAGAGACCAGCCCGTAGGCGCGCGAGCGCTCCGCCTCCGTGGTCACATCCGCCACGTACGCGAACACGATCGAAAACGTCACGGCGAACACTCCACTGATGCTAATCATGGCGAAGAACCACCAGGTGTTGATGGTCATGAGCGGGATCGGCGCGCAGGTGAAGAACACCGTCACCAGAAGGAAGAACTTTCGGCCCCAGACGTCGGACAGCGCGCCGATCAGCGGCGCGGACAGGAACGACAGGATGCCCTTGATGCCCATTATCAGTCCGTTCATCAGGAACGTGTGATCTGGGAACGTGGCGTTTAGCACCGATATGATTGGCATCGTGAGCAGTCCCCACGCGAAGAACTCCAAAAAAATCACCACTAGTGCGTGGAACACGGAAGGCTCCCCGATGCCAGACATCGTCATGATCCCGTCTTTCATTGCGGTCTTTCTGTTTCTTATCACCATTTCTACTTCGGTTTTTGTCGTTTTCGTGGGCGTCATTTAAGAATCGATCCGTTTGTTTCCCTACAGAACTACTTAATTAGAGACATTTTGAAAACCTAGGCACTACATGGAGATATAAAGCCAGTAGCAGCGACGTCAAAATTCCACTGAAAATTAAATGAAAAACAACTCGATACTTGTGCTGCCAGGATATAAATAAAATCATGCACAAAGTTGTAAAGTATTTCGAATTTCAAACCCAAATTTAAGACTATACCAAAACGAACTAGTAAGATAACGATTTAAAATAAAAGTTTAAAATGTTGACGTGATTTTCTTGTGCCTAATTAGCATATAAACTAATTTCAGATAAAATAAATATATCTGAGGAAACATGGAGGAATCTCATAGTAATCTCCTCAGATTTCTACCATTTCAGTTATTTTTATACAATGGTAACATTTTCAAAATCTGACATAGACAATGTAAACAAACCATAATTACTTTTTTCTGCAGTAGATTTAAACTGAGCTTACACTATTCTAGTAAACAGTCTTGTCGTCTATTAGGTACTTAAATTAAGTTGATTTAAAATTATTTACTAGTTCAATGAAAACCCACTCACTGCTTGTCAATTTGAGCTGTCAAAACAAAATTTATTGGAATCGGAGAAGATTGAGAGGCGTTAACCAAGAGAGTATCCCTAAAAAATCCCTGTTAGTCAAAATGGTAAGTATTATTCACAATTTATAAATAGTTTCAGGTTGATAAATGATTATAACTTTAATACTTGTGTGTATTGTCCATAGATTCGCTTCATTTTAATTCAAAATCGTGCGGGTAAGACGCGTCTGGCGAAGTGGTATATGAATTTCGACGATGACGAAAAACAGAAGCTTATTGAAGAAGTACACGCCGTAGTCACAGTCAGAGACGCGAAGCACACCAACTTTGTTGAGGTAAGCATTTCTCTTCCGCCTAAACAGACCGCGGTACGGTCATGGTACGGTAGTCAAGTCTTACACGTCATTTCGTTGTTTCGCTACCTGTTTAGAGCAGAAACTCCCCTCTTTATAGCAATGTGAGTGATTTCGCCTATTGCCGCTAAACTGCTTTACAATGTTTCAAACATTCAAATGTATTGATGAATGAATATGACTCAACAAAGAATTGACCAATGTGTTGCAGTTCCGAAACTTCAAGATAGTGTACCGGCGGTATGCGGGGCTGTACTTCTGCATCTGCGTGGACGTGAACGACAACAACCTGTGCTACTTGGAGGCCATCCACAACTTTGTGGAGGTCCTCAATGAGTACTTCCACAATGTCTGCGAGCTGGACCTTGTCTTTAACTTCTACAAGGTAGATACACTATTTCTTAATATGTAACCATTTGCACATGCCGGATTTTAGTTTGAACTAATGTTTATAAGCCATGTGTGAATGACTAACAATTTAAAAACTGACTAAACAAATTTGGCCTACAAATGGAGTTCTTGTCATATTTTGTTGTACATGTATCTAAATAGCGTGTTAGTCTTGATGTTCAAATATTTGTTTTTATTGTAACATCATCAGAAGCCTTCTTCACACACAAGCCTCCCCTCGTCCATAGACTAGCTTAATGCTCATTGAAGATTTTAAATACTTTTTAACCCTTTACCAGGCGAAGGGATATATTCCTCCCACATCTTATATCGGTTACCGTAGTCAGGTTTTAACTCCAAACCTCCTACAAAATATTTTGTCAATCCCTGAAAATAGTATTTTATGATCTTCATTCACAACACGCTTCTAAATCGCGTCATATATCTTTAGCAGCCGTTTAAATTTACTTGAACTCTAATTTCAGTAAACTACAGAGAAATTCGAACACTTTCCTTAATTTATATGAAACAGAAGTACATAGGTCGAACAATTTTTTGATATTTTGTAGATTTTGAGTGTTGAAAGGTAATGTAATCGTAAACATTGCTAAATATTCATGCATTATTGTGTACTAGATGAAAACCTGGCTTCACTCGGGTAAAATAAATATGTAGTAATACTCGTTTTGAATTAAGTAACTATTCACTTTTGGACTTTAAACTTTTATCAAGGCGGTTACTCATCTCCAAAAACTTTAAATCTGATGGTTAAAACCTCGAAAATCTTTCCCCGTTTTGAATGTTTGCCGAAGTATCTATCATTGCCTACATTTTCAAGAGCCAGATTGATTGCAGGTTTTTTTCGCAAATGATTTAAAATGAAACTTTAAAATCCATAGTAATGTTTGCCAAATAATCAATGTGACCACACAGTTTTAAAACTTAATTCCGATATAATATCTATAAACTGATAAATAACCTGACCTAACCTAACCCACCTTTCTGGTAACAGTTCGATTCTGTAAGGGTCGCAGTTCTAACCTAACCTAACCCACTTTTCTGGTAACAGTTCGATTCTGTAAGGGTCGCAGTTCTAACCTAACCTAACCCACATTTCTGGTGACAGTTCGATTCTGTAAGGGTTGCAGTTCTAACCTAACCTAACTCACTTTTCTGGTCGCAGTTCTAACCTAACCTGCTCTCTTGTTCCATTTCGGTTCTGTAAGGGTCATAGCTCTAACCCAACTTTAAATCTCATAAGAGGAAACCCAAATTTCTTGTGTCATGATGACACTAAAATGAAAGTAGGTATGGAAATGATGGCTACAATTTCATCTGATTTCGGAATTATGAGACGTTGAAAAGAATTGGTGTAATGTTATACAGGATATTTGGTACATCATTTGCCAAAAAAAATGACTCAACCTATCTGCTGTTTTAATTAAATGGCATTTCGGTCATCTAAATCATCGGTATTCATTATGTGTGTATTATACAACATTTGGCTCATAAAAGTTTGGCTAACTAAAAGTTAGGTTACCTATCAAGGCATATAGGTAAAATACCTAATAAAGACTAATACCGTTCGAGAAATGGGCCCCTGAAAAGATTTCCTTTGGTAGAATTAATTAATGTTTGTATTCGTAGAGCAAACTACAAGAACAATCAAATAGCAACATTAAAGAAAGAAAGTGAAGTACACATATTTAGAGAGCGACTTACGTCCCATATAGCAAACCAACCGAACCAGCATAAAGATATAAGTGTACAAACTCAGTACAACATAATCATCAACACAATCACTGAAAGCTTACGAGAAGCACTTACAACAAATTCCGAACCGAAAATGAATCAAATACTATCCCCACGTACCATACAACTAATGAACCGAAGAAGAGAACTACATAAAATAAAAAACAGATCCCGGAGTGAAAAGAACGAACTTGCAGCCTTATATAAACTAATTAATAAATACATCAGGATTGACTATGCTAAGCACAGACAAAATACAATAACAAAACACTTAGAGCAGTCAGGAAGCACAAAAAAAGCCTATAAGGAACTGACAACAAGCAAAGCATGGATAGAGGGGCTAAATTCTTCTGGAAAAACTCTACACAACCGCACCGAGATCATAGAGGTGGCAACCAGATTCTACAGAGATCTATACAGTGAAAAGTCTGCCATGGAAAATAATACCCAAGAACCTATACAGTCACAAAATAAACAAGAAGTTAAAGAAATCACAGAACTAGAAGTTATACAGGCGATAACCAGTCTAAAAAGAGATAAAAGCCCAGGGTCAGACCAAGTGACCAACGAAGCATTAAAGACAGGCCAAACAATATTAGCTTTACCCCTAGCAAATCTGTTTAACCTAATACTAAGAACATCAGAAATACCCTCTCAATGGACCGAATCAAACATTATTTTAATATATAAGAAAGGAGACCCAAAAGATATTTCCAACTATAGACCGATAAGCTTGCTGTCAGCCATGTACAAGCTTTTCTCTATAATTATTAATCAACGAATAAGTCCAACTCTAGAATCATACCAACCTATAGAGCAAGCGGGCTTCCGGAAAGGGTTTTCTACCACCGACCACATACATACACTGGAACTACTTATAGAGAAATACCAAGAGAAACGGAGACCGCTCTACATTGCCTACGTAGACTACCAAAAAGCTTTTGATACGGTTTCACACACAAGCATATGGGAAGCTCTTGGGAACCAAGGAGTAGAACACCAGTACATAGAACTCCTCAAGAGCCTCTACAAAAACAGCACAGGTAGAGTAAGACTAGAAACGACGGGTTCGAGTTTCCCCATAAAAAGAGGCGTAAGACAGGGAGATCCTCTATCCCCTAAAATATTTATAGCCATCCTAGAGTTAATTATGGGACAACTAGACTGGAAACACTACGGTATAAATATAAAAGGCAAATATTTAAGAGCGCTCTTACAAGAAAAGTCGAAATAATGCAAAATTGATGATACTAGTCGACGAAATTCAGGACTTTGCGCTCATTATTAGAAACAATGAGTACGTGTTCCAGTAAAAGCGTCTTCTTATCTTTATAAATATCGTTGTAAATATTAGAAAAAGGACTTATTAAATTAGTAATGATTTTTTTTCTGATGGTCGTTTCCGAAAAACCCCGTGAAGCACTGAATGGCGAGCTCTTATTTGGAAATGTTGAGAATTTTACTCTGCTAAACCTGGCTATTTTGTATTACTAATACCCTGTACTTTAGGCATATCAAACTATATTTTTCCTACATACCTTTGAGAAAGAGAAAATCAAAGTAAAACGAACTCGATTTTCTCTCCGAAACAAGTGTCAATTCCTACGAAAATCTACTTAATATCGAAGTCATTTTCATACTCAAGCAATCTGCAACGTTTGCTTATACTGTTGGTATACATTAGTGTTTATGAAATTCTACTATAATTTTTTGGCAATTTTTTGAAAACTACTCTATATTACCGATGACGCGCGCTGCGCCAGCTCAGTGCCGCGGCAGAGCTTGTAGAGGCATGACGTGTGTCGGTCGGCTCCGCACATTTTCAACGGCGACAACGAGATTTTTTATCATTGTGTGCGGCGGGCGCCGTGTAAAACGCTATACTGTGTGCGTGTAAACCGCAACGAGAGACTTTGATCCTAGCACCGTTTTTATAGTATTATAATTTATAATGATACAGTTTAATAAACTACCGGACAGGATTAAAAATATTTGAAACGACCTGACATTCTATATGTATTTATTTGACTCAAGATAGTTTGACTCAGGGTCTGATGATGGAGCCGGAAGGTGGTCACCGGTATCAATCAACCATGCAACTAAACCACTTCGTGTTTGGGCTCGTTTGATTCGGCTCAACAAGATCTTTGACTCAAGATAGTACTCAGGGTCTGATGATGGAGCCGGAAGGTGGTCACCAGTACCAATCAACAATGCAACTAAACCACTTCGTGTTTAGGCTCGTTTTATTCGTCTCAACAAGATCTTTGACTTAAGATAGTACTCAGGGTCTGATGATGGAGCCGGAAGGTGGTCACCGGTACCAATCAACCATGCAACTAAACCACTTCGTGTTTGGGCTCGTTTGATTCATCTCAACAAGATCTTTGACACAAGATAGTACTCAGGGTCTGATGATGGAGCCGGAAGGTGGTCACCGGTACCAATCAACCATGCAACTAAACCACTTCGTGTTTGGGCTCGTTTGATTCGGCTCAACAAGATCTTTGACTTAAGATAGTACTCAGGGTCTGATGATGGAGCCGGAAGGTGGTCACCAGTACCAATCAACAATGCAACTAAACCACTTCGTGTTTAGGCTCGTTTTATTCGTCTCAACAAGATCTTTGACTTAAGATAGTACTCAGGGTCTGATGATGGAGCCGGAAGGTGGTCACCGGTACCAATCAACCATGCAACTAAACCACTTCGTGTTTGGGCTCGTTTGATTCGTCTCAACAAGATCTTTGGCACAAGATAATACTCAGGGTCTGATGATGGAGCCGGAAGGTGGTCACCGGTACCAATCAACCATGCAACTAAACCACTTCGTGTTTAGGCTCGTTTGATTCGTCTCAACAAGATCTTTGACACAAGATAGTACTCAGGGTCTGATGATGGAGCCGGCAGGTGGTCACCGGTACCAATCAACCATGCCACTAAACCACTTCGTGTTTAGGCTCGTTTTATTCGTTTCTATAAGATCTCTGACACAAGATAGTACTCAGGGTCTGATGTTGGAGCCGGAAGGTGGTCACCGGTACCAATCAACCATGCAACTAAACCACTTCGTGTTTAGGCTCGTTTGATTCGTCTCAACAAGATCTTTGACACAAGTTAGTACTCAGGGTCTGATGATGGAGCTGGACTGTGGCCACGGGTACCAGTCTACCATGTAACTGAACCACTTCGTGTTTGGGCTCGTTTGATTTGTCGCAACAAGATCTTTGACACAAGGTAGTACTGAGGGTCTGATGATGGATCCGGAAGGTGGTCACCAGTACCAATCAACAATGCAACTAAACCACTTCGTGTTTAGGCTCGTTTTATTCGTCTCAACAAGATCTTTGACTTAAGATAGTACTCAGGGTCTGATGATGGAGCCGGAAGGTGGTCACCGGTACCAATCAACCATGCAACTAAACCACTTCGTGTTTGGGCTCGTTTGATTCGTCTCAACAAGATCTTTGGCACAAGATAATACTCAGGGTCTGATGATGGAGCCGGAAGGTGGTCACCGGTACCAATCAACCATGCAACTAAACCACTTCGTGTTTAGGCTCGTTTGATTCGTCTCAACAAGATCTTTGACACAAGATAGTACTCAGGGTCTGATGATGGAGCCGGCAGGTGGTCACCGGTACCAATCAACCATGCCACTAAACCACTTCGTGTTTAGGCTCGTTTTATTCGTTTCTATAAGATCTCTGACACAAGATAGTACTCAGGGTCTGATGTTGGAGCCGGAAGGTGGTCACCGGTACCAATCAACCATGCAACTAAACCACTTCGTGTTTAGGCTCGTTTGATTCGTCTCAACAAGATCTTTGACACAAGTTAGTACTCAGGGTCTGATGATGGAGCTGGACTGTGGCCACGGGTACCAGTCTACCATGTAACTGAACCACTTCGTGTTTGGGCTCGTTTGATTTGTCGCAACAAGATCTTTGACACAAGGTAGTACTGAGGGTCTGATGATGGATCCGGAAGGTGGTCACCGGTACCAATCAACCATGCAACTAAACCACTACGTGTTTGGCTTCGTTCGATTCGTCGCAACAAGATCTTTGACACAAGTTAGTACTCAGGGTCTGATGATGGAGCTGGACTGTGGCCACGGGTACCAGTCTACCATGTAACTGAACCACTTCGTGTTTGGGCTCGTTTGATTCGTCGCAATAAGATGTTTGACACAAGATACTACTCAGGGTCTGATGATGGAGCTGATGATGATAGACAGGTACCCGTCGCCACCTTCGCGCTCCATCATCAGACCCTGAGTACTACCTTGTGTCAAAGATCTTGTTGAGATGAATAAAACGTGCCTAAACACGAAATGGTTTAGTTGCATGGTTGATTGGTACCGGTGACCACCTTCCAGCTCCATCATCAGACCCTGTGTATCTTCAGTGTCAAAGATCTTGTTGAGACGAATCAAACGAGCCTAATCATGTTACTACATGGTTGATTGGTATCCGTGACCACCTTAATCATCATCAGATCCTCAGTACCAGTTCGTTTTTAAACCCTCGTTGATACAAACTTTACAACCTATAGGTACCAAATGCAATGACGAAACATGTAAATAAGCGAGTAGGTACCTATAATTTCTTTCGAGTAATATACCTTCATAAGTACAAGTATGGGGCTATTCATAAATTACGTCGTTTCAAATGGGAGGAGTGGGGGGGGGTCTGGACATCGGATGATGGTAACATGACGTAGGAGGAAACAGATTCATCCGAAGCTTGATTTTTGGATGATTTGAGGGGGGGGGGGGGTCAAAAATCGTCAAAAATAGATGACGTAATTTATGAACAGCCCCTATGTACATTTGCACTGCATTTAGTATTTTCGTACTTACCAAATAACAGTTTTAGAACTTTAAAAGTTAAGTACAGTTAGTGTTGTTATGGTTGATTTCAATATGCTTCGCGAAGGATCAAGAATGTTTAATCCATCATTGTAGTGCGAGTGTGGTAGAAGGGATCGGCGTACTGAGCTCGCACGGCCTGCCGCAGCGCGTAAAATACCTAAACTCGCTCAACGCCGAAATGTAATAGCGCTCTTAAGCCACCTCCGTTTCGCAGACGACCTCGTCGTACTGGCTGAAACGGGATCGCAACTTCAAATTATGATGGAAGCTCTACATAGAGCAAGTCTCAAAGTAGGACTTGAAATGAACCTGGCTAAAACTATGATAATGACAAACAGTACAGAGAAAACAATAACAGTAGGCAACAAGCCCTTAAACTATATTGAACAATATATATACCTCGGCAAGCAAATAAGTTTCAACAAGAAAAATAATGAACTGGAAATCGAAAGGAGAATACAAAGCACGTGGAACAAGTACTGGAAATTGAAAGAAATCTTCAAGAGTAACATGCCCATAACCTTAAAAACTAGAATTATGAACTCGTGTCTACTACCAGGCCTAACTTACGGATGCCAAACATGGAAGTTCACAAAAAAAGTCAAAGACAAAATAAGAACTTGTCAAAGGGGAATGGAGCGTAGTATGGTCGGCATCAAAAAAATCCAAAAAATAAGACATACAAAGATAAGAAACTTAACAAAGGCCAAAGACGCGCTTAGACACGCCAAACAACTGAAATGGAAGTGGGCGGGACATGTATCACGGATACCGGACCAGCGTTGGACCAAAAATGTGACGTCATGGAAAGGGCCACTAGGAAAACGGGGTATAGGAAAACCTGTGACTAGATGGGAAGACGAAATAAAAAATATCGCTGGTCAAAACTGGATGCAAATAGCTCAAGATAGAGATGAGTGGAAAACTCTGGAGGAGGCCTTCACCTGCGAAGACGGGGTTCTTGCTAAATATTAACTTTAAAAACTATTCTAAAATGTCATAATTGCAAGAAATAAAAGGCTATTTTATTTTATTTTATTTATTTTTATTCGTAAAACGATGACGCAGAATATTTTGCAGATTTAAAATACACTTACTTTAAGTCCCTAACTTTAATTATCAACATTAAAATACACTTACTTTAAGTCCCTAACTTTAATTACCAACATTAATTAGTCCATATTTAACTGTCCTGAAATAAATAAGTGATTAATATTTTCCCCTTTTTTATAATAAGATATATCCGCTGAACTCAATAGGGTTCAGTTGGTAATTTTCCTCTCCAACTTAATGAACTGTGTTTAAGGTCTAAGCATTTTCTATGGCCTAAGAATACTTACTGTAAGAAACTGCAAGGAAAAAATATTCAGTTATATTTCTTCGGGTGAAAACCAAAACTCACTAATTACAAAATATAAATAAACAGAAATCAACCTTGTTTTGGTACTACTAACGGTTCTCTGACTTCAAAGTTGTAGTAGTACTTAGGTAATTAATGAGTTTTAATTGTCAGCCGACAATTTATTAAAATAAAATGCTGAAGTTATTATTTATATTTTTAATTAATAATAATAATAAAGCCTTTATTCTCACAAAATATTACACTAACATTTAGATTTTGTGTAATATTTTTAATTGATTCAGCATAAAATATATGTTTTAAAAAAAAAGGTAAGTAATTGTTGAGGAAACATTAATTCTATTGGCTTTAAACTAACACATATCTCGCTATGCATACTTGTGTTGTTAACTTCAAACTCGGGTAAATCCATTCGACCCTCTCAGCAAATAATCGACCCTATTACCTTTCCTTAACACTAAAATCGCATAATCTGACACATGTGTTTACCCGAGTTTGAAGTTAAGCGACGGAATATTTTCTGAAAATAATTAAATTTGTTCTAATAGTTCCTTAGCGACTCACTTGATACTTGATAGCAAATTTTAACATTAATAGTCTGTCTGTTACAGTTATATATGTTGATAAACTATAACTAAAAAGATTTTACTACAACCAAGCATATGAATAAATAAATAAAATTAATTGCATGATGCATCCTTGTACATCTCAAAAGGAAACGGTTCCTTTTACAGCTTGTACCTTGTACTATAAACATCCCAATCTCAGAACAAATTCGTTTCATAATGCCCAAAATTTTGTATGATATAATATAATTATATCTTAAATTAAAACATCAACTGCAGATATGACATATTGAAATTATTTTATTTTATTTCAAATTTAATTTGGCTTTGTCCCACAAAATCTAAAACGCTTATTAAACCTGCAACCAATATTTTTACCTGCATTTGGAATCTTAATAATAATTCGTATTTAATTAGTATTAAAAAAAAATGTTATTACTACGAATTAGCCAATTTTGATATAGGATGTACTGAGAAAATGCGAGGAACTGTTAAACATAACAGAACATAAGTCTTATCATCATCATAATAGTGACTTTTTGGTGATCCAACCTTGGATGTAGGCCTCTTCTTCCTCTCCTGTCGATGTCACCACGATACATCCAGTCCCGACCTCCGTGTCGTCTGATGTCATCCACCCAGCGCTATGGTGGTGTACTCCTACGTACTCGTACCTGTAGCTCCTTCAAGTGTCCGCTCTGAGCCTCCATTCAAGGACTCGTCTTGTCCATTCTCGCAATGTCCCCACCCATGTTCACTTTCTCTGAGCTATGACAGCTATGATGTCTCCTAGTTTGGTCTTGCTTCGGATCCAATCGTTATCGTTGGGCGAACCCGACCATCGCCCTCTTCATGCCTCTGCGTGATTCAGAACTTCTCGGCGGACTTCTGTGTAAGTTTCCGTACCATATGTGAACACGGGCATGACACACTGTTCGAAGACCTACCTTACCCACCTTATTTTCACTTTGCACTATGTTCGGTGACTATTTTTTATTGTTAACACACACAATAATGGTCTAAGATCCCACATATATGGTCGACCTTCACCAATCTGTCTGACGGCTGAAACTGAAAATATGAAAGAAAATATGTTCCAGGACATAAATAAATAGGGTTGCCTAAAGAAATATGGTCAAGGCTATTTTTAATAAATTTTTGAAAAAAAAATATTTTCGGCAAATAACACCGATTTGTCTGACGATCGAAATAAGTTTCAATGGAAAGTATACAACTTGTACAACATAAATCATCTAGGTTGCCTATCTTTTTTCGGTCACTATTATGTGGTTGCCGTGTTTAAAGAGGTGATTTTATATCGATAATTGTACTCATCTGTCTGACGCTTGAATTATACATCAAAATGATGGTAATTTTATTACAAATACAATGGCATAGGGTTGCCTGCGAAAATCCGGTCACAAATGAGGGTTGCCAGGCTTTTAATTAAAATAAGAAGGGAAGACTTTTAGCGATAACTCATAAACGGCTGAACTGATCAAGTTTGTTTTAATTTTATTTGATTCAGTTTTTTAAACACTATTTTCATGATTTTTTTCATATTTTTTGGACAGATGTTTCAAAAGTTAGAAGGAAAAACTTGTTTTTTTTTCTTTCTAAACGATTATTTCCGAAATGATTCTCTTTATCAAGAAATGTTGCTTAAAGACCCGTATTCATTTTGAAAGCCCTATCCAACGACACCCCACACTATGAGGTTGAAAAGATAAAAAAATTGTCACACACATTTTGTTTCTTTCAAAGCGATTATTTCCGAAAATATTCACTTTATCAAAAAATGTTCTTCTAAAACCCCTATTCATTTTGAAAGACCTTTCCAACAACATCCCACACCACAGGGTTGACACGAAAAAAAAAATTCTCACATACATTTTGTTTCTTTCGAGGCGACTATTTTCTAGAATTTTCACTTTATCAAAAAAAATTCTTTTGAAGAACCCTATTTATTTTAAAATTCATATCAAATGACATCTTTGTTGTATTTGTAATTGTAGATACGCACTGAAAGTGAAACGGGTCAAGCATTCAATATAAGCCTGGAATCTCTAAAAAAAAAAAATCTTACAACATAGGTATCAAACGAAAAAAAAAGAAAAAAAAATATGTGACCATTTTTTTCGCTTCAACCCTATAATGTGATATGTCGTTGGATAGATCTTTTGAAATAAATACGGTTTTTTCGAAAACATTTTTTGATGAAGTGAATATTTTAGGAAATAATCGCCTCGAAAGAAACAAAATGTACGTGAGAATTTTTTTTTTCGTGGCAACCCTATGGTGTGGGATATAGTTGGAAAGGTCTTTCAAAATGAATAGGGGCTTTAGAAGAATATTTTTTGATCACGTGAATATTTTCGGAAATAATCGCCTCGAAAAAATCAAAATGTGTGTGACAATTTTTTTATCGTTCCACCCTTATAGTGTGGGGTGTTGTTGGATAGGTCTTTCAAAATAAATAGGGGTCTTAAAACAACATTTTTTGATAAAGTTAATATTTTAGGAAATAATCGCCTCGAAAGAAACAAAATGTACGTGAGGATTTTTTTTTTCGTGTCAACCCTATGGTGTGGGATGTTGTTGGAAAGGTCTTTCAAAATGAATAAGGGTTTTAAAAGAACATTTTTTGATAAAGTGAATATTTTCGGAAATATCCGCTTTGAAAGAAACAAAATGTGTTTGACAATTTTTTTTATCTTTTCAACCTCATAGTGTGGGGTGTCGTTGGATAGGGCTTTCAAAATGAATAGGGGTCTTTAAGCAACATTTCTTGATAAAGTGAATCATTTCGGAAATAATCGTTTAGAAAGAAAAAAAAAAACAAGTTTTTCCTTCTAACTTTTGAAAAATCTGTCCAAAAAATATGAAAAAAATCATGAAAATAGTGCTTAAAAAACTCAATCAAATAAAATTAAAATCAACTTGATCAGTTTAGCCGTTTATGAGTTATTGCTAAAAGTCTTCCCTTCTTATTTTAATTAAAAGCCTGGCAACCCTCATTTGTGACCGGATTTTCGCAGGCAACCCTATACCATTGTATTTGCAATAAAATTACCATCATTTTGATGTATAATTCAAGCGTCAGACAGATGAGTGCAATTATCGATATAAAATCACCTCTTTAAACACGGCAACCACATAATAGTGACCGGAAAAGATAGGCAACCTAGATGATTTATGTTGTACAAGTTGTATACTTTCCATTGAAACTCATTTCGATCGTCAGACAAATCAATAAAATTTGCCGAAAAAATTTTTTTTTCAAAAATTTATTAAAAATAGCCTTGACCATATTTCTTTAGGCAACCCTATTTATTCATGTTCTGGAATATTTTTTTTTTCATATTTTCATAGTTTCATCCGTCAGACAGATTGGTGAAGGTCTCCTACTATAACCATTATACATACTGGAAAGTCATCAAATAAACAGTAATAGTCGTCTTGCTTTTTATTAAAAAAAAAACGACCAACCTAACTTGTAAGCATGTTTGCAGTTTCTGAACGCAACGCATAGCTGTCAAATGTCAACCAACAAATTGAGCCTTTAGCATTGTTTGTCGAATTTTTTTCACTTTTAAATGCAAAATACGCGACAATACGAATTTTGCGGATATATGTTGTCGATTCAAAAGTCTTATATTTTAACGCTCTATTGTATGAGTATGAGCATAATTTCATTTAGATTTACCGTCAAACCCGCTCGAGATTATTTATAAAGAAGAAGATGACCAGAATTAGGATGTGGGTTGACATTATCCCATGGCCTTATTAGAGTTTAACTATGCGGGAGCTATTCTTCCCATGATAAGATAAGATAAAGATAAAAAATAGTTTATTCAAGTAGGCATATTACAATGCGCTTATGAACGTCAAATAAACCTTTACCGGCTCCAACCGTACACCTCTGCCCCGAGAAGATTTAAATCCCCCCTCAATTGGAGGAGGGTATCCCAATATGGGACCGGCAACAAACTCGGCGGGACACATCTTTTCAAAACATTATTACATCTTATAATTAACATGCATTACGAGTAATTAAGAAAAATACAATTTAAATTACTATAGAATTCATGCAATTATACTCAGTGAGTACATAACTTTATACAAATACGTAGCTCTTTCAGAAAACATATCAAATTCTTACAAAAGGAAAAGAAAATAAAAACAATAAAAGAAATGAGAATACATATTATATGAATCTGACTGATTGTTATGAGATGCTTTCATACAATTTGATGTGCTTTCTTACATGAGCTGAGTCACCTTTAACTCTACACATAATACAATGCTTTTAATTGCTACTTGTCGTTATTACAGTTTCTGGTTTGGACCATGCAAGTTTGTCTGTCAAGTAGTCCTCGACTCTGTAATAAGCCTTCAATATCAATGACTTTTTAAAGTAATTCTTAAGAGCTGGAAAGGGTAATCTTAAAGCATCCTCAGGTAACTTGTTATAAAAATGAATGCATTGCCCAACGAATGACTTCTGTACTTTACGAACACGAAACTTTCTGATAGCAAGCTTGTTTTTATTTCTAGTATTATAGTTATGGACATCAGAATTCTTAGTGAAGGAGTCTAGATTCTTAACAACATAAATAATACTATCATATATGTATGTATTGGGAAGCTACAGTTAAAATATTAAATTCTTTAAAAAGTTCTCTTAATGATTCACGCACCCTTAAATTATATATAGAATGAATGGCTCTCTTTTGTAAGACAAATATAGTCTGTATGTCAGCTGCTTTGCCCCAAACCAGAATACCATATGACATTACACTATGAAAATAACTATAATAAACAAGGCGAGCTGTTTCAACATTAGTCAATTGTCTAATTCTCCTCACAGCGTAAGCGGCCGACCTTAATTTGTTTGCTAGTGTTCTTATATGAGGACTCCATTGTAGATTTTTGTCCATTGTTAAACCAAGAAACAGTGCTTTATCTACCGTCTCTAAGCATTCATTATTCAAAAGTATCTTAGTATGGACTGGTTTAACATTCGGCAAAGAAAATCTAATGCATTTAGTTTTCTTAGCATTAAGAAGCAAATTGTTCATAGTAAACCAGTTAAGTACATTAACGAGTGTGCTGTTAATTACACTGTAATCGGTAGATTTCCGATCAACCTTAAATGGCCTGGTAAATTGTCTTGTCATGTCATAAAAACTCACGTAAGTAATAAAACTGTTTTTGTGTTCAACCTAGAGCGATTCAGTGATTGATATAATGTTTCGTAGTAGATTTGGAGTTAAACCTTGACTATGATAACCGATATAAGATGTGGGAGGAATATATCCCTTCGCCTGATCAAAAATATAATAAGACAAAATCGAGTATGACAGTTAATTACTTAGACAGGCGATGGGATAACCGTAACCCACATTTTTATTTCTGGTTTAAAGGAACATCTCCGACTTTCGTAAATACATTTTTTTCAAGGCGTTCAATACGGTTGTAACAGTATATACAGTACGTATGGAGACACGCTAGTTCTTAGGGGCCTGATAAAGGGTTAACTTGGTTGCTTTCTTTTATATTGCAAAAACACAAACAAAGTTATTTAACAAATTTGTACCTTTGTAATATTAACCTTTCTGTTTTTTATTATTAAACTTACCATTGTCTATAATTGCAGGTGTACACAGTAGTGGATGAGATGTTCCTGGCAGGAGAGATCCGGGAAACCTCACAGACCAAGGTCCTCAAGCAACTGCTCATGCTCAACTCCCTCGAGTAATGCCTCTCTACATCTCCCACGCAAGCACAGCCTCCAATCATTCAGGTAGTACACACTTTAAACCTAAAATGGCAACAGTTTGAAGATTGGACATAGTTCAGCATGACCCAAAGAATGTTGAGTTTTAGTGGTCAAACATAAACATTGTTTTAGAAATAAACCAATTTACTTTAACTGGGTCCAACTTTGAAACTCTGTTTTAAAATTTAGATATTAAAATGGCAGTTCAACTGTACCAATTTATCAAATTGATCTTGCAATTTAGTACAAAATTGGGAGAACAAGTATGGTTAGATAGTAAATTGAACTGACATTTTAGTATGTAGAATTTAATAATAAAGATTACAACTTTACATACTTGTTTTGCCATTCACTGTTTTTAGTAAAGATGTGGAGGTAGCTATAATGTTGATACTGCAATAATTTGTATACTATGTGGCCACACAAGTCTCGCAGCCCTAGAAGGGAACAGTATTACTTTGGTAGTAAATACTTGTTAATATTATGAAGGAATTTTTTATCATCTCTATTAGTTATTTATACATTTCCAGTTCCACTCTGTTTATTTACGTAAACTTTAGAAAAACCTGGTAAAATAAAGTAATTCTGGTAGAATGCAAGAAACAGATTTATTCAGACAGTTTATCATTCCCTTCTTTAACACCAGCAGTACAACTACTGGAATAAGTTGATTTGTATTTATAAATGAAATATATGATCTGTAATATTACACTAGGTGTATGAAGATATTAGAAAATTATTAGCTTGTGTTAAGTGTATAAGTATGAGTATTTTAATCTATTTTATTTATTTTTAATACTCATTCCATTTCTTAGGGTCTTGTATGGAATATATCTTGGGCTCTGTAGTAGCTTATGGTAATGAATTGGTGAGGCAATAATATAAACACTTTTTTCATAGTAATGGTTGATAAGTTTATTATGAAAAACAAAGTTAATTGTAACATTATCTGAGCATATATGAAGACATTATGGAATAATAAATAAAATAACTTAGCTTCATCTTAAGTAACACATTTCACTATAAAGTGTATTGTATATAAAAGATTGTATCAATAAGTGTTGTATGTTTCCGTAGAGAAATATCATGATATGAAAGAGTAATAATAAATCATATTTATGACTGATCGAATTTTATTTAGAAATAAGATTATGTACATTATAGTGAACTTTAAGAAATATAACGTGATTTGCATTTATTAAGATACACTTCAAAATATACTAAATATGGACAACGTTTTCTAAAAGGATTGTGTTTGAAAATATTATAGTTTTTGCCGCTCGTTTTATATGTTTTCACACATTGTTGTATCTGCCCTAATGTTCGTGTTGCATCTTCATTTCTTTTTCCGAGTTTGCGTAGTGTGGCATGTACAGGAAAGAGATGCAGCAAGAAAGTTTGGGAACATCTGGATAACAAACAAAGAAGGGAATTATGTACTTTAATACTAATACAAGTATACACAAACAAGAGCAGTATTTGCGCAAGTATAGTATCGATCCATAATATCATATCCCCTCCCCACAAAGGCTCTAGTGACCTATGTACGTACCTAATAGTTAAATGACCATTTTCAATCGTTACAGCAATGAGATAAGGTTTTTGCACAATTAAGAGTACTAGTACAAACTTATTAATGCCTCAACGCTCATTCATACGAGCGTTGCGTTACTGTAACGTTTACGAATAGTCATTTAACACATTCATTGCCACCCAGCCAAACAAGACATCCGCTCCAGGCCACAACAATTTCGTCATATAAAGCATTAGCACCACGATCCCGACTATCGGTTCGTCCGGCCTGGGAATGAAATCATAAAATACCCGATAGTCGGGTTTTCGGCACTGAATGTGTTAACTATTAGGTATGTACATAGGTCACTGGATAGGTTTTGCAATAGACAAATATGAAACAAAGAGGAGTCCTATCACATATACTTTTAAAAACGATTTCCATAGACAATGATTGGCCAGAAAACATTTACTTTCTTTTTAAATTTACTTATTAAATAATCTAAACTTTGTATGAAATGATAATGTTGTATAAAATATTCGAGGCCACGGCGACGTTTTAAAAGTTAAAATCTTTTTTTTTAGTAAGTAAATTTAAAAAGAAAGTAAATGTTTTGCGGACAATCATTGTATATGAAAATTAGTTTTAAAAAGTATGTGAAAGTATATGTGATAGGCCACCTCTTTGTTTCAAATTTATTTAATTACAATACATAGGAATTTTACATCTTAATTACGAAAGTACTATTAGTCAAACCCGTTCTTTATCGCTTCCGGTGCAAAAGTGTCCATAATACTCACGGCATTACCCCGCTGGATGGCTATGGACAGCCTCTGCACCAGAAACGATATTTGTCTAGTAAGTATTGCAAAACTTATCTAGTGACCTATGTATGTATCATGTAGATAGCCCCTGGCGGTACTAATATACGCTAAATTGCACTTAGGATTGCGCTATATGTGTAAGCTCATGCCTTAGAGCATTTAATAACTGGAGTCGCCTTTAAGAGCTTACCCCTCTGCCGAAAACATTGCACAGTTGTGCAAACTTTTGTATGGACTGACATGGCTATTTGTACATTACGTAGAAATCATGTAGGAACAGCAATACATTTGACGTCCCCTCCCCCGCAAAAATCGGCAGACTGTTTTGTACAGAAAATGACAGCCATGACGTCTCCAGTTACTAAATGCTCTAAGGCTCATGCCTAAGCGTAGCTCTACAAGTGTACACGCTGAAACCGCTCTGAACGTACTCTTCCAGCCTATGTAGCCTTGTGCGTAGGGCTCAGCCCCACTCCCAGCGGTGTCTCACCGGCGGGAACACCCACTTATCCGGGTGACCGATGTGGGACACGTTCTTGCCCAAGTCAAACTTGCTCCATCTGCAAAGTGAAGATATCAACATTATCAACGAATTAACGAGAATTTGAACTTTATCGCACGAATAATAACTTACAACTGGTCTGTGAGCTGTAGACCTTGCCAGTCTGTCTTTGTATAGCTGAAAACTGAATCGATGTACGGCTCTGCCATTTAGTACATCCATCCTGCTCACAAAATTTCACGAGAATCGGTTGAGCTACCTATAGAGGAGACAGACATACCGAGGCATTTTTGCTGTCAAAAATTTACAAAGGGAAAGGGCCCCTTAAAAGCTGCTAATGTGGGCCCCTCGTGCAGTACTACGACTACTACGTACTACACTCACTGGAAGGGCGGGATGCCGCGCGCCTCGTTGTGCGGCGGGCTGGACACGGCAATGTACTCGTACCAGGGGCGCAGAAACGCGCTCGTCACCTTGGTGTCAATGGCGCCGTGGTTGCGATGGCCCAACGCTTTGAATGGGTATGTGCCTGTCAACATAATGCCTCTTCAATACTATCGGCGATGATCGTTGATAGTATCAAAGTATCATCGTCTATCATCGGCAAGATCATCGTGCAAGCATCCACACTATCGCCTGTAGTAGCAACCACCCGGCGATTCCCTTTGATGTGTGCCCAAAAACCGACAACTCACGGGTCGCGGGCGAGGATAGACCGATGACTGGCGGGGACTGCCCAGTATGCCCTCTAGGCCTCTACACTATCGTCCACGCCAGTCGTCGTCTATCATCGCCGATAGTGTAGAGGAGCCATTACAATTAGAGAGTTGAAGCTTCGTCGTGATGTTATTAAGCTACCTAGCTATATAATATATAGCTATTAAAAATCTACGTTTTCTCCTATATACAGCTATTCGGTATTCCGCTACAGAGATTTAAGTAAGTATTCCTTATTGTGCACCATAATGTTAAAAAAATACACAGAAAGCGAAATATATACAAGCTTAAGACTAGGTAACAACAGGCAGATTTGTTAGATGGAAGAGTCGCTGGGAAGAATGAGGCCAGCGTTGTGGCATTCCTTCGAAGTAGTTTATCTTAAATCAGGTATCCTCTAGTATACCTATTCGGTTATAATTTAGAACTGCTACTGCTAACCATTGGCAGGGTTTAGGTCGTTCCTAGCCGCGACGGCGTTGCACGCGCTGTACGGCGGGTTGCACTGCGGACAGCGCGCCAGCGGGTCGTGCTTGTAGTCGTTATACCGCATCACGCGGAACATGTCGCGCGTGTCGTGGATACCAGCCTGTAACAGAACGTGGAGGTTTTAAACTAATTGCATCTCAAAATATACGGAGTCATCGGAATGGGGCCCGGTTAGGTACATATATATCTCATGTTCAAGAAATTTTGAAGGAAGACCGCAGCATCTGTGGAAAGTGACAGTAGGCCTACTATGTTGTCGAGACTTGGGTCCTTAACTCTAGTAGGGAAGATTGTGTTACCTGCAGTTTCTTTAGCATCTTGGCTCTCGGGTGTGTCTCCTGTCCGAACCAGTCGCCGTACATCTTTACGCGCTCGCGCCCGCCGCCCAGCTCGAATATCCGCCGGAAGTGTGGCATGTTGTAAGACGCGAAGTAAGAAGTATTTAACAGCGTTGCCGTTCTGCAGAAGATATGGTTTCAAATCATCAGTGAATGTGAGCGGAAACGAATATCGACAGTCGATAAATCGAATATCGTTAGTGTTGTGTGTCGACAAAGTAACATCCCTAGTGCGCAAAGCGTTCAAGCTGATAAACAAGACCGAGTGCGGCGCTAGATGTTGATGTCAACTTTAATCATTCTTCTAAGTGACCACGGGGACAACACCGTCCTCGAAACGTCGGAGTCTCTTTTGCCAGCCCGACTTTCATCTATTTTTAGTAGGTGACCAAGAAAGCTCCAAGCTTACGTAATGGACCGAAAGTTGGACAGGGTGACTATAATTATGTGGCGTGTTTATTCAGGAGACCAAGACACTATTTGGATAGCTGAACCTGAATGATTCTAGTATTAGCAGGGTGACTGCTATATGTTATTGGCCTTTCCTAACACATCAGAAAGTAACAAGCCAAAAGAAGCCAATTACTATGTAGTTGCCGATAACTATAGCAGTCACCCTGCCTAGTCTCCACTTACAAGTCGTCCGCCACGATGGCGCCGGGCAGCTGCTCCACCACCCACAGCAGGCCGCGGCTCACGCGCCCCGGGTACCCATACCCTGACGGCTTGAACTTGTTGTAGTCCACTATGTACCTGTTGCACCAATAAAAAAAACTTGAATTCTACAAAAACGTCTTAGATTATATAAAAGTTTGTCGAGTTGAGGAATTTTAACCATTGGTGGGGCTTAGCTTGAGCGCGATCAGACATTCGACAAGATTCGAAATAAGAAAGATAATTATTATTTCAGAGAAACAAATCATATCACTAAGACAGACCTGTAGTAACTGACAGAGTGAAATAAACAAGACAGAGAAGGTACCACTGGTTATTGTAAGTGCCACTATTCCGCTGGCCGAAGATCTGGACCCACTCGCTTCCGTCGCGCGCCAAGCGGTTAGCCACCATCGACCGCACGAACTCCAGGATCTAAATACAGTAATTTGAGGGAGGGCCATTAATTTAATATCTGATTCTTTTTGACTCTTTATAAAGTCAAAGTTTCTTTGAGTGAGTGACGAGGTATCTACCTATGTGCTCAAATCCTGGCATGACTTTAGGCACAGCAAAATAAATATTAGTACTGTCCCTTTCTAATATATGGCACTATCCCCTTCGGCTATTTAGGGCTGTCAAAATTCAAGCCATTATCTTATCTGTGGTCGTGCACGCAAAGGGACGTCAAGTTGTGTCAACCCTAATAATTGCTCGGAGCAATGCTGAGCCGAGCGGAGCCGAGTTTGGCCGAAGTCAGGAGTTTCACACCCTAGCTTTAGGTCCAAAATATAGGTACACTTTCCTCACTTTCACAACATAAAGCCAAAGCTTTACAGTGATCAGTAATGGTGATGCTGGCTCGCTCATTGGCATAGATAGACTAAAGACGTCAGTGGAAGCGAAACTTTAACTTGTGAAAGAGATATGGGAAGCTGAGTGACCTGTCCAACCGGCTTGATGAGGCCGTAGAGCGCGCGCCGGCCGTTCGATATGGTCGTCTCCGCCGGCACCAGCCCCGACGAGATGATGTATATGTCATCTAAGGACTGACAGGAACTAGTCAGTTTTACGAAAGGACACTTCTCTTACAGCGTACATTAGCAAATATGACTCCACGGGGGCAGAGCTCGTGAGCGATTTAACTACATTATGAAGAACTTAAAGTACTAACATAAAGAATTTAAGACGGGAACACCCAAATATTCCGAAATATGTTTTTCCGACTTTCATAACCTCGATTTTCATAATCACGATTTTTTTACGTCCGAAATATCGAAATCACGACTTTGAAAACCACGAAAGAAGAAAATCACGACTGCGCTATTTCCGAATAGGTACTTAAAATACGATTGTCATATGAACGAAAGCTTAAAGTTCCGATTTTTAAAAAATCCGATTTTTTTTTTCCGAATTTGTGTATTCCGAAAAATCATTGACCGATCGGAAATAAAATAATTCGGAATTCAGAAATTCGATCTTTTGTAAACTCGGAATAATGAAATTCGCGATTTTCAAAAGGGGAGTAATTAAATGGTCAGCCGTTTTTAAAATTGATCTGCAAAAAAATGCATTTAAATCATTTGGACATGCTAGAACTGCTACCTTTACAGAAACCAACTACTACTAGAAAAGTGGGTTAGGATAGAACTGCAACCTTCACAGACGCCAACTGCTACTAGAAAAGTGGCTTAGGTTAGAACTGCGACCTTTACGGAAACCAACTGCTACTAGAAAAGTGGGTTAAGTTAGGTTAGAACTGCGACCTTCACAGAAACCAATTCCTACTAGAAAAATCGGTTAGGTTAGGTTAGAACTGCGACCTTCACAGAAACCAACTGCTACCAGAAAAGTGGGTTAGGTTAGGTTAGAACTGCGACCTTTACAGAAACCAACTGCTACTAGAAAAGTGGGTTAGGTTAGGTTAGAACTGTGACCTCCACAGAAGCCAACTGCTACTAGAAAAGTAAGTTAGGTTAGGTGAGAACTGCGACCTTTACAGAAACCAACTGCTACTAGAAAAGTGGGTTAGGTTAGAACTGCGACCTTCACAGAAACCAACTGCTACTAGAAAAGTGGGTTAGGTTAGAACTGCGACCTTCACAGAAACCAACTGCTACTAGAAAAGTGCGTTAGGTTAGGTTAGAACTGCGACCTTTACAGAAACCAACTGCTACTAGGAATTTAAAAAATCGTCGGTTTTACTTTTCGGAAATATAAAACTTCGTGATTTTCATCCTTCGGTAATTACGACAATCGGAATTTTCATGGGTCGAGCACAGTGCCGGATTTAGTCATTTGCCGCCCGTAGGCTATACAGATTTGCCGCCCCTATCCACCTCGCTTATAGCTTTTTTAAGTACTTTTCAATCAAAAACCTTTAATTAATAAGTTTTTCTAATTTTCATGTCAAAAATAGGTAATATTATAGATTGATAAACTATTAAATTGGAAATTTAAACGAATACTCTACGATGATCCACAAAAAAATTTCAAAGTAGTGGTGTCTTCTGACATGAAAGGTTAAGAGATATGCGCCATTTTTTTTTAATGTCTCGTGGTATTTTGATAAGACGTTAGCAGCCGAATTGTTATTTATTTTTAAAATAATATGGACTACTTCACCTAATTAATACCTAAACTATCTGAAAAACGTAAATAATTAATATTAATCCATGTGGAAGTAATATTTTTATGGCAACTGACTATTGGAAACTACTTTTTTGTACAAAATCCAATAGTCAGCCTCCCCTGGCTGACTACTGGGTTTGAAGGTAATTTTAAAAAGGTCGTAAACCCAGAAGTCAGCCTGGGGAGGCTGACCATAGGATTTAAGATTTGTTATTATTTTCAAATGAAGTGTAAGTCGTTAAATCAAGCCCCTTTAAAAAATTACGTTATTATGACTTTATTTGATTGAATTACATTAAATACCCAGTAGTCAGCCTGTGGCTGACCACTGGAAAATAACTTCGCTCTACTCGAACTTACTAATCAGCCATTAGAATGGGATGGCTGGGCACTGGGTTCCTAAAGGCTGTGTATTGGTTTGGTATACAGGAGGCTGATTACTGGCAAAAAGGCCCTTTTATTATATTTAATTAAATATTTCCAAAAGTTAAATTCAATTAAGTTTTATTCTTTACTAAAATTAAACTTAATTAAGTTCTTGAACAGAAAAAAACATTGATAATACCTATTGGTCCATAAGTGTGCAAATTATACGATCTTGAACATAGACATTTCGTTATAAGGCTGACTACTGGTGCTTTTACTATGGGCCGTTTTTGTCACTCAATGACGATGCGACCTCGTTATATTTGCCTGATCTGATCGGCGATCGGTGGGTACCGCTGGGTTTTGGCCACCGAGTGTTAAGGTGCGGCATTGGCAGTCATGCTGAATATAGCTAAGGCGTTCGGTCGGGTCTGGCATCGAGGTCTGCTCGAGGGACTATGCTATACAAATGGATCGCTAGCTTTTTGTCCAGTAGACGCATATGAGCCGTAGGAGACGGAAGCTGCTCCGATAGTGTAGAATTACCGCTGGCGTTCCGCTAGGTTCTGTGCTATCCCCAACGCTGTTATTGCTGCATATCAATGTTAATCATTGCTATGCAGACGACAGTACTAGGGATGCGTATTACACAGGCCGTGCCAATATCCCTGGTTCTGTGGTGCTGGAAAGTCTTGAAAAGCTTGTATCTGATATCGAGAGCAATCTATCCTGAGTTCCGGCATGGAATCGGAAAAATTTTGTGAGATTCAATACCATGAAGACACAAGAATCGCCAACCATCCCAAACTCACCAGCGATAAGCACGCACGCACAGCGATATTCCGTACTTCAAAAGGAAAAAAACGGAACCCATATAGGATCACTTTGTTGTCCGTCCGGCCGTCTGTCTGTCTCAATATAAAGGGTCTTGACATGACAGAGGGCGGCAAAATCGACAAATATAATGCGTGTTATTTAAATTTTACAAAGAAATAGGGGACCGGCATATTTCTGGTTGACCCTATCTGGAAAGCAAATAAAATACTTTTTTTTTTGACCCAAAATTGCCGCCCCTAAAATTTGCCGCACTAGGCTTCAGCCTACTCAGCCTAGTGGTAAATCCGGCACTGGTCGAGCATTTAAAAATCGGAATAATAAAATTCGATATTTTAAAATTCGGCATAAAATATTTCGGAATTATGTAGTGTACCCATTTAAGACAAAGCAAACAATATAACTCGTGTGAGTAAAAGCAAAATTCTTAGAATTCGGAGGCTCGGAGCGAACCTTTATCGGTGTTAAGAGGTTTAAAAAAAAATGAGTCATAAACTTGCCGAATAAAAAAAATTCGATTGTAGAACGGAAGTCGTCTTAAAAAATCGTGCCCTCTAGTTTAACAGCTGAAATATACTTGGTCACTATAATGTCTCACTTCAACTTTTGAAAACCAGAGAGCTACCGCATAATGTACAGAGCCGTTATAGTAGCTCCATCTACACCAGCTGGTATATATATTCGAAGCTAGAATTTGTCTTAGATTTTACGCATCTTTATATATTACATCTAAACTAGGTATTTTTGTATTGACAATTTTGTCATAGAACGAAAATAGTCTTACGGTGGCAAGGCCAGGGTAGGAGGAGAAGGACATCTGGTAGCCGGGGATCCGTTCCGGGCGGCCTGCCGAGACCCGGTAGTTGAGCACGTACATCTTCTGTAGCCGAAGCATTGAGTTGTAACTGAAGCAAGACTTTAAGGATGAGTTAACGTTGCGTTTGTAACTCAAGCCAGATTATTATTTAGTATGTAGGCAAACTTCATTGCTCCACGGTTTTCCCGCGTAATGGGTGTTTTCGTTGGTTTAAACGCCAGATTAGTCAATTTTTCGCCAATCTGATTCAATTGCCTGATCGAATCAGGAGGTGCGGATGCAAATACCATTCATTTCTGATCAAAACAAACCGATTTGATCAGTCCCGTCTGGATACCACTTTAACTTTGCAAATTTTGCAATGTACCTATAGTAGTATACCCTATAATGGACACGGAACCAGTAATGGGACAAAAAAACACAATTCCTCTAAAATAAGTATACAGGGTGGAAAGGCACGACGATCCTTTCCGGAAATGGGAGATAGTTTAGCCTAAGCTCTATATTTTCTCCATAGAAACTATGTTAATATGGGCAACCGTTTATAAATTATGGCCTTTTAAACATCCATGCAAAAAACTACTTTGTTCTAACCCTAACAGGTGACAGGGTCAATGAACTTACTTGTAAACAATCAGTATACGACAGGAAATTATGCTAATTTGTTGCCATCTAACCATTTTTAGGTCTGCTTACAACACGGTAAGAATCGTTGCAGGATTTTCGATTTTTTAGTGGTTCCACTTGTTCAATACTTGAATGAAGTAGTTATGTTATTCCTTAATATTAATAATAGACCGGGAGATAGTGACACATTTTACTGGGTCATTTGTACCAGTATGGCGGTTCGTCAGGGGTCTAAGCATGTAATGAAGGAAAGAAAATGCTATGACCATAGCGCTGGTACCGGCGGCCCAATCGCGTGGGCGTTAGTCGAACGTGTCGGATAAAATACGAGTGTCGAACGATTTGTACCACAAAAATCCTCGTATTATTCGATAGTCCATAAAAAAGAAGTAGGCGGTAGCGTAATGCCATACTTCTCCGGTGTGACTTACAGCCCGCCATACTGAGGCGAACACGTTAATTAAAAAAAAACAATTCAACCATTTGTACCAAGCTAATTTTTGCACAGGTGATCATCGTCGAGCAGCCATTCATGGACATCACCATGCCATACTTTTCGGATGGTTCCAAATGCCCGCCATACCGCGCAAGGAAGTTATTTTTTTTTTTTTGCTAAACGATTTGTACCAGTATTGCATTTAAATTTTTGGAGAGTATTTGATAAAATGTGACCGTTATTATAATTGCCATACTTATAGTAGGGGGATAAAGTGCTGCCATACTTGAAAAACTTATTTAATCGACACGTTTCAAAAATACGACTATGTATACGTAAAATAATTTTTTACAGCATGGCATCATCATATTCTGTTTGTTTGGATACAATTGTACCTAAAAAAATATATTTCAGATTATAACTACGGGGCGGACGACTGTGAGACTTAAGCCAAGACTTAAAACAAAAAACAATTTTTTGACCATTTGTACCAGTATGGCATTTGGATTTTTGGAAATTATATGATGCAATGTGACCATTATTATATTTGCCATACTTCTAATAGGGGGAAAAAGGGGCACCATACTTGAAATAAAAAAAAAATATTGTACACATTTGCCACCTCCTACAGGTATGGCATTATGAGATTTCCATTTATGATCACACAGAAAGTGTTGAAAAAAAAATTCAAGATGGTACAAATCGTTTAGCAATAAAAAAAAAATTAACTCCCTTGCGGCGGTATGGCGGGCATTTGGAACCATCCGAAAAGTATGGCATGGTGATGTCCATGAATGGCTGCTCGACGATGATCACCTGTGCAAAAATTAGCTTGGTACAAATGGTTGAATTGTTTTTTTTTAATCAACGTGTTCGCCTCAGTATGGCGGGCTGTAAGTCACACCGGAGAAGTATGGTATTACGCTACCGCCTACTTCTTTTTTATGGACTATCGAATAATACGAGGATTTTTGTGGTACAAATCGTTCGACACTCGTATTTTATCCGACACGTTCGACTAACGCCCACGCGATTGGGCCGCCGGTACCAGCGCTATGGCCATAGCATTTTCTTTCCTTCATTACATGCTTAGACCCCTGACGAACCGCCATACTGGTACAAATGACCCAGTAAAATGTGTCACTATCTCCCGGTCTATAATACTAACCACAACATTGATTACAACGACAGTTCAAATGGTGACATTGACAACCACTCAAAAGTACGCAATCGTCTTATAAATATCTCTGGTTTCCTTGACTGATAAAAAGGTTTTAGTTTCTTAACACGTTTCACAAAATTATTTTCGAATAAATAGAAACTATCTAAAATAATAAAAAAAATTTTTTTTATTATAAGTAGGTTGTGTTTGATGCACCAAATGTAGGTACATGCAAAACAGAACATTAGAATAAATCAAGAATAAATACTCTTCAATACCAAACTAACAAACCTTCTTGCGTGGTAGGAAATAGACAAGACGTCATCAGACGTCAAACAAACATCAGTTTGAAATTAAATTTTTATTGAACTTTACTTATTTAATGTCATATTTTTCAAATAAAAATGCCGTTGTTAGATGCTCGTGGCTATTTAAATTTGTGGGGCTGTGTAAAAGATATGGTGTACCAAACGGAATGTGAAACTGCGGATGAAATGAGACAAAGGCTAATTGGTGCTTTCTGCGGAGGACAATCTGCGGAGGAAAAATGACGAAGAGCATACACTATCGCATGTGCATCGACATACTCGGGCACGGGCTGCGGCGGCCTTGTAAGACACGGAGGTACATTTGAACTCCGTATGTGAAGAGAAGATAGTGTTAAATATTGGCAAAAAATAATTATCTAAGAAAGTAATAAAATTGTTTATAATATTTTTGCATTCATTTGATTTATTTGACATTTATGCGACATTCATACATCATTGCGATTCTGTCAACGATCGGAAAAAAGTGTAAAGTCCCGAGCTTTCCCGACGGAGATCCTTAATCTATAGCCGTGATGTGCACATGCTATAGGGTTGTCACCACAGTTAAAAAGTAGTAAATTTGCTATTTTTATTTTTTACTCAATTAACGATTCTTACCATTACCAATCGTCTCTGTATCACTTAAACGACCTAATACTTCCGGGAAGGATCGTCGTGCCTTTTCACCCTGTATAAAAGTAGTTTATAAACACTGTATATATTTTTATCATAAATAAGAGTCCTAGAGCTGATTATGTTTGAATTTTTATGAAATTCGGTTATTTTTTAAGAAATGTGCGGCAACCCAAAAGTTGTCGTGCCACTGAAAAAAAATATCACTAAAAATTCTTAACAACTTCGCTAAGAGAGGTGAGTTAATTTATTAAATTTTAATTAATTAATACTTGATGAAAACTAGAATGTGTTTTGTTAATTGCATTTACCATGAGATAAGGTATACAACACACTATGGGGCTGTCCATAAATTACGTCATCGATTTTTGACAATTTTGGACCCCCCCCCCCCCTAAAATCATCCAAAAATCATGCTTCGAATGACCCCGTTTCCTCCTACGTCATGCTACCATCATCCGATGTCCAGACCCCCCCCCCCCTAATTTGAAATGACGTAATTTATGAATAGCCCCTATGTTGTGACTCCACAGATGTAAAAAAATAGTGGTATTTGTCCCAATCCCATTATAGGAGCTGTAAAACTGCATACCTCCTATGATGGGACAATTGACATAATGATGCTTGCCATGCCATAATTTCATGTTTTAAACAATACAGAAGTAAAATGTAGTTACGAAATATGTCAACCAGGAGGTATTCTCGGACTTAGGATAAATTAATATCGTTTTTCAAAACTTTTATTTAACTTGCCTTGTTAGTTAGTGTGGGTCAAATCTTGGTAGCTGAATTTGACCCACTTTTCGATTTCCGATTCAGTTGAAATTTTGTGTAAGTACGTAATTAAGTATGCAAATCGGATGATAATGCAATATTATGATAACATGGACTTGATCTGATGATGGAGACAGGAGGTGGCCATGGGAACTTTATCGCAATAAACCCTAACTAATTGTGTTTGGGTATATTAGAATTGTCTCGATGAATCTAATACAATAATAATTGGCTGTGGAAAGAAAAATACATTCAGCGATAAAAGCTTATACCAAAAATTGATTTTTTTGCCATAACTTATTCCCCATTTCAATATTTTATACTGATAGAGCAATGTCCATTATAGGGGGCCCATTACTGGATCCACGTCCATTACCGGGGGCCCATTACTGGAGCTTTGGTGTCCATGACTGGAGAAAAAAAGCATAGTTTTAATTTGTTAATTATGTGGAAACTCATTGCAGTATCTTTGATACAACACGCCTAAAACATGAAAGGCGGATAGGACTTTTATCTTTTAACACGCTAAGCGGAAGACCATTTACATGTACAAGGGAAATATCATAAATACTCCAAATTTCCTCTTAAATGTCCCATGACTGGTGCTGTTACTATACACCCTAATGAAGTTTTTCTTATGTTAGGTTAGGGTATACCTCATCTTGTATAAAAGATCATAGTGCACAGTGGACGTCAAAGATATGTTAACATTTTTCGCCTTATTACAAAAGGAGTAAGGTGCAAAAGTGTAAACATATCTTTGACGTCGACTGTACACCCAGCCGCAAAATTACATGAATACCGGAGATACGCGTTGTAATAAAAATGGCGTGACGCGCTGCCGCGTGTGTAGATGCTTCAGGCTTTGGCTTCACGTTGAATGGAAAATTTGTGACCTTTTCTATAAATACAATTCGATCTAGTACGCTACGTGTTCGATGAAAGTAGACGACTAATAAGGGTCAGTTGCACAATCAATGTCACTCAGCAGTAGGGCTTCCAATACCGGGATCCCGAAATACCGGGATCCCGTCTTTTTAAACGTATTTTTCAATACCGGTATTTTTAAATGCAATACCGGGATCCCGGTTTTTTAAAAACAAGGAAAATTTGCAGTATAAACCGTTTATATCCATTAGAATGGTCATATTTGGCTGTATTAAGAAGCTTTTACTACACGTCAGACGCATCTAACTTGCATCTAGCCCTTATTTTATTATTGAAATAAGATCTAGATGCAATCTAAATCTAAATCTAAATCTAAATCTGAGATTAATATAGTTAGTACTTAAAATCTTATCAAAAATTTTAAAGAAAAGAGCAAGGAACAAAGAACTGTAGTATGGCAAACTAATTTAGGCGGAAATTAGAAAAAAGTCGGCTGGTGGGTTGTTGGACTAAAAATGTGACTGGTGAAGTCAACCAGTTGAATAAAATTATTGCCAACCTGGAGTGTGAAATAAAATTAATGCAGATGGCGACATTGATTGTTTATTGTTCTAAAAGCTTTTAGGACATATCTGGTGTTACAGTAACCCTTTTTAATTCCCCTTTTTAATAAAACTATATTTTTTTAAAGCAATTCATATTCAATACCGGGATCCCGGTATTGATGAAGACAGTTTCGGTATTAATACCGGTATTGTGAGAAGTCCGGTATTTGGAAGCCCTACTCAGCAGTAAACATACAATTTAGCGAACGCTTTAAAAGTGACAGACAGTGTGGTGCAACCGACCCTAATTCAATTTATTGCCGGATTGCTTATCATTTAAAGACCAATGCCTTGGTCTGGCAGTTCTGCAGGTGGTTCGACAAGTGATATATTGACATCTACGTTAACGAAAATTATCGAATGGTAATTTAGAAAGAAGCAGGCCCAAACGGAGATGGCGGGATGACCTTGACAGCTTCCTCAGAGTTGGACGGAATCAATTCCTTTTGGAATTAAATTACACACTACATTACAGTAATCATGATTCCTTAGTAATCGATTCCTTTGGTAATCGAAATTACTGGAATCAATCCCGCTGATTACTTGCGTAATTGATTCCTTTGGAATTGAATACATCTAAGTACAAGTGTAATCGTGATTCCTTCGTAATCAATTACTCCAGTAATCGGATTACGTAATATTTTTCAGACTAAATTACATTACTCAATCCCAAAATACTTTTGATCGTTCTTATCCCAGACATAAATACACTTTTTGTGTGAAACTGTATTAATATATGTTTTCGGGGGCGCAGATTTCGGAAATGATGACCATTTTGGAATCCAATATGTCGGCCGTGCACTTTGACATAAAAGTCATTATGGATGGCATTTTATAGGTTTCAGGGAGTGCAGAATTCGAAAATGATGACAGTTTTGGAATCCAACATGTCTGCCGTGCACTTTGACATAAAAGTCGTCATGGGTGTCGTTTTATAGGTTTCAGGGAGAGCAGAATTCGAAAATGATGACAGTTTTGGAATCCAACATGTCTGCCGTGCACTTTGACATAAAAGTCGTCATGGGTGTCGTTTTATAGGTTTCAGGGAGTGCAGAATTCGAAAATGATGACAGTTGGAATCCAACATGTCTGCCGTGCACTTTGACATAAAAGTCGTCATGGGTATCGTTTTATAGGCTTCAGGGAATGCCGGTTTCGAAAATGATGACAGTTTTGGAATCCAACATGTCTGCCGTGCACTTTGACATAAAAGTCGTCATGGATCTCGTTTTATAGGTTTCAGGGAGTGCAGAATTCGAAAATAATGACAGTTTTGGAATCCAAGATGTCTGCCGTGCACTTTGACATAAAAGTCGTCATGGGTGTCGTTTCATAGGTTTCAGGGTGCCGCGGTTTCGAAAATTTCGACAGTTTTGGAATCCAACATGTCTGCCGTGCACTTTGACATAAAAGTCGTCATGGGTGTCGTTTTATAGGTTTCAGGGAGTGACGGTTTCGAAAATATGACAGTTTTGGAATCCAACATGTCTGCCGTGCACTTTGACATAAAAGTCGTCATGTGTGTCGTTTTATAGGTTTCAGGGAGTGCACAATCCGAAAATGATGACAGTTTTGGAATCCAACATGTCTGCCGTGCACTTTGACATAAAAGTCGTCATGGGTGTCGTTTTATAGGTTTCAGGGAGTGCCGGTTTAGAAAATGATGACAATTTTGGAATCCGTTTCAATAATTTTATTTTCCTAACGTACATAACTTTTTGTTAACGTGTTTTTTTAATCTCTATCTATGGGATAAAAAATTTCTACCATGTGATAAGGAAATCGTAGATATAATTTTATTTTACAGGTGTAATTGGTCATTTAAGGCTTAAGATTACATTTTAATAACAAAAAATTACGATTTCTGTTGAATTACATGTTTTATTTTTATTAAACTCCACATTTTTCTACAAAAAAAAAAAGTAGGCAACTAGTTTGGCGAGGGATTGGCACCCCCTAAAACCTATAAAACGACATCCATGACGACTTTTATGTCAAAGTGCACGGCAGACATGTTGGATTCCAAAACTGTCATCATTTTCGAATTCTGCACTCCCTGAAACCTATAAAACGACACCCATGACGACTTTTATGTCGAAGTGCACGGCAGACATGTTGGATTCCAAAACTGTCATCTATTTCGAAACCGGCACTCCCTGAAACCTATAAAACGACAGCCATGACCACTTTTATGTCAAAGTGCACGGCAGACATCTTCGATTCCAAAACTGTCATCATTTTCGAATTCTGCACTCCCTGAAACCTATAAAACGACACCCATGACGACTTTTATGTCAAAGTGCACGGCAGACATCTTGGACTCCAAAACTGTCATCATTTGCGAAATCTGCACACCTGATTCAAATAAGCACCTTATTTGAATCAGGTGTGCATCTGTATATAGTAAGCCAACATCAACAACATCTATACATATCTAGTATCGAAATGTACTTTTGATAGTTGAAGTACGAAATGTAATCTGAAAGGAATCAAGTAATGCATTCCTGTAATGAGGAATCGAAATTGATTCCAATTACTCGTAATTGTAATATTAGAAAACTGATTCCTGATTCCTCAATAGGAAATTGTACTTAGTAATTCGGTATTGTAGATTACAAAAAGTAATCTGGGCATCGGTAATCAGATTACAAAGTAATTTCGAGTAATCGTGGAATCAGGAATCAATTACGAAATGCCCATCTCTGAGCTTCCTGAACAACTGGCCGGAGGAAACACCAAATCGGGAGCCGCTAGGCTAAAAAAAAATTAAAGGTGGTAAGCATACCTGTTCCAGCTGGTCTGTGAAGTGTAGAGGTTGGAGAGGTCCGGCAGCAGCTTGACGAGGCCCGTGCAGCGGTCGAGGCGCGCCGTGGGGTCGGGGTCGAGGTCCCGCCTCGAGTGGTTGGTGCGGAGGATCATGGAGAACGCCAGGTCGTCCAGATCCCCCACCATGTTCATCCAGCTAAACACAAGTATGCTTATCTTAGCCTTTAGTAACTGGAGACGTCTTGGCTGTCATTTTTTGTACGAAACAGTCTGCCGATTTTTGCGGGGGAGGGGACGTCAAATGTATTGCTACTTCTACATGATTTGTACGTAACGTACTTACAAATTGTCAGTCCATACAAAAGTTTGCACAATTGTGCAAGTTTTTCGGCAGAGGGGTAAGACTCCAGTTATTAAATGCTCTAAGATGCGTACTACAAGAACTCGTATGTGTCTCGAGCATAGGCAAACAGGAAATATAATGAAGGGGTAGAATAGTGAAAGTCTGGTAGCTGAAGTAGATGGCGCTGTACAGCCTCATACGTTTTTAGGTAAGGAGGTAACTGGGTTGTATTTACATTTGACAATTCCAGTTATCAAAAATGTAGAATAGGCCTGTTGCAAGTAACAAAGAATCACGGAAATAATGGTTTCAAAGAAACATATATGTTAATATGATTCTAAAAAATGGCCCATTCTTAGTATAAACTGAAGGATTATTAATATATTCAATAAAATAAAACTGCAAAATTCTCCAATCGGCCATTATTATTGAAAGGCCAATCAGAAGCGTTCCAAACAGTGACGTCATCAATCCATAACATATTTCTTAGAGCAACATAGACAACCTCATTGACCGAAATCCATACGTTCTCACCAAAGAGTTCGAAGGTGCAAAAAAAATGTTATTTCGCCACTAAACATTTATTACGTCCAAAAAATATTATTACACGATATAAAGGAGATATCTATTTGTTATTATCTAAATAAAATGCTAAATAATACGATATTTCACCAACAAACTTTTTTGTTTATTTGGCTGAATGGAACTATCATTGCCATGTTGGCTGTCGTAACTAGAAAAAATGAAAAATTAAAAAGTAAAACCTTTTCACTCAAAATTTACATGTACTTATCTAAATAATTCATCTTAAATTGCAACCGTGTCAGAGTTTTTGTGTAAAATGAGTTATTGTGATACATTTTTGTAATGTATTTATCATCCCTAATCGTAATATATGGTGCTGAATTAACAATATCATTCGGATTCAAGGGAAATTCGTAACTGTAAGTATGTAAACAATGTCTACCACCATACCACCAACTAAATGGTGACGTCACAAATGTCGTGCGAGGCGTTTTCGCGCGAGTTTTAAACTAGCTATAATAAAATGCAATTATTTATGTTAAAT
Source organism: Cydia splendana (assembly GCF_910591565.1). Classification (NCBI taxonomy): domain Eukaryota; kingdom Metazoa; phylum Arthropoda; class Insecta; order Lepidoptera; family Tortricidae; genus Cydia; species Cydia splendana. The sequence continues at coordinate 812,287 of NC_085977.1, forward strand.
CTTATGAGTATAGCTGAAATATTGTGTTTTTCGGAACCAATACAAGTGTACCGACAATAATAAAAGGGATTTCAAAATTTGTCATCAGGCCTATTGTGGAGCGGTTGTCTAAATCATTTAAATGCTTACAATAATTTGCACTACTTTTTACGCATCTTTGTGTTATTTTCTTTTATGTACCGTCACAATTTGAATTATATACAGTGAAACCTGGATAAGTGAGACTTCAAGGGACGAGCAGATTTGTCTCACTTAAAGAGGTATTCCACTTACCCAGGCTCTCAGTTAGCCAGGTACAAATAAATTTCTGTCTCATTTACGGAGGGTCCCATTAATAGAGGTGAGAATAGAGAATATTTCAGTTACAGAGGTGGTTAATAAGGTATTTTGTAATTATCTTTAAAAATAGATAAGGTAAAATAATCCTTGTCCCTAAATATTTTTTAAATCTGTTAATTATTTCTTTAAATTTATTTTGAATGATTCTATTTTCAAATAATAGATTTTTTTCAATTAAATTTGATACGGACTTCATTGCCTCTTCGAAAATTATTAAATGAAAATGTGTTTATTCGTGTTACGTATCAAGATTTCAGCTTTCGTTTCGATAGTTTTAACTACATACAGTTACTAAATGAAACTTGAAGTCGTTTAGACACAATTAAGCAAATGCGGAATTTGTGGATAGACTAAGAGTTAGTAAGATCCAATACGGAAATTGATCAATAAAGTCCAAGTTAGAGAGGTCATAGACTGACTTTATCTTAGATACAGAGGTCAATTCCTATAAAATTCTAAAAAACAATTAGGAAAATGTAATCTTATAAATATAGTCTCAGTAAAAGAGGTAAAATACACTCTCTGTCTAAATTATAGAGGTAAATCTGACTATAAAATCACAACAACTAATCCCAGTTATAGAGGTTCGTTTTATCTCACTAACAGAGGTAATTCAGTGCTAAAGTGTCGGGACCGCACCATGAGTCCCAGCTATAGAGGTTTCTTACTTATCCAGGTCCCACTTAACCAGGTTTCACTGTACAACCCTTATCAACAATTTCGTTGAATATTCAAAACAAGTTGACGGGAAAATGCAACCAAATTCCAAAATTAGAAACAATTTTAACATATTACGCGATCTTACAAGATGTCTCGAAAGGTGAGGAGCTCGTCAGGATTCCTGGTGGCGTTCCTGTACCCCCACGTCAGCCCCTGCAGCTGGTGGTAGAACAGCAGGACCTGTCGACGACAAGTGCTACTTTACTGAAAGAATTTGACAATGCCAACAGGTATGGAATAAGAACTCTTAGTCCAATTTCAAGTAATCGGAACATTTACTGTTAATAACCGATACAGATGATAATGGAATTTCGTTATCTGACCAGAGGGGAAGAGGGGTATATTCGAGCGAATTCTCAAGAGCTCTACATATCGAGGCAGATATATCTGTTGTTATAACCAGTAACATTTATTGTTTATTGCAATTACATACATATATACATCTGACGAATAAACACGTAGGTAATAAGTACTTAGTTACAATCATACTTACAATCATCTCAGATCATTCCTTGCCCTCCAACTTGATCGGTTCTTACCTGATACCAGTAGGATTCGCTCTGATGCTTTACTGCCTCCGTGAGCACGGTCATCTCTGATCATTCCTAGCCCTCCAACTTGATCGGTTCTTACCGGATACCAGTAGGCTTCGCTCTGATGCTTTACTGCCTCCGTGAGCACGATCATCACTGATCATTCCTTGCCCTCCAACTTGATCGGTTCTTACCTTATACCAGTAGGCTTCGCTCTGATGCTTTACTGCCTCCGTGAGCACGATCATCTCTGATCATTCCTAGCCCTCCAACTTGATCGGTTCTTACCGGATACCAGTAGGCTTATTCGCTCTGATGCTTTACTGCATCCGTGAGCACGATCATCACTGATCATTCCTTGCCCTCCAACTTGATCGGTTCTTACCTGATACCAGTAGGCTTTGCTCTGATGCTTTACTGCCTCCGTGAGCACGATCATCGCTGATCATTCCTTGCCCTCCAACTTGATCGGTTCTTACCTGATACCAGTAGGCTTCGCTCTGATGCTTTACTGCCTCCGTGAGCACGTACTCTTCGTTGGCGTCCACGAAAGCGTCCACCATTTGGCACAAATCTTCCCTGTTGTTGCAAAACCTGCGAAAAATTGGCATTTAATTGTTACTGATATTACGGTAAAAGACTAGCTTCTGCTCGCGACTTCGTCTACGTGGAATGATGATGATCCCGGGCCTCGAACTATCTCCACACCAAAATTTCATCTTAATCGGTTCTTCAGAGGTTTAAGCATGTTTCACGGCGCGCCTTGTGCGACACAAGTCGCGACTTGTGCTTCTTTATGACTCACGCAATCACAATCACAGGGTATTTTATTTTGTGTAGCGGACTCGGACGGATATGTGGCTTTCCACCAGGGAAAGGTCCTTGAGCTTCATATGCATAAGAACCTTTTGTACAGAAAAAGGACCTTTAGTTTTCATGTGCATAAGGACCCTTCCCTTCTCTAATGGAATGCCACATATTTGGGTAAGTAAATAATAAGTATAGATAAGTACCTATTACTCCTATAGTAGTAATGACTTTATTGTACACAACACAGGTAGGATATGTACCTACCTATATTTCAAAGCAACAAAAACTGAATGAAACGATATACCTAAAAAGGGTCAGCACGTGGGACTTCGTGCTGTAGGTATCATATGGCAAGTCTATAAGATGCTAAATCTACCAACAGTGGGCAACATACCCCTGCACTACGTTGCACCAATGCATCCAGATGAGGTCCCGCGAGAGGTAGCCCTCCAGGTACCCGGCGGCGTGCGCCTGCTGCGAGTCTGTGAACTTGGCCTGTGTGCTCACCTCGAGGTACGCCCAGCTGACAAACAAATTACAGATCAACATTTTTAAGCTGACCGTGAGACTAGGACTCTAGGAGAGTAGGACTATGAGAGCTCAATCCTAAACGGTCAGCTTAATTTTTTTTACTATAAGCCGTGTGAGTAACATCAGGGGCAGATGTCCCCATGGGTGTGAGTCTTCTTTAGAATACATGTATCTAATTAGAACCTTTCAACCAAATAAAGTTGCATTTTTTTCATTGCTTTTTCAATCAAACGAAATTCCGAAAATTCATCCCAATTTACTATACAACAAGTTCGAACAATTCGAAACGGAGCATTTCGCATCGCCTTACGCGGTTATTGCGGCTTATGGTTTAAGAGGCCTTTTCACCAGCGTGGCCGCACTAACCTTTCAAGGAAGCGTGCATGAACTGTAGGTAGACAGTAGCACAGAAGCCCCTAATTTATTGGCTCGAAGCATTATATTACGTTTCCTTTTTTAGATTTAAGACACTAGAGGGCAGACTCTAGGTAGATGTAGATGTAGTGTAGGGACGCCCGGCCGGAAGCAGGCGGGCTGTCGATCGCGTGTCGCGTTCATTCAGCCCTAGGTAAGGTACTATGCGAAATAGAGCCAGCGCGAAGTGTAGGGGGTGAATTGTTTTCGCTTTCGATTCAGGTCACGAGATGGCAGACCCTCCAACACGCACGGAATACGGAACATACTTGTTAATCTTGTTATCTAGATCAGGGATGTTGCGGATGCAGATTTGTTGACATCCGCGGATGCGGATGCGGATGTCAAGATTTTAAAATTAAAAAACGTCAAAATTTACATTTTTAGTATTTTTTATTAAAAAAACCGGGCAAGTGCAAGTCGGAGTCGCGCACGAAGGGTTCCATACCATAATGCGAAAAACGGCAAAAAAAAACGGTCACCCATCCAAGTACTGACCCCGCGTGACCCCTGAAATCACGTTTGTTGTATGGGAGCCCCACTTAAATCTTTATTTTATTCTGGGTTTAGTATTTTTTGTTATAGCGGCAACAGAAATACATCATCTGTGAAAATTTCAACTGTCTAGCCATCACGGTTCGTGAGATACGGCCTGGTGACAGACGGACGGACGGATGAACGGACGGACGGACAGCGGAGTCTTAGTAATAGGGTCCCGTTTTACCGTTTGGGTACAGAACCCTAAAAAACGAAACGTTTAGTATTTGAGCAAGAATATAGGTGCGTTTTATTTAATAAACAGTAACTTGGGCGACTTTTCGGGATTTAGACGATTTCGTTATATAATGACGAAATTACCTAGCACTTACGCCGCCGCTAAGACGTTCCCCGACTTGGTCGACATCCGCATCCGCATGAGCTCCGCATCGATTTTATGCGGATGCGGATGTTGAAAATAATGCGGATGTTCCGTGGATGCGACTATCCGCAACATCCCTGATCTAGATTCCCTCGGTCCCGGACTCTTACACCATACTTAATTTTAGAGCCCTAACATCCATACCTACTTTAGGTTAGCTAAATTCGCATTAAACGACATGTCATATTCAGAGATCTAATGAGAATAATTAAATAAATAACTCGTCTAGAATTATTATATTTAGTTTTAAGGATAGTTGCCATACCGTACCAGGGTGTCATGCGACCCTTTTCCATTGTAACATCTAGGTATTGTATTACCCATGGTTTGCAATAAACGATACTATACTATATCTATAAAAGCCCATACCCATTTTTAAATATCTCATTATTGTAGGAAGCTCTCGCGACGTGGTTGTCCGGGATGTCGACCACGTGATCCGTCTGCTTCATCACCATCAAGCTGTCAGCCCCATGCAATGTTATGAACCCATACCTACCCCCCACCAAATTCACAAACACCAACACCAAATACAACAGCAAATAAATACTCATCTTCTGAAACTAAGTCTACATTTTGTAACCTAGCGAAAAAGTAATATCAAACTTAAAAGCAAAGATATGTATAAATTAATTAATATAATTTAGAAATCTGGTAAACAAGCTTTTTAAAGTTGACGTCTTTCAATATACTTCAATGTGACTTCTTGTCTTCTTGTCAGTTCTGCCATCATAAATATAGGTACCTACTTTAATACCTAAGTCCAAAGAGTATTATTATATAGTAAGTAGATTAGGTCTTAAATTTTTTTTCTGGCTCATGCCATGACCTCATGGTCGTATTAGGGGGGGCCGTGCGTGTTGGAGGCAAAGAGTAGTATAATATTGGTTGGAGAGTCAGCAATCTTAAATATTGTGACCTGAATCACAGAATAATTAATAGTACTACCGTACAGAAAGGAAACTTCCTACAAAAACGAAGTTTGACAGCGGTTCAGGGTCGAATCATGCTGGCCCTTTCTAATATATGACACTATCCCTTTCGGCTATTTAGGGTTGTCAAAAATCAAGTGATTATCTTATCTGTGGTCGTGCACGCAAAAGGAAGTCAAGTGGTGCCAACCCTAATAATTGCTCGGAGCAATGCTGAGCCGAGCGGAGCCGAGTTTGACCGAAGTCAGGAGTTTCGCACCCCTGCCTGAATCGCAAACATAAACTGTACATTGACATTTCACGTCAAAGCAAGTGCTGCCCTCTACAGTTTACACATATTTGAACACGCCTTGTTATTATATTGTGGCGTTAGAGTGCGTGTTCAGATATTTATGGTATCATCTTGGGTCGTCCCATTCGTTTTTCGTCATCATATATTTATGAGCATTTCGGCAGCTCCGATATATGTGATGGCGACTGTAATTTCTACTATGCTATGCTTTGACTCGTTAGTTGGTATGCAGAGCGTCGGGACGCCTACTACATAAAAGCGCGGTCGGGTTCCGGGTTCCGCAAGCAGTGAATTTACGAGTTAATGTCTAATTCTTGCGTGTCGGCCTTGTAAAGTGTATCTTTAATTAAAACAACATAAGTACTTTAACAGTAACAGTTTATTAAGCGGTGTCTTGGGTCGGCACGGCACGGGGCACGGCGCGGCACCGTGCTCACGTGAGGGCGAGCTTGAGGCCGCACTCGGCGCACCTGTAGCCGACCTCGCGCAGCAGGTGGGGCGCGCGCTCGTGCGGCGGCGCGGCCAGCCACGCGCGCACGTCGAGCGCCACGCCCGCGCAGCCCCCGCGCTCCAGCGCCTCCACCACCAGCCGGAACGTGCCGCGGAGACGGTTGCTGTTCAGCGAGAAGCAGCCCGGGTTGAAGTTTAGGATGCACACCCTGGAACGATCGAGGAAATTTGACAACTGTAGGGACTGATATTGTTACACGCCGGTAATGAGTCATTTTATTAGACCTATCGTCAAAATTGACTTATAAAAAAAAACTATGTTTAAACGACGCCCAATTTGACATCACTTTGACCATGGAGTTTACTTACAATCTGTATGCCACTTCTTTAGAAATTTACATACAAAACCGATCAAACATCAGTTTATAACTAGTGATGTACCGACTATTGATTTGGCCGACTAGCCGACCAATCGGCGCTCGAATGGCCGATTAGTCGGCCGACTAATTCAGGTGAAAAACAATAGTTTTGCTCAAAAGGGTTGCGCTATTCATCCTTAGTTAGCTTGGCTAAAAGGTGTTCTCTACACGTTCAAAGACCTTCACAAGAATCGTCGTTCAATTTCTGTCTTTAGTTCTTTATTTTGCGATCCTGAGCAGACCGTCAGTACAGCTTGTAGAAGGTATTTCCAAGGCTCTATTTCTCGTACGTTGTCGCCAGTTAAGAATCTATCCCCTGTGGTCAGCGTCTTTACGTGCAACGTGCCCTGACTAAGTCTCTAAATTTTTGCAATAACATTAATAGTTCCTCATGGCTCCACCATTAAAAAATAAACTGAATAATAATAAAAAAACATTACTATCGAACTTGCACATGAACGCGAGAATCAGTTGAGATCGACCTGTAGAGGAAAACACCAGCCCACCAACATACGATAACGATTAAACGGTCAATTATATGAACACACTGACTTAATATTAGAAATAGACACACAGAGCGGAACAAAAATGTCAACAAAATGTGGATCAGAATGACATTAGCTGCAAATTTGCATTGATGATAAAAACGCTTACGTAAATTTTGAGTCAAGATAAATGTTTTGTACGGAAAAGAACTTACTGTCGTAAGCATTAAGTGTCAAATTTGTAAACATTATTACCAACACTGTTAAAACTTTAAGTCCGATGGCACTAAACGTAACTTCACCTTTGTATTTACGTCAAACAACGTCAAACGAGAACAATGAACGAATGGAGTCCCTTTGGTACATTTTAATAGGTATTACTGTACAGAAAAACCGAAGTAATAAATGAAACAAATTTAATTTGATCGGGAGTTCAAATAAAATTAATTCATGGTAACAACCCGTGTAAGTTATCATAAAATAAATTTATAAATTTATTATATTTTCCTTGAAATAAATTCAACTTATTAAATAACTGTGTATTTTAGATCTACATAATACTCTTCGCACTTTCGTTCTTTGCAATATAGTGCACGGGGACATTCAGGTCGCTACTGGTACTGATTGGTTATGGTCTTTATCAAAAAAATCCTGTGGTTGTCACTGTGTTCAGACAGGTTTAACATTTACAGTTAGTCGATGTAAGCCCTTATTGGTCGTGTATATGTCGGTAACAGGGAAATGCGCCGAACACACAAGTGCCGTTTTGCCTTGTTTAAAACTGCATCACCCCTATCTCTTGCTATAATAGCAGTCCACTCTGCACGTCGCATAGGTTTTCTTGGAAATCTTGAATTTAAACATAATATTATATCTTACGAATTCCATATAAAAATAAAAAAGTATTGGCCTCACATCGACTCATTAGATTTTTGTTCCTTCACATCCCTTCTTTGGTACTAACAAAATAATTTATTCAAAATCATGAAATTACCACCAGATTACATAAATTATGTAATGCTATCCAAAGAACTAACTGAAAGAAATACATTCCATGCTTTTTCCTCGTTTTATCATTGTTGTTTTTGCATATTTTTACGACCATTTTACGACATTGTTGACAACTTCACATTTGAGCGGTCCATACAAGACTAAACGAAAAAGTAACGCGTGATCTGTTTTAACGTTACTTTTGCGGGGCCATTTTTTGCGGCTGATTGGGTATCCAGTTCTTATTCTATATCAATGTATGAACAAAAGTTTTCGTATGCACTCTGAATAGGTATTTTAGTAAAATAAACATAAAAAATATGGTAAATATTGACAGTTGATTTCTTTTTTTTCTGTTTTTCTTTCACTAATAAAGTGCCGACTAATCGGCCATTTTTGCCGACTAGTCGCCGACTAATCGCCGACTACAAATGTGGCCGGATAGTCGGCTTTCCCGACTAGTCGGCGACTAGTCGGTACATCCCTATTTATAACACTTTAAGAGCGCTCTTACAAGAAAAGTCGAAATAATGCAAAATTGATGATACTAGTCGACGAAATTCAGGACTTTGCGCTCATTATTAGAAACAATGAGTACTTGTTCCAGTAAAAGCGTCTTCTTATCTTTATAAATGTCGTTGTAAATATTAGAAAAAGGACTTATTAAATTAGTAATGATTTTTTTTCTGATGGTCGTTTCCGAAAAACCCCGTGAAGCACTGAATGGCGAGCTCTTATTTGGAAATGTTGAGAATTTTACTCTGCTAAACCTGGCTATTTTGTATTACTAATACCCTGTACTTTAGGCATATCAAACTATATTTTTCCTACATACCTTTGAGAAAGAGAAAATCAAAGTAAAACGAACTCGATTTTCTCTCCGAAACAAGTGTCAATTCCTACGAAAATCTACTTAATATCGAAGTCATTCTCATACTCAAGCAATCTGCAACGTTTGCTTATACTGTTGGTATACATTAGTGTTTATGAAATTCTACTATAATTTTTTGGCAATTTTTTGAAAACTACTCTATATTACCGATGACGCGCGCTGCGCCAGCTCAGTGCCGCGGCAGAGCTTGTAGAGGCAGGACGTGTGTCGGTCGGCTCCGCACATTTTCAACGGCGACGACGAGGTTTTTTATCATTGTGTGCGGCGGGCGCCGTGTAAAACGCTATACTGTGTGCGTGTAAACCGCAACGAGAGACTTTGATCCTAGCACCGTTTTTATAGTATTATAATTTATAATGGTACAGTTTAATAAACTACCGGACAGGATTAAAAATATTTGAAACGACCTGACATTCTATATGTATTTATTTGACTCAAGATAGTACTCAGGGTCTGATGATGGAGCCGGAAGGTGGGCACCGGTACCAATCAACCATGCAACTAAACCACTTTGTGTTTAGGCTCGTTTTATTCATCTCAACAAGATCTTTGACACAAGATAGTACTCAGGGTCTGATGATGGAGCCGGAAGGTGGTCACCGGTACCAATCAACCATGCAACTAAACCACTTCGTGTTTGGGCTCGTTTGATTCGGCTCAACAAGATCTTTGACTTAAGATAGTACTCAGGGTCTGATGATGGAGCCGGAAGGTGGTCACCAGTACCAATCAACCATGCAACTAAACCACTTCGTGTTTGGGCTCGTATGATTTGTCTCAACAAGATCTTTGGCACAAGATAATACTCAGGGTCTGATGATGGAGCCGGAAGGTGGTCACCGGTACCAATCAACCATGCAACTAAACCACTTCGTGTTTAGGCTCGTTTGATTCGTCTCAACAAGATCTTTGACACAAGATAGTACTCAGGGTCTGATGATGGAGCCGGCAGGTGGTCACCGGTACCAATCAACCATGCCACTAAACCACTTCGTGTTTAGGCTCGTTTTATTCGTTTCTATAAGATCTTTGACACAAGATAGTACTCAGGGTCTGATGTTGGAGCCGGAAGGTGGTCACCGGTACCAATCAACCATGCAACTAAACCACTTCGTGTTTAGGCTCGTTTGATTCGTCTCAACAAGACCTTGGACACAAGATAGTACTCAGGATCTGATGATGGAGCTGGAAGGTGGCCACGGGTACCAGTCTACCATGTAACTGAACCACTTCGTGTTTGGGCTCGTTTGATTTGTCGCAACAAGATCTTTGACACAAGGTAGTACTGAGGGTCTGATGATGGATCCGGAAGGTGGTGACCGGTACCAATCAACCATGCAACTAAACCACTTCGTGTTTGGGCTCGTTTGATTCGGCTCAACAAGATCTTTGACTTAAGATAGTACTCAGGGTCTGATGATGGAGCCGGAAGGTGGTCACCAGTACCAATCAACAATGCAACTAAACCACTTCGTGTTTAGGCTCGTTTTATTCGTCTCAACAAGATCTTTGACTTAAGATAGTACTCAGGGTCTGATGATGGAGCCGGAAGGTGGTCACCGGTACCAATCAACCATGCAACTAAACCACTTCGTGTTTGGGCTCGTTTGATTCGTCGCAACAAGATCTTTGACACAAGTTAGTACTCAGGGTCTGATGATGGAGCTGGACTGTGGCCACGGGTACCAGTCTACCATGTAACTGAACCACTTCGTGTTTGGGCTCGTTTGATTTGTCGCAACAAGATCTTTGACACAAGGTAGTACTGAGGGTCTGATGATGGATCCGGAAGGTGGTCACCGGTACCAATCAACCATGCAACTAAACCACTTCGTGTTTGGCTTCGTTCGATTCGTCGCAACAAGATCTTTGACACAAGTTAGTACTCAGGGTCTGATGATGGAGCTGGACTGTGGCCACGGGTACCAGTCTACCATGTAACTGAACCACTTCGTGTTTGGGCTCATTTGATTCGTCGCAATAAGATGTTTGACACAAGATACTACTCAGGGTCTGATGATGGAGCTGATGATGATAGACAGGTACCCGTCGCCACCTTCGCGCTCCAACATCAGACCCTGAGTACTATCTTGTGTCAAAGATCTTGTTGAAACGAATAAAACGAGCCTAAACACGAAGTGGTTTAGTTGCATGGTTGATTGGTACCGGTGACCACCTTCCAGCTCCATCATCAGACTCTGAGTATCACTTAGTGTCAAAGATCTTGTTGAGACGAATCAAACGATCCTAAACACGATGTGGTTTAGTTGCATGGTTGATTGGTAATGGTACCTTCCAGCTCCATCATCAGAGCCTGAGTACTGTCTTGTGTCAAAGATCTTGTTGAGACGAATCAAACGAGCCCAAACACGAAGTTGTTTAGTTACATGATAGACTGGTACCCGTGGCCACCTTCCAGCTCCATCATCAGACCCTGTGTATCTTCAGTGTCAAAGATCTTGTTGAGACGAATCAAACGAGCCTAATCATGTTACTACATGGTTGATTGGTATCCGTGACCACCTTAATCATCATCAGATCCTCAGTACCAGTTCGTTTTTAAACCCTCGTTGATACAAACTTTACAACCTATAGGTACCAAATGCAATGACGAAACATGTAAATAAGCGAGTAGGTACCTATAATTTCTTTCGAGTAATATACCTTCATAAGTACAAGTATGGGGCTATTCATAAATTACGTCGTTTCAAATGGGAGGAGTGGGGGGGGGGGGTCTGGACATCGGATGATGGTAACATGACGTAGGAGGAAACAGATTCATCCGAAGCTTGATTTTTGGATGATTTGAGGGGTGGGGGGGGGGGGGGGGTCAAAAATCGTCAAAAATAGATGACGTAATTTATGAACAGCCCCTATGTACATTTGCACTGCATTTAGTATTTTCGTACTTACCAAATAACAGTTTTAGAACTTTAAAAGTTAAGTACAGTTAGTGTTGTTATGGTTGATTTCAATATGCTTCGCGAAGGATCAAGAATGTTTAATCCATCATTGTAGTGCGAGCGTGGTAGAAGGGATCGGCGTACTGAGCTCGCACGGCCTGCCGCAGCGCGTAAAATACCTAAACTCGCTCAACGCCGAAATGTAATAGCGCTCTTAAACTCTCGCGTTTTGTACACATATTTAATTACACAAACGGGTCTACCACGATATAATTTCATTGTTTTTACCTTTAATTCCGACGTTTCAGCTGAGTTGCACCAACTGTGGTCACGGAAAGACTGACGCAAAGAGTAAAGTAAGTATATAGGTAAAGAGAGCCCTCTTGAAGCATTTTATGGAAACTCATTTGAAAGCGCCATCTCTGATTGTCCCCCGAAACTAAGTATGTATGTGTGCGTGCACAACTACATATGCATCCATACGTGTACTTTCGTCCCACATAATATTAGGTCTACTTGGTCGGTTTACAAGTCCATTTTTGTTTGGTTTCTTGTAACAAATAACTTTAATTGTTTACAAGAAAATAATCAAAAAATTTACTTGTAAACCGCCCAAGTAGACCTAACATTATGTGGAAAAGGTTAATGTTATCAATAATGGAATAAAAAAACAGAATATTAAAGTAAAATGTTTATTGCTTTAATTTTGTTGATAGCGTAAGTAATTAAATAAGTGCAGGGAAAATAGTAACAGAGACAACAGAGTAAGTGTACTCGTAAACTTGTTCTCTTTCTCTTTACCTCTCGTGCTTATATCGAGGTCAAAACATGCGAAATATTCCAAAATTAGTAGTGTATAGACAGATTAAAAAAGTGGAATCTTAACCGTTGCAGAGTCACGAGAAGCGAGCAAACTTTGCTGCCGAGAGTAATACATGTTTTACACCACATTATCGCTAGGAAAGTACAATTTTAGGTAAACAATAGAAAAGAAAGCGTGAGGTAAAAAAGCATTCACACACAAGAAAATACATGTTAATAAGAAAATAACACAGAACACAAAATAACAAACACAATACACAACACATAAATCAGCGAATGCAGAGAACTGGAATTACTTCTCAACGACAAGGCGGAGCAACAGAGATACAACTCAACGCACTTTCTGGGGGTTTTCACAACAGGGCATGTGTTGTCATTCGGGCTATAATCGAATTTCCTCCAGAATCATAACGAATAAAATGGCTCAACCATCACTAAAATATTTTAAATTTAGGTACCCTCTTCCAGTGACAGCAAAAAAATTGCATGTCTTGGCATGGTCTTGGCGATTATGCATGTGTTGCCAGCATAAACAAACAGCATAATTAATCACATTTTAACAAAATTCTTATTTTGTCTCAAAATTAATTGAAAATTATAATAATTACAAATATTAATTCGTACTTATTTTAATTTAAATATTAATGCCACTAAAATTATATAAATTTTATAGTGACATCTGGTGACGTAGTTTGTGTAATCGGAAGTCAACTAATGTTGTCGGGAGCAAGATATAGAAGTCGCCTGTATCTTTACTGACGTTAACTACATTCCTAGTGTCCCCCCCCCCCTGGACTGACGTCCATACAAATATCAACAGAGATATTAATAAAAGGCTGCTATTTAACTGATCACCAGATTTAGTAAAATTTAATACCAAAAAAATCTATTTTACCACCCTAAAATCATGAATGATCACCAAATTTATAACACCATTTTAATGTGAAATGATTACCAATTTTATTACATTTTACTATCCTTTTAACGGAAATGACACCAAACTAATCATTATTAACCCAAAAATAGTCAATGATTACCAAATTTCAAACCCCATTTTAATGTGAAATGATAACCAAATTTTTACATCTTGCTATCCTATTAAAGAAATTGACACCAAAATAATCATTGTAAACGCAAAAATAGTAAATGATTACAAAAATTGTAACCACATTTTAATTTAAAATGTGCAAATATTTAATATATCGTTATCCTATTAAATTAATTAATCCACTTCGTCACCTTTTTCCAGTAGCATTTTATTTCTGTAACAGTCGCAGTTCTAACCTAACCTAACCCACTTTTCTAGTAGCATTTTATTTCTGTAAGGGTCACAGTTCAAACCTAACCTAACCCACTTTTCTAGTAGCATTTCTTTTCTGCAAGGGTCGCAGTTCAAACCTAACCTAACCCACTTTTCTAGTAGCATTTCGTTTCTGTATGGGTCGCAGTTCAAACCTAACCTAACCCACTTTTCTAGTAGCATTTCTTTTCTGTAAGGGTCGCAGTTCAAACCTAACCCAACCCACTTCTCTAGTAGCGTTTCGTATCTGTATGGGTAGCAGTTGAAACTTAACCTAACCTACTTTTTTAGTACCATTTCGTTTCTGTAAGGGTCGCAGTGCTAACCTAACCTAACCCACTTAAGTGATAGCAGTTTAACTTACTTTTCTAGTAGCATAACGAAATGCTACTAGAAAAGTAGATTAGGTTAGGTAGGTATGCGGTGCGGGCTACGGGGGGTTGAGCGGGAGGGGCTAGTAATTTTGGCATCAGTTTACTTTATTTGGTAATATGTATACATTTTTTGGTAATCATAGTGGTTTATTTAGGTGAAAATATCGCATTAATTTGGTCTTCAAGATTTGGTGATCATTAATGATTTTTGGTGATCATTCAATATATTTGGTATTTGAATACAATTTGAAGTGCAGTCGTAATTAAAATGGTGGTACTTTTGTATTTTTAGGCCTTATTTTTTTGGTGTTCAGTAATATTTTTTGGTAAGCATGATTTTTTTATTTAGGGTACCAAAGTATTTTTTGGTGGTCATTATATTTGTAGCCTTAATAAAACACCACTAAACTACCCACACTAACCACACTAACCCACACAGCTGGTCCAACTCAGCTGAAACGTCGGAATTAAAGGTAAAAACAATGAAATTATATCGCGGTAGACCCGTTTGTGTAATTAAACATCAGTTTGTAAAATGTGATCGATGATACTTACGGTAGACTCCCTTCAGGCAAGTTGAGTTGCTCGATGGGCACCTTGTGGCCGTCGGTTATCGGCAGCGACACGGGGTAGCCGTTTTTCAAGCACATCAGTATATCTGCAATATGAAAGATATTCGCCCATTAGCCGTCAAAGACGTCAACAGACGCGCGCGGCTACAACCCAATATCAACTTTCGTGCATTCTGACAAGGTTCACAATGACGCGCCGCGCACGATAGACGTAGCATTCAAAGGGTCAACCTTTACTCATTGAATGATGAACACATATTTGATGACCCGTATGTGAATTCGAATATAGTCTAAAAATATATTTGTCACATGTTTGAGTAGTTACGTTACCCTCGCGCTGCTCGACAAAAACCCACGCGTAGGTAATAGGCCCGGCGTTTTATGAACGTCTACCCGCCACTCTCAAAAATGAATCATCAGATGATGTATTTGGGCGCCGATTGAAGGAACTTTTATTGAATAAAACCCTCTATTCTGTCGAAGAATATAAAGAATAAAATCTTGAATATTAAATTTTTTAATAAGTATACTTTTATTTTTATAAATTAGTAATTTAGTAGATTGACATACATTTCCTATTATTATAATATATTAATTTTGACCTTTTGACATTACCTAGGCTAGTCGTATATTTTAAATATTTTTATAATTATTTTTGGACATTTTTATTTTTTATATTCTTTATTAATTTGACTGATTTTTACTTTTTACCTACTCTTTTCTATTTTATAGAAAGTCATTTTATATTATATTATATTACTGTTTTATGTTTATTGTTTTTAGATTATTATTATTGATATTTTGTTGTGACGATCTTTTTGTGAATGCATTTTATTTTGACATGTAAAATTTAATGTACATTTTCAATTAGAAATAAATGAATCTAATCTAATGTAATCTTTTCCGAACCGCCGACGGAGCGTTAGCAGACGTTCACGAGGCATTATACATCTCCCTTAACAACTTTACCGTCCGTTTTTCGTCCAGGAAAAACTTAAATCTGTCGCTATGTTAACCCTTTCCAGGTTGTACCAATACCAATCTAGATTTCTCAACAAATCCAAATATATTCCAAATTGTTACGTTCTGGTGATTCATTTGATGACAAGTCACATTTCACGAAAGACCAATCTAATTTGAACCTTAAATCGGACTGCTAAGGGGGAAATTAAATTGACACGTATGTGGTTAAAATCCTGTTGCTAATGGTCCGATGATTCTATTAGGTACGCCATTGTTAGTTCGGACGTCCTACCCTGAGAATGGGCCAGAAGTGAGGTGAGGTACCTGCCACGATCCCGCTGGGCAGCAGCACGTTTCTGGCCACAACGTCCGGCGCGCCGACAGCGTGCGCCAGGCTTTTCTGCACCTACTCCGTCACTGCATGTGTCGGGTACAGAAGCTCTCTCTGGGCCAGAAGTGAGGTGAAGTACTTGCCACGATCCCGCTGGGCAGCAGCACGTTCCTGGCCACAACGTCCGGCGCGCCGACAGCGTGCGCCAGGCTTTTCTGCACCTACTCCGTCACTGCATGTGTCGGGTACAGAAGCTCTCTCTGGGCCAAAAGTGAGGTGAAGTACCTGCCACGATCCCGCTGGGCAGCAGCACATTCCTGGCCACAACGTCCGGCGCGCCGACAGCGTGCGCCAGGCTTTTCTGCACCTACTCCGTCACTGCATGTGTCGGGTACAGAAGCTCTCTCTGGGCCAGAAGTGAGGTGAGGTACCTGCCACGATCCCGCTGGGCAGTAGCACGTTTCTGGCCACAACGTCCGGCGCGCCGACAGCGTGCGCCAGGCTTTCTGCACTTGTTCCGTCACTGCATGTGTCGGGTACAGAAGCTCTCTCTGGGCCACAAGTGAGGTGAGGTACCTGCCACGATCCCGCTGGGCAGCAGCACGTTCCTGGCCACAACGTCCGGCGCGCCGACAGCGTGCGCCAGGCTTTTCTGCACCAGTTCCGTCACTGCGTGTGTCGGGTACAGAAGCTCTCTCTGGGCCAGAAGTGAGGTGAGGAACCTGCCACGATCCCGCTGGGCAGTAGCACGTTTCTGGCCACAACGTCCGGCGCGCCGACAGCGTGCGCCAGGCTTTTCTGCACCAGTTCCGTCACTGCATGTGTCGGGTACTGAAGCTCTCTCTGGGCCAGAAGTGAGGTGAGGTACCTGCCACGATCCCGCTGGGCAGCAGCACGTTCCTGGCCACAACGTCCGGCGCGCCGACAGCGTGCGCCAGGCTTTTCTGCACCTGCTCCGTCACTGCATGTGTCGGGTACAGAAGCTCTCTCTGGGCCAGAAGTGAGGTGAAGTACCTGCCACGATCCCGCTGGGCAGCAGCACATTCCTGGCCACAACGTCCGGCGCGCCGACAGCGTGCGCCAGGCTTTTCTGCACCTACTCCGTCACTGCATGTGTCGGGTACAGAAGCTCTCTCTGGGCCAGAAGTGAAGTGAGGTACCTGCCACGATCCCGCTGGGCAGCAGCACGCTTCTGGCCACAACGTCCGGCGCGCCGACAGCGTGCGCCAGGCTTTCTGCACTTGTTCCGTCACTGCATGTGTCGGGTACAGAAGCTCTCTCTGGGCCACAAGTGAGGTGAGGTACCTGCCACGATCCCGCTGGGCAGCAGCACGTTCCTGGCCACCACGTCCGGCGCGTCGACAGCGTGCGCCAGGCTTCTCTGCACCTGTTCCGTCACTGCGTGTGTCGGGTACAGAAGCTCTCTCTGGGCCACAAGTGAGGTGAGGTACCTGCCACGATCCCGCTGGGCAGCAGCACGTTCCTGGCCACCACGTCCGGCGCGCCGACAGCATGCGCCAGTCTTCTCTGCACCTGTTCCGTCACTGCGTGTGTCGGGTACAGAAGCTCTCTCTGGGCCAGAAGTGAGGTGAGGTACCTGCCACGATCCCGCTGGGCAGCAGCACGTTCCTGGCCACCACGTCTGGCGCGCCGACAGCGTGCGCCAGGCTTTTCTGCACCTACTCCGTCACTGCATGTGTCGGGTACAGAAGCTCTCTCTGGGCCAAAAGTGAGGTGAAGTACCTGCCACGATCCCGCTGGGCAGCAGCACATTCCTGGCCACAACGTCCGGCGCGCCGACAGCGTGCGCCAGGCTTTTCTGCACCAGTTCCGTCACTGCGTGTGTCGGGTACAGAAGCTCTCTCTGGGCCAGAAGTGAGGTGAGGTACCTGCCACGATCCCGCTGGGCAGTAGCACGTTTCTGGCCACAACGTCCGGCGCGCCGACAGCGTGCGCCAGGCTTTTCTGCACCAGTTCCGTCACTGCATGCGTCGGGTACTGAAGCTCTCTCTGGGCCAGAAGTGAGGTGAGGTACCTGCCACGATCCCGCTGGGCAGCAGCACGTTTCTGGCCACAACGTCCGGCGCGCCGACAGCGTGCGCCAGGCTTTTCTGCACCAGTTCCGTCACTGCATGTGTCGGGTACAGAAGCTCTCTCTGGGCCAGAAGTGAGGTGAGGTACCTGCCACGATCCCGCTGGGCAGCAGCACGTTTCTGGCCACAACGTCCGGCGCGCCGACAGCGTGCGCCAGGCTTTTCTGCACCAGTTCCGTCACTGCATGTGTCCGGTACAGAAGCTCTCTCTGGGCCAGAAGTGAGGTGAGGTACCTGCCACGATCCCGCTGGGCAGCAGCACGTTTCTGGCCACAACGTCCGGCGCGCCGACAGCGTGCGCCAGGCTTTTCTGCACCTACTCCGTCACTGCATGTGTCGGGTACAGAAGCTCTCTCTGGGCCAGAAGTGAGGTGAGGTACCTGCCACGATCCCGCTGGGCAGTAGCACGTTCCTGGCCACCACGTCCGGCGCGCCGACAGCGTGCGCCAGGCTTCTCTGCACCTGTTCCGTCACTGCGTGTGTCGGGTACAGAAGCTCTCTCTGGGCCACAAGTGAGGTGAGGTACCTGCCACGATCCCGCTGGGCAGCAGCACGTTCCTGGCCACCACGTCCGGCGCGCCGACAGCATGCGCCAGGCTTCTCTGCACCTGTTCCGTCACTGCGTGTGTCGGGTACAGAAGCTCTCTCTGGGCCAGAAGTGAGGTGAGGTACCTGCCACGATCCCGCTGGGCAGCAGCACGTTCCTGGCCACCACGTCCGGCGCGTCGACAGCGTGCGCCAGGCTTCTCTGCACCTGTTCCGTCACTGCGTGTGTCGGGTACAGAAGCTCTCTCTGGGCCACAAGTGAGGTGAGGTACCTGCCACGATCCCGCTGGGCAGCAGCACGTTCCTGGCCACCACGTCCGGCGCGCCGACAGCATGCGCCAGTCTTCTCTGCACCTGTTCCGTCACTGCGTGTGTCGGGTACAGAAGCTCTCTCTGGGCCAGAAGTGAGGTGAGGTACCTGCCACGATCCCGCTGGGCAGCAGCACGTTCCTGGCCACCACGTCTGGCGCGCCGACAGCGTGCGCCAGGCTTTTCTGCACCTACTCCGTCACTGCATGTGTCGGGTACAGAAGCTCTCTCTGGGCCAAAAGTGAGGTGAAGTACCTGCCACGATCCCGCTGGGCAGCAGCACATTCCTGGCCACAACGTCCGGCGCGCCGACAGCGTGCGCCAGGCTTTTCTGCACCTACTCCGTCACTGCATGTGTCGGGTACAGAAGCTCTCTCTGGGCCAGAAGTGAGGTGAGGTACCTGCCACGATCCCGCTGGGCAGCAGCACGTTCCTGGCCACAACGTCCGGCGCGCCGACAGCGTGCGCCAGGCTTTTCTGCACCTGCTCCGTCACTGCATGTGTCGGGTACAGAAGCTCTCTCTGGGCTAGAAGTGAGGTGAAGTACCTGCCACGATCCCGCTGGGCAGCAGCACATTCCTGGCCACAACATCCGGCGCGCCGACAGCGTGCGCCAGGCTTTTCTGCACCTACTCCGTCACTGCATGTGTCGGGTACAGAAGCTCTCTCTGGGCCAGAAGTGAAGTGAGGTACCTGCCACGATCCCGCTGGGCAGCAGCACGCTTCTGGCCACAACGTCCGGCGCGCCGACAGCGTGCGCCAGGCTTTCTGCACTTGTTCCGTCACTGCATGTGTCGGGTACAGAAGCTCTCTCTGGGCCACAAGTGAGGTGAGGTACCTGCCACGATCCCGCTGGGCAGCAGCACGTTTCTGGCCACAACGTCCGGCGCGCCGACAGCGTGCGCCAGGCTTTTCTGCACCAGTTCCGTCACTGCATGTGTCGGGTACAGAAGCTCTCTCTGGGCCAGAAGTGAGGTGAGGTACCTGCCACGATCCCGCTGGGCAGCAGCACGTTTCTGGCCACAACGTCCGGCGCGCCGACAGCGTGCGCCAGGCTTTTCTGCACCAGTTCCGTCACTGCATGTGTCCGGTACAGAAGCTCTCTCTGGGCCAGAAGTGAGGTGAGGTACCTGCCACGATCCCGCTGGGCAGCAGCACGTTCCTGGCCACAACGTCCGGCGCGCCGACAGCGTGCGCCAGGCTTTTCTGCACCTACTCCGTCACTGCATGTGTCGGGTACAGAAGCTCTCTCTGGGCCAGAAGTGAGGTGAGGTACCTGCCACGATCCCGCTGGGCAGCCAGCACGTTCCTGGCCACCACGTCCGGCGCGCCGACAGCGTGCGCCAGGCTTCTCTGCACCTGTTCCGTCACTGCGTGTGTCGGGTACAGAAGCTCTCTCTGGGCCACAAGTGAGGTGAGGTACCTGCCACGATCCCGCTGGGCAGCAGCACGTTCCTGGCCACCACGTCCGGCGCGCCGACAGCGTGCGCCAGGCTTATCTGCACCTGTTCCGTCACTGCGTGTGTCGGGTACAGAAGCTCTCTCTGAGCCAGAAGTGAGGTGAGGTACCTGCCACGATCCCGCTGGGCAGCAGCACGTTCCTGGCCACCACGTCCGGCGCGTCGACAGCGTGCGCCAGGCTTCTCTGCACCTGTTCCGTCACTGCGTGTGTCGGGTACAGAAGCTCTCTCTGGGCCACAAGTGAGGTGAGGTACCTGCCACGATCCCGCTGGGCAGCAGCACGTTCCTGGCCACCACGTCCGGCGCGCCGACAGCGTGCGCCAGGCTTTTCTGCACCAGTTCCGTCACTGCATGTGTCGGGTACAGAAGCTCTCTCTGGGCCAGAAGTGAGGTGAGGTACCTGCCACGATCCCGCTGGGCAGCAGCACGTTTCTGGCCACAACGTCCGGCGCGCCGACAGCGTGCGCCAGGCTTTTCTGCACCAGTTCCGTCACTGCATGTGTCCGGTACAGAAGCTCTCTCTGGGCCAGAAGTGAGGTGAGGTACCTGCCACGATCCCGCTGGGCAGCAGCACGTTTCTGGCCACAACGTCCGGCGCGCCGACAGCGTGCGCCAGGCTTTTCTGCACCTACTCCGTCACTGCATGTGTCGGGTACAGAAGCTCTCTCTGGGCCAGAAGTGAGGTGAGGTACCTGCCACGATCCCGCTGGGCAGCCAGCACGTTCCTGGCCACCACGTCCGGCGCGCCGACAGCGTGCGCCAGGCTTCTCTGCACCTGTTCCGTCACTGCGTGTGTCGGGTACAGAAGCTCTCTCTGGGCCACAAGTGAGGTGAGGTACCTGCCACGATCCCGCTGGGCAGCAGCACGTTCCTGGCCACCACGTCCGGCGCGCCGACAGCATGCGCCAGGCTTCTCTGCACCTGTTCCGTCACTGCGTGTGTCGGGTACAGAAGCTCTCTCTGAGCCAGAAGTGAGGTGAGGTACCTGCCACGATCCCGCTGGGCAGCAGCACGTTCCTGGCCACCACGTCCGGCGCGTCGACAGCGTGCGCCAGGCTTCTCTGCACCTGTTCCGTCACTGCGTGTGTCGGGTACAGAAGCTCTCTCTGGGCCACAAGTGAGGTGAGGTACCTGCCACGATCCCGCTGGGCAGCAGCACGTTCCTGGCCACCACGTCCGGCGCGCCGACAGCATGCGCCAGGCTTCTCTGCACCTGTTCCGTCACTGCGTGTGTCGGGTACAGAAGCTCTCTCTGGGCCAGAAGTGAGGTGAGGTACCTGCCACGATCCCGCTGGGCAGCAGCACGTTCCTGGCCACCACGTCTGGCGCGCCGACAGCGTGCGCCAGGCTTCTCTGCACCTGTTCCGTCACTGCGTGTGTCGGGTACAGAAGCTCTCTCTGGGCCACAAGTGAGGTGAGGTACCTGCCACGATCCCGCTGGGCAGCAGCACGTTCCTGGCCACCACGTCCGGCGCGCCGACAGCATGCGCCAGGCTTCTCTGCACCTGTTCCGTCACTGCGTGTGTCGGGTACAGAAGCTCTCTCTGGGCCAGAAGTGAGGTGAGGTACCTGCCACGATCCCGCTGGGCAGCAGCACGTTCCTGGCCACAACGTCCGGCGCGCCGACAGCGTGCGCCAGGCTTTTCTGCACCTGTTCCGTCACTGCGTGTGTCGGGTACAGAAGCTCTCTCTGGGCCACAAGTGAGGTGAGGTACCTGCCACGATCCCGCTGGGCAGCAGCACGTTCCTGGCCACCACGTCCGGCGCGCCGACAGCATGCGCCAGGCTTCTCTGCACCTGTTCCGTCACTGCGTGTGTCGGGTACAAAAGCTCTCTCTGGGCCAGAAGTGAGGTGAGGTACCTGCCACGATCCCGCTGGGCAGCAGCACGTTCCTGGCCACCACGTCTGGCGCGCCGACAGCGTGCGCCAGGCTTTTCTGCACTTGTTCCGTCACTGCGTGTGTCGGGTATAGGCTCTTCGCCTTCTCTAGAATGGGCTCCGGCAGCTGATAGTCCTGTGGACATACAACTTTCTTATTATTGTGTCAATCTCGTTATGTGAAACCGAACTTTAGTGATAGTAACACCATTGTGCAGGTTGATTACATGTGGTACGCAGTTTCTACCTGTGGAAACTTGTAATTGGCTTACTGTTTCTATGTTATTACCTAACTTGTTACTCTAGCTCAGCGGTCGGCAACCAGCGGCCCGCGAACCTCTCACTGGCGGCCCGCGAGCCTCCCTGGCAATTTTGTATGTAATATTGACAAATGACAATGTCTGATAAAGTCATAAATATTGACAAAGTGCGGCCCGCGTCCACTTCGTTAACTGCTATGTGGCCCTTAGCTGCTAAAAGGTTGCCGACCGCTGCTAGCTGTAAGTTTTCCTAACAAATAAAAAAAAATTAATAATGTTTATTTATCAGCTCACAAAGGATTTGTAACAATTTCACAGTATGATAACAAAATTTAAATTCGAGATGACGTTGTGATCCTTTGTGAGAGACTGGAGTCTGAACTAGGTATAAACCTGTATTAAATAAAATAAAATATATTAATCCGGATATATTATAATGACCTCGCTGTGGAATGCGTGTACAGCAACATGCAGCGTGAGCAGTTGCAGATAGTCGAGGGTGCTGTCGGGGCGGCTCAGGAACTCGTCGAGGAACTCTTGCGAGAACACGCGCTTCAGTAGCCGGTCCTCGTAGTGCCCCAGCGACGCCAGTTCCAGGCACACCTTCACAAAAATAACACACAAGTAATGTATAGAGTCGGACCTAAAAAAGTCTGCAGCGGATTTGATAGCCCACGCAGTGCGTCATTTGTACGTCATAATAAATAATAATAATAAATAATAAATAAATCTTTATTGTTCAAAAAACACATACATGCTATATATGAAGTTGGAGCCCTGGAGACTGCGTTAGTTTACACTGTGTTGCAGCCCCAGTGGTTGCCCGTATTACATAATCAGCTAAAATTTGAAAGAACAATTTGACTTAAATTGTAACATAAGAAGTATGGACAATAAACTCTTTTATATAATATCTAGTTTAGGTACAAACAATAACAATATAGCGGGAAAGGCTATTCAAAAACTTGCATGCATTGGTGTGTGTGTGTGTGTGTGTGTGTGTGTGTGTGTGTGTGTGTGTGTGTGTGTGTGTGTGTGTGTGTGTGAGAGTGTGTTAAGTGTGAGTGTGTATGTGTGCGCGTGCGTGTGTACTAATCTAACACCCAAATAATCCCTGGCTTAATAGTTTCTCAGTCTCATCATAATTCATATTACACAACCATGTCCAAATTGTCTTTTTAAAAGCATGATTAGATAATGTTTTTATAGTTTTAAGTTCTATTTTTATTTTATTATACATTAAGGGGGCGCTATAATTGATATTACGTCTGGCAAATTTAGTTTTGCATTTCGGAAGAGGACAGCGCTCAATACGCTTGTGGCATATCGATAACGTTGGGACTACTTTGTGGTGATATCTTTTTAGACATTGCATGATATACAATTTACGAACTGTGGGAACCATAGCCATGTTATATAATTCGGTAGTGGGATAGCGGAAAGGTAGGTATAGCATGACCTTTAAAAGAGCTCGCTGGGCTCTTTCTGCCTCAATCATATGAGTCTTAGCAGCAGCACCCCAAGAGCAAATACAGTAGCTCACTATGCATTCACCTAGTGCTTTATATGTTTTAATTAACAGTTGCTTGTTTGCCACGCTTCTTAAGTTTCTGAAAGCATATATAAGTTTCCGAACTCTAGAAGCAACAACAGTAATGTGATGATTCCATTTGAGATGCGCATCGATCTGTACTCCTAGGTATTTGAGGTGATCAGTACGTTTCAATAGTGCACAGTTGCAGTCCACGGAGATATTTCTGTTGCATGGGTAAGTGTGTATAGTCACTTTAAAATCTTTCCCAGGTTTAGTGGCTGCTGTTTTACTAAAACAAATGTAATTTGTTTTGGTTATATTGAGTGAGAGCAAAGAATCTTCCAACCAAGAGGTGACTAGTCTAAGGCCATTTTCTGCAAGCGCACGTACTCCGCCCCAACTCTTATCATGGAATAATAACACTGTGTCGTCTGCAAACATGAGGGTTTCGCAACCAGCTATTTTATTTTTGCAAAGGCCATTAACGTAAATAAGAAAAAGAGTTGGAGCTAGGGTACTGCCCTGTGGGACGCCGTACTCAATAGGAATCCATTCACTATTGATTCTGTTGATGCATGTACATTGCATTCTCCCTGTCAGATAATCTGTGAAAAAATCAAGTGCAAGACCCCTTATGCCAATATTCTCTAATCGAGCTAATAGAATTGGGATTGATACAGTATCAAAAGCCTTTTGTAAATCGAGAAACACCCCCAGGCATTTTTTCCCGTTATCTAAATAATTTCATAGAAGTTTGACGTTTAAAATAACACTTGCACTGCGTGGGCTATCAAATCCGCTGCAGACCATTCTTGGTCTGACTCTAGCAACTTATACATAGAAACGCAAACAAAGGCGCCATCCAAAAACTACTTCACACGTATTCTATGAATGTTCTCGCATTTTCCACTGGTATATAATAGGCGCCTAAGCGAAGCCCGACGTTCAGATCGCGTGCTCTTATACAATGGGCACGTACTAAAATACCGAGCTAAACCCGACCCAAAGCGCGCAAAAGGCGACTACCGCTGGATCAATATCCAGAGAGGAAAATGGGAACTACGTTTGTGTGGAGAAGCGGTCGTCCCCTTTCGTGGCTTATTCGTCTTAAGCGCGGGTTACAGAAAAAGCTTTGAAAGTTGGGTCGGGTATAATGTTAATACATTATACCAAGGGCGTGTGGTTGTCATTGGACAAATTGGATTGATGACCCCGAGCAGGTAGTTGATAATGTAGTACCTTGACCCAAGGCAGCGCGGCGTGCTTAGCATCCAGTATGGTGTTGTTCGAGATCTGCCTCCTGATCTCTCCCCACTGTGTCTCGTGGGGCGTGTGGTTGTTATTGGTCAGGCAGTTGATGACCTCGAGCAGGCTGTTGATAATGCAGTACCTTGACCCACGGCAGCGCGGCGTGCTTGGCATCCAGTATGGGGTTGTTCGAGATCTGCCTCCTGATCTCTCCCCACTGTGTCTCGTGGGGCGTGTGGTTGTTATTGGACAGGCAGTTGATGGACCCAAGCAGGGTGTTGATGATGTCGTACCTTGACCCACGGCAGCGCGGCGTGCTTGGCATCCAGTACGGGGTTGTTCGAGATCTGCCTCCTGATCTCTCCCCACTGTGTCTCGTGGGGCGTGTGGTTGTTGTTGGACAGGCAGTTGATGGACCCGAGCAGGGTGTTGATGATGTCGTACCTTGACCCACGGCAGCGCGGCGTGCTTGGCATCCAGTACGGGGTTGTTCGAGATCTGCCTCCTGATCTCTCCCCACTGTGTCTCGTGGGGCGTGTGGTTGTTGTTGGACAGGCAGTTGATGGACCCGAGCAGGGTGTTGATGATGTCGTACCTTGACCCACGGCAGCGCGGCGTGCTTGGCATCCAGTACGGGGTTGTTCGAGATCTGCCTCCTGATCTCTCCCCACTGTGTCTCGTGTGGGGTGTGGTTGTTGTTGGACAGGCAGTTGATGACCTCGATCAGGGTGTTGATAATGTCGTACCTTGACCCACGGCAGCGCGGCGTGCTTGGCGTCCAGTATGGGGTTGTTGGAGATCTGCCTCCTGATCTCTGCTCACTGTGTCTCGTGGGGGGTGTGGTTGTTGTTGGACAGGCAGTTGATGGACCCGAGCAGGCTGTTGATAATGCAGTACCTTGACCCACGGCAGCGCGGCGTGCTTGGCATCCAGTACGGGGTTGTTCGAGATCTGCCTCCTGATCTCTCCCCACTGTGTCTCGTGGGGCGTGTGGTTGTTGTTGGACAGGCAGTTGATGACCTCGATCAGGGTGTTGATAATGTCGTACCTTGACCCACGGCAGCGCGGCGTGCTTGGCGTCCAGTATGGGGTTGTGGGAGATCTGCCTCCTGATCTCTGCTCACTGTGTCTCGTGGGGGGTGTGGTTGTTGTTGGACAGGCAGTTGATGGACCCGAGCAGGCTGTTGATAATGCAGTACCTTGACCCACGGCAGCGCGGCGTGCTTGGCATCCAGTATGGGGTTGTTGGAGATCTGCCTCCTGATCTCTGCCCACTGTCTCGTGGGGGGTGTGGTTGTTGTTGGACAGGCAGTTGATGGATCCGAGCAGGGTGTTGATAATGCAGTACCTTGACCCACGGCAGCGCGGCGTGCTTAGCATCCAGTATGGGGTTGTTCGAGATCTGCCTCCTGATCTCTGCCCACTGTGTCTCGTGGGGGGTGTGGTTGTTGTTGGACAGGCAGTTGATGAACCCGAACAGGATGTTGGTGCGCGCGTTCTGGAGGGTGGTGGGCTGCGAGACCACCTGCTGGCAGAGGTACTCCACCAGGCCGAGGTGGCTGTGGGCCTATAATCGAAGATAAAAAAAATAACTCAACGGTCATGGCGTGTATAGAGGTCTCGAAATTTGAAGAGAGGAATGAAATGAATGATGAATGAATGAAATCACATATACACCGGTAAAATTGAAAGTTGTCTACAACTAAACTTTACTTACAAGCCTCGAGAGCACTCTGGCTATAAGCAGCCCCTTCTCGAAGGGCACATGATTGTCCACCACGTAGTTCGCGATGGCGTCCATCAAGTGCTCGTGATAATATTCGGGGTGTTTCTCTAGTATCCGGCCCTTGAGGCGCGCCGCCGTGCGGAGGACCTCGTCGTAGGACAGTCGGTTTAGGGACTGACTTAGGATGTCGAAGCAGATGTGGAGAAGCTGTAATGTGTACAATAGTCGTAATCTTGCAAATAAATCAAACGCTGATACAGTTAACTGACAAATTCTGAACCTTATTACCAATGATCGAAATTATCTATACCAATTCCGTTAACACCACTCTGCTGCACCAAAAATGCTGGAAAATGTATGATCATTGCTTATTACAACGAGATAAGGTCTACCAAAAATCTGTTGTGTTACTGCTAATAACCTTTTTGTATGATTTTCAACTTTCCTATAACGTTCAGTTGTAACTCGGTCAGATTAGCAGGCAAGATATATTTCATGGCACCCTAAATAATTGATACAACAACAATTTAGTGCTGAAGTAAATGGCGTTGACCGTGGCCATAGCTTCTTACAGCGCCATCTACTTCAGCTTTAAATGTAACTAAAATATTTCGCGCCGCTTAATGCCTTTTCATGTTCCTTTGTTTAATAAAATACACTCAAAGTAATTATAAACAAAAAGTGTTAATTTAATACGTACCTGAACTCTAGTGGGGAACAATTCCTCAGTGCAGTTGACATCGCAGAGAGACCATATAATCGATTTGGCCGCCTGCGCGTCTATGCTCTGGTCATGCAGTAATAGCCCCGTCACCACATTATTTATACACCGATCAGGCAACTCGTGCGCACAGCAGTAATACAACATGTCTCGGAGCAGCGGCAAATCTTCATTGTCCATCTCAAGCGGTAGGTGGACTTGGAACGCTAAAGGAAGCGCCAGCTTCAACGCGTCTACTAAATGATTCTTAGTATCATATTGATTAAGTATGAAGTCTAAGAACATGATCTGTCGTAGGTTTAAATTGTTTATGTTACACCGTATGAGTTGCAGCATAGTTTGGACTATGAGCGAATCTACGGGTACTTTGAGGTAGGAGAGGACTTTGGTGGCTTCTATCGCCTCGTTCAGTTCGAGGGCGCGCGCGTGTTTTTTGAAATTCTGGCAGAGGACGCTGAAGCCTGGATCTTTTATTAATTCTTCTGGTTCCTTCTCGAATCTGAGGGAGAGGGAAAATATTATGTTTTTAGTTTAGACTTTAACTGTTCGGCCAGTAATGTAACTAGATTTGGAATTAGGTCAAAACATGAAATCGTGACTTATTGTACCATCGCCCACACTGTTAACTGTAAATCGGTGGACCTTATGCCCTTTGTAATAAGGTCCACCGATGTACCGTTAGGAGTGTTGCTGTTTGTACTTTTTCGTGGAATGACACAATTACCCTATGAAAATGATCGTTTTCTGCAAAAACTGCGTCACTTTGTCGAGATATTGACTGCCTTGCCAGGCACGTGTATGCAGTACCGTCTTTACCATAAGGGCACACGGGGCCCGTGCCCAGGGCCCCCATCCTCAGGGGCCCCGAAGGACAGACAGTAACAGTATATTTGATTACTCATAATAAATAGAAGATCATAGTAGAAAAATGTTATAGTTTAATTCGCTTTCTTTACTTTCAAAAAGAGCCCAAATTCTTATGTACCCAGGGGCCCCAGTATAGTTTAAGACGGCCCTGCGTGAGGTATAGGCCATGTAGCGCTTGTAGCATGTCAATGCTGTATCGGAGGGCCAGACCTACAGCCGCTGGAGGGACTCACTTGCCGGCCCGGTGCAGCAGGAACAGGCAGCGCAGCGCGTGCAGCATGTGCTGCGCGGTGGCGGCGGGCGAGGCCTGCACGGCCGCGAGCACGGCGCCCGCGGTCACCGCCGTCTGCAGCCGCGTTGTCAGCTGGTCCGAGCTCGTTGTTGACGACTTTGTTATATCTGAGACTATAGACAAAGATTGCTTGAAATCATTTTTAAACTGCCATATTATAAAATTACTAAAATATGCAATGAGACAAAATAATGTAAACATGCCGTTAATTTATCCATATACTGAGTTGGTATTGTACAAGTCACAATAGGGAACTCCGACTCATTGTGTAACAAATGCCAGAAAATTCCAACCAATAGACCTAAGGGTAGAAAAACCAGACAAGTGCGAGTCGGACTCGCCCACCGAGGGTTCCGTACTTTTTAGTATTTGTTGTTATAGCGGCAACAGAAATAAATCATCTGTGAAAATTTCAACTGTCTAGCTATAACAGTTCATGAGATACAGCCTGGTGACAGACAGACGGAGAATCACGACTGACTTTACCAGTTATCCCAGGAAGAATTTGGTTGTAAAATTTATTTATGTGAGGTGAAGAGTTTTAATAGTCTTCATGCATATTGATTATTTATGAGTATTGGGTTAGAAATAGAACTCACTGCTGGATGAGAGTGTCCTGGAGTGTATGGAGGTGAGGCTGAGCTGGTTGCTCTTCACAACATTGCGCCATGCGTGCTTCAGTAAGGTCAGGGACATTGTTTCTGAAACACATATACCTACATCAACTTTTGTCTGTGCACTAATAGCATTACACTGGTTGATGCTGACATTTTAAATTTACAATTCTCCCATCATCATTTGATATTTACCACTAGCTTTTCGGTGAAGGAAAACATCTAAGGAAACCTGCATACATCTGCAAACAAATTCAAAAGTCCCCAATCCACATTGGGCTAGCATGGGGACTATAGCCCAAGCCCTCTCTCGCATGAGAGGAGGCCTCTGCCCTGCAGTGGGGCGTATATAGGCTGAATTATTGTATTATTATATTCTGTATTTATTTTTCTTCATACGTTAGGTTCTTTATAACATGAATTTATGAAAAAAAGTAAAATACAAAACCACATAAAAAACAATAAAAAATACACATTATAAAAATACATTATTATTATTAATTCTTACATTAATTTATTACTTTTTTAGGCCCTGAAAAAGATTCTGAGTGTCACAACTCCAAGGCCCCAGGGTCTCTACCGCAAACGCCGCAAATATGTGGTTGTTTGTAAGGCCACCACAGACTCCTAGCTGATTAAGTACTCGCACTCCATTGCGTTTTTCAAACGTGTGTTTAAATGACCCACTACTTCTAGGGTTTAACCTTAACGTCTACATTGTTATTAGGAGAAGGTCAATAACACCAAAGTGTTATGAACGTTCGTACAGAACATTGTTTTAAAAATACTTTCACTCACCTTTTAAACAATGCCACTTGAAATTTAAAATTCTCAATTCTTGAGCCAATACTTAATTTAACAATACAACGAGAATATAACAGCTAACTACGACAGTAATTTATTATACGTAATAATAGTTTTGGAATTATTTTAGTTTAATGTAATCTAATGAATTTTAATCATTTTGTTTCGTTCATAATCAATCATAAATTTGAAATAATTTGAATCCCCGAGAATATGCCGAGAATTTCAGCTGTTTTTGACAGATCAATGAAGACTGGAAATGCAGTGGAAGAAGAAAAGAGAGCAGTAAAATAAGGATATCACGTTCACACAGTTTTCTCTGGTTAATATTTTTAGTACTACTCTTGCTAATTAATTTAATAATAAGAATATTGATAGAGTTAAAATAAAGAGTATCTGTAGGTTTTTTTTAATTTTCAATATTTTAATCTTATCAAAATAGATATAAAGTATGAGTAAACTGGAATGGTATGAATGTACAAGAGATGTATTTTTCTAGTTTAAACTAACTGTATCAAGAAATATGCGTTGCGATAAAGTATCAATGTTTAAAAAAAACACTAATTTAGGAGTTTCTTTTCTTGGTCTTAATTTAGCCACGTCAAATTAAGCCGAATTTGGGCAATCTGCGGAAATAATTTGCAACAGCAACTGAGGGCCTACCGCGAACCACGTTCGACGTGTTGCCCCTCTGTGGCACTTGTAAATTTGTACGTAAGTGCGACAGGGAGGCAACACGTCGAACGTGGTTCGCAGTAGGCCCTCTGCTTTATAAATAAATTTCAGTTTTTGTTAAAATCTTGTGTATTTTTCTGTCAGAAACGTTTTAGAGATCGTTCTGATACTTTTATCTACACAAAACATTTTATATTTTTAAATGATTAAACGCTTGCTAATTCTTTAGTAAATAAATATTTGTTTTATTCATACTATTTTTTTACTAATTATGGAGAAACAATGCACCAACTAAGTGATAAAGATTGTCTTGATATTAAGATTATAGTGAAATATTTGATTTCGGAACAACACGGATGAATGTCACGAATGACATATGCACTCGGAGTGCGGTGCGGTGTTTGTTTTCATAAAATATTTTTAAACGCTAATTATTCCTATTAACTTTAAATATAATTGCTGACTTTAAGTGCCATTAACATGAATGAGCCGGACATAGTGGATGAACGGCCCGACCGGGTCATAACAAAACAGCTCGTAAAACCGGGCGACTACAACGTTGTGCCATACGAAGACGCACGCTGCAAGGTCCGGCTCAGCGACGTTAGCTGTACCAACGCAGCTGGTGACTGCGAGATAGAGCCCGAGAGTCGGGTGTTCAGTAAAAGCTTCGACGGGATAGTTCTAATCGGCGACTCGGACTCTTTCATTGATAAAGATTTCGAGTTGATTCTGCAGCGTATGTGCCGCGGTGAGACTTGTACGGCTAAAATAGTGTATAAAGATGCTAAAGGGGAGCTCGTGAAGGAGATAAGTTGTAAGATAGAGTTGTTGGAAGCTATGGATGAGATGCTAGTGGCAGATTGGAGTTGGGACCGGCTGTACGAGGCGTCGCTGCACCACAAGGCGCGTGGAGTAGAGCTGGTGAAGCACAAGAGGATCGCCGACGCCTTCCGTCGCTTCAACAAGGCTCTGAAGATGCTTGTAGCCATAGAGCCCATTGATCCAGAGAAGATTGATGAGGCTAGGGTTAAGGAAATGGTTGATACCAAGGTCTGTATCATTTTCTAATTTTTCTTTTATGTTGTTTCCCTCTGTAAAAGTATAAGCATAATTTTTCCTCAGACTTTGTTCCTTACTACTTTTCATTTCTATCATCAGGGGCAGGCTATACCTAACAAGCATTTGTAAATGCCTACTCTCTAGAGTAGGCACAACAGTAGTTTTTGACAAAATAAAGATTATTCTTGGACTAAGGTTTCTGATATAAATGATAAAACTCAATTTTAACTTTCAGATAAAACTGCTCAACAACCTCACACACTGCCAGCTCCATTATGAAGAGTACCAGGCAGCCTTTGACCTCTGCACCTGCACTCTCAAGTACGACAAGGACAACATTAAAGCCCTGTACCGCCGGGCCGTAGCCAATTATGGCCTGCAGAAGTATGAGGAAGCTTGGCTGGACATCCAGCAAGTGCTCAAACTGGACCCTAATGACAAAGCGGCACAGCAGAAAGCCCTGCTGATAGAACCTAAGATGAGGACTGTCAATAAAGAATATAAAAATGTATTTAAGAAAATGTTTGGATAAATTGTTAGTTTGATTTTCTTATGTATTTATTTATATTTACCTCTTCATGATCGTATGTGCGGACGTATATAGGCTAAATTATTTATTTCTTTATTTTTCATGATCAAGAATGACAACTAAATTCTATCACATAAATTGGCTTTGATTTATTTTGACTTGAGATTTTTAGTCAATTACACAATACATTTTTATATAGAATTGTATTGAAAGAACAATTTAAATTATGCTTGAGGATATTTCTTGTTGTTGGCTATGAGACATAAAAAAATATATTAAGAACAAAGTACAGTAATATTATACATCACTAAGCTCATATGTATCACTAACCTCATATATAATTATTAAGACTATACTTAACAATTTTTTTTAACTGCTGGTATTTATTTAGATATTTGAGGAGTGTCTTTTCAAAACAGCTTATTTTTGTATGGTGTTCATAAAGAAATAAGCCCTTTTGAAAAGACTTGTCATTTATTTTATTTAAATATGTACTTAATGAACTAATTGAATGTTTATACTTCTTAGATTTATTGAAGTCTTAAGTTTGAAGCTCCCTTTTTTTGTAAGTTTCAAATTCATTAGGTCTAAATGGTCTAATGTTTGTTACAGTTGTCGCTAGTTATTATTGTGCAGTGGATAAAAGTGGTTTCTGAGATGGTGGTTAAAAAGGTTAAAAATTTTTGATAAGCACTGAAGTTCTATGCTACTTAGGAAAGTGTGTACAAGTATGTAGAGTTAGCAATATTTTTTGAAGTTCTTAAAATGTTGGTGATAGAAGGAGATATGTCTAAGGACTGGAAATATATGTTGTGATAATAAATGCGTTCGTGTAATCTTAGATAAAGTTTATAATCAAAATTTTAAGATAAATGTACCTTTAAAGTTGTATGCCTTGATCTTGTATCATAAGACTACTACTGTAGACAGTAAGGTAAGGTACTGAAGTGTATTTTCAAATTAGACCTTAATGTTAAGTCAATAGGAGCTGAGATGAAAGTGGAATAGCTATATTATAATAGTTCTACATCTATTGTATTTTGATCTATCTGTATCTTTTAAATTTTAATACTATTTTTTTTATTTTATAATAACATTAGAAATAACAAAATTGAGAAGAGATCTATTGTCATAATTTTAACCTGAATAAAAATGAAATAAAATCGTATGTAGTTAATACATTACCAAATTGTACTTAATTGACTCTCAAATACACACACACATATGTACCTATATATATAGACTAAAATACACAAATTATCTATTAGTATACCTACTTACCTGGTAATCACATTTACACTCATTGCTCATTATTAGTAAACTTTATTCACTTTGTTCAGTATTCATCAATATTATAATTTGACTCCTACATTCGTAACAACTTAGTGCTATTAGTGCGAACGGAGGTCTAACTATACTGGCTCGGTTGTTGTTCCAGCTTGGAATAACCGCCTGGCTTGTCACGGTACAGTAATCGAAATAACAAGCAAAAAAACTTGGAGTAATTGATTCCGAGGTGATAATGCGTGCACACGGAGGTGCTTTCCCTTGACTGTGCGCTCGTTTCCATGATCCATGATCATAAATATTCATAATGTGTTGCTGGATGGCGGACCGACCATCGGATGAAATGTTAGAGCGTACTTAGAACCTTGGCATTTTGAATTGATGAATGTTATTGAAATTTAAAATTATTTATTTCAGGCACCATATACTTAGGTAGTGTTAGTACATTTTTTTTATTTAGCTACGTGTTAGCTATTTATTAAGTGTCTTTGAAGTTTACTTTGCTATGTGGCTATGCCAGAATAAAGTCTATCCCGTACGGAATAATGGTGCCCTTTCAACAATTTAAGGTCAATGTACCTAATGGGATATGGGATATCAGTATGGGCCGTGAGTTCAAGTCTCACCCAAGACAGTAATTTTTCCACTTTTAAATTTATTCTAAGCCTAATGGGATACACCGAGCACATCCTAATCCTCAAGAAGAGTTTATTGCGAGTACTGATTGTGAATTCCGAGCAAGCGAATGACTAATAGAATCACAAGTTTAGTGTAGCGATTGATTCTAATTTAGAATCCTGAGGGAACTGATGGTATATGTGACGCGCAATAGACCACTTTAGAAACCTAAACAAATATATGAACGAGATGATTTGTATTGGGTAAAGATTAACGATGAAAATATTGACAACTATCTTTACTAATAGAATAGGTACATTTTTCTTTACCACATACTAATGTACTTGGCCCATATTTTCACTGCACACACTCGCAGCATCAACTTTTGATATGACGTATGACATCACCGGCGTAGTGGAGAGCCGGCCGATGACATCATAATGATGACCTTACAGCACCAGTCTCACCCGCCGCGCCTCGCCCGACGGTCGGCACACAAGCTAAACACACATTAAAACTGATTAAACTTCGGAGAATGACCACCTGCTGCTAATTTACTTTTAGTATAGAACTTTTTACAATGGCCAGTGAGTATTCTGTGTTTTCTAAACAATTTGTGGTTTGTTTTATTGGAAACGGCGTAAATGAATATCAGGTGTTTACGCTTTGTTTACGTGCTATTTTTAGTTGTTATCTCAGCTGTGATTCAGAAGGCTTCGGCTAATATGTTTATTATTTACTTATTTTTATTATAAAACGCTTTATATATCATGTCATGCTTCCTGTATTTACAATTTTACAATGGCTTAGGAATTAATTTTACCTACCGGATACCTATGTAACATATACAAAGTTGTACAAAGTAAAAATGTAGAGCATCTCCGGGAAATAGGGCTGCTTAAAAGCAATCGTATTAACGCAAAAGTGTCGTAAAATGATTGCATTCGTGTATTCTATTCTGAACGAAGAAAGTCGTTCGAGTGCAGATGCACTTTTCTAATGCATATTGAAATGTATTCAACTGTTAAAATGGCAATGCGTGGGAATTAGAAATTGTCGTGTCGTCTACGTGTCTGATGTTTCTGCATACCTAAATCACTTTATAAAAGTAGAGTGCAGTGGACTAAAAATACATCTTGTTTACTAATAGGTTAACGGAAACGAATACACCATAAATACACTCATTAATATTTCATTAATTAGCAGCGCGACTAGCGCGAGTTTCGTGGAACTTTATATGTATAGATAGAGGTATTTATGAAATATAATTTTGATTAGGTCATTCGCTTTTCCCCGAAAGAAGAGATCATGAAGAAACCTTTAGGTAGAAATATTATGTTGCCGATTCTGGGCCCCCGTCACAGAATATATAATATATAGAGTACAACCCCCGTTATGATGCAACACGCTAAAATGAGGATGAGGAATTAACAGGTGTGCTCTGTGTGATATTCAAACACCTAAGTCCTTATTAGAAAAATATAATAAGGTACAAACTTAAAGTCGTTAGTCTTATAGTACCTTACCTATCTATCTAGGTAAGATCTAGGTTAACCATTGTGATATTGCGAGTAAAGTTAGGTAGGTAAGTAGGTACATTATATAAACGTGGAGTTGAATGTTATATATGTTGTTGTAGGTACTTGTTGTAGTTATACATATACCTTCATAAATATTTATGGCAGGTCGCGACACCGAATTTAGGTACCTACGTTAAAACAATGTTGTCATATATGTCGCATGTAGGTTGCTATATAATGAACTTTTGTGAATTTTAAATACATAAAACAGACTTTATTTCATTGTATAATCGCTTTCAAAATAAATTGCAATGTAAAAAGTGCGTAACTATTATAGTGCCAATTTTATACTAGGTATAAGTACCTATTTCGCAAAAATTAAGTAACTTATAATTTGGCTATAGCCACCAAACGGGCGCCACAGTCGTAAACATAGCTATTAATAAGTATAATACCTAGGTAGGTAAAGCAAGCTGGCTTTAACACATAAGTTGATGTTAATTTATTATGAATTAACTCGTGAGGACCTGCAATAAGATATATACCTAATTTAATCTTATTGGAATATTATTATAAAACGTGAATACTATAGTATAACATATACCATCTACTAACTCGTCATATACTTAATATCGAAGTATTCATGGCCAATTCGCATTTAATATTAAAAGCAATTGGTCCGGTCACACATATGACCTCATCACCTCACCCACCACGTCATTGCAAAATCAATCGTTTCCATATTATGTCCAATAAAAGTTAGCATCGCTTTGATATGGGAAAGATCGTCCCCTTTGTTTGTCGTGATATTATTGATTGATTACTTACCATCTCATTCCTAGGTATAATAAGTTCTACTGATTTACCACGCGTCAGTCATTGGAAAACTCATTCAATTGTTTAAGTATTGTATTTTCGCGTAATACGATACTTAAGTAGGTATTCCAAATTCAACTATTTTTATAATCGATGTTACGACTGGTACCATCGCCCACACTGTTAACTGACAGTTCGTAAACATTATTACAAAAGGCATAAGGTCCACCGACGGACAGTTAAGTGTAGCTGTTTGTATGCGTGGTAAGGTAGAATACATAGATTGAGTTTGACTGCTGAAGGTATAGGTACATACATAATACTTGTTAAGTTGCTAAAAGCAGCTAAAAGCTAGTTTCGCGGTCAATTAGCAAGGTTTGTTCAGTACAGTGTACTCTACATATGGTATTGATTACCTCGACATTATGTAGATATCTGTGTACACCGAAGGATGAAGGAGGGCAACTGCGCCTATTCCACGAATAACAAAAATACTCAGGATCTTTACCTATCAGCCGAAATATTACTTACTTATTTGGTAAAGCCCACGATTAAGGGCTCTACCAAATACCTCTTGCTGGTTAAAACATTGAAATTAAAGTAGGTAAGTATACCTACAGTCAGCAAAATACCTAGATCCAAATATATCGTAACACCTTTGTTACCATAGGAATAAGTACCTAGGTATGTGTACCCCCGATCATGAGTATCATGAGTATGAGATCAGGTGACAAGCAAAACCCTAATAGCATTTTCTTGTAGGGATTTTGTTGGGCCTTTGTTTACGTATTAGTTGGGCAACCGTTATATTTGGCCGTACGATTTGCTGGAGGGCCCTCGACAAAGGCCCTCCCGAAGATTCCCAACAGAGGGCCATAAGAGTAATTTTTTCGTTGGGCCTATTTAAATAAATCATACAATTATTCAACGGTGGTGGTTTTGGTTGGGCCGTGGTTGGGCCTATACACATTTGTTTGATGGTTGGTTAATTGTTACATTTGGCCGTATGGCTTGCTGTAGGGCCAACTGCAAAAAAATAAAAAAGGGCAATTTTTTCGTTGTGCTTCTGTTTGCAAATTCAACAATTACCCAACAGCAAGTCAGGTAGGTCGGTAGGTAGTCGTGCACCAGGTTGAAGGCCCAACACAGCTTGTCCCACAAAGGGCCAACATTGTAACTTTAACGTTGGGCCTTGTGTAGGATTCTTACAATACTACCGTAGGTAAATAGTTGTGTAATTTATAGTGTGCCTACAGTCTAATTATGTAATGGGCTTTTGTTTACGAGTCCTACAGTTACCCTACGTTAAGTAAGTGGTTGTGTAATACGACGTTGGGCCTTTGCTGATAAATATTACAATTACACTACGGTAGGCATTGGTTGTATCCACATGAAGGCCCTAGGCTAGGCAGCAGTTGTTGTTAATCTTCTCTGTATTGTTCCAATTTTAGTATATGTACTGCCGAAGCAAGTACACTTACTATAAACTCTAATTTGTATATATACTAACCGCACTTCGAAACTTCGTAAGCGAGATTTATGTTTTTTGAGATTTAAATTGAGAAAATGTTGGTAAAATACAATTTTTAAAATTTATGTATAAATTTTATAGTTATAGCTATTAGATTTATAAGTTACTTTTAAAAAATATTATGATTATATCCGGAATAATCGAGAAAATAACTATAACTTCGATGTTTGGAGACAGTAACGCCATCTAGTGACGCCACAAGCAAATTCAACTGGTATCGTTGGGCATCAGTACCACAGCCAATGTTGGTAAATGCGATATTTGTGCTCACTGGGCCAACGAATGTTATCGTTGTTTAGCCACCGGTACCAAAATACACAAAGGCCCATTGTTAGGCGTCAGTGCCACAGCCAATGTTGGTAAATACGATATTTGTCATCATTGGGCCATCGGATGATTTCTTTGACTAGCCAACGTTACCAAAATACACAAAGGCCCATTGTTGGGCATCCGTGCCACAGCCAATGTTGGTAAATGCGGTATTCGTCACCATTGGGCCAACGAATGTTATCGTTGTTTAGCGAACGGTAGCAAAATACACAAAGGCCCATTGTTGGGCCTCAATGCTACAGCCAATGTTGGTAAATGCGATATTTGTCGTCATTGGGCCATCGTATGATATCGTTGATTAGCCAACGTTACCAAAATAAACAAAGGCCCATTGTTGGGCATCCGTGCCACAGCCAATGTTGGTAAATGCGGTATTCGTCACCATTGGGCCAACGAATGTTATCGTTGTTTAGCGAACGGTAGCAAAATACACAAAGGCCCATTGTTGGGCCTCAATGCTACAGCCAATGTTGGTAAATGCGATATTTGTCGTCATTGGGCCATCGTATGATATCGTTGATTAGCCAACGTTACCAAAATAAACAAAGGCCCATTGTTGGGCATCCGTGCCACAGCCAATGTTGGTAAATGCGGTATTCGTCACCATTGGGCCAACGAATGTTATCGTTGTTTAGCGAACGGTAGCAAAATACATAAAGGCCCATTGTTGGGCCTCAATGCTACAGCTAATGTTGGTAAATGCGATATTTGTCGTCATTGGGCCATCGTATGATATCGTTGATTAGCCAACGTTACCAAAATAAACAAAGGCCCGTTGTTGGGCATCAATGCTACAGCCAATGTTGGTAAATGTGATATTTGTCGTCATTGGGCCATCGGATGATATCGTTGATTAGCCAATGTTACCAAAATAAACAAAGGCCCATTGTTGGGCATCAGTGCCACAGCCAATGTTGGTAAATGCGATTTTTGTCATCATTGGGCCATCGGATGATATCGTTGATTAGCCAACGTTACCAAAATACACAAAGGCCCATTGTTGGGCATCAATGCTACAGCCAATGTTGGTAAATGCGATATTTGTCGTCATTGGGCCATCGGATGATATCATCGATTAGCCAACGTTACCAAAATAAACAAAGGCCCATTGTTGGGTATCAGTGCCACAGCCAATGTTGGTAAATGCGATATTTGTCATCATTGGGCCATCGGATGATATCCTTGACTAGCCAACGTTACCAAAATACACAAAGGCCCATTGTTGGGCATCCGTGCCACAGCCAATGTTGGTAAATGAGGTATTCGTCACCATTGGGCCAACGAATGTTATCGTTGTTTAGCGAACGGTAGCAAAATACACAAAGGCCCATTGTTGGGCATCACTGCCACTGCCAATGTTGGTAAATGCGATATATGTCATCATTGGGCCAACGAATATTATCGTTGTTTAGCCAACGGTACCAAAATACACAAAGGCCCATTGTTGGGCATCTGTGCCACAGCGAATGTTGGTAAATGCGATGGTGGGCCAATACAAAATTAATGTTGGCTACGGAACGAACCTCATCCCAACGTTTTCCCTACCGTTGGCACCGTGGGCCCCAACGAAAATGCTACTAGGGAACTCACTAAATATACTAAAAAATATTTAAACAAAAATCGATCTTCTTTTAGTACTAATATGGTTCACTATGGCTATGAACTTGTGGTGGTAATTAGTGAGTTTTGCCTGTCACGTTGACGTTATATTCTTTGGTCCCGATACATTTGACCACTTTGGCCGGCACGGTTTACTTGATGCCATACTTATAGCGCTAATATAGTTTATACCCCGGATGGCGCCTTAATTAGACCTTGTGCTGTGATGCTGTACCTTTAGAAGTTACGCACAAAGCTGAAATGCAATCATTATAAATACTTAGCGACATTCACTATAAAGATTTATCTACGCGGCGCCATATGGAAATTTTCTGTCTCTACGTATTTATATGGCTAATTATACCCACATATACCTACATTTAACAATTTGAAATCCTGACATTCCAGACAAAATCGAGTCACTAGAGTCGGGCCGCGGCATCCAAGTGGTGTCCCCGGGCCCCGAGCACTCCTTCGAGCTGGAGCTAGATGCCCTCTCTGCCTTACTGCTGCGTGAGGACCTCAAGGACCGGCCCGTGGTCGTGGTCTCCGTGGCCGGCGCCTTCAGGAAGGGGAAGAGCTTCCTGCTTGACTTCTTCCTTAGATATCTACATCACAAGGTAATTAAGGAGTCTACTTTTACCTTCATCTTACTAATGATTACCATACCTACCTACCGTCTGAAAGTGAGATGCCCTCTCTACTGCTCTACCACCACGAAGTAGGATCTACCACTATAACTGATTGCCTTGATGGATGCATAATATATAAATAAGTTAGGCTTATTTCTCTATGATAGAGGGGAAAAGCTCCTAGATCAACTTAAAATATAAGCATCACTCTCTCTTAGCCATAGAGTAAGCCTGAATAGTGGTCAAATCAAAAGCTAACAAATTTCTTGAAAGATTTTTAAGTTCGTCTTCGCCAAAAGAAACATGCCAATGTCTTAAATTGCTTAAACATTTTATATCAGTAAATGACTTATTTGAGTTCACTTTCAAGTCAGAATTGTTTAAATTTTCCAGTACAACCTCGGGGACAGCGGCGATTGGATGGGCGCGGAAGACGCGCCGCTGCAGGGCTTCAGCTGGCGCGGGGGCTCCGAGCGAGACACCACCGGCCTGCTGCTCTGGTCTCAGCCTTTCAAGGCCACTCTCAGCAATGGAGACAAGGTAGACTAGACATTCTTGATAGCTTTTAAGTTGGCCCTTCACTGGTAACGATCGTAGCTTGTAAGCTACGAAGCTTCAATCGTCGGATTCTATCCACTTGTTGCGGTCTTCAGCTTGATGAATAGCCTATGACATCGGTATATAAAATGTATGGCTCTTTGTGAACACCCAGTTGAAGTCGGACCAGCGTTTAAAACGGGTCCACTTGATCGCTTACCATCCAGTTTTGCTTAGGTAACTATGGGCATTTTAGCTTTAATTAAAGCTCATTCGTTAATTGTCTTTTTTCAGGTGGTGATCTTACTTATGGATACGCAAGGCACATTCGACAGCGAATCGACAGTGCGTGACAATGCCACAATCTTCGCGCTGTCCACCATGCTGTCTTCTGTGCAGATCTACAACCTGTCACAAAACATCGAGGAAGACGATCTGCAGCACTTGCAGGTCAGTATACCATCTTTCGATGCCAAACAATAAGCACATGGCTGCGTGCGAGTTTTGTCGTACTATTATGAAAAAGAGACATACTTTGCACAGAAAATTCTGATTTAAGTACCTGTCTATGTTGATTAGATATTTTATAGTCGTTCATCACCACCTTTACACCTTAATCACACTGCAATGCACCTATCTTTTAATAACACTCGTTATTCGTTGCGTTAGGCTAGTTTAAGCCTAGGGAAATACTTCATTCATATATGTTCATACTTTATTGAGCTTCTTCGCAGATGTAGGTATACAGTTTTCCTCATAATATTTTCCTTTATCATGTAAGAGGCTGTAGTAAGTCTGTGCGACACAATTACCTTTAGAGAGTGGTGTCATAATAGCCCCAGACGTAGATGGCGGAGCGATCTTGATCTCTATCGATTGGACTGGCCAAATATTGCCC
The DNA here is from genome assembly GCF_910591565.1 of Cydia splendana. Taxonomy (NCBI): domain Eukaryota; kingdom Metazoa; phylum Arthropoda; class Insecta; order Lepidoptera; family Tortricidae; genus Cydia; species Cydia splendana. The sequence continues at coordinate 854,666 of NC_085977.1, forward strand.
TGGACGGAGATGCGTGGATGAGATACGAGAGAAACTGTACAAGCAAATAAATAATAATGTGAAAATGTCCATGTCTCTAGCTGTTTACGGAGTATGGGCGTTTAGCAGCACAGAGCAGCGTGGGCAAGCCCTTTCAGCGGCTGCAACTTCTAGTTCGGGACTGGAGCTTCCCATACGATCACCCGTATGGCGCTGCCGGCGGCAAACAACTGCTTGATAAGCGGCTTGAGGTAATTATACTTACTAAAAAAAAATGGAGCGCCCAAGGTGTTAACAAGTATGAAATACATCTCTATTGACAAGGCGTTAGAGTGCATAATTAGAAATGTTTAAGTCCCTTCGTCACTCCTCAATATATCTATAACTATATCTGATGGGAATTGTGGTACCTATGTAAATACCTTATTGAAAAGCTTACCTGAAAGACGTCCTTTCATATACTTGCAGGTGCATGAAGGCCAACACGAGGAGCTCCAAGCGTTGCGGCGACACGTGGCGTCTTGCTTTGATCAGCTGGCCTGCTTCCTCATGCCGCACCCCGGCCTCACCGTCGCCACCAACCCTCACTTCAACGGGAAACTTGCTGGTAATTGGTGTTTAAGGCTAGCCGCAGACGCACGGAATTTTACCCGGTTTCCGTACGGAATTACATCTGTGAACGGGACGTCGCTCTATCTATCGTCGCTATATCATGCACTGTCTCGCTTGCACATGTCATCAGAGGCGTATTTACAAATTTGGCGCCCCGGGCCATTTTGATTTGCCGCCCCCCTTCATCAGTGACGATAAAGTATTTTATTTAAGAAAAAAAAAAACCTGCAACAAGTACCTTTGGGGTGTGAAATAAAAAAAAACTAAACATTTACCATTTACTCACATAGGCATTTACATTGTTTTCCTATGTACAAATTGGTTGACAAAATCATCAATAACGCTGTCGTAATTTAAAACGTTTGTCAGCTCAGCTTCTATATTAAGAAGAGCTAAGCTATTCAGGCGCTCTCCGCTGATAGTGGAACGTAGATATTTTTTTATTCTTTTGAGTGCAGAAAGGTGACGTCACTAATGTTACTATTCTAGATACAGATTTATATGGGCCGTTTTTGTCACTCAATGACGATGCGACCTCGTTATATTTGCCTGATCTGATCGGTGACCGGTGGGTACTGCTGGGTTTTGGCCATTGAGAATCAAGGTGAGACATGGCAGTCAGGCTGGATATAGCTAAGGAGTTCGGTCGGGTCTGGCATCGAGTCTGCTCGAGGGACTATATGTTATACAAATGGATCGCTAGCTTTCACATGAGCCGTATAGTAGACGGAAGCTGCTCCGATAGTGTGGACATTACCGCTGGCGTTGCACTAGGTTCTGTGCTGTCATTGCTGCATATCAATGATAATCATTGCTACGCAGACGACAGTAGTAGGGATGCGTATTACACAGGCCGTACCATTATCCCTCATTCTGTGGTGCTGGAAAGTCATGAAAAGTATTGTATTTGTACCTGATATCGAGAGCACTCTATCTGTACTGAGTTTCGGCATGGGATCGGAACAATTTAGTGAGATTCAATACCACGAAGACACAAGAACCGCCCGTATGTATATAGTCAGATGGGTCACAAATAATGTTAGGTACGTACGTGAAAACGCGAGCGTAGCGAGCGCGAAATTTTTTCGAGAAAATAGTAGGTACATTTTTAGGGTTTCGTACTTTAAAAGGAAAAAAACGGAACCCATATAAGATCACTTTGTTGTCCGTCCGGCCGTCTGTCTGTCTCAATATAAAGGGTCTTGACATGACAGAGGGCGGCAAAATCGACAAGGCTTGTTATTTAAATTTTACAAATAAATAGGGGAGCGACAAAATTCTGGTCGACCCTATCTGAACAGCTAATAAAATATTTTTTTGACCCAAATTTGCCGCCCCCTAAAATCTGCCGCCATAGGCTTCAGCCTACTCAGCCTAGTGGTAAATCCGGCACTGCGCCGTACTAATACTTCTTGAACGAAAATGTTGCTTAATTTAGGTACTTGTTGGTAGATATTTTTAGCAATTGGTGGGGTTTGAAGCGTTCGTTTGTTTATTAATTTAAATGTCAATTAAAATATAATAAAAAATATAGCTAAGTTTGATTATAAAAGGCGCTCAGAAAAAGCCGCAAGGGGGCGGCTTCGCCGCCCCCCTGCGGCCTGCCGCCCCGGGCCATGGCCCCCTTGGCCCTATGGTAAATACGCCCCTGCATGTCATTCCGTAGGGAAAATTTCGTGCGTCTACGGCCAGGGTTAGAACTAAGAAGGGTCTTCTTCGGTACCGTTGTATTCGTCACAATCGTCGGTGGCTTTCAATGTAGAATGAGTGACGAAAGCAGAATAGGACTAATTTAAGAACTTGACGAAAAACGAATGGGACGACCCAAGACGATACCATTATCTCGCGCATAATCAGCAAAAACTGACAACCATACCAAGGTTTATTTCGGAGCTAATTATGTCCCGTTCGTCTCCCTGTAACTTCATTTAGTGTAGTAAATAAAGGTAGTGGACCCCGCAGTAATTCCTCAGCCAGAAAAAACTTTACAGTATGATAAAGTATCAATAAATAAAAAGTATTGTATAAATTTCCAAAGAATAATAATAATAGAATTAAAGTAAATACCTAAAGTCTTAAATCGTTAATATCTTTTTACGAAAAAATGCTCCGTTCAAACTTTCTTCACCAGACATATTCATGAAACGTATTGCAACAATATATGAAATATCAAAAAAATATCCCAGCAGAAGTACCAGTATTAATAAAATAAAATTTTTTGGCGTGTCTTTGACCGGAAAATTGCTCAGTCTAATTTTTTCACTGGAATGCCATGTTATTGCCGTTTTATACCTACAAAATGAAAATCTAAAAATTTTCCACTCTCAGTTTTTAATAGTTCTGTAATACATACATTTCGATACGCATTTTTTTTGGATTTTTTTACCCACTGCGCCAAATTATATTCTAAGATCATATAAGAAGAAAAAAATGACAGAGCAATTTTCCGATGAAAATGAGCGTCAAAAAAAGGAAGTATCATAAAAAAATATTCTCATGTTTGACAAAACTTTTAGATTTTTTTCTAGTATCACATACTGATACTTAAATAACTTATTTTGTAAAATAATTTTGGACTGAGGAATTACTCGGTTCAATATATAATCAGATTTGTGTTTTTACCTAACTTAGGAGTGTTTTTTTTTTTGGATAATTATAATGTTAGTCTCGGCTCATACTATACAATAACCAAGCTAAATTTCATCGACTGAGAAATTAATGCATGGGTCTCCATACAACAACTTGCTTCATTTACTACACCAATTTGCGGATATAAGGGATGTGATGTGGGGATAAAGTAGTTTTTACTCCCATTTCCAGACATCAGCCCCGAGTTTAAAGAGTCCCTCCGTCAGCTGGTGCCGTCACTGCTGTCGCCCGACCGTTTACTTCCGAAGACCATCCAAGGACAGCCGGTGCGGGCGCGCGACCTGCTGCTCTACTTCAAGGCTTATATCAATGTGTTCAACGGCACCGAGCTACCTGAGCCTAAGTCTATACTCGAGGTAAGGGCCTAAGGCCTTAGCCCTTATTAAATATTTTAGACATCAGCTCCGAGTTCCAAGACTCACGTCCAACGGCACTGAACTACCCGGACCTAAAAGACTATCCTAGAGCCTTTTATCTCTAGGCCAGCATGGTGTAAAGCTCTTCTGTAGTGGCGATACTATTTTTTCGTCCACGAGAGAATATTTGTGTTATTCCCATTAGTAATAATGACTACTCAATCGGAAGACGCTAATATTTCGAAGTACTTTACCTAAGATATATCACCGAATGTCACCGGGTCTCCGTAGATGTCTGGCACTTGCAGTGACAATGGATAAGTATGACTATAAGCACTTGGCCCGCAGACGTAGCGTAGACTGACTCTAAACATGTTACCTACAGGCAACCGCCGAAGCGAACAACCTCTCCGCCGTGGCCGAAGCCCGCGAGGTGTACGACACGGTGATGGAGGACGTGTGCGGCGGCGCGCAGCCCTGCCTGCCCGCGCGGCGGCTCGACGACGAGCACCGGCGCGCGCGCGACAAGGCGCTGCACGCCTTCCACGCCAAGCGGAAGATGGGCGGGGACGAGTTAGCTAGCACTTACGAAGCACAACTCATCAAGGTACCCGTTGAAAAGACCTCTCCGGAGGCTAACATAATTTTTTCCCTTCAGACTATCCAGAGGAGTCCAAGTGGGCAACCAACTAAGGTACTTCCAAATGATTGCAGTTAATAACTTCACCAATCTTTAATGGGGCAAGGATATGGTAAGATCCGTTCTTATGGTGGCAATCACTGATGTTTGAGATTGATTGACCGCTTAACTTAAACTTAACCCTTAACCCGTAGAGCGCCCGTCACAGTAATATGGAGTTATTATCACATGTGTGGTACTATAGGGCACTCCATGGGTTATAAGGTATAACATGATGAGCATATCGGAGCGTGCTATGTTTCGCTTCACCCAAGTAGATAGAGGATGCCTCGGCGTCTCTTAATAAGAGGGCGTAAAAGGAAAGCGTTCGGTAATTTTTTTAAACTTCTTAGGGCCACTTGTACCATTCACTAACCCGGGGGTTAACCGATTAAACCTGGAGTTACCATGGTTACCAGTACAATTTGACACTGCATTACGGGTTTAACCGGTTAACCCCGAGTTAGTGGGATGGTGCAAGTGGCGCTTAGTTGCTAATCATATTTCGATCGATTTTGACACTTCAGTTAAGAGCCATAAGGAGAATTTCGTACATTCGGAATATAGATGTCTTAAAAATGATTCTAAATGTCAATTACAGGAACTGGAAGAGCAATACCAACAACTAAAGGCCCACAACGAGGGCAAGAACATCTTCAAGCTAGCGGGCACGCCGGCGGTGTTCGCGACGCTGGCCATCCTCGGGTACCTGCTGAGCGTGCTCGGCGCGGCCGTGGGCGTGCAGACCGTGGTGGCGGTGGGGCAGGCTGTGGCGATGGCGTCGCTGGTGCTGCTGGCCGTGTGGGCATACAGCAGGTAACATAACATTACAGCGTTAAAGACGTCTTAAAGATTCTGCCAGATATAGAAAAATTATGAGATTAGACTTACAAATAAAAAAAATATTTCCACATCCTTGGAACCTGAAATGGTCGCGCACTGTGCGGTTTAACAAAAAAAAATCCATCGAATGCTCCGGTTATGGTATGAGCTATTAAACTGCATGGATTTCAATTTCTATTTATTTATTTCAATACATTTCATAGGAAGTGCAACTACTATTTTAGTTCGGTTCTTTACTTACTTTCTTGTTTTATTTTTCAGAGTGACGGGCAACATGCGCGACGTGGGCGTACAGATCGACGAAATAGCAGACACCTTGCGAGAATGCGTAACATCTTTTTTTTTAGTCACAAAATCCTATGGAAAATCTAGCGCTACAAAGACGTAAGGGGCTACCAAGTCACAAGTCTGAGAAAGATGGACATGTACCCTTTAATATGATAAACTGCTCATTTATAATAGAGAAGCCTACTCCGGCGCACGTCATTAATTTTTTGTGATGTTGTACACTCTGACCACGCTAAACTTGCACAAACTTGGCAGTAAAGGTTCCGTCACACAGGCGCGTTTTCCGGGCGGGGCGTGAGCGTTTATATGTAAAAGCGGCGCGCCCCGCTCACGCGCCGCCCGGAAAACGTGTGTGACGACGAAGCCTTAAGAATGCATATAAATCCCTATAACTTCTATAAGCTCCATTTCCGTACTACCTCTACTGAAGTAGGTACTCCTTGGTTACAAGTTTGTTTGGTGTGATAAATATGAAATGTTGTTTGGGCGGCATACGAATATCGATTTTATTTTGTTTGAGTTAAAGTAGAAAATAAAAGTAAAAACCATCTGCCAAACAAACTGCAAGTAATTATCCCGATCAATACCTAGATTTTAAAGTATAACTTATTATCCAGGCTATGCGGCAAGCATGGGACTCCGTGGGGACCCGGGCGGCGGCCGCGGCGGCCGGCTTCGACGACAAGAGGCGCTAGTCAACTTGCATAATCTCTTGTTAAAGCGGCAGCCGTGAAAGAGTATGTCGGAGAAGCCTGGGTGCTCAAAAATATCAGAACACGCAATACAAGCGTGCTCAGATATCTGAGAGCGCCTCGACCGCTCCGATATATCTAATGGCCACCGTATGGAACTTCAGCCTTGACGAACAGAAGCGGAACTGGTCACGGAGTGGTGTTATGGTGCTATAATTATTGTTTGATGATATTGACCAATGTTTAGTAAACGTTTAAGCGTTTCACTTAATGTGTGTTCGAGTATTTATATCTTTGAAATCCGTGTCCTAAAAACTGTATAAAACTTAAAAATATTATCAAATGTGAAGTAAAGAATGGATGGATTCGACGTCTTGCATTTTTCAAATGGAATTTAAAAGTGTTAGATAAAGTCGCTAGTGTTAGGATAAAAAATGTTTATATTTGTATAAAATGCAATGTTTAAACTTTTTCAATTAATGCTTTAATATTTTATACTTAACAAAATAAAATGTTACTTTTTAATTGCCTTACTTTTTTCGTTCTATTGAGTTTACCTGTTACCGTAGACTTGGGTTACTTTGACCCAATGGAGGGTAACTTTGACCCACATGAAAACCTCATTTAAAAGGGTCTAACAAAAAAACATAAAAACGTCATAGGTTAGCTAAGACCAACCTCATGTCATATTTTCATAATTACAGTGCAATAATATAACCTCGACCGAGTAAATCGCTAAAAAGTTACCCTCCAGGCCCCTGTTTCACCAACGTGACAGGTGCGACGAATTGTAAAATCACTGTTGCTGACGTCACAGGCATCCATGGGCTACGGTTACCGCTTACCATCGGGCGGGCCGTATTCCTGTTTGCCACCATCATTGTATTATTAAAAAAAAACTTTATATCGGAAAAAAACAGATATTTCTCTTGCTAAGTTTATGACAATTGTCACAAGAAACACTACAATTGTCACGAAATTCCGACATATAACTCATTACCTGTCAAGAATTACCTACAATTCTTCTAAATCTTTGACAATTGTCAGAAACTTCGCAGGAGAAATATCTGTTTTTATCCGATATAATAAAGTTTTTTTAAATAATACAATAATGGTGGCAAACAGAAGTACGGCCCGCCCGATGGTAAGTGGTAATCGTAGCCCATGGATGCCTGTGACGTCAGCAACAGTGATTTTACAATTCGTTGCACCTGTCACCGATGTGAAATTGGGGCCAGGGCTAAAGTAACCCGACTTTACGGTATTATATACATATTAAGCCCCATTTAGGCAGTTCAAGAGCTTGCATGCAGTTTCCGTTAAAAGACGGTACGTATTTGGTCGATGGACTGAATTCATTGTACTCTGTAGTTAGCAATGTATCGAATATTGCATGCAAGTTGTTTAACCGTCTAAATAGGGCTGTAGGCATGGTAGACAATATAATAGCCTGACCAGGAATATATGATCACGCGCCATGTTGCGGAATTTCACTGGAACTATTTTTTTCAAACTATACATGAAAATAACAGCGCCCTCTTGACAAGGATCATATATTACTGGTCAGGCTTTAATCACAAAAACAAACGGTATAAAAATAAGATCTTTATTAATACATTGCGTACAGTTATCGTAATTAACCTATCCGAAACCATGTACATAGTCTAGCCCGCGTCGCGCGGGAAAACCCGACTTAGTACCCCGCGACAGAGTCCAATTTACAACGAGCAAAATTATACTACAAGCGAAAGTGTCCAAAGCGTCGATTGCCAGAAGCCGTGGTTTGTCAAATCGCGTAAAACTCTCCAACACTCGAAACTTTAATAAAATATATAAATAAATATGATATCTGACAATCTGCACTGCGGGCATCTGACTCGGCACACCTTCATCACTTCAAATTATAATTTAGTACTGAACTTTTAAAAAATTCAATATTAAACTGTGTTTTTATATGCAAGATACTTTACTTAAATGACAATTCGATTACATGCATTTTACAACCCAATCATAATGCTTTTGTACCAATTTGCCCGCCGTCTATACCAGCGTCTTCCGAACGCCGGCGTCTACTCAAATCTATAGCTGCTACTCGACGCAACGTTGGCGCATCTGCACAGCGACGCCATTTTTCATAGCGCTGACTAGACCTCGACGCTTAAAAAAATATTATTGGGGTGACACTAAAGTAGGGCAATCGTAATGTCATTTCAGTATCGGGGCTATAACAACAAGGATTAGCCTTAAGTAGATATGTCTTTTTTGCCATTCTAAAATAATATTTATACCACTGGAAATAAGGTTTTAAACTTGGTGTGCGGGGTGAGTGCCCACAGTTATGGCACAAAACAGGCAACGCATAGAAACAGTCCTCTCGCATATTGCTTACACCGTGAGCTGGGACGGCCGGGAGCGCTTGGCTGTGGGACTCATGGAAAAAAGTTCATGTTATTTTAAGCACATTAACAATGATCAATAAATGGTTGTTTCTTTTATAGGTTCTCATTCTGACATTTTATTTTAAGGATTCAATGATGCCTGGTTTTTAAATACATATACATGTGAAGTGTTGATCTGGTATCTTAAATTCCAAATTTCAATCAAATTTTCGCTGGCTAAAAAGAAAGTTACTGAAACAGACAAAGAAATTTTTAAATAAAAACCAAAATTTGCACAAGGCGAAATAATTTATTAACAAAATAGTTGGAACCCAGAATATAAATCCTATGGTACAAGGCTAAAACACCTGACCTGAGACCTGTGTTGTGTACAATAAAGTGATTATTACTACTACTACTAAAAGAACCTTAGTTACATCTTAGAAAAGGTATGTTTAAAAGGAGCCTATAAGTCTTCAATTGAACAACAGTTCACTGGCCATCATAATATGAACCACAGCGAAGCGCCCACCAATACCTGTACCTTACGCTACTGTTCCAAATAAACTTACAATAACACTTATATAATCCGGCGCAACATAAATAACATCTTGTTCAACATTTTACTTACTACGAGTGAAATTGAGCAGAAGGATTAGCTTTGGCCGGAAACCGACAGAGCGTCTCAACCGTACGGAAGACAATAAAAATATATGTTAAGCTGATACCTTTAGGGTTGTCACCACACATAATCGCTCAATATGTTACTGACCAAAGTAGAGTCGCATCGTCTGAGTCAAAACGGGATAAATGTTTTTATCATCCTTCTGACATTGTCATGGAACTTTTCCCTGTCGGTTCATATAGGTTTAGAAACAACATTGTGGTGACTCCCTTAATGGTGAGTTAAGAATTGTTAACTGATTGAACAAGATCAAAAACATTCGTTATGTTCGATTAGACTTGTGTACCATGGGGTTATCCACACTTCTTGTCTGTTCGTTTGTTGGACAGCTTAGAGATGTAAATTCTACGTATCATGTCTCAAAAATAGAGCTCAATAAATAGTTTGTACTATTGTATTTTTAATGGTTTGACGCTCTCGGTTGCTCGGCCCGCGAGGAGGCGTGCGAGCCATAGTTATTGAACTAAGCAAGTTCTTTATTCGTCCCTCACTTGCTTCGACCAGAACTATAGCTGTTAACCCTAAAATTAAACTACGAGTCATCCTCACCATGACTCCGTGTGCAAGAATTTAAAATCAAAATATAGTACAAATAAAACAATAACCAAACCACGTTTTTAAACAATAACCAGTGACATAATATTTGTAAACCGATATACATATTGAACATGATTATTATACAAAACAAGTTATTTACCAAATCTAAACTTTAACAATTAAAATCTAGTTAATATAATGAAAGTGACATATCCTAAGTTAAAATTATGGACTCATAATTCATAAGAACATATAAATTCTTCACCTACACAAACGTCAAATAGAAAAGTAGAATCGAATATTAATTTGACAAATGTTTTGGTAAAATGTTAAATGAATACAACATACATACGAAACTATATTGTCATGCGTGTAGCAGTCAAAGTTTGACTAGTTCCTACAAAATAGATGGAAGATGTTGAAAAGCCAAAATGATCACACAGAAAGGGACGGAGAATTGAACAGAATTGCTTTGGCACAGCGGAGTCTATCCTCTATCCTACTCTCATAATTTACCTTAACTTACTGAATGGAAGTTTAGGCACTTTTGGCTTTTATTTACAATAGGGTACAGATGTGTTTATCATCGTATTTTCTCGGAAACGGTCGTATTTGTCATGCTCCTTCAGTCAACCTCAGTACTTTTTGTACTGAGACTGACTGAAAAAGCAAGACACGACACGTCCGTAAAAATACGATAGAAAAGAATTATGCACTGCATTTGTAGGCTTCAAACGGATATAAAATGTATAGTATTCTGATTTCGAGACTATAAAGTCAGGCAGTTGGGTCAACAAGTTTTTGCTGGTAATTTTGGTAGATATTCTCACAAATTGAGCAAGAGAACACGCTCCGTTGTTTAACCTATAAACTTTCTATGCCTATGATTGTTTCGAACACATCACAACCTAGTTATTGTGATACCTTGACTGTTATTCCTTCATATGAACCATAGTGGCAAGAAAAGCTACTTGTGAAGAACTACATACATCAGAATCTACTCTACAAGTCGCTACGTACTAACAAAATAAACTCTGAAGTTTCAACAAATATAATCCAAATTTTGATACAGTTTTGGCCGATACGGGAACGATTAGATTTATATTGGCACTTTAGAAAACTTGGTTGCTACCGAACATTATTTACAATAGGGGTTTTGATGACTACATTTATTGCCCTATAAAGAAATTTACATTTAGAAAGTATTTGAAACTATTGATACTATATTTTAGAGTAATTTAGAAATTCTTAAAAATATTTTAAGTACGTCCACACTCCCGTGCGTTACAACAAGTGATTCAAATACCGTCTGTTTGATATTTTCGATTTACTTAATGTGACCATATTCGTTTTTTTGTGCTACTATTCTAAAACTCTTAAATGGGATCGCGATTTATAAAATATATATAATTATTCTATATTTGTATTATAAACGTACTAAAACCGTCTGATATTTCAAGTTAAAAAAAAGTGGGTTCGCCGGTTGGTCAATAACTATTAAAATATCGTTTTAGTCTAACTGAGGATCGACTCGATCAGAGTCGAAAAGCAACAATTAATTTTCCTACACTATAACTAGAGACCCTTATAATTTTCTACGCACTCGACATGAACACAATCCGCCGCCGCACGCTTCGAAAACATCGATAACTCTATAATGAACCGTACACTTGCCGGCTAATCGACATTAGGCGTGGGTCCATTCACACACACATTTACATTATAGGGTTACTGTCCAATATCCGACATCAGAAGTGGGATCTACACAGTTAAAATCTACATGTCCTAAAAATTACTGATGGTAACCCTACAGAAATAAATTTACATACGTATAGGGTTACCATTAATATTTTAAAAAGGCTAGTTAAAATTGACATCGGAGTGGGATCGACACATTAAAATCCCGGATATGTCCCACATTTACATATGGGGTCACCATTAGCATTTTAAAAAGGTAGGCTAAAACAAATCCGACATCAGTGGGATCAAGTTAAGAATCCGGACAATATTTCCGTCAGTACCCCTGGACTCGCACATTTACTTATAGAATTACCATCAGCATTTTAAAACAAATCCGACATCAGAAGTGGGATCGGCAAGTTAAAAATCCGAACTAAACCGGTAACCCTACGCGCGTCTGGTGATATGTCATCGATATGTCGCGTCACTAACCGTCGGTTTAAAGACCCAACGCCGACACGCGTCCTGTCTCGCTCCGCCCCGTGCGGGGTCGGTACCCTCGCGATGCGCCGTCTCGGTCTGGGCGGGCATCACAACTGCTTGTGCTTGCCGTTGACGGAGGGCGAGGGCGGGCCGAGCGCGCTCTCGGCGGCGGCCTTGGCGGCGTGCTCCATGCCCTTCTCCAAGCCGGCTTGGTACAGCGGCTTCATTACCTGGCAAAACACAAATTGATTCAACGAAATCCCATTACAATTGCCATGATAAGAATAACCTAACTGAAGAATGAACCGCAGAATAATAATTAATCATACTATAACTTATCATAATAAGGCATAACTTACATTTTCCCAAAGCACGTTGGCCGTGTCATCGATGGTCACGCCCAGCTCCCGCATCTCTCCGCTGTACCTGTACAGCGAAATAGCACATTACTGCATCATTCATAACATACCATATCGGCTGTATGTACGACAATGGCGCCCGCCTAGCGGCTGTAAGAAACATAAATTTTTACATTTCCTAGACATCATATAGTATGAAGATTTGGGCTTTTGTCAATACTTAATGTACGCCCACAGCACTAGCGTGAGCAGCGCGAGGCCCAAGGCCAGGTTACAGAGGTTGGCGATGGGGTAGAGGCCGACGAGGCCGTAGATGAGCACGTAGAAAACATGTCAGTACCTGATGTACGCCCACAGCACTAGCGTAAGCAGCGCGACGCCCATGGCCAGGTTGCAGAGGTTGGCGATGGGGTAGAGGCCGACGAGGCCGAAGATGCCGCTCAGCACGTAGAAGAACATAGCGATGGCGAAGAAGACGGACGGCGTGCGCGCCGCCTTGAAGATGTTCTTGCTCTCGTTGTGCGCGCTGAACTGCTTGAATTGTTCCTCCAAGTCCTAGAATTAAATTAAATACAAAATAAAAAAGTCCAACCCTTAGGACTTAAGAGCATTTAGAAATTTCAAAGTGGGACTCTAGGGGTTAGACCGCATACATATTATTCGGAGTTCGCTCGCGCAATAAGTTTGCAGTTTTTTTATTAAATGAAAAACACGTTTAATTACAAATGTAATAACACGTTTAATTATAAATGTAAAAACACGTTTAATTACAAATGTAATTAAACGTGTTTAAATAAACACAATTATACAACTAAAACTAAACCTAACAAAAAAATTAAAATCCCTAAAACCTACCTTCTAAGCCTAGGCCCCTCGGCAAGGTGCCCATCGCGCAGGCAGCATTCCCTTTTTTATTAAAAGTGACAATTATCATGTTTCCCTCTTAACCTTTTCGACGCCGTGTCAAACACAAAAGCTGTCACTCGGACGCCACGTCACCGAAGTGTCAAAACTGAAATTGAACTTTATGCATATGCACGTAGGTATATGTTGCTCTGTGATCTGTGACCGATTAATCCGTCTTTGGCGTTGGACCTGCGGTGCGGATATATCGGTCATTGGCGTCCAAAAGGTTAAAGCATGCACCAAAGCGTACTGTATCGTTTTCTTCATTACTAGGGCAAAAAAAACAAATTGTAATCTTAATACTTCAGCAGCTATTCAACTGATTTAGTAGTGACAGAGGGCCTAATTGACACCTACCTTATGCGTTACTTAACTTTATCTTAGTGTTGATCAGTTTTTCCTCACCCTGACGAGCTGCTCGCAGTAGGACTGGCTGAACTCGTCCCCTCCCATCTTCCGCTTGGAGTGGAAGGCGTGCAGCGCCTTGTCCCTGACCCTGCCATGTTCCGCCTCCAGCAGTTGGGTCTGCAGGTAAGGTTTCGCGCCTCCGCACACTTCTTCCATGAGCGTGGTGTACACTTCTCTGGCCTCGGCCACGGCTGTGAGGTTGTTCGCTTCCGCTGTCGCCTGTGAAAAGGAACATCTTTAAGGGTCCACCTGTCCAATTTCTTTGTCCAACTCGCGTCGCACTCTCATTAAGCAAAATGTGAGACGCAATACACATTGGACAAAGAAATTGGACAAGTGGAATACCACCCTCAGTAACTCAAACAAGACATTATTGTTTACAATTTTATCAATGCACACCTAACGGCTGAAACTTTTTGAATGACAACTTTGATCAACAAATTTGAATAAAATATTGGACAAGTGGAATACCACCCTAACCATGGATTTGTAGTTCTTGGTTTTAATTTACCGCCCGTTTCTGAACTATAGACAGAAATGTCTAAAGCATAAGGTGCAAATTCACTTACCACAAGCATACTCTTCGGTTCGGGCAGCTCATTGCCCTTGTAGATGTTCATGTAAGACACGAAGTACTGGACCAGCTCTTTGGCCTTGACTTTCTGGCCGTTGATGAGCTTGGGCACAAGGTTCTGTGGAGCCAGCAGCATGGGCACCAGCTGCTGCAGTGACCGCTTGAATTCAGGCTCTATGTCTGTGGGATAAGGTGCATATTTTAATGATACGTTAGGGATTTTTTCCTTAAGGCCACCAGCCTCACACAATTTTTATCCTGTTATTTAGTTTATTGGCTGAGAAATTAATAAAATAAAAGAAATCAAACTTTATTCGTTTAATTAATTGAAGGTTTAAGTTTCATAGAATCGGGAGTGGAAGTATATTGAAATGCACAATTTTGAGGTCAACATTACAGTATTATTGTCCCATTCATACTTTTAGGGAGGAATGCCGTATTTTCAGTGGCAAACAATCATTTAGCCTACAGACGCCTGCAGTAGGGGTGTCACACGCGCGTACCTTCAAGCCGTCCGTCGAACTGCGGGTTGGTGGCGACGCGCAGGCCGGGGTGCGGGAGCAAGAAGCACGCGATCTCGGAGAAGCACGACGTTATGTGCTTCCTCAGGGACTGCAGCTCCGGGTGCTGCTTGTCCGACAACTGAGAAGGAAAACTTTATTCATTTATATGATGAATTTTTGTACGATGATACAGATATTTGTTCCTGAGTCATGGTTGTTTTCTATGTATTTAAGTATTTACATATTATATATATTGTTGTCTGAGTACCCACAACACAAGCTTTCTTGAGCTTACTGTGGGGCTTAGTCAATTTGTGTAAAAATGTCCTATAATATTTATTATTATTATATATTTATTTATTATATCAACAGTAGAAGAAGGTAGAACTTTTGGTGTCAGATATCATTTAATTACTAGTTACTCTTCGGCGAAGGAAATATTCGTCAAACTGCCAAAATTCGTATATTTGTGGAACGTTTTGGGTAAACCCTAATCCCAATAAGGCCTAGGCTACGGTACCTACTAAAATGTACACACGGGACTTAATTCAACAGTAAATAAAGGAGAAATGCGAGAGCTAGCGCGCAACGTAGGACTATTAGAAAACTCCGAACCGTGTTTACCTTGAGCCGCCGCTGCAGGATGGTGTTACCGCCCTCGGCCCCGTACGCCGCCTCGTACGGGAAGCTCCAGTCCCGGACCAGGAACTGAAGCCTCTGGAAAGGTGTACGACCGCTGTCCTCTAACGCCAATCGGCCGTACTCCGTGAACAGCTGAAATGTAACAACAATATTGTAATGTAGAAACAATAAAATAGCCATGTTTCAGATTACGGAGATATATCTATATGTAATAAACGAATGCAAAATTCGGGTTGAAAAACCACAGCTTTTGTCTATTAATAGATGGATCATGAAATGTATAAATCTAACGAATATCGCGAAGTAAATTAGGTCAAGTGTACGACTCCTGCCAATATGTATCTAATATCGGGTTGGCTAAGTTAATGGACATCACGCACCTTGATTGTGTCAACATTACATTATAACCTTTTAACCGCCACGACTACTTCATATAACTAGCAATAGTGAACCTTTTCTTTATTCGGTGGAAAATTTTATTTCGCATTGTCATGCGCCGTAAAAGTGCATGGCGACTTTATCAATGAATTCATTCGTAATTTCTCCATGCAATTTCGCAGCTCACTGTACAAGTAAGTCTTACATGTAAGCTTTACACTGTAAGGTAACCGTGGCCCAAGGTATTTAAGTCTGACAGCGTTTAAAATATAACTATGTGAATCGCGTATAATGAATTTAAAATACATCCCGACGTTTGGTACCCTTTACAGCGTTCTTTGTCAACGGAACTCGCGATATAATCCGTTTACATATTTTATGCGAACTATCGCGGTAACTGAAGACAATATTCTGACAGTATATCTTTATAAGTTACGTGGTCTGTACCGTGTCTGTAGACTTGCTCGGAGTATCTACTTTGATTCTTTAACAATGTCCTGAGATTCACGGCGATTCACTCAGA
Source organism: Cydia splendana (assembly GCF_910591565.1). NCBI lineage: Eukaryota > Metazoa > Arthropoda > Insecta > Lepidoptera > Tortricidae > Cydia > Cydia splendana. The sequence goes on from NC_085977.1 coordinate 870,820, forward strand.
GTTGACAATGCAAAGATCGTCGCGCAGTCGCGCACTGTCGGTTCACTGTCGAACGCGCCTTGTGTACCTATCCACTCTATCCAGCATTATCGCCACCGTTGTTACTGACCTGCAAGTGTTGTAAGTCGTCCTCCTGAATGTTCTGTGACAGGTTGTAGATCTGCACCGACGACAGCATGGTTGACAATGCGAACACGGTCGCGCAGTCGCGCACCGTCGACTCACTGTCGAACGCGCCTTGTGTGTCCAGCAGGATTATCGCCACCTGTAACATTATTAAATGTAAATTTAATTTAAAAATGTGGTAACTTTACACATTTCATACAATTATGGACAAACTTAGCAAGTTTTGAGTTAGAAATTAGGTTAGGGGAAATGGCCGTAGATGACCCAATCCATTAATCTGGAGATTCCTTAGTTTAGTGGTAAATTTATGTTTAAAACATATGAAGAGGAATTGAAGGAAGAAGAAGGAATAAGAAGAAATTTGTACTATGGAGTCTAAGGTTACAATCAATAACTGGCGCTCGAGTCGTTAAGCATTTGTATATTTTAGCTACGCTTTGTTTAGGCACTTGTCCCACCGCCGACGATGATGAGCGATAAGCGAGTAGAACGATAAACTAGAAACGAGTGGGCGAGCGGCGAGAAGCGAGTGTTAGCTCCAATAGTTTTGTCGCTCGGCTATAGGCGAGTGTTCGAGTGCGACGGGCTATTACTCGCGTCACTCGCTCGGGCGGTGCAGCGTAGCTGAACACGCAGACTGATTGGTCCCGCAGCTTGACTTCTAACTACGAAGCGAGCATCGCCGAGCGAGTACCGCTGAGCTAGTTTTATCTTATCGCGGCGACAAACTAGTAGACCGAGTGTTCTCGCCGGCAGTGTGAACAGCCAGCGATGAACTATTAATATATGTGTCTCTTTTAGTAACACAGGATCTTAATCTTTTGGTTCGTTTCTTGGGCGAGAAAATCGCCGATAGTTAATCGCTTACTCGCTCTTGGTGGAACAAGTGCCTTATAGCGGTTTTAAGGCATGGGCACGTTTCCTACCTTCTCCCCGTTGTCTAGTGTAGCCTTGAAGATCTCGGACCACATCAGAATGCCGGTGGTGTCTCGCTCGGAGCCCCCGCGCCAGCTGAAGCCCTGCAGCGGCTCGTCGGGCGCGCCCAGCCAGTCGCCGCCGCCGCCGCCACTGCCGTACTATAACAATAAATACACAGTTGATCAAGTTTGTGTAGTTGTCGTATAAAACGACAATCTGCGACAGAAATTATCATAGTGTAAACATAGTTTAAATTAATTATTATATTAAATTTGCGAAAAAGTTGTGTATGAATGTATAAAATCTGTTGAAATGAGAATATTAACATAACAAAAGCAATAAATTGATTATAAATGTAGCGGGAGAGGCATAGCAATTTTTATTAACATTTAGCGAGTTTATTATTAAGTTTAAAACGATTTCATATGCAATCTTATCGTAGGTATAGTTATCGGACAGTCACGGAGCGTTATATTATTATTATATCATTTATTTCAGAATTAATAAATTATTCCATATATGTACACTTAAATAAAACTTAAACTCTATATACATTTACAACTAAATACACTTAAAAACTAGGTGGACAACATGTGCATCTGGTTCCAATAGTAATGGAAGGGACTATCATCCCGTCCTGCCACTGTTTCCAGGAGACTGTTGGGGCTACCGGCGATACGTCTCAGCAGGGACGCGACACGTTTTCGTTATAATAATATCGAAATACATTATGAAATAATAAAATTACTTTTTTTACATTTACACAATATTTTAAATGGAAAAGTCACTGGCAACGGCCTCTAATGCGAATAAGTATTAATTATATTCAAGCGTGGCAAAGATTCTTAAGTTTGTTCATGTCTAAACTGAATAACTCCTAGGAGTCATTGTTAAATATAAATATCGTATAGCAGCTTTTCTCTGTCAAGTTTAGGATATTAGTGGTAATTTAGAGTAAGACAAACCTTGTGGTGCATATATCTAAGGAAGAAGTCGAGCAGGAAGCTCTTCCCCTTCCTAAAGGCCCCGGCCACGGACACGACCACCACGGCTCGCTCCCTGATGTCCTCATCGTGTAGTAACTCCTTCAAGGCCTCTTCGTCGAGTATGAACGTGTGGTCGGGCCCTGTGTTAACGACTTGCACGCCGCGCGGGCCCGTGGGCGCGGCCGGCGGTGCTGGCTTTTCTAGCACTGTGGAGAAGTGGTTGTATTAAAAATAACGCTTTTAACTGATCATTGGTAGACTTTATCTCGGTGCAATAAGGTTTAGATATGGTTAACTGTATTGATGATACAGTTGATGCCTTTACATAAGTATCCCGATATTGAAGGCAAGTAGGCAGGTGTCCCGGATATTTAAGTGAGGCCAACTACTGTACTTGTGACTTTATTTAAATTAAAGTGATGAGCCTGTGTATCACGATCTTTTGTTTGATATATAGTTTCACTCGAAACAATATATGTAAGTAAGATCTGTTCTATGTATCTTGCTGCCATCTTCTCACGGTTATCTCTCGTTTAATTTGGCCACTGAGATCCCATCCATTCAATTGTCTTGTAATCAGTGCAATCTAACCTACCGTGACAAAAGGCGGTGTCGCCTGTCAGAACGGTTCACATATTCATTACATTCGCAGTTTCCATACAAACGGCGTGTTATGACATGGGAAGCCTCCATTATGTGTTTAAAGAGAAAGTAAACAGCAAGTTTGATTAGTGGCCTGGCTGTGTTCCCATTGAACGAGCTTCGCCTCAGGGAAACCACAAAGTCTGTCAGTGCTGCTTTAAAATAAGGACGAATGGGGCCAATCATTAATAAAGATCTACAGGTCACCCATATGTGTTTATCGTCGAAAAAAGACTAGTCGTAATCCTTATTGAAACGAGAAAACGTTCTCCCGATAGAAAGAGCATCAGCCAACTGCAAGATTGAACAAAGTCTCTTCCAGGTTTTTTTTATAATTAATATATAGTTAGCTATTATAATCATTCACCTCAACTTTCACTCACCCACCTCACCTATATCTATAGGATGGTGTTTATAATGAATCCCGTAGTTGTTGCTATACTTGTTCAGCTTAAACGCTCGTCTACGGCCAGTTGGGAATAGGGCTTGGAAAGACCAGCGCAAACAAACAAAAACAAATATAACAAGTCAGTATGAGCTAAAGCAAACAAACCAGTGAGTTTTAGGCCTCTTTATTATTCATATTAGGTAAGGCATTGCGGACGAATGTTGGCGTAAACACAGCCTCTGTGGGCGTTTCACTGTAATGTATTCTTTTAGCGAGCCGCCTGCCTAAACAAGTGTACAAATAAAACAATAATATGGTAACTAGTAACTGTCTTTTGAGTTAGCTGGTTCTCAATTCTGTTTTAAAATAACATTTTCGCTTACATTTTTCCAGATAGAGTATATAGTATAAAGGTATTAAGGCGCAAAACTATCTTACCAAATCTTAAATATTTGAATTTAGAGTGTCTCATATATTTTTGCGAGCTAGAGGAAGATATTATTGCAGGTACAATACGTGTAACTTGTGTTCTACCTTGGCATCAAAAATCCTATATGCTATAGCACCGGACGGCAACAAGCGGCCCGCGAACCTCCCGCTTGCGGTCCGCGAGCCTCCCTGGCTATTTTGTATGTAATATTGACAAACGACAATGTCTGATAAAGTCATAAATATTAACAAAGTGCGGCCGGCGTCAACTTCGGTAACTACTATTTGGCCCTTGGCTGCTAAAAGGTTGCCGTCAGCTGTGCTATAGTCATGGCAATGAGTTAGGTTTGTGTTATCTCGTATTAGGTCCCTAAACTTTGCGAACTAACAATCTTGTCTTACTATTTGTACTTGTCTGCCTATCACTCGTACGCTGAGGCCTGGCTCCGCTAAGGCTTACTGTTATGGGGAAATATTAAAGATTCAAAAGATCTCTTCATACTTCAGAAAAAATGTACCCGAACATTAGTAAATATCTTAAAGACAGACGATGTAACTAACATCCGGAATATATGGCGGATAGCTCGGATAAGATACACGATTTAGATAAGTTAAGATTCTGATATTTGGCTCAGCCAATCCAAGGCCGTACATCAACTATCTCAAGTGCTAAGGAACGAATTCTATGGACCCATTAATCATTTCAAGTTAGTGGACTCTATTGTAAAGGAATATAATACAGATTACACAAACAACGTAACATACATATTGTTTGGTTGTGAGCCAGGGTCAATCAACCAATCAATGATTTTGATTATATACTCTAGCGATGGAACTCTAACAACTAACTAACAATGGAAAAGGAACCTTATAAAAAAGGTTCCAAATAATTTATCTAGTTAAATGCAAACGTCCGATTACTTCAGCTAATTAAAAATACAATAGGATATAAATAATTACAAACAATAGCAATAGTTAGACAAGAAAACCTAATGAACCGGCAACCGGAAACCTCGGCGAAGGTCGCGGCGTGAGAATCTCAACAATGCTTATACACATACAGGCGAAAATTAACTCTATTCTCTAGTAATAGAATCCAATTTTGTACACGTGTATATTCTGCTAAAATCAGCGAATAAGCGGCGGAAGTAGGCTTAAAATCTTATCTTGAGGCTTTATGTAGTCTATAAATAAATAAAATAAAATAAAATTTGTTTATTTCAGACCATACAGATCCATATTTTTGTTAGCTTTGTTATAGCTGCGTTTGCAACATTACATCTATACGTACAGTACTCAGTTTTTCATCAATATCTGCACACGGCTCTTTGTCAAGTTGTAACTGTTGTGAAGAACCCCCGAGTACCATTGAAAGCTAAAAAATCGGGCAAGTGCGAGTCGGACTCGCGCACGAAGAGTTCCGTACCATATAAAAAAAAAAAACAAAAAAAAAAGCAAAAAAAAAACGGTCACCCATCCAAGTACTGACCACTCCCGACGTTGCTTAACTTTGGTCAAAAATCACGTTTGTTGTATGGGAGCCCCATTTAAATCTTTATTTTATTCTGTTTTTAGTATTTGTTGTTATAGCGGCAACAGAAATACATCATCTGTGAAAATTTCAACTGTCTAGCTATCACGGTTCGTGAGATACAGCCTGGTGACAGACGGACGGACGGACGGACGGACGGACAGCGAAGTCTTAGTAATAGGGTCCCGTTTTACCCTTTGGGTACGGAACCCTAAAAAAGAGTGTTTGATTCGTGTATCCTGCCAAGCATGACGTACGGGTGTCAGACATGGAGCTTAACAAAAGAGCACATACACAAATTACAAGTCTGCCAGCACAACATGGAACGTAGTATACTCAACGTCAAATTAAGAGACAGAGTAAAACTTAAATGGATGCGAAAACAAACAAAAATGGTCGACGTAACATACTGCATTAAAAAACTTAAATGGAGATGGACTGGTCATATGGTAAGAAATAAAAAGGACAAATGGACTATTGACGTAACAGAGTGGTGCCCAAGATACCGCAAAAGACGGCAAGGCCCACAACGTCGCAGATGGGAAGATGATATTAAAGAAGTAGCAGAGATTACATGGATGAGAAAAGCACGTGATCGTGAATTGTGGAAATCTTTAGGGGAGGCCTATGCTGAGAAGCAAGACCATCATAACAACAAAGTTTGCTAGTTTTAAATTTTTACTTAATGTTAAATATCATAGTTTAGAATTAATCGTAGATTTTTAAGATGCAATGGAATGTAACACACTTACAAGATGGTTAAATAAAGGCTTATTATTATTATTATTATTATAATTGTTGTTAGTGCATGTTCAAATCTTTTTGACCACCTTGTCTGCTCCGATATATATTGGTAATTAATCTACATCTTTCTCTAAGAACAGAGATAGGACATACCGTAGATCCCGTAGCTTTCCTTGACTTTATACAATGCTTATTTTGTTGATGCGATTCTGTAAGCAATCCTCTGGCTTTTTAAATCTATGCGAAAATGAATACCTGCCTAACCTGCGTGAATTGCGCACATTGTTATCAAACAAAACAAGCAGCCTCGCGTAGCCTCCGCCTTCACTACCAAAACGCACTATCAAATAACTATAACTTCTATTCTACTTTATTCTCAAGCCCATACGATTCATAATTACTAATAACTTTGGGCGTGTATTAGATCAAAACTTCTGTTTGAGCAGCATTTATGTTCAAAACAGATTAGAATACGAACAATTCATAATGTTTCGATGAGTGACTTTATACCGAAATAGCAAAGTTCAAAATTGCACGCGGATATTAGGTATCGAAAGGGATTGTGGTAAGAGTACCTAGTCAAGGCGAGCGGGAACAGATGATCGGAGCACGATTCGCCATTGTTCATTGGGATTACACAATGCAACATAACGCGTGTTATGTTAGCTATTTACTTTGTGGTTTGTTATCGCTCAGTATGGCTGTGTCACTTTCGTTTGCCATAGTTTGTTAGTTTGTAAGGTATTTGTAATATGAGCCTTGTTGCCTGAATTAAATTTCTAAATAAATAAATAAAATAGTAAGGCAAGAGATGCAATGCGAATTTTTGGGCCATACCATATGATGCTGGCATTATCAGCAAACATAGATAACTTTTGTGCGATTTAGTTTAGTTATGTGTACAGTACAGAGTCAAACCAAGCTAACTGCACAGATTTGGCTGTGTAAAAATGTCACCAAAAACGTTTACAGTAGCGCTCCACACTTTGTCGTTGCCAAGTCGGTGTGGTGCAGAGTTAGCTTAGACGGACTTTACCACTTCATTTTTTTTCAATGCATATTACACATAGAATAGATTTATTAACGTGTAATCTAAACCTAATAGTATAAGCATGATAACACCAGATGTCAGGTTATCAGTGTGGTTAAGCTCACAGTTGAACCGGCATGATAGGCGGGTGCCAAGAGGAAGAATGTAGGCCGGTCTTAAATGTATGCTAATATGCTGCTCCCAATACCGTTACGATTATCATTAGTCAGCTAAACGGTGACAACACCTACGAATAGTACGAACATTCTAATAGGAAGCGAGTAGCTACATCACAACTTAAACTAGGTTTGGTTTCGTTTAAATTCCAATCCTTTAGGCGTTATTATTTTATCAAACATTCGTATACCTATATATGGGCTTATTTTATTAGTCTTATTACAATGCAAGTGTCAAAAAATTACTACTGATTAGATAGTAGAAACTGGGCGGGACCTTTTTCCAAATATAGATTCTATAATGTACATGAGATTAAAAAAATACATGATGATAATAATTAATTGATGCGTATTGCGTAGTAAAAAAACATCAAACAATAACATTTTTAAAGTCGCAAACAATGGTAACTACCATACGTCGCACTCCAGCGGGCATTTTGGGGGCATGTCATTTGGTAAGGTTTACCAAAAAAAACATCTTAACTTACGAGTATATGTTATGACCTACTTAGTATTTGTAACATGGGTACCCGTTATCATGTATCAATCTTAAATGTGTAAATACTCTTTGAAGCCCATTTAAGTGGCCACTTAAAAAATCTAATAAATAGCTGATATGACGAAGAACCTTGACTGCCAAAAATTTTGAAAAAATATTAATAATATATTCGCATAATATGTATGCTCAAGTAAGTTGTTATGTCAAATATACTACATATTATTCAACCTTATTTTTATTGAGAATTGAATGGATATAAAAAATAGATACCTAGCTAACGTACAGCCTTAGTTGCTAAGGTATTTGGAATTGCAAATTACACCAAATACTTAGTACAAATACTTTATTCTGACAACTCGAAAATTGATTTGTGTTTGTGAACCTTACCAATGACATGCCCGCAAAATGCCCGCTGGAGTGCGACGTATGGTATTAACTACAATATCAAATGGTCCAGTCTAAAGAACACCAATGTGGCCATGTTCTCATGATTCAGTATCCTCATACGCACTAACGACATACACAATATTTAGCAATTCATTGCCATACCCACGCAAATGTCGAATGAGATGAACTGGCAGCAACTTTCTTAAAACCAGTTTTATTCACGGCTCGCTTTTTTAGGGTTCCGTACCCAAAGGGTAAAACGGGATCCTATTACTAAGACTTCGCTGTCCGTCCGTCCGTCCGTCTGTCACCAGGCTGTATCTCACGAACCGTGATAGCTAGACAGTTGAAATTTTCACAGATGATGTATTTCTGTTGCCGCTATAACAACAAATACTAAAAACAGAATAAAATAAAGATTTAAATGGGGCTCCCATACAACAAACGTGATTTTTGACCAAAGTTAAGCAACGTCGGGAGTGGTCAGTACTTGGATGGGTGACCGTTTTTTTTGCTTTTTTTTTTGTTTTTGTTTTTTTGCATTATGGTACGGAACCCTTCGTGCGCGAGTCCGACTCGCACTTGCCCGGTTTTTTTGTACCTGCTCAGCTGGTATTTGCGCAGTTTGCGCTACGCATTTCATTAATATTTTGCACGGCTTTAACGTGATAATTATCAGAATCAATGACTAACGAAGCGGTTTTACGATAGTAACAAGAAAGAAATAATAAAATTGGGTTTTTAAAATAAAACACATTTTCATGATTCAACCAAGCCTGCAAAAACATTAATCCAAATATCTTACTTATTCACGGATAGAGTCGAGTAGAAAATATGTTATATTATAGGTATTCGCGCGGCGCCGCCATATACGTGAAAATTTCTAGATGCAAAGTTGACGATTATGGTATATCATGGTACACATACGTATGAACAAGATAACAGAATAATGGGTCAAGAGATGAGAACAACTTCATGTGTGTCACCCATGCGTCTAATCTATTATACCAACAGCTTTCTTGTCGCCTACTAAGAGCAGACAGAAAACCTACACCGATAAATTGACAACAACAGTACAGACACATACAATAAGACACAAGAATCACAGAAATAGAACGATTATGTTCAAACGAATGAGAAGGAAGATGACAGGCAAGCACAGCACAGACGCACACGCACGCCTTAGCCTACACCAAATTGACAACAGCACAGACACATACAAGACACAAGAATGACAGAAACAGAGCAGAAACGATGATGTGTTCAAATGATTACATGATGAGAATTGATCGCATCGGATGAACTCAGGTCACAATTACAGAGGGTCGTTAGCCGATTCAAACAACACTTTGATTCAGCGATCGTACAAGGGCCCACCGCGAACATAGAAAATCGAAATTTCATTTTCTGCCTACATCACTCTCACATCGAACGATTGGGATACAAATAACGAAATTTTCATCTTCGATGTTCGCGGTATGCCCTCACGTGAACGATCTTCTGTAATTGTATCCTGATAAGAAGGAAGACAGGCAAGCACAGAGGCACACGCACTTACATTGCAGCGCCTTATAGTCTAGCCGCAAGCACAGCTTGCCAACCACCTCGTCTGCAAATACGTCCAAACATTTAGTTGCATGCGCATGTAATAGACAACTGACAACAAAACTTGAATAACCATTGGTAGGCTTTATGTCCTTTGAATAAGGTATAGAAATGGTCAGTTCACTGTGTTAACGATAACAGACCGTTCGAAGGCCTTCTTACAGACAAATGAAATGAAGCAAAACGTCGACAAATGTCTTTTCGACTCAGTTATAGTTATAAAAGTGCAAGACAAGTGTCACAAAGCCTTTCATGGCTATATCTATCGTAGACTTGTAGGCTATCGAGAGAAATGTGACTAGCACAGCATTTTTTTCCCAGTTTCGTTTTCCGTGTTGAAAAACGATTAAGGATTTCGTATTATTTGGACAACCGGAGAACAAGTGTAATTTCTAAAGCCTTGGCCACACAGTCTGCGTGGCGGCAGCGGCAAGGGTACCTAGATACGTCAGTGGGAGCATTGAGTTCGTGATGCGTGCTGTGTGGCCAAACCTTAATTGTACCTATCATCTTATTTCCAATCGTGTTCTAAGTTCTAACCTAACCGGCAAAAGGAAATTGTACTTAACCACACAAATTAGCCAGCTTTACAAACTCTAGCACAGGCTGTATTTACTGTCAAGTTACATGTTATTCCATAGCTGTTGAATAACGCAAATTCTACTTGAAGCCAGTTTTACGGTAAAGACGAGAACCACATACAGCCAGCAGCAAAAGTAAATACAAGCTCCAAAACACACGACTCTATTGTTAATACCCTAAGGTTGACTTTGGAGCTGTGTTGCTAACTGTATGATGGACGTAAGTTGGGAAACACCGACATAACGACGTACATAATTACGTATTATTACACAGTAATTTCGCTTCCCGGAGTTATTTTGTTGTGTTGTAGCGGATTGACGAAGGTCAGGGGTTATTTAACTCCTAATATTTACTATTTTGACAACAATGTAAAAATCTACAATATTTTATGAATATCTAATTCAACAGCTGCATGACTGTGATGATATCGTTCGATAACATATAATTACTGATGTGCAATCGGAATCTTTCCAAAATTGTGAAATTTGCACATTTCGGAAACTTGTCATATATATTTTTGTATGAGGATCGAAATTTTCCGTTTCCATAATTAAAGTTTCCTTACCTTTCCTGAAAATCCCGTGAACTTATCCAACTCTTTTGAAAAATTCCGCATCTAACACATGCATGTATGCATGATAAGAACAAGACACTTCATAGTGCAAAATAAAAGCCAATAAATAATTTAGAAACCTGTCCATATAAATTTAATACTATTATAGATCCAGTTACCGACTATTCCTGTTCTTACCGCATTTTACTAAGAGTTAAACCAGAAATAACGATAAGCTGGTCTAACAAGTCTAGATTAGCGCCAAACGGACATAATTCATAATCCGATTAATATTCGGCATTACTCATACGTGTACTACTGAAAGCCAACGTCGCACCAGCTCCAATAAAACCCCAGGTTATAAACGGTTTTAAATGCACATGAGGATAACAAGGAATACTAATCTTATTAGTATAATAATAAGGATTATATTGTAATAACAGTTAATGATAGATAGTGTCTCCTTATTCTTACAGATGCTGTGCAACTGGCGGGCTCCCAAAAATGAGGGATTCATGTCAATAACCTGGAGTGTAATTCCTGTTTCTTACAGACTTCTTGGCTCACCACCAACCAATGTATTTGGTATATACATGACTGGAATCGACGTGGCGGCTATGGCTATGAGGTAGACACGCATTACAGGTCTAGAAGGTACAAGAATAGCACATGAAATCTCAAAATAAAAATGGTCATTAACTGACTCTTCGCACTCGTGAATTGTTCATATAGATAGGTCATGGCAACCCTTATGCACACTTCAATTATCTTTATGTGCAAGTGTTATTCTAGATCTGTGGGGCACCTGGGATTATTTGATAGTTGACAACTGTTTGATACTTGCATTTTCACATTTTTCACCATGCCGTGTGCATTTGTAAGTACCGCAGGCGTACTTCACATATAGCCAATACCAATGAACTGCATAGTTATGCATAGCTTTTATCTGTATGTCACTTCTATATTGGCTTACCTGAAGCTAGAGCTTAGTAACCGATTGGAATACAGAATACAGCGCTCAAAGTTGGCACCGTGCCAAACGCAGGTTATTTCGCGTTTCTGATCTTTGATAGAGCCATAGTGCAAGTGATTGTGGAATGCCATTCATTCCATTTACAACACAACAGGTCTGGAGACACGTAGAATTTCTATTCGCAAACGGTACTTAGGGCGTCCGCGAACTGGCGCGGTTGCAAGGAGCGGGTGAACGAAAAATAGTTTTAGTAACACTAAAATGGCGCGGACGCGTGCGACGGATTTTACCTACAATGATACACGCGTGCGTGCGCCTGCTCCGTGCACCTTTTGGGCTGTTCAGTCTACGTCGATGATTGGTCGTTATTGATGAGCAATTAGATCAGAATTTGGCAACGTTCAGGCAGCGAGGCCTTTGCTCTGCTCGCTCTAGCCCTAACATACTTTAAGCACCTAACATACTTGCACTGTCATTCAAATGTTACTAACATTTGCAGTACTGTATACAGCAAATGATAGTATTTAGTCTCGTTTTTTAACGCAACAAGTCTTGCTGCTTTCCGAAATAGTGCCGTCTTCCGCCGCTAAAATAAATACGGCCAATGTTGATTTCAGCACTGCATTGTCACGGGGATGGGTCACGGGCGATCCATCAAAAATGTTCAAACAATTGACAGAGCTAATAATCACTCCTTTATTTAAATACAAATTTATCTACAAATACAGGTTACATACAGAGTATATCCAGTGGATATCCGTCAACAGAGAACAAAGTAGGCTGAGCCTATACCTTGGTCATGAGACTCATGAGCGAGTGTGGTTAATATGCAGTTTTAAGTAGTTCGCTTCGATACTTAAGTAAGTAAGTAAATAAATATTCTTTATTGCACCAATAATTATACATTTTACATATACACTTACTTAACATGAGTGCTTAATGTAAAAAAAGAGGCAAAGGCTAAAGGTCTACCAATAGTTAGTCAAGCGCGTAGAAGTCGGATCAGTCAGCCGACATATGAAAGTTTCCGCGTGACCTATCACGAGAATACCAACGGCAACCGCACATTCCGACAGGTGCCGAGAACATGCCGTGGCAGGAATACACACTTGTCCCACTGACGAGTCGTGAACCTTATTTTATTGCTAATAAGGTCCACATGCTGTTAATATGTAAAATATGTCTTGGCTCAACAGATAGGCTAACTTGTTTAACTTGACTTTGCGATTAGTATTCAGAGAACATTTATTTGCCGATATGCTTTATGGACTATGTGTTGCATTCTCTACTCCCTTCCTTTCCTTTCCTTTTTAGAAATATGGTTTAAATCAAAATTTAAACCATATTTCTTCAGCGGCATCGTGTTTCGTAAGTTCATCGCTCTCCCTCCAACCTTCAAGAGCAATAGATTTTTCGAATTTAGATTTTCGCGGTAGCCCAATAGGACCGTTATGTGCGTTAGTTGGTCACACTAGTTTGCTGCCAAAGATTTTGCAGGTGGGTCTGGGTGCAAATGTCGCAACACACGAGAGAAGAAAGTATAGAACAAGTAATAAAATGGATTATTATACACCCGTTTTTGAGATCTTAATAAAGGCAAAGATAAGTTTTAATAGTCTTCCAGCTGGCTACATGAACAGTGGATGATGAGATTGATGAGACATTCGTGCTGTTAAATTTGTAACTAATTTTGCTTTCGAGGCATGATTGTTAGGCATTTTCGATTGCCTAAAAAATGCTCTTTGGTCGCGAGCCAAATTCATTTGACGTCAATACGTAATTTGGCATTTTACGTAACAAGTGATTCACAAGGAAGGAGATGGAAACGTGAAGGTAACGTAGGCAAATCGTCACATAGTTCACCAATGGTCAAAGACCGGTTGCCAAAAAGTAAGATTTGCCAGTCAAGAAGGAGAGTGATTTTGAATTTGTCTAGACTATTCAGTATGTTTATAAATTGAAATCAACAATAGTAATGTTGCATTAAAATCGTACGAATCGTACGGAAGGTCGACTGGAAATATGCATACTAAATTGAATCTTATCCCACAGGCATAATACTCAAATGTGCTCATATTAAACATCTCTGTATGAAGATGTGTAAAGCTGTAAAGTTTATAATGGCAATAAAACCAATAGCCGCTTTCCAACCACCAATAACCACTTTCTTTTACTATCAGTAAACTAACATTTGAGATATTGAGAATTAAGCCAGCAGTCTAAATAATGTTGATAAGTTTGATAACACCAAAATGTAGCAAATTGATAATTTTGATAAAGAGCAATTGGCTACTTCTTGACTGATAGCAAGAAAAAGCTACTATCACTGTCCTTATTTCGTCAATGTTGAATAAGAGACTTTAATATAAAGTATTAAGGTTCATATTTCACTGCTCTAAAGTTTATGCTCCATTAAATATGACATAATTGCCAAAATAGACTGTAAGTCCATTCTTTAGGATTCATAATTGATTGGCCTGAATAACATGCAATAATTAGCACAAATACATCTGAAATTGCGTCTTTATTCATATAGTGGCTGAGAAATTGATAATAAATTATAAGCTAAGATATACTGTGTTTTATGGCTGAGTGTAGAGGATTGTAACAATGTCTTTTATCTTTATTATATATTCATGCTATTGCTTAGTAGTGGTGGGCCAAGTACGGCCCGCGGGCCAGATCCGGCCCGCAAAAGGCTTTTAACCGGCCTGTAGCCAGTCATTTGAAAAAATTGTGTATATGGCCAGCAATATATTAAAAATACATTTTTTGCGGTGAATCTAGCCCTCCTCTGAAAGTTTGGCCCCTCATGATGTAATCCTGCCCACCACCACCACTGGCTTAGTAGTTTACAACTGCATAAAAAAAACCTCTATTTGTGCCTAATTAAGGTTTAAGGTTTAAGATGTTTATTTCTCAAAAGATTACAAGAATAATCACTTCCTGAGAAATACATGTTTACACTGGATCTATATCTGAATCCCTAAAATCTTTTCTCCTATCTTTGCATTCCCTAATATTGTTTGTCATAATGATCAGATGTCCTAACGCGCGTATTCCCTAATTTTGGTTTCCCTATTATCGAATGGGCGATTTTTTTTTGTCCTAATATCTTTTTCCCTAATGACACTTTCCATATTGAGTATTTATCCTAATGTTATGTAGCATAATTATTTTTTTGCCTAATTATTGTTAGGCCTAAAAATTATATACCCTAACCATCATGTTACCTAATTTCACTTAGCCTATCGTTGCTTGACCTAACACTCGTATGCCCTAATTTTGATTTCCCTATTGCGTTTCGTTTTTACAATGGTCGCAGTTCTAACCTAACCTAACCCACTTTTGTGACAGCAGTTCGTTTTTGCGAGGATCACAGTTCTAACCTAACCTAACCCACTTTTGTGGCAACATTTCGTTTTTACAATGGTCGCAGTTCTAACCTAACCTAACCCACTTTTGTGGCAGCAGTTCGTTTTTGCGAGGGTCACGGTTCTAACCTAACCTAACCCACTTTTGTGGCAACAGTTCGTTACCATTCATTATGGAAAGTAATTGTTATGATAATTGATCAATAGGAAAAGTAACTGTTATGACGATTGATCATTAGGGTAATAGCCATTAGGTCAAAACAGTTAGAACATGTTATTTTATGCCAAACATTGTTAGGGATTTCGAAGAATATGGTAAAAAACATTAGGGATCTTGATAGTTATGGTACAAATGCTTAGGGCAAATGAGTCTTAAGCTAACCATTACATTATGGAAAATAATCGTTATGACAATTGATCGTTAGGGCATGTGCCCATTAGGAAAAACCAGTTAGGGCAAGTGACTTTAGGACAAACGTTGTTAGGGATTCAGAATGACACCCGTTTACACTAACATAAAACTAAGGAGAGGGTAATTACTAATTAATAATTATACAAAAATTTTACAAAGCCAATTCTAAACAACTAAGTATACAACTATCTAAAACTATTGTATTACTTGTTAAAAACAAAGCGGGTAGATATAAGCAACGAGACATGCATGCGCTTCTACTAAGTAGCATTATAACAGGGTTGGTTAAACAAGACTAGTACTTGGCTAATTGGCTACTTAAACCACTTTTATTTTTATATCTCTTTCAAGTATGTTTGAAATTCATTTATTTACAAACAAGATATTACTCACTTCAAGCAGCACTGATAAATATATCAATTAGGAAACCATGCCCCAATTCTAAGAAATTTGATAATGGTCATTTAAATGATAGAACCACATGTCTGGTGATAAAGAATGTTTGTAAACAAACCAGGAATCTGAATAAAACATGTAACCATTAACATATTAGAGGGAAATGAATAGGTATTCATTAGGCACATAGGTATGTGTGACCATAGACAGGCGTGGCTTACTCCGCGATTTCTACAGGTAGCTAAAAGTACATCCGTTCCGCCCCAATTTTGGGGAAAGCCATAAGCCGCGCGTGGCGCTGCCGCCACCTAGCGGCCATATCTGTGCTGATCGTAACAGACGCGTTTTGTTAGAAAGTGAGTCTTCTGTACCTAGTACTATTATTTATTCTGTGCCATAGATAATAATTAGGCACATAGGTATGTGTGACCATAGATAATAATTAATAATGGCATTGGTGGTGAGAGTCAATGTAAACTGACACACACAATAAGACAAAGGCTATTGTTTAAATACCTATAGGTATGTATAATGATTTACATAACAACACAAAATGCATATAATATTCTGGTTTAAGCTTAAACAGTGCCAAAAAAAAAATATTTTCAAGTTTTTTATTAAGTAAATAACTGAATGGTTTTCTGTTTATGTTATTACTTCAAGTGCAAACATGATCAAGAAATAGTCTTATATCACAGAATAATTAATAGTACTACCGTACAGAAAGGAAACTTCCTACAAAAACGAAGTTTGACAGCGGTTCAGGGTCGAATCATGCTGTCCCTTTCTAATATATGGCACTATCCCTTTCGGCTATTTAAGGTTGTCAAAAATCAAGTGATTATCTTATCTGTGGTCGTGCACGCAAAAGGAAGTCAAGTGGTGCCAACCCTAATAATTGCTCGGATGCTGAGCCGAGCGGAGCCGAGTTTGACCGAAGTCAGGAGTTTCGCACCCCTGCTTATATGTAGTTTATTTATAAACAATGCACCTTTAGCTAGCTAAGTTTAAATCTGTTTACAAGCTATCAAGAACTTCAAGATTACTAGAGCTACAAACCAAACCATGATTATGTTTTATTGTGCTCTTTGTCATGATTTCAAATCTCACTCATTTGAAAAAGTTTATTTTATATTTCAAGCATTATTGTAGATCATTTTTATTAATAACAGACCTCAATCTTCTGCTCATTTTTACCTTCACACACTGTAACAATGCATCAGAACATGAAAGAACCATGATCATAATTACATGGTATTAAATAACAGTACATATTCTACAGTGGCAAATTCAACACTCTCACTTGACAAGTAGGGCACTGAAGCATTGGAGGAACGGGGTTAAGATCACAGCAGCAATTAGTTTAATTAACATTCTACATCTGATTTGATTGTAACTGTGGCCTATTTATATCAGTTCTGTATGTATGTTCATTATTTATTGTTGGTGGGTTGATCACACAAGCAAGGAATGTGTTAGGGAAAAATTTATGTCATAATCCAGAAATGTACTCAAAAATTAATTTTATTATGTCAAATTTGTATGTAAAAAATTTTGTTTACTACTTCTAAATCTCCTACTTTGTTTTTCAAATATTCTTTAGTGATAACCATATTTCTCAACAGTTTTATCATAAAAATATTTAAAAAATACAGCACAACACATTGTTAATAAAATGTGTTTATGCCTACTAAAGTGGCTCTTAGTGATTAAAAATGAGAATGTAGGGAAGTGTTAATTTGGCATTGTTTGGAAAGAAAGTAGAACTTGTTGTAGATGCACATTAGCAATATTAATTATTCCTTGTGTAACACTTGCTTTCTAATACCTCTACATGCAGGGTAGGTTTGGATTCCAATAGACAATTTGTGAATGAAGATAAAGTCAAAATAACACTGCTTCCTAAAGTTTGAGTCTAGTTATCTAATTAACATATTTATGTCACGCAAAAACAAGCCTGTGACCTTTGGATACATGTGCGCGAAATTATACTTAAAAATATTAATTGCACGTTGTGACTTCCAACCAGACGATGCAAAAAATGTGTGATTCAACAAAAACACAACAAATTATGCTGTTGCACGTACTTAACCTGGTTCGCAGTTGTTCAGATATACAACAAAAACAAAGGCAAAAGCGGTACCTGAGCAGAGGTTCTTTTCCGCGCCCCCGGTCATGCTGGCGGCGCCCGGGGGGCCCGAGCGCTCCTGGCGAGCTAGCGAGCAGCTCCAACCAGCAGGTATAAAAAGATCCCAGTCTCAATGTCACAGAGGAAACGCGAGGTCTGACTTACGAGACAGCACTCGGCCGCCTCGCAGCAGCCGCCCGCGCGAATCACTACCGCACTCGCCCTACACAATAATAACGTAGCCTTATTTACCTTCGCTCTCATGGAAATTCACTTCCCGATGTTTATGTCCCTCGGTATCAGCCATGTTCAATTTATTTATTTCGAGAACTGACGTGACTGAACATAGCGACATGCAATTTTTCCAACACGACGCAAGTTGACAACTTCGCGTAGAAAAAAAGACGTGTCATTGTCAAAACTAGAGTTCGAATCGGTAATTACCGGCGTAAATCCAACAACGTATTTATTTGGAAAAGAGTGGAGCCACAACGACATGGCTACTATAAATAGAAAGTAATGCAATAATAAGAAAAGGAATAGAAAGTGATATAGGTAATTAAAATTAATAAAATATTATAACTGACTAGGTTCTATGTTGATTATGAAACGAGGCCCTGAATAAAAACATAAACGTCAAATATTATTTGTCTATGGATTTGTAAGGCGTATTTCAAAATGTAACCATTAGTGAGTTTCTTGTGCAATCCTAGTCCCATAGCCTAGTCCCGTTAATACATAACAAACTAGCATAAAAAAGGTACAATTATCTGTGCCTTTGTGTCACTAACATACGATTCTTTCCTTGCTCTAGTCTTGAATGCTTGAAATTGAAAATTCTTGACTCTTGAATCTTAATCACAGATCTTAATACTCGATTTGAGTTAACCTATCATGGTAAAACGCCTTATCAAATTGAGTCAGCCGTCTGGTGTCAGATTTCTTGGTATTGAATTATTCAATAAATAAACACTGCTTATTTCAGACAAAAACAACTAAAACAATTCACAATGCAGGTAAAGTACAGCATTAGCTTTCTTTCTCAACTGCTGTTTATTATATTACGTTGCAGTTGAATCGTAAAACAATGTTTATTTATAGAACCCAAATGAGGATACAGAATGGAACGATGTGCTGCGTGCAAAGGGTATTATTCCACAAAAAGAAAAGGAAGTCACAGAAGATGATATCGTTAACATGATCGAACAAACGATACAGCAAAAACAGCAAGAAAGTAAGTGTTTCATACTCTATACTTTTAGGAGTTTTAGGTTAGTCACAACTGGTGCATATTACCATAAATTATAACTGTATGAGACTTTCACAGACGTGATTTACTCGCCAACGTAATTGTAACGTTATAAATGACTGACCATAGTTGTGGGTTAAGCACGAAATCCTTGGGGCAGTTATATGTGACGTCCCACGGTCAAAGGTACCTTATGGCGGGTATGGAGTTATGCATACCCCAGTAATCTACAATAAATAAGCTATCGATAACACAATAGATCAACCTTCTAGGTTGCGTAGTTACAGAGATATGATTTTTTGAAAATAATGTTGTGAAATGAGCAACTTTACGATAGAGAAGTTTTAAGTTTAGCCGCCTAAAAAACTATGTTCCTGAAGTAAGTTACATAGTTGACTACAAATAATAATGCCTTATATATCTGAGATTAAAAAAATATTGCGACTTGTTCTGTAATGCAAATAGAAACTTTTGATATCGACTGATTTATGTGTATACTAACCAATCTCTTGAAAATAAAGTTTTATTTCATTTTCACGATTGATTGCAATGAGCTCTCAAGATTTAAATTTTATCTATTAGAAAACGACACTGACAGACAGTTTAAGCAAAAAACAATACCGATTTAGAGGTGAAAATGTATTTTCTGACTTTTTCATATAAAATCACAAAATTGAATATTTTTACTTTTAATGTGACACACAATCAATTTTTCTGAGCACATATGAAAGAAATTCTGTCATTCAAATGAAATAAATCCTAAAACCCCAACTAAATACTATATTTAACCCCTTATGCCACTTTAAACTTACATAACAATAACAGTATTTGCTCCATACATTTACGAAAAGGTACCTTATGGAAATAAATCTAATAATACATCACTACAAAATATCAATCATATTACAGTTTATCTTTTATGAATAGAAAATATTAATTTACATTAAACTGCCCCAAATTTAATTAGTTCTTCGTCATAATAATCTTAAAAAGACCAATAATTTGTATGTAATGAAAAGGTACCTTGTGATTAAGTTACATGATGAGGCATGATGATGATGGAACAGTTAGGATAAACTAATAATATTTTGGGGTTAAGATGGTATAAATCGTCTATTTCTTATCAATAATATATTTCGGTTGCTATTGAAGATAAGCGGCATTGAGGTTCAATTACCTCAGATATTCCATAAGGTAATGCGTCGGGTATTGGCATTTTTCAGCAAACCAATGGCTGATTTACTGCATGCGACCAAACCAAATGAAGATTATTCTAGTTAAGAAAGACTTGACGAGAGTAACTTTGGTATAATAGCAGGCTACTTGGATTTGTGATGTCGGTCTATGTACGGTTATAATATTTGCGAGGCGCCCCAACCAGAACTGAAATTATCAAATTAGTTTTGCAGAATGCTAATACAGTTCTCTACCAACCTTCTTTTCCCGTATTGACTAGTTTTTTTTGGGAATTTTCAATCTTTTTTCCATAAGGTACCTTTTCTACTAAACTCTGAGAAGACATTACTAAGCTTATAACTAACTTATAACAAAAATAAAAACAGGTAAACAAACGTTACGCATTAAGGTTTCAGATCACAAAATAAAAAAAAATTGAGCATTTTTTCACCTCTTTACAAAACATTTCATATCTCCGAAACTAGAAACCCTCATAAGGTACCTTTTCCCGTGGAACGTCACATATTATCCCATGTTACTCTTTGTACTTACGAAACTTATTACGAAAACGTCACCTATACTGATATTTTACAGAGGATAAGCAGTTATCAGAGTTGGACCTAGACGGACTAGATGAGCTAGAGGACTCTGAAGATGAAGCAGTATTAGAAGAATACAGAAGGAAGCGCATTGCGGAGCTAAAACGGTTAGCAGAGAAGCCAAAGTTTGGGGATGTACGGGAGGTGTCGGGGCAAGACTATGTGCAGGAGGTCAACAAGGCTGGGGAAGGCATTTGGGTGGTCATCCACTTATACAAACAGGGGTGAGTTTTACATAATGGCAAAGAATAACAGAGTCGGGTAGAGTGAGCTAATAATCTCCAATTTAATTCTGGATAATGAAAACAACCTTAACACGTTTGGTGGTGGTACTTACGGTCATAGCAGTACTGCTACATCTTAGTTTAAATTTAATTGACAAGTACCGCCACTGAATGTGTTAAGATTATTTTCTTTTTAAAACTTATTATTGGTTAATTATAATCTATTCTAAATTCTCATAAAAGCTTATGGAGAGTAAAGTTATTCTTTAAATCTATTTGAACAGAGTATACGTAATTTATGTATTTTTTTCAGTATCCAGCAGTGTGCCCTCATAAACCAGCACCTCAGAGAGCTAGCAGCCAAGTACCCGTACACAAAGTTCCTGAAAGCAATAGCGCAGACATGCATCCCCAACTTCCCTGAGCGGAACCTGCCCAGCGTGTTTGTGTACTTCGAGGGGGACATGAAAAAGCAGTTTGTGGGGCCACATGAGCTAAGAGGCACTGGACTCACATGTGATGGTAAGAGTTCACCTCAACTTGTCTGTATGTGATCCATCTTTTGCCCCTGTACTGAGCTATTTTACAATCTTGTAGTTATGTTTTGTCTTGGATGTAAATTATGCTAATCCCAAGTCTGATTATTGTAGTTATGCATGTCCTAGACATCACAAGACTTTGAACCCTCAAACGGCCAAAAAGTTTTAAAGACTAATTTTGGTTTTTTTATTCTAAATCATGTTGTTCTGGTTCACAATCATCCCATATTTTTGACTTCTCAAACTGCCGAAATATTTTGAACACTAGTGTTGGCTTTTATTACGTTCTCGGAACTCAGTATACTGTCCTGGACTACTCTAAACCTATTGTATTGTAGTCATGACCTAAGACTTCGCAAGATTAAACTTTACAATGATTCCTTTATTACAGAACTGGAATACATTCTTGGGCAAGTGGGAGTTGTGGACACCAAAATCAAAGAAGACCCTCGGCCTAAGATCAAAGACAAGTTGTTCCAAGACCTGGGCTCAAACGACTGGTGATCAGAGTGTTGTGTAGTGGACTCTTCAGTATTCTAAGCTTGGGGGCTATTCATAAATTACGTCATTTCAAATTAGGGGGGGGGGGTCTGGACATCGGATGATGGTAGCATGAAGTAGGAGGAAACGGGGTCATTTGAAGCATGATTTTTGGATGATGTTAGGGGGGGGGGGTCGAGAATCGTCAAAAATCGATGACGTAATTTATGGACAGCCCCTTGGGAGTGCAGGTTCGATTCTGTGCTTGGTATTAATTTATTTCATCTATTTTTGATTGAAAGTGGTATGGCATATATTTTGTTTGTACAAAGAATTTTGTATAATGAGATTTTATAAAGTAAATGTTATTTATATAAATAAAACAATGAAATGTATTCTAAGAGACTTTATTTTACAACAATTATATTCTTATCACACCTAATGTTCTGTAACATTTTCGTTACATTTATTTACAAGCAAGTTGAGGATAAATTGATATCATTTTATGGGTCATCATTGTTGTAAAAATGGCTTTTAATTTCTTTCCGCGTGTACAATATTGGACTTTATTGGACTATTCCCTCGACCGCCAAAGACGTGACGTCGCGCGCGGCTATAGCCATTGGGATCAACCTCCGTCCATTCCAACAAGGTTCACGATGATGCGCCGCACACGACAGGCGTTCAAAGGGTTAACTGACAAATCATAAACCTTATTACAAAAACATAAGGTCCACCATTGATCAGGAGGTGTTTGTGTATGGAGTTGGTGTTCGGTGTTCAGCAGCCTCGCTGCAGGTTGATGGCGGCCACGGAGCGCGCCAGGCTGGTCTCGACGGGCAGGCGGCTGCGCACGCCCAGGTTGAACACCTGACAATAACATCATATTAGTTTACCCACCTACATATAAGTACAATTTGATGTATAGTATAGTACAGCTAATATCAGGCGGATTTTAGGGGCTGGTGGCAAGTAAAAAAAACTCCAATCCAACGTGAGATTTAGGAGTCCTTAAGGCTCGACAATGTATAATTTGTTAGTAAATGTAAAGTAAAATGTGACTCCGCTTGCCCTCGCTGGGTGTTTGGCTGTATTTTACATTCACCCGCCCCACTAAACAAACACCGCAATCCACTACCGATACAGCTCTTACTGAAACAAAGAGCAAACGGCCGCCCGTATCTATAGCGAGGACCGTTTGACTCAAATCAATTACTCAATTACACAAAAAAAAAAAAAAAACATTCACCCGCCTTTTGAATGTAGGAATATCGTGATCGAACCGAACGTTAGTTATCAACTACACCAGAATCTCATTAAGTTAGTAAGGGAAGGGTATGCTCCATCCAGTAGAAGTAGTAATATAAACATAACGACAAACAAACACATTAGTGCATTTCATAATCCGGATAAGAATTGTTGATGGAGTTGCCATTGTCGGATACGACAATGAAGGGAAGAGAGAGATAAACATAAGGTATGAATACCTTGAGTAGCACTTTCGCGGCGTGCTCCTGCATGCCGACGACCAGCTCCGGCAGCTTGTCGATCACGGACTGCGCGACTTCTGGAAGTGATGAGTCCAAGCATTCCATGATGGCGTCTAGACCTGGAAGTTTGTTTGGAATTAGTCTTCTGAACGGCAGCCGTTTTAGTAGCTAAACTGCCAAAAAGGATTTATTGTTTCGCCGTATTCATCTCATTAGTCCGTTCGTCTCGGACATAAAAATATGGCCACCGCTTAGAAACCACAGAGGAGAATAGTAGACTAGTGAAACAAGCGAAAGCATTTATGATCGAGCTGAAAGGAAATGCTTCGCGTTCACTCGGTCAAAAGTACCTTTAGGGGGGTACTACATACATGTCACTAAAAAACAAAAAAAAGAAGAGAATACTTTAGTAAATGATCGCATGTTAAATGAGTTACCGGGTGTAGGGTCAGGGACAGCCGGCAGCAGCTTGGTGAGCAGGCCCAGCGCGGCCGTCCTCGTCACGGCGCCGGGCGCGGCGCACAGCGGCGCCAGCGCGCGCAGCAGCGCGGTGGCGGCGCCCGGCCCGCCCCAAGCGCCGCCACGACGGCTGCCCCATTGGTCGATTTCCTGTATCAAACAGAAAATGATAACACTTTGAACGTAGTGAAATGGCAGGAAAAAATACAGAAATACTATATAAAACTACAATCATCTTTTGAAAAGAAAAATGGGAATTTTAAAATGCATAAATAAAAATAATCAAAACTCTTCAAGTTATGTAAAGTACCGGTAAATTACCTGTATATATATGTGTAAATCGTCAGGAGGGTCTCTCCGTTGCAGCGCCATCATTGCTTGCGGCGGCGGCGCGGCCGAGGCGGGCGCCGCGCCGGGCTCCTCGCCCAGTGCGCTCAGGGATCCACTGTTACAAAACAATGTTGTAGCTCTCAATAAAGTCAGTGTAAAATCTATAGTTCTGTACAATGTGTCTAATATATGACAGTACAAATATAAGCTGAAGTGCAAATTGAAAATTTTATTGCATTTGTTTATGACTTATTTTTGTATGAACATAATTATTTACTATCAAACACCAAGTCCAAACAGTCAACAAGGTTTTACTTAATAATAAAATCGCCTGTTTATTATTATTTATTGTTTTAAAAATAATAGTAGATTGTTAACCAAGGGTTAACTCGGACTATTGGCGCTCTCACTGCGTTCGAGCGCCAAACTACCTCGACAGAAATGGGTGCCTTTCACCCGAGTTAAACACTCTACTTTTCATATCGAATGCGAGGAAACCAAACAAGACAAGGCAATTTCGCAAAATCAGTAATTGAAGTACCTAATAGACCTACGGCCATGATTTTTTTCCTTAGGACTTACTTGCAATCGGAGACTTTACATGTGTGAAGACCCCTAGCGAAAATCATTTAGATTGCAATATTTACGAAAACACACATTTTTTAAATAATGATTTGTTCATTATAGTATGAAAATGAGCGGGATTGCCTCTTACTTTTTAATTTTATACTTTTTCGTTCTAAAGTAGCTAACACACTATCGCACCGCACCAAGGTCATTGTGGGACGCACCCATAAGTAAGAGGGAGAAAGCGATATCGCTTTCTCTCTCTCTCTTATGGGTGCGTCCCACAATGACCTTGGTGCGGTGCGATAGTGTGTTAGCTACCTAAAAGCCGCAACAGATTACCGGACCGCACCGCGACCTTGGTGCGCCGCACCACGTAATATAACATAATAAAAGTATTTTAAATATTACATAACAATTTAATTTTATCTTGTATTTTATTTTATTTTCATGAATATAGTGCTAAATAACTTTAAAAACCAATTTAATATCGTACAAACGTTTAACTGTGGCTGTATAAGATTCTGCCTTTGCTCATTTACGCAAGTGTAAGGTTTAAAAAAATATTTTTGGTGTATTCCTTTTGGTTTCCGTCTTATGAAATCGAGTAAATAGAATTCAACGAATGAAATCAAAAATAAATTGTTTTTTCACAATTTACTTACATCATTTTTTATAAAAAAAGGATAAACGTGGGATTAGTAAAATTAAACAGTTACCAATTGTTCCAGGCGAGGAAATAAAGACACTATTTTTCCATTTTGTTTCCACCCAGTTGTTCGTGGGACGGGGCGCAGAGGAGTACACCACTTTTCTGCGCTAGAGCATAAACGTATCACTTTCTGCGCACCTTTTAGAACAACAACGACCCACTTTCAGAGCATGAGATATGAAATAGTAGATTGTACAACAAGGGCATAAAGTGACCCATTTTTACTCGAGGCAATTTTAGGTCTGAGCGAAGCGAAGACCAAAATAGTAGACGAGGGTAAAAATGGACATTTATGCCCTTGTTGTACACTCTGCTTTTCACTTCGATTGCGAGGAAAATAAAATTATATTTTTCACGGCAATTTACACCACGAAATTGTCGTAAAGCGAAAGAACATAATACATAACCAATTCCCGCCAACTAACTTCTTAATTTTTTTTTTAATTTTCAACATGTGATCAGAGTTTCAGACGCTTGGTTTTCTGCCAAGTCAAACATTTCGGAGTATTTTTGAACGATAATCGACTCCAATTTTATGTGATTTACTAAATTTAATGACAGAAAATACGGATTTTTAATAAATTGTAGCAAAAATAAAATAATATAACAAGCTTTGTCATCTACACAATTTTATTGCTCAGTAAAATTGTGCAATATGTTTTAACTGTTTGGCTGTTGAGACCGATTACCTTAGTTTTAGAAGAAAATTTTACTTTTATGCTCTAGAGCATAAAATGCGATTTTATGTCGTCTACGCACGTCATAAAGGTGCACTTTTTGAGCATGAGAAGTGAAAAGATTATTTAACCACACATATTTTGGCCTGACAATAAGATGAGTATGACTTACTGCGTGCGAGGCGGGCTATGCGCAGCGACGCGGCGCATGAGTGCCGCCACTCGGTGTTGTAGTGCCGAGTCACGGTCTCGTTCTCGCCCGCCGGCTGCCGCCATTTGTACGAAGCACTCCAGAATGTTCTGCACTTCTTCGCTGTATAGGAAATTACAGATTAGTAAAGTAAATTATTATTGTAACTTTTTTTACTCCAGCAATACACGTGTAATTGAAATAGGTTTAGCTTTACCTTGTATCAGGTCGTTGTAGTTCGTGATCAGGCAGCAGCTCCAGCGCGGACAGCAGATGCGCGCGGGCCGGCGCCGGCACCGCGCCGCGCAGCAGCGCGCCGGCCAGCGGCAGCGCGCGCGCGCCCACGCCCGCCACGCGCGCCCACAGGGAGCGCACGCCGGCTTCCAGTCTCCACGTCCTGCTTACCTAGTGTCAGGTCGCTGCAGCTCGTGGTCAGGCAGCAGCTCCAGCGCGGACAGCAGATGCGCGCGGGCCGGCGCCGGCACCGCGCCGCGCAGCAGCGCGCCGGCCAGCGGCAGCGCGCGCGCGCCCGCGCCCGCCACGCGCGCCCACAGGGAGCGCACGCCGGCTTCCAGTCTCCACGTCCTGCTTACCTAGTGTCAGGTCGCTGCAGCTCGTGGTCAGGCAGCAGCTCCAGCGCGGACAGCAGATGCGCGCGGGCCGGCGCCGGCACCGCGCCGCGCAGCAGCGCGCCGGCCAGCGGCAGCGCGCGCGCGCCCGCGCCCGCCACGCGCGCCCACAGGGAGCGCACGCCGGCTTCCAGTCTCCACGTCCTGCTTACCTAGTGTCAGGTCGCTGCAGCTCGTGGTCAGGCAGCAGCTCCAGCGCGGACAGCAGATGCGCGCGGGCCGGCGCCGGCACCGCGCCGCGCAGCAGCGCGCCGGCCAGCGGCAGCGCGCGCGCGCCCGCGCCCGCCACGCGCGCCCACAGGGAGCGCACGCCGGCTTCCAGTCTCCACGTCCTGCTTACCTAGTGTCAGGTCGCTGCAGCTCGTGGTCAGGCAGCAGCTCCAGCGCGGACAGCAGATGCGCGCGGGCCGGCGCCGGCACCGCGCCGCGCAGCAGCGCGCCGGCCAGCGGCAGCGCGCGCGCGCCCGCGCCCGCCACGCGCGCCCACAGGGAGCGCACGCCGGCTTCCAGTCTCCACGTCCTGCTTACCTAGTGTCAGGTCGCTGCAGCTCGTGGTCAGGCAGCAGCTCCAGCGCGGACAGCAGATGCGCGCGGGCCGGCGCCGGCACCGCGCCGCGCAGCAGCGCGCCGGCCAGCGGCAGCGCGCGCGCGCCCGCGCCCGCCACGCGCGCCCACAGGGAGCGCACGCCGGCTTCCAGTCTCCACGTCCTGCTTACCTAGTGTCAGGTCGCTGCAGCTCGTGGTCAGGCAGCAGCTCCAGCGCGGACAGCAGATGCGCGCGGGCCGGCGCCGGCACCGCGCCGCGCAGCAGCGCGCCGGCCAGCGGCAGCGCGCGCGCGCCCGCGCCCGCCACGCGCGCCCACAGGGAGCGCACGCCGGCTTCCAGTCTCCACGTCCTGCTTACCTAGTGTCAGGTCGCTGCAGCTCGTGGTCAGGCAGCAGCTCCAGCGCGGACAGCAGATGCGCGCGGGCCGGCGCCGGCACCGCGCCGCGCAGCAGCGCGCCGGCCAGCGGCAGCGCGCGCGCGCCCGCGCCCGCCACGCGCGCCCACAGGGAGCGCACGCCGGCTTCCAGTCTCCACGTCCTGCTTACCTAGTGTCAGGTCGCTGCAGCTCGTGGTCAGGCAGCAGCTCCAGCGCGGACAGCAGATGCGCGCGGGCCGGCGCCGGCACCGCGCCGCGCAGCAGCGCGCCGGCCAGCGGCAGCGCGCGCGCGCCCGCGCCCGCCACGCGCGCCCACAGGGAGCGCACGCCGGCTTCCAGTCTCCACGTCCTGCTTACCTAGTGTCAGGTCGCTGCAGCTCGTGGTCAGGCAGCAGCTCCAGCGCGGACAGCAGATGCGCGCGGGCCGGCGCCGGCACCGCGCCGCGCAGCAGCGCGCCGGCCAGCGGCAGCGCGCGCGCGCCCGCGCCCGCCACGCGCGCCCACAGGGAGCGCACGCCGGCTTCCAGTCTCCACGTCCTGCTTACCTAGTGTCAGGTCGCTGCAGCTCGTGGTCAGGCAGCAGCTCCAGCGCGGACAGCAGATGCGCGCGGGCCGGCGCCGGCACCGCGCCGCGCAGCAGCGCGCCGGCCAGCGGCAGCGCGCGCGCGCCCGCGCCCGCCACGCGCGCCCACAGGGAGCGCACGCCGGCTTCCAGTCTCCACGTCCTGCTTACCTAGTGTCAGGTCGCTGCAGCTCGTGGTCAGGCAGCAGCTCCAGCGCGGACAGCAGATGCGCGCGGGCCGGCGCCGGCACCGCGCCGCGCAGCAGCGCGCCGGCCAGCGGCAGCGCGCGCGCGCCCGCGCCCGCCACGCGCGCCCACAGGGAGCGCACGCCGGCTTCCAGTCTCCACGTCCTGCTTACCTAGTGTCAGGTCGCTGCAGCTCGTGGTCAGGCAGCAGCTCCAGCGCGGACAGCAGATGCGCGCGGGCCGGCGCCGGCACCGCGCCGCGCAGCAGCGCGCCGGCCAGCGGCAGCGCGCGCGCGCCCGCGCCCGCCACGCGCGCCCACAGGGAGCGCACGCCGGCTTCCAGTCTCCACGTCCTGCTTACCTAGTGTCAGGTCGCTGCAGCTCGTGGTCAGGCAGCAGCTCCAGCGCGGACAGCAGATGCGCGCGGGCCGGCGCCGGCACCGCGCCGCGCAGCAGCGCGCCGGCCAGCGGCAGCGCGCGCGCGCCCGCGCCCGCCACGCGCGCCCACAGGGAGCGCACGCCGGCTTCCAGTCTCCACGTCCTGCTTACCTAGTGTCAGGTCGCTGCAGCTCGTGGTCAGGCAGCAGCTCCAGCGCGGACAGCAGATGCGCGCGGGCCGGCGCCGGCACCGCGCCGCGCAGCAGCGCGCCGGCCAGCGGCAGCGCGCGCGCGCCCGCGCCCGCCACGCGCGCCCACAGGGAGCGCACGCCGGCTTCCAGTCTCCACGTCCTGCTTACCTAGTGTCAGGTCGCTGCAGCTCGTGGTCAGGCAGCAGCTCCAGCGCGGACAGCAGATGCGCGCGGGCCGGCGCCGGCACCGCGCCGCGCAGCAGCGCGCCGGCCAGCGGCAGCGCGCGCGCGCCCGCGCCCGCCACGCGCGCCCACAGGGAGCGCACGCCGGCTTCCAGTCTCCACGTCCTGCTTACCTAGTGTCAGGTCGCTGCAGCTCGTGGTCAGGCAGCAGCTCCAGCGCGGACAGCAGATGCGCGCGGGCCGGCGCCGGCACCGCGCCGCGCAGCAGCGCGCCGGCCAGCGGCAGCGCGCGCGCGCCCGCGCCCGCCACGCGCGCCCACAGGGAGCGCACGCCGGCTTCCAGTCTCCATGTCCTGCGACCAAACAAATACCACTATATCACTATGTTACTGTGACAATGTGCAGTTTCCAACTACCCTCCCCTTCCCAAAATCATAACTCACGTCGATCATCCGGGAACGCTCGGCAGAATGCGATCTGCCTCCGAGCTAGACACACATGGCGCGTGTGCGTCCCGGACTCTTCTAAAAGAACTCGAAAGTTTGAAGTTCTGCGCCCTCAGTGTCGTGTGTGCCTTCCGAAACCAAAGGCCCCCGAAACGCGAGTGAAAGGAGTGAACAGTGCACTGTAATTTGGACTATTTAAGGCGCTACGCGCTGTTTTTGGCCGTAAACTCCTACTTTATAGAGTATATATCTTATTAACGGTTCAACAAAAAATTATGTAAAAAAATATATATGAATCTACGTTTTGTGTACAACATTCGTAACGTTTGACTTTTTTCCTGTGACTTATAATTTTTCCAATAAAGGAACACTACGATAGGCCGTTTTGCGACTAACTTTGCCTATTTCTACTAAACGGTTTTTTCAATTAAAGTTATTTTTAAACTAAAACTAGTGGCTCTGTGAGCTGTAGACCTCGCGAGCAGAGCTTTAAATAACATGGTGCTAAGAGCTTTAAATATAGTAAATTAAAAAAAAACAATACGAAATTTATGTGTAAAAGAATACAAAAAGATATAATATCCCAGCATACAATTACTGGGGATCGAACCCAGACCCTCTGTGCAAACAGAAAAAGCGAACGTTTACAAACTGAGCCAAATAGTTCTTAGATGGGTTGACGAAATTTAGCTACTCCTTCTCAAATTAAAATTAGTTAAAATTAAATATCTCAATACCTCCGGAACCAGCGAAATAAATTTTCTGAATTTTTGGCCATTTAATCTATAAACATATCACAAAAAGAAAACACTCGTATGGTACCGATACCACTATTTGGTTAGGCGCCAGGCATCACGACTCCGCCATTTTTAAAAATTTCCAAAAACCGGATTGAAAAAAAAAATTTATTTAGTCATAAAATTCGGTCACAAAATTTCACGAGAATCGGTTAAGAATTGCGACCTGTAGAGGAGAACATCCGGACATACGAAAGCAAAATGCCCGAGTCAAAACGTAGACCTTCGCTTCGCTTCGGTCAATAAATGTTTTAGCCGACACTACAAATGCAACGTAGAATAATGTTAATCAATCAATTTTTTTTTAAGAAATCGAATATTTTTCAACATTTCGTGCATATACCGCTCGAAAAAGGCGTGGCCGGCAGTCGTGTGCTAGCTTTGAGACGAGGAGGCTGTATCGCTCGTCGCTCCGTGCCTTCCTTGTATTCTGCATGCTTGTGCTGAGCCCAAGTGCAATAAAATTGGAGTTATTGTGGCCAAAGATTAAATAACTGCAGAAAGTTGATTTGGTTGTGACGCGCTTTAGCGCGCGCAACACGGTATTTCGCAGCCTATTATTACGAACGTAATGACAATATTTCCACTTATGTTACGTTTTTAATGAAGTTCGATTCCTAAAAAATAATAATTAATTACTCAACATTGGCAATTCATATTGTAGGTATATACTATATAGTTTGATTCTTCTTCTTCGCCTAGCCGTTTCCCATATCATTTGGGGTCGGCTCTTCTCATTCTTTCTTCTTTCTTCATTTTTCGCCAGGCGTACTGTTCTGGGTCGTCGAGACATCTATTTACATTTTTAGGATTGTTACCTATTAAAATGATGTTAGTTTATTAAGTGGGGGTGAATAGGGGTATGGAACACCATCTTTACCATCCCAAATGCCATCCTCACCTGCCCGTGGTGCACCCTGCTGACCAACGAACGAGGCTCTGGCGACCGAAGCTCTGGCGGGATAACCAGGCATCTCTTTCAGCTTACAGGTGGAAATACCTGTTTCTCTTAGATTTAAACACCTAAAAATCATGGATTTTCCTGCTTTGTGTAGGCAGGTTTTGGTACGTCAGATGGCAATCGGTACTGGACTAATAAACCCAAAAAATAGCCAAATTCCTAGAAAAGAAAATGAGAAGGTTACATAATGCATCGAGTATGATGGATAGGGCTTCGCCGCAAAACGACGCGCAGACACATCGCCCTACATCTGCGAATAGTATGCTAGGGCTACCGAGTCATGGACGGGCTCGGCTAACGACGCTAGTCCAAAGTTGTAACCTGAAGGTCCGCTTCGCCACTCTTAATGTAGGAACATTAACTGGAAAGACGAAGGAGCTTGCCTCACTTTTTAAACGCAGAATGGTAGATTTTGTCTGCTTACAAGAAACTCGCTGGGCTGGATCAAAAGCCCGTAATATTGGGGAAGGCTACAAGCTCATGTACGAAGGCGCTAAGCATAAAAGGAACGGCGTAGGAATTGCGGCTAAGGAAGAACACCTAAACAACATCCTAGAGATCAATCGTATAAGTGACAGACTTATATCTCTAAAAGTACTGGTGGGAGGGGAAGTCCTAAATGTTATTTCGGCGTACGCTCCCCAGGTGGATTGTAGCCAAAACGAGAAGGATACATTCTGGGCCACCCTAGAAGGTACACTGCAGCAAATACCTACAAAGGAAACCATCCTGATAGGAGGTGACCTAAATGGCCATATTGGAGAATCAAACAGTGCATTTGAAAGAGTACACGGAGGTCACGCATACGGTACAATAAACGACGCTGGTAAGGTCATCCTCGCAACAGCCACAGCTTTTGATCTCGCAATAGTAAATTCCTTTTTTGCTAAGAAGCCAGAACACCTTATTACGTACAAAAGCGGTCAGACATCATCGCAAATTGACTACATCTTAATAAACCGAGCGTGCATTAGTCGGGTTACAAACTGCAAGGTTATTCCGGGAGAATGTGTCACTCCACAACACCGCATTGTTGTGATGGACATGGCTTTTAAGAAAATACCAAAGGAGAAACCAACACAAACTCCAGAGCTCACCAAGTGGTGGAACCTAAAAGGTGAAAAAATCCCGGAGTTCCGTCAACATCTGGCCAATCTTAAGGTAGACAATACCTTAAATGTTGACAGCACCTGGGAGCTCTTAAGCAAGTCCATTATAACTGCAGCAAATAAAACTCTCGGTCGCACCAAAGGGGGAAGAAGACATAACAGAGAAACTTGGTGGTGGACACAAGACGTACAGAATGCCATTCATGCCAAGAAAATTGCCTTCAAAACCTGGCAGTCCTCTCAATCCCCTGAAGATCGAGAAGCATACAAAATAGCAAAAAAGAGTACCAAAAAAGTAATAGCCATCGAACAGGCAAACTCACAGAAAAACCTTTACAGGCAGTTAAACACAAAAGAAGGCCAGAAGTCCATTTACAAGCTCGCGAAACAGCGATGTCGGAGCACAAAGGATCCTGCTAGGTGTAAAACCATTAAGGGCCCCAATGGTGACTTGTTATATAGGGATAGAGATGTCATAACAGCCTGGCATCAGTATTATAAACAACTTCTAAACCCTTCGCCAGCTGCTACACTGCTTCCGGAAATGGTAGCAAATGTAGGTCTTATACCTCCAATACAGCCACACGAGGTTAAGAAAGCGCTGCAAAGAATGTCCAACAAGAAAGCCGTAGGCCCTGATGGTATCCCGGTGGAAGCTTGGAAATGCCTACAAGAACATGGAGTCCTACTGCTTACCAATCTCTTTAATCAGGTGTTGTTCTCTTCCAAAATGCCAGAGGCATGGAGATTGAGCACTATAGTTCCGATTTACAAGGGAAAGGGAAGCAAGTACGAGTGCAATAACTACCGTGGCATCAAGCTTCTGAGCCACACTATGAAGCTTTACGAGAGAGTGATTGATAGTCGGTTAAGATCAGAGTGCTCACTATCAAAACATCACTATGGCTTCGTACCTGGCTTGTCAACTACCGATCCCATGTTTGCTCTAAGTACGATTGCTGAAGAATATCGCTCCAAAAAGAAACCTTTGTTCGTTGCATTCCTGGACATGGAAAAGGCATTTGATCGTGTCCCGAGGGCCACAATCTGGTGGAGCCTTCGCAAGAAGAACGTCCCCGAGCACTATGTCAACATCATTGCCGACATGTACAGGGATGCACGATCGATGGTGCGGACAGTGGTGGGTGAGACGAAACCAGTAGCGGTTACGGAAGGCGTTCACCAAGGCTCAGTACTGAGCCCCTTCCTGTTTTGCTTGGCTTTGGATTCACTTACCGAGGAGGCACAAGATACAGCAAAATGGACATTTATATACGCCGACGACGTGGCCATTTGCGCTGAAAGCCGTAGTGAGCTACAAAACGCCCTTTTGTCATGGAAACACCAGTTGCAAGCCGGAGGCTTAGTGTTGAGTGTTGCCAAGACCCAGTTTTTATCCCTGAATGAACCAAGCCCACGCGACGATAGTCCGATACCCATCGATGGGCAACTAGTCACCATGTGCGATCAGTACAAATATCTGGGTGGTATGATGCACATTTCTGGGGATATAGAATGCAACATTCAGCACCGAATAGCCGCTGCATGGCTGAAGTGGCGGGAAGTAACGGGTGTCACCTGTGACAAAAGAATGCCGGTCAAACTGAAAGGTTTGATATATAAAAGTATCATAAGGCCCGTACTGATGTATGGCAGCGAGACGTGGGCAGTTACGCAAAAGAACGTGCATACCATTCAAGTTGCCGAAATGAAGATGCTGAGGTGGATGTGCGGCGTTACCAGGCTTGACAAAATCCGCAACGAGTACGTGCGAGGCAGCCTGGGCGTGCGTGACATCGCCGACAAAATGCAGGAGAGTAGGCTGCGATGGTATGGCCACGTTAGAAGGAGACCACCAGACTACGTCGGAAATTTAGCACTGCGACTTTCCATCCCCGGTAAAAGAGGCAGAGGTAAACCGAAAACAAGATGGAAGGACGTAGTGCTAAAAGATATGATTGAGTGCAAAGTGTCCGAAAACGACGTCGAGGATAGGGCGAAGTGGAAGCAAATAACACGGAAAGCTGACCCCATCACCATGTGGGATATATAGCCCGGAAGAGAGAGAGAGAGTTAGTTTATTAAGTAAATTATGTTTTCTCAAACATGCGTGGAAATATTGTCATTAGGTCATTACGTCCCGTCCTTATTTGAACTTTTATAGGTATTTCCTCGCATTTTTTGAGAGAAGTACTTACATACATATTATTTCAATCGCGATAACATGTACCGGCCTTATGTTCATAAAATATACTTTCTTTGCTGTCTGTTTAATATCATACTCGGCAGGCATAATTATAATAGGGATATCCCGGCCATGTGTAAATATTATAAATATCTTCTTTCGTGAAATGTTTTTTATGTGCTAGTCAGCAAATGAGCCGCCTGTTGGGAAGCGGTCATAGTCGCCCATGGACTTATGTCCATGTTGCTTATGCAACATCACATGTATTAAGAAAGTTACAAAGGTAAACCAATAAAACGCAGGTTTAAAAATCAGTAAACTTTAATTCTCTTTGACAATCATAGTTATAAATTATTTATAACAATGATTTATTTATATTTGTCGTATTAACCGTGAAATGTAATTTACGACCTCCATTAAATGCATGATCTAATCATACATCATCATGTTTGAAAACAAAATACATATCTGCAAACAAAAGATATACGAGTATAGCGCCAACTGCGCGCCTCTGGGCTGTATCTTATTCTTTGAACCTCGTGGCGGTGCAGCGATACAAAATTCACGTACGATCGCAGTGAGCGGGGTAAGCGGGTGGTGCGGGTACAGAGCGCTTAGCTCCGCCCTGACGCTCAAGGGCATTGGGCCTACCTATCGTCTTAAAGGACGAGCTGTGAGTACCATCCACAGAACATATTAAAGAGGTTAGAACGGCTATCGCGCGCAGTTAGTATCGGAACCGGTGTCGCCGCTCGTTCCTCTCCACATTTCCACATTTCTCGCGCAACGGTAGTAAAAACTTGTGTGCCTGGTGAATGGATATGCCTCCTTTAGACAGATTTGATGTCTGGCTTCTTAATCTGAACGTTATTGTGGCGCAAAAGGCATGTTTACGTTTTTCGGTCAGCGCGGGCGAGTACTAGCATGCGAGCGTTTGCTCATAAGCGGCGGCGACACGTACATACCCTGCTCGCATCGCCATTCTACTACTACTTCTCTTGTTCTGTGGTACCATCCCTCTGCCTTTCTCTCACCCCTACACATTGTCACAATTGGTGGAGGTGCGAAACCCCGAATTAGGTCTAATATATTCTTTTTTGGCATTAATTAGTACTTATTGGTAACAAAATGTCCGACACAGAAGAAAAAGGTGAAAAAACCGTTACCCGGGTGTCGGACATGTTTAAATATTTTAAGTCGTTAAATTTGGAAAATTTGAATCCGGCTATCAGACAATTACAGGAAAAGATTGATTGATTCATGGTATAATAATATACTCCGCCTGGTACTCTATTCCGAGATTCGCGTATGACCTAACTGACACGGGCCTACGTCATCATGCTGTTTACAGGTTCTCAAACTTTAAAATGTGGGAGAATTTTAACCAACGGTGAAAATTATTTTAACGGCATTAATTTTAAGTTATTCATGTAGAAACATAGTAAAATAAAACAAATCTAATGTATTAAATTAAACTTTATTTGTCTATACAAGACAAACGTTTGAAAAACTAATTCACAGTTACACATTAATTACCAAGCTTACGACGTGAAAAGTTTGGAAAACACTGCGACTGCTGACACTGAGCGAGAAGGAAATAACAATTAACACGCGTTCGACAAGGATGACGGTCAGGGCATGAAGTTATCTAGATCCGAATTGTCAAATGTGACAGCGCTATCCTGTGGTGCTAGTAATGTAAACAGAATTACCCGAACGTCTGAAATTTCTTTTGTGAATCGGAAGATATTGCTAACGAATAATTAAAAATGACGTGTTATTGTAAAATTTAAGATAAAATACATATAAATGAAAATTATAAAATTATAAAGAAATATTTTAACTTATTAACCATAGGTATAATGTACCCATGTAACATGTTATGTTGAAATAAAGTGGCAATGTTATTGTGACGTAGGCCCGTGTCACTCTGGGAATAGAAGACCATGTTTTATTAGACCATGGATTGATTGATTGATTGAGGAAAATAATCAAATATCAGAGTTAAAGAAACGATTAATACGATTGAAACAGGGAAAATGTCGCATACTCCATCGACGGGTCTAGACGGTCAAAAGGTCGACCTCGCGAACGCGGTAGGCGAACTAAATCGAGTAGATAAAAATAAGTTAAAAGTGTTGCAAAAGATGCTCGCGGAGTTATCAATTTGTGATGGCAAAGTGGCCAAGCAACTCATTAAATTTATTATCAGTGTCGATAAAATTGCTCAACTCGAGCTAGTTCTCCAGTCAGAGTATGTGACCTGGATAATGACCAGGACAACTGGGTTTCTAGCGGATTGGTGGTTCCGTCGGGCAGCCGCGTTACATAATTGGCAGGATATTAAAATACTGATTTTAAACGAGGTTTTATCTCCGATACATATTGAAACATTAAAAAATGAAATGTGCTTGCGTTATCAATACGAGTCCGAAACATTATTAGAGTTTGCACACTCAGTAGTTGCGGTGGCGAAGGCCCTAAATCTGGGCTGGTCCGAGGAAATGTTAATGCAAACTATATTAAGCAGAATTTCTCCAAGAATATATTATTACATTAAATGCAATCCTATGGACATAAAGGACATGTCGCAATTAGCGCAAATAAGTAGTGAGGTCGAGGGCGCTCTTTTACGAGACAAATTACATTCACAAAACTCGCATACCTTTTATCAAAGGAATCAGGTAAATGTTGGTAGTAATACGTATCGGCATTATGGTCGACCGGCGCGGGAGTCGAATGCATCGTTTTCGCGCGGGAACCGGTTAGCGCATGGGAGCAAGCGAGAGGTGACCGCCGGCGGACCGGGTTTGCCTAACGCAAATACATTGGTTGCAAATCAGAATCAAACAACGCAGCGCGGTCCACGTTGTTATGAATGCAATTCTTATGGTCATTTCGGGCGTGATTCTGAACAGCGTCGTAGACGTTTACAGACACAGTCAAATTACGCGGGAAACGCGAACAGGGAGTAAGCAACGATATCCACCGTCAGCTTCCTCTCGCAGCAGTCAAAGAAGGTGGCAAAATAATTAGTATATTAGTATAGTTATAAGAAAACCAATAAACCGCGCTTACAGGTAGTTATTTGTAACAATGTTCTTACCGCGTTAGTGGAAACGGGCGCGTTTCGGTCATTTATTACTCAGTACGGTTACCATCAGTTTGTCACTGACATAAACGCCGTCGAGAACGTAATTTACTTTCTATACATCGCGTTTGCACTAATATGCGAGTGCGAGCGAGATGTATAGAAAGTAAATTACGTTCTCGACGGCGTTTATGTCAGTGACAAACTGATGGTAACCGTACAGGACTTAGCCGATAAACTCAAGGGTCATCGTAAGGTGTTTACGTCACGGTGCAATATTCAATGTACTACCGCTAGGCGACAAGTTTTTACGGCTACCGAAGTTATAACTGTATTGATTTCAATTGATAAGTTTACCTGGAAATTTGAATTTACAGTAGCACCGAGTTTAATTGCACCCGTTATATTAGGATGCGACTTCATTAACAAAACAAAACTAGTCCCATACCCGTTTTATGGTTACGTGATATTTGACTTTATGCCGCATTATAAAATTCCATTGTTAAAAAATGAAGAGCACCAAGATATAGTACAGTTTAACAGCATTCAAAGCGATGACGAAATTAGAGGTAAAATAGAAGATTTATTAGAAAAACACAAGGAAGTCGTAACGGAAAAATTAGGTAAAACTAACATCTTGAACTATGAGATTAAACTCACTGATAACTGATAATGTTCCGGTTCGCTCACGATTCTATCCCCTGTCGCCGCCGAAAGCCGCCGAAATGGAGGCACATATTAAACAACTTCTTGATAAAGGTATTATTGAAAAATCGAGTTCACCATATGCGTCACCTGCATTTTTAGTCGACAAAGCCAGCGGCGGCAACCGATTTTGCTGCGATTATAGGGCGGTAAATAAAAAGATTATATACGACAGTTACCCAATGCCGTCGATCGAATCAGTTTTCCAGTATTTAGGCGGGGCTAGGTATTTTTCGATAATCGACCTTAACAGCTCATTTCATCAGATACCGTTAAGTGACGAATCTAAACCGGTTACAGCGTTTATATGCCCGTTTGGGTTATTTCAGTATAAATATGTTCCTTTCGGGCTCTGCGTAAGTCCACAGTCATTAAACAGGGTGGTCGATATGATATTCGGTGACATAAAATACAAATATATAATACCGTTTGTGGACGACATTTGTGTTTTTTCCAAAGACAAGGAATCGCACGTGCAACATCTAGACGAGGTGTTGAGTAGACTTGGTAAAGCAGGGTCAAAAAAATTAAAACTATGTAAAGAGTCGGTACAGTTTTTAGGGTATAATATTAGTTATTCCGGTTTAGCCGTCGACCCCGAAAAAATAAGTGTCGTTGTTAACTACCCGGAACCGAAAAACTTAAAACAGCTGAAAACATTTTTGGGGATGACTAGTTTCTACGCTTATCTCTCGATATTCGGAACTTGCCGAACCGTTAAATTTGTAAAAAAAAAAGATGCCAAGTACGTTTTAAGGTTCCCTGACTTCTCTAAAAAAATTATTCTACAAAGTGATGCATCTGGAACAGCTCTTGGAGCTGTGCTTCAGCAGGAAGTGGACGGGGCCCTGGCGCCCGTGTGTTACGCGAGCCGTACGCTGTCAAGCACCGAACGCCGCCAAACGGTCTACGAACTAGAGTGTGCCGCCGCCGTATTCGGGGTCACTTTTAAACAATATTTAGAGGTCGCGCCGTTTGAAATCCAAACCGACAATGCTGCGTTATCCTGGCTTTTTGAACACCCTAAACAGATTGGGAAGTTAGGGAGATGGATACTTCTACTGTCTAGATTTAAATTAGATATCAAACATATTAAGGGCAGTTGTAATAAGTTAATAACGTAGCCGATTGTTTGAGCCGTATGTACGATGGAACGGAAGAAGTCAATTGTTCCGCGCTTCAGGAATATCCCGTTACTAATGATTCTCTTATAAGACACCAGGTAAACGACAAATTTTGCAATGATTTAATTATTCAAATTAACGGCGGGACAAGAGTTCCTAAATATAAAATTAAAAACGAGTTATTGTGCCGGCAATTGGGGAAAACAAACAAATGGCGAATAGTATTACCTGGTATTACCTAGTCATTTAAAAATAATAATTTTAAACTATTATCATGATCAAGATATAGCTGGTCATCTAGGGATTACAAAAACCCTAAATAGAATATCTAGTATTTTTTGGTGGAAGAACTTGTATACGGATATTAAAGAGTACGTGAGGTCGTGTTTGCTTTGTCAAACGTCAAAACCATTAAATAAGAAACCGGTTGGTTTAATGTCATCAACTGTACCTACCGGAACTTGGGAAAAGGTTTACATAGATTACAAAGGACCTTTTCCGATATCAAAGAACGGAAACAAATATATTTTGGTTATCTTGGACGGTTACTCAAAGTGGGTTCAGTTGATCGCAGTACGCTAACACAGTACGCGCGCTGTCGAGGCTCGTGTGGGCGAACTACGTATCTGATAACGCAACACATTTCACAGCCGACGTATTTAAACAAATGTGCCATGTTTGGGGAATTAATGATGTTAAAATATCTCCGTATTACCCACAGCAAGCAAGGTTTTTTTTTATGAAAAAAAAAAACCTTGCGTAGAGTCTGGCTACTGAAATATTACCCAAAGTTTTGGCGGGAAATTCAAAAAATCTTGGGCTGGTCTCACTGTGTGTAGTAGGAATTATAGTTTTGATACTAGAAAATATTTTTTATATTCTGTGCACAAGAAAGGTACCTAATAAGGAAATAAGTTAAATATACGTTGACTGCACTCAAAGTCAGCTCACATTAATTTCTACCACTATGTAAAGTATAGTCAACGACAAACACATATGATTACGTTCCAATGTTTTGATTTTATTGATAAAGATCAAATAAAGATCTGAATCTGAATCTGATCAGAACAGAAGCATGCCAAGTACTCAAACTTGAAGCCGGTTTACGATTTTGTCCCTCTCGCTGTTGAGTCGGCTGGTCCTTGGTGTTCCGAGGCGAAGGTTTTTGTGAGGGACCTGGGAAAACGCATGCGGGATAGGGGTTGCGATCCTAGGTCTGGTTCGTACCTGGTCCAGCGTATATCGTTGGCTATTCAGCGCGGGAACGCCGCTGGTATTTTGGGGACGTTTGTGCCGGGTACTTACCGGATTAGGATATAGGTTTATGGCTTGCTTGTGTTTTGTAATGACCAATTTCCTT
The DNA here is from genome assembly GCF_910591565.1 of Cydia splendana. Classification (NCBI taxonomy): domain Eukaryota; kingdom Metazoa; phylum Arthropoda; class Insecta; order Lepidoptera; family Tortricidae; genus Cydia; species Cydia splendana. The sequence continues at coordinate 912,221 of NC_085977.1, forward strand.
TTAAATTTGACGATGCATGTTGCAGATGACATATGTGAACGTATACATTTTATTTTGACGAAACCTGAGGTGGATGAGCTATCTGTATAATGACGAAGCCTGCGCTGTGGATCTGAAGGTACCTATGCTGTTATTATTATGTTTTTCTTTTTTGGGTCAATAAATTATTTTTTCTTGGATGTTATAAATTTCTCATCTGAATCTGAATATTTTCCAGAACTTCTAGTTTATCCGTTTCTTTTACACACTTGTCCTGTTTATGAGATTCAGGTATTAATAAATTCACATACTTAATCAAAGTTATAGGGAAATGTTAGAAATTTAGAACTAGTACTTAAAGTATCAAAATATTAATAAAGCACCAACCTACGCGAATTGTTTCCGACTTGTAAACATTGCAGTTTTTCGTTATAAAACGCTTCACGTCGACTTCGCACATTGTCGTAATTATTTACGAGCTTAAATAATAGGTTGCGGACGTCACTCGGTATAGTCATTATTAATATTATTTAAGTATTATTTAAAATAAACGCCTTATAAACCGCGAACAATTTGAATGAATGACATAAATTGACAATAGACTTTTAACTTTTTTTAAAAGCATAGACAATTGGTGATGCAACAAGGAAATATCTGTCAACAAAATTTGGCTAGCCAGACTCTAGCAGTCTACAGACCGGAAGTAACATCCGACTCCAAAGTGCCATACTCTGGCGAGAGTTGCGAGTCGCTTTCAAACAAAATGTCCCACTTTGTCGCTTGTCATAAGGATGTTTTGACCAGTTATTCATATGATACAAGCAAATCTCGTCCTTAAGGTAAGCGACGAAGTGGGACCTTTCACTAAACTTTGGCACATTTTGTTGTGAATCATGTCCACACAGTTAACTGACAATTCGTAAACCTTATTCCAAAGACATAAAGTCCACCGATAGTCAGTTAAGGGTGCTGCTAGTATACTCACTTGAAGTTGGCCTCCTTGCCGTGCTCCTTGCTCGGGTGCGCGAGCGCCGTCAGCAGCGTGTGGGAGACGCGGTCGGTGGCGCTGGTGGAGCCGGCGGCTACTCGCTGGTAGGGCTCCGCGCCTTCCAGTGGGCAGGTGGTTAGGGGGCGCTCCGCACTCTCCATTAGAAGTTGGCGGATCTTTGGCACCTGGATACGAAAATAAGAAGTTAATATGTATATTAAAGGAAAATATTAAATTACAGCTACGGACGAGATTAGACTTTCCCGAACATCAAAGTCAATCGTTTTAACCCTTAAATTGGCAACGAGAAACAGGATCACATCATCCTTGATCGTCGTTTTACATTTCTTTCTGAAACAGAATCATTAGCACTGTCGAGCTACGAGGAGGCTTGAACTCACGACTTCCCTCGTTTTTTATCCGGCAATTTAAGGGCTAACTTACCCATTAGAATGTTTACAGTACATTTGGCGCTCCATTACGACATCCTATCACCTACGAGCTACGTAGGTATCTACAGCGAAAATTTAAAGGGCCTTATGTATGTACTGTAATACGTTGTACGATACACGTGCGAATAAGTAATTCGCACTTGTATCGTAACTAACTATTACCTTCATGTATAACAGCAGCAACAGTAAAGGTTCCGCGGCGGCGGCGGCGGCGAGCAGGGCCGGCGGGTCGGGCGCGCAGCGCAGCGCGAGCGGGAGGCGCGCCTCGATGCGGCGCCGCATGCTGTCCAGGTCGGGGCCGGCTTCCGAGGCCTCCTCCATTATGTATTTGATTAGGACTTCCAACTGGAAAATCTTAGATATTTAGTTTCCACAACTTTTAGGAGTTGTGAGGAACCCCAGCCAAAATGAGGAAACAACTCAAAATTTGCATCTAATTACTTTCCCACTCCTGTGGATAAAATGCAACTTTCTGATCAGTTTTTGGAGTATCAAGGGAGCCTTTACCTTTAGTTTAATATTTCTACAGTTATTAGATATCTTTTGATGTTCATCATCATCATCATCATCATGTAACAGACCTGCGGGTGAGTGAGCCTGTGCAGATGGCAGGGCGCCTGGCGCCGGGGCGCGGCGCGGTCGCGGCCCTGCCACACGCGCTCCGAGCCCATCAGCGTCTCCGCGAAGTCCAGCACCCCGCTCGCTGCCCAGCCCCTAACAAAATAAAACGTTTATCAAATTATAGCATAGAACGCACTGCGATTAATTTCTTACGAGTTTCAGTCTAATTTCTTGCGATTTCAGTCTTATTTCTTGCGGTTTCAGTCCTATTTCTTGCAGTTTCACTAGTTTCAGTCTTATTTCTTGCGGTTTCAGTCTTATTTCTTGCAGTTTCACTAGTTTCAGTCTTATTTCTTGCGGTGTCAGTCTATTTTCTCGCGGTTTCAGCCTTGCAAGTGCGTGCGCTTATGAAGCGTGCCGTACGTTACCCTTTTTGCGATTCTAAAACCGCAAGAAATTAATCCCCGTGCGTTCTAAGCCTTACTCAAGTATGTTATTTTAGTCTCCATGCGTGACTTGTTTCTGAAAAAAATAGATTGTATTTCCAAGCGCTTGGTATGCGGCGCGCTGTGCTGGTTGAGACAAAAGGTAGAGGGCCTGGGCTGTACCGACATAAGTTCAGAAAGACCTAAACTCTCCGAAACATATAACGCATAGTGCACTTGCATACTAAATATTGAAAATACGTGAACGAAATCAAGTCTACTAAACCATTTAGTCGATGGAAAAGGCGTCAAAATTCGAAACATGTAAGCGTGAAGGGTATATAAATGTACCCGTTAGGCTGCAGTAAGGTAGAGAGGCAGGTGTGCAGCGTGCGCCACGAGGCGCGGTGCGCCAGCAGCGTCACCAGCAGCGGCCGCCACGCCGCCGACCCCGACCGGAACATTAGCCGCATCTGCACAAACACATAAATTGTTACGCGTCGTCATAGCGACGAGATAATGCGAAGCAGCGCGGTTCGTTGACACGCAAATTCAACGCGGTGCGGTGCGGCGCGTATCGTGCACTACCGCCACTGCGTTGTATTCATAGCAAAAATCAAACCAACCGTTTGCACCCACTTCTTTTCGGTTTTAACTTTTTAAACTATTTAGGACTACTGTGTGCGGCGCGTAATCGTGAACCTTGTGGGAATGCACGAAGGTTGATATTGGGCTGCAGCCGCGCGCATCAGTTGACGTCTTTCGGTGGTAAAAGGGTTAAAGTTGTCTTACTTGTCGTTCTGGCTGCGGGCCGAGCGTCTCTCGCTGCAACTCTGACATCCAGTCCAACAGCAGCCCACAGCCGAGCCCGCGCCGAGCGAACACGTGCGGAGTGGGCGGCTCAGAACCTATTTCCACTTTCACCTGTGTACAATATTTGAGAATAATTAAGCCAGTATTTTTCCATTTTTGAAGTGAAAACTTCTTTAGCGGCGCTGAGCACTTTTTGAGGTGGGAAAAAAATGATAAACTCGATTCAGCGTAACGCGTAACGTAACGCTGACGTCATGTGTCACGGACAATGTTATTCACCAAAGAACTTTAGTCATAACGTATCATAATCAGGTCAATTATTTAAAACTGGACTTTTATATTAAGCAATAAAGGTCAATGTTCTAATCTTGTACGGGCTGAAATACGAGGATCTCACAGTTACATTCTAACTTTATATCACTCCAATATAATTCAATAAAGTCTCATCTTGATGAAATCGCTAATAAAAGTGAACTCTAGTACTGGTGAATAAAAAACTCAAAATATCATGACCAAATATATTTAGATGCGAGGTCTGCAAGGTAACTTTACAATTTCTATTCGAATTTTAAACAATTAACAATACAAATTTAAGCTCACTGGCCAGCAATTTCGGAACTAAAGTTTTTCAATAGAAAGGAGGATGGGTCAATTATACATAGTGCTGCAGACATTTTGGACTAGTCATTGAGTTTTCACTTCTGTCGGCACTCCCGGAGTGCAACCCGTTGTTTTTTTTATGACACGACTGGCACGAGACAATTTTTGGCAACCCTCCTTGGCATAAAAAATATCAGCGGTTTTGTGCTCTTTTTAGCAGACATCAACTTCAAATGAAAATGTATATCCCCTATACTAATATTACAGTTCAGTTGGCCAATTTGAAGCCCAATATGTCCAATCCAACTGTCATTTCACCCCTGTAACCAATACGTTAAACAAATTGGGTTCGGAACCGGTCTGGTTAATGAAACGAGACGAGACGGATTCAGTGGTAGATTGTCCAACCGAACATGGTATAATAATATACTCCGCCTGGTACTCCATTCCGAGATTCGCGTATGACCTAACTGACACGCGCCTACGTCATCATGCTGTTTACAGGTTCTCAAACTTTGAAATGTGGGAGAATTTTAACCAACGGTGAAAATTATTTTAACGGCATTAATTTCAAGTTATTCATGTAGAAACATAGTAAAATAAAACAAATCTAATGTTACAAATAACAAATTAAACTTTATTTATCTATACAAGACAAACGTTTAAAAAACTAATTCACAGTTACACATTAATTACCGAGCTTACGACGTGAAAAGTTTGGAAAACACTGCGACTGCTGACACTGAGCGAGAAGGAAATAACAATTAACACGCGTTCGACGAGGATGACGGTCAGGGCATGAAGTTATCTAGATCCGAATTGTCAAATGTCCACAGCGCTATCCTGTGTTGCCAGTAGTATAAACAGAATTACCCGAAAGTCTGAAATTTCTTTCGTGAATCGGAAGATATTGCTAACGAGTAATTAAAAATGACGTGGTATTGTAAAATTTAAGCTAAAATACATATAAATGAAAATTATAAAATTATAAAGAAATATTTTAACTTATTAACCATAGGTATAATGTACCCATGTAACATGTTATGTTGAAATAAAGTGGCAATGTTATTGTGACGTGTCACTCTGGGAATGGAAGACCATGTTTTATTAGACCATGCAACCGAACTGATATTTTACTCGTACTGGCCACTGGAGGCGTTGGTCATTTTTTCCTTTGTACATGACATTTATTTCGTTTATAGTTTAAATAGTAGTGTGTCTACTTGTAAAAAATACAAATTAAAATATTTTCATAAGCCCGCTTTTTTCGTAGATCTGCGAAATCGACTCCACACTCGTGTTCGCGGCTTCGAGCCGCGATTCGCGCACGAGTGTGGAGGGGGCTATAGAAAGTAGTTTAATTTGTTCATAGAGTGGCGTGCTAGACTCCTTTACCTCGGATTCGTAAGCGCCCTGCTGATTCTTCTCCAGAAGCGTGGAGATAACGTCCACCACCAAACGAGTGTTTTGTGTCTCTATGATGCGATTTCCAATTGCCTCTAAGGTGTTTGGAGTCGCAGCTTCCAGCGCTGTGCCATAAAGATAAAAACCAGATTCAATAATTTGTTTATGGGAAAGTAACAGTCGTTGTAAAGTATAAAAAAGACAGGCGAAGCGGAGGTGGCTAGCTCTATTGAAGCTTTCTAAAGTACTAACAGCAACAACAACTAATACATGTATAAATGATTCCACACTCTACTATCCATCGGTGGATTTTATATATTTGCAATACCCCATATAACCATTCCAGTCGCAGAATCACAAAGTGGTAACTAAATGTCAGATGTGTCGTAACAGAGTCCACACAATGTGTCTAGAATTGTTTCGAAACAAAGTGTCGTCGCCGTGTCTACACTTTTCCGTAACAAGGTGTCGACACATTTGTGTGCACTTTGCGTGCGGTTTGCGACTAAATCTGACAGCAAATTTGTGACAGCAAATGTCAATATAAAATACCTCTTGAAAACCAAGGTTTGTCAAACTACTATTAGTGTCTCGTGTGCTCGTAATTCTAGTAAGTCATCATGGGCAATGCAAATGATAATAATCGACCGAAACCATATAAACACCCAACACCCGTTAACCTTTTACAGAAAAGTTTTTAAAGAAATTCAATAAGCTACTTAGGTCAGGCAACGAATGCTCCAAAAGTTGTAGAGGGAAATGCTCGGAACACAATTTTTGACTCCGTAACTCGGTTTGACAAGTTAGGAGGTGAACATATCAAAAGTCCCCGGCCGTAGCCCTTGAGCGGGGGGGAGAGAGGGGGCTTTGAAGGTCCCATTTTCCCGTTTTTCGATTATATCTCGGAAACTATGCATCTCAGCGACATGGCCACTTATACAAAATGAAAGTTTATTTAATTTGTTACAAGTTTATTCAGTCAATTTTTTCGATATGTTGAATAGTTTTTGAGATATCCGCTCTTGAAAGTTTATTTAGGGCTCTCAATTTTGATATATCTATATCAGTGAAGGTGCTAGGCCGTGTTTGGTATCGTTTTCGTATAAATCTGGGGTGCTGAATTCATTTAAGATATCACATTGACACCATTCCACAAAATAAAAATAAATCTTTTTAGGGTTCCGTACCTCAAAAGGAAAAAACGGAACCCTTATAGGATCACTCGTGCGTCTGTATGTATGTCCGTCTGAATACACAAAATAGTTCTTTACATATAGATGACAGGAAAACCTATTAGAAATGTGCAGTCAAGCGCGAGTCGGACTTAATGTACGGAACCCTTAATACGCGAGTCCGACTCGCACTTGGCCGGTTTTTTTGAAACTCTTCTTGACGCTTAACCGCTGAACCGATTTCGTTGAAATTTGGTATAGAAATAGTTTGCGTCCCGGAACAGGACATAGGATAGATCTTATAACCAAAATCATCTTTTGAAGGTGTGAAAAGTGGCGTGGAAATTTGTACGGGAAATCAATAACCGCTGAACCGATTTATATGAAATTTGGGTTGGTCTACATCTTTGATTTAGTTAAAAATGATGAAAAAACATGACTTCAAACCTAAACTTAGACAGTATTCTTCAAGAAGTCAATTCTGAATTCCCCCCTACACCTCATTTCACACCTTTAAAGGATGATTTTTGAGATAACTTATTATATCCTGTCTCGGGACTCAAAATATATGTGTACCAAATTTAAATTAAAACTGTTCAGCAGTTTAAGCGTGAAGAGGAGTTTAAAAGAAAGTATTTTAATAAGTTTATATGTTTTTACTTCGGAATGGTGTCAATGTGATACCTTAACTAAATTTGGTACTGCGAATTTATACGAAAACGATACCAAACATGGCCTCGTAGCTTTACTGTTGTAGAAGTCAAAATAAAATTGAGAGCCCTAAATTCTTATTACTTGGCCAAACTTGTGTAGAAGGAAAAGGTAAAATAAAAGTCTTCGGCAGGAATATAAGACACAAATATATTTTTTTTTGCGTTACTATTTCATTCATCAAATATAAACATACCTTGATTATACTATTCTAGTGAGATCCTCATAGATAAACAAAAACATTTACTTAAAAAATTACAAGGTCGAAATGTCACGGAACTTGTGAGAGTAATATGTGAAAAATATAAACTTTTATGACAAAAAAAATCTGGACACAATTTAAGAATCACCCAATTGCGTCGAGGAATCATCTGTATTTTTGCTTGTTTCATTACCTCCTCGCTTCTTTTTTGTCCTTTGTATTCTGTAGCAATTTGTTAGATCTGAAAATAAAGATAACTTGCGTCGTCACGGATGTCGATTTATAGGTTTTAGGGAGTGCAGAATTCGAAAACGATTATCATTTTATAATCCAAGATGGCGGCTACGTATTTTGTCATAAAAGTGGAATCCAAAATAGTCATCATTTTCGAAATCTGCGCCCCCAGAAACCTATAAAACGACATCCATGACGACTTTTATGACATAGTGCATGGCCGCCATCTTGGAATCCAAAATAGTCATCATTTTCGAAATCTGCGCCCCCTAAAACCTATAAAACGATATCCATGACGACTTTTATGACATAGTGCATTGCCGCCATTTTTAAATTGAAAATGTTATCATTTTCGAAATCTGCGCCCCCCAAAACCTATAAAACGACACCCATGACGACTTTTATGACATAGTGCATGGCCGCCATTTTGGATTCCAAAGTGGTCATCATTTTCGAAAGCGGGGCCCCCTAAAACCTATAAAACGACATACATGACGACTTTTATGACATAGTGCATGGCCGCCATCTTGGAATCCAAAATGGTCATCATTTTCGAAATCTGCGCCCTCTAAAACCTATAAAACGACACCCATGACGACTTTTATGACATAGTGCATGGCCGCCATTTTGGAATCCAAAATGGTTATCATTTTCTAAATCTGCGCCCCCCAAAACCTATAAAACGACACCCATGACGACTTTTATGACATAGTGCATGGCCGCCATTTTGGAATCCAAAATGGTTATCATTTTCTAAATCTGCGCCCCCCAAAACCTATAAAACGACACCCATGACGACTTTTATGACATAGTGCATGGCCGCCATTTTGGATTCCAAAATGGTCATCATTTTCGAAAGCGGGGCCCCCTAAAACCTATAAAACGACATACATGACGACTTTTATGACATAGTGCATGGCCGCCATCTTGGAATCCAAAATGGTCATCATTTTCGAAATCTGCGCCCTCTAAAACCTATAAAACGACACCCATGACGACTTTTATGACATAGTGCATGGCCGCCATTTTGGAATCCAAAATGGTTATCATTTTCTAAATCTGCGCCCCCCAAAACCTATAAAACGACACCCATGACGACTTTTATGACATAGTGCATGGCCGCCATTTTGGAATCCAAAATGGTTATCATTTTCTAAATCTGCGCCCCCCAAAACCTATAAAACGACACCCATGACGACTTTTATGACATAGTGCATGGCCGCCATTTTGGAATCCAAAATGGTTATCATTTTCTAAATCTGCGCCCCCCAAAACCTATAAAACGACACCCATGACGACTTTTATGACATAGTGCATGGCCGCCATTTTGGATTCCAAAATGGTCATCATTTTCGAAAGCGGGGCCCCCTAAAACCTATATATCGACACCCATCTCGACTTTTATGACAAAGTGTTTTGCTACCATCTGCATGCAAGACATTTCTATTATTTTTACGTACAAAAATGGCCCCCTGTCAACTTTCAATCGAGATTTAATCGATATTAATATTCAGATTAATTCAATTTCAATCTATGTTAGGTCGACTAAACTAATCGCGATTAAAATTTGAATATTAACTTTTTTTATTCCATTAATTAGTCGAATAAACAGTTAATCGATTAATGCCCATCTCTGACCACGGCATTTTTACACTTTGAGAATATCTGAAAACAAATCAACACAAGGAGCCATTTTGCAAATCCAGTAACTTTGTTATTACTTTTGACAGCGCGTGTCATGTGTCAACACAGAGTCGACACAAAGTCGAAACATTGCAACTACTTTGTGACTGCAATATTTCTCAGCCTTAAACCATATTTATACATCATAATTAACAAGTTTGGTAGTATGTAAAGCGTTATTTCTGTTATTTAAGTATAGTATACGCATCGAAGTACTAAAAATGCTTCAAATAATATAGTTATGAACACAGGCACTGAGAAGTAAACAATTTCATTTCCGGCTAAACTACAACAATGTGGTGGCGCGTTGATTATATTACACTTAGTTTATCAAATCACTCGAGCAGTTTAATTCCCCATAATAATTTAAGTCATATTGTAATATAAATGCAAACAATATATAATTACGTCTTGTAATCCGTTTAAGAGATGGCGTATTAATGTCACTTATTTTTATTTAAGTATTTTTCCATCTGACAGTTTCCATTTGACAGGAACAAAATGAACGAATGAACGAATGATTTTGGCATAAAGTAGTCGCAAACCCGAAACAATGTGTGCACACGGCGACCACACTTTATGTCACTTTGTGTCATGTGTCGACCCTTCCCCATTTCTGGTAACTGTGTCGACACGGCGACGACTCTGCGACTGGAATTGTGACCGAAACAGACGGTGTCGACACAAGATGTGTCAACACCGCGTCGTAACGGCGACTGGAAATGGTTGTATGGGACGTTTACGAATTGTTAGTAAACAGTGTGGACGATGGTAGTTTATTCTATATACTTCATTTTCTAAGTGTGCTTTATGTGCTAATATGTATAATATTTGATATCGTGAAATCTCGTGTTCATTTTATCGCACGTGAAATTACTTTCGCAAAATCATCATTAAATGGTTTCCATAGACAAGAATATTGGCAAAGAATTATTACTTAATCCGGTTGAAACTGTCGTACTCGTAAGTCATATCAAAACTGAATACATTTTTATTGCATTAGTACCGGCGATGAGTTGTTCCTTGGTGGCGTGTGGCAGGGTTGGTATAGTGCGGGCTGCTCGCCTCTCAGGGGCCGCCAGTTGCGTCAGCAGGTTCGCTACCGGGCCCGCGGGGCATTTGAACTGCTTCAGTAAATTTGAGCACACCTGCAGACAGCACAATGTTAAAACAAATCGATGCGAACTTAATTTTGAATGTCGTAAAAAGTCTTAGAGCATTTAGTAACTGGAGACGCCTTGTCTGTCATTTTTTGTACAAAATAGTCTGCCTATTTTTGCGGGGGAGGGGCAAGTCAAATGTATGGGTATTTAGACGCGACGTGTAGGCTACACGGTGTACACTGACCTCTCGGAGCGGCGCCCAGCGAGCTAGCGTGAGGCTGCGCAGCAGCACGGCGGCGTGGCTGGCGCCGGGCATGCCGCGCAGGACGGCGCTGTCCGCGGCTTGCAGGAACATGGTCACACGTTGTATGTAGGGGCAGTCGGTTGGGACGTTTTCGCGGAGTTTCTTCACTTCTTCTGTTATTTTCTACAAAATAAAAAATGATTTGAAATCTAGACCGGATTATATCGCGATGCATAATAAATAAAATAAATAAATAAATTTTATAGGGACATTCTTACACAAATTGACTAAGCCCCACGGTAAGCTCAAGAAGGCTTGTGTTGTGGGTACTCAGACAACGATATATATAATATATAAGTACATAGAAAACAACCATGACTCAGGAACAAATATCTGTATTATCATACAAATAAATGCCCTTACCAGGATTCGAACCCGGGACCATCGGCTTCATAGGCAGGGTCACTACCCACTAGGCCAGACCGGTCGTCAAAATAATAAGCATCTTCATTAGAAATCGAAAAAAAAGTCACCAGTTAGTTAGTACGCGAAACTAAGTAGTTAATCGCGAATCTATATACCTTGTATACTTGTACTTACGGCGTTAAGTTCAGTGAAGGCGACATCCAAGTCTCCGGGGTAGGTGCCGCCGCAGAAGGCGCTGGTCAGCAAGGCTGGGACCTGCTCTGGTTGGATGACTAGTGGGATTGGAGCGCATTCGTCCTCGTCTTCGGAGGGGAGGGGCTCTTCTTCGAATAGTGTGTCATCTGTTTACGGAAATCAGGTATTTTATTTTGTTGAACTGCACTTTTATATAACGTTGAAAGCATACAACCAATTACAGGTGTACACCCTGGCACTGGACTTTCCAAAAAAGTTTTTTTTTTTTTTTTTTTTTATTGAGAAACAAACAGTCTTAAAATAAACATATGAACAACTTAGCTAGTAGCTACAAATTAATTTCGGTATAGACCTATAGTTCCCTAATTTACAAAGATAATTTACAAATGTATAAAATTAGTGTAAACTTATAGTACCCAATTACATAAAAATAGAATAGATGTAAAAGAGAAAAGACTCAAATTACAAGTATGCGGTTGCTTGCAACATTTCACACTTTCTTTACTTCAACAAAGAATATACAGTTTTCTTAAACAGACCTAATGAACTGCCAAACAAGTCTGCGTCCATACATTTTTCATTGTACTGCTTACATGCGCGCCCAATATATGAATGCTGTGCGTGTTTCGTTCTGCTGTTAGGAATGCTAAATAATGCCTTACTACGACAACTACGTTCATTCCTACGGGGAACACGGAAGCCAATTTTATGTAATAAGTCGGGGGCATCTACGACATTATTAATAATTTTGAATAAAAATACCAAATCTGTACATGACCGCCTAAGTGAAAGCGGCTGGATATTATGATGTGTAGCCGAGGAAGCGTAATTTACATAGTTCCGACCTACTCGAAATTCCAGTCCTTTAATAAACTTTTTCTGGAGTCTTTCAATTCGAGTCTTATGGACATTATAGAAAGGATTCCATACTACAGAGGCAAATTCCAATCTACTACGAACGTAACTATTGTAAAGAAGTTTATAAGTGAGAGGTCTTCGAAAAGGTTTTGCTACGCGAAGAACGAAACCCAGTTGTTTGTATGCTTTGTTTAATATATGATCTATATGTGGGTTAAACGTTAGTTTTGCATCCATTAGCACCCCTAGGTCACGTATACTATGCTGTCGTGTTAGAGAACTGCCGCAGAGCCGGTAACTGAATACAATGGGATCCCTTTTCCGAGTGAAGGTAATAACTGAACATTTGTCACTATTTAAAAACAGATTATTTTGCACACAATATGTTTCAAAGCTAGTTAAATCATCCTGCAATAGAGCACAGTCAGCGTCTGTTTTAATGATCCGAAATATTTTAGTATCATCGGCGTATAAAAGGGCTTTAGAATTTGTCAGACACTCCGTGATATCGTTTATGTATAAAATGAATAATAAAGGGCCCAAATGGGACCCTTGAGGGACACCTGAAGTGGTTATTTTGAAAGCCGATGAAAAACCGCCAAGTACAACACTTTGGGACCTATTTTCTATATACGATTTCACCCATCGAAAAAGATCACCATGGATGCCAAGTTTCCAAAGTTTCACCAGAAGCGTATTGTAAGAAATTTTGTCGAACGCTTTAGCGAAGTCTGTGTAAACTGCGTCGACTTGATACTTATTATCCATTGCATCTCGTATGACTTCACTAAAGGACAAAAGATTACTCTCCACACTTCGACCCTTATAGAACCCGTGCTGACTCGGATTGATATGACGCCGTACAGCGTTTGATAATTGGTCAGTGACAATTTTTTCCAATATTTTACCGAATTGGCACAACTTAGAAATAGGCCTATACTTTTCGACGTCTTGACTTATAGAACCCTTAGGTATTGGTGTGATCCACGCCGTTTTCCAGATTTGCGGTACCTTTCCCTCCTTAATAGACTGCTGATATAATTTGGTGACAGGAACCACCAAAGTACCAGCACATTTACTAATTAGCAAAGGATGTATACGATCAGGTCCTGCGCCTTTATTTATATCAACAGATTTCAGATATTTGAGGACCATTTCATTTGTCAACATAATTGTACTAAAATCAAAAACTGGCTTGAGCGGTGGCTCCAGGCAGTCGATGTCCAGTGGTGGTAAGGTGGAATTATCAAAGACTGATTGGAAGTGATCACTGAACATATTACAAATAGTTTCACCGTCTGATGCAGAAACACCCCTGTAATTCATTGTTTGTGGTATACCTTTATTGGACATTGAGGACTTAATAAATTTCCAAAAATGCTTTACATGTGATTTTATTTTATCCTCAGAACTTTCTATATAATTTTTATAACACTCATTTTCTATTTTTTCAGCTCTTTTTCTTAAAATTTTATAACTTTCATAATCTAACGGATTACTATAACATTTCCATAATTTATGATATTTTCTTTTTTCTTTTAAAATCTTCCTTAAAGATCTACTATGCCATACAGGATAATTTGTACACGAGTTTCTAGAATAACAGCAAGGTACAAAAAAGTTGAAATAGTTTTAATAAATCCTTAATTTTTTATAAAATATTCCATATTTGTGAGAACTTTTACATTACACCTTTTTGGGAAACTTTCCGTAAATAAGCAATCTCTGTAGTAAACATTTACAAAAGGTCTCTGTAAACGTTCGTTAATATTTCAGTGAATAGCCATTAGACAGTTCAATGAAATAAGAGTTTTGTCAAGTCGAGTTTATGTGTGTTGGCAGTTCTAAGTACTGCTACTATTGAAGCTGTTTATTTATAATCTCAAATTCCTTAGAAATGTAGGCGTCTTTCGTAATTTCCATATAATGAGGCTGTACGGTGTTGACTGGAGATAAAGGCTTGCACATACTGGGCGGGTAGCCTGCACTGTGCACTAGCAGGAGATGAAGGCCAGCACATACCGGGCTGGTAGGGCGGCGGCTGCAGGCGCAGCGCGGCCGCGAAGGCCTCGCCGCCCGTGCAGCCGCGCGCGCGCTGCACCAGCAGCAGCTGCGCCATGTAGCCGCGCTCCACGCCCAGCCGCAGCACGGCCGCCGCCGGGCACGCGTCCAGGGCCGCCAGCAGGGCGCTGTGCACTAGCAGGAGATGAAGGCCAGCACATACCGGGCGGGTAGGGCGGCGGCTGCAGGCGCAGCGCGGCCGCGAAGGCCTCGCCGCCCGTGCAGCCGCGCGCGCGCTGCACCAGCAGCAGCTGCGCCATGTAGCCGCGCTCCACGCCCAGCCGCAGCACGGCCGCCGCCGGGCACGCGTCCAGGGCCGCCAGCAGGGCGCTGTGCACTAGCAGGAGATGAAGGCCAGCACATACCGGGCGGGTAGGGCGGCGGCTGCAGGCGCAGCGCGGCCGCGAAGGCCTCGCCGCCCGAGCAGCCGCGCGCGCGCTGCACCAGCAGCAGCTGCGCCATGTAGCCGCGCTCCACGCCCAGCCGCAGCACGGCCGCCGCCGGGCACGCGTCCAGGGCCGCCAGCAGGGCGCTGTGCACTAGCAGGAGATGAAGGCCAGCACATACCGGGCGGGTAGGGCGGCGGCTGCAGGCGCAGCGCGGCCGCGAAGGCCTCGCCGCCCGTGCAGCCGCGCGCGCGCTGCACCAGCAGCAGCTGCGCCATGTAGCCGCGCTCCACGCCCAGCCGCAGCACGGCCGCCGCCGGGCACGCGTCCAGGGCCGCCAGCAGGGCGCTGTGCACTAGCAGGAGATGAAGGCCAGCACATACCGGGCGGGTAGGGCGGCGGCTGCAGGCGCAGCGCGGCCGCGAAGGCCTCGCCGCCCGTGCAGCCGCGCGCGCGCTGCACCAGCAGCAGCTGCGCCATGTAGCCGCGCTCCACGCCCAGCCGCAGCACGGCCGCCGCCGGGCACGCGTCCAGGGCCGCCAGCAGGGCGCTGTGCACTAGCAGGAGATGAAGGCCAGCACATACCGGGCGGGTAGGGCGGCGGCTGCAGGCGCAGCGCGGCCGCGAAGGCCTCGCCGCCCGTGCAGCCGCGCGCGCGCTGCACCAGCAGCAGCTGCGCCATGTAGCCGCGCTCCACGCCCAGCCGCAGCACGGCCGCCGCCGGGCACGCGTCCAGGGCCGCCAGCAGGGCGCTGTGCACTAGCAGGAGATGAAGGCCAGCACATACCGGGCGGGTAGGGCGGCGGCTGCAGGCGCAGCGCGGCCGCGAAGGCCTCGCCGCCCGTGCAGCCGCGCGCGCGCTGCACCAGCAGCAGCTGCGCCATGTAGCCGCGCTCCACGCCCAGCCGCAGCACGGCCGCCGCCGGGCACGCGTCCAGGGCCGCCAGCAGGGCGCTGTGCACTAGCAGGAGATGAAGGCCAGCACATACCGGGCGGGTAGGGCGGCGGCTGCAGGCGCAGCGCGGCCGCGAAGGCCTCGCCGCCCGTGCAGCCGCGCGCGCGCTGCACCAGCAGCAGCTGCGCCATGTAGCCGCGCTCCACGCCCAGCCGCAGCACGGCCGCCGCCGGGCACGCGTCCAGGGCCGCCAGCAGGGCGCTGTGCACTAGCAGGAGATGAAGGCCAGCACATACCGGGCGGGTAGGGCGGCGGCTGCAGGCGCAGCGCGGCCGCGAAGGCCTCGCCGCCCGTGCAGCCGCGCGCGCGCTGCACCAGCAGCAGCTGCGCCATGTAGCCGCGCTCCACGCCCAGCCGCAGCACGGCCGCCGCCGGGCACGCGTCCAGGGCCGCCAGCAGGGCGCTGTGCACTAGCAGGAGATGAAGGCCAGCACATACCGGGCGGGTAGGGCGGCGGCTGCAGGCGCAGCGCGGCCGCGAAGGCCTCGCCGCCCGTGCAGCCGCGCGCGCGCTGCACCAGCAGCAGCTGCGCCATGTAGCCGCGCTCCACGCCCAGCCGCAGCACGGCCGCCGCCGGGCACGCGTCCAGGGCCGCCAGCAGGGCGCTGTGCACTAGCAGGAGATGAAGGCCAGCACATACCGGGCGGGTAGGGCGGCGGCTGCAGGCGCAGCGCGGCCGCGAAGGCCTCGCCGCCCGTGCAGCCGCGCGCGCGCTGCACCAGCAGCAGCTGCGCCATGTAGCCGCGCTCCACGCCCAGCCGCAGCACGGCCGCCGCCGGGCACGCGTCCAGGGCCGCCAGCAGGGCGCTGTGCACTAGCAGGAGATGAAGGCCAGCACATACCGGGCGGGTAGGGCGGCGGCTGCAGGCGCAGCGCGGCCGCGAAGGCCTCGCCGCCCGTGCAGCCGCGCGCGCGCTGCACCAGCAGCAGCTGCGCCATGTAGCCGCGCTCCACGCCCAGCCGCAGCACGGCCGCCGCCGGGCACGCGTCCAGGGCCGCCAGCAGGGCGCTGTGCACTAGCAGGAGATGAAGGCCAGCACATACCGGGCGGGTAGGGCGGCGGCTGCAGGCGCAGCGCGGCCGCGAAGGCCTCGCCGCCCGTGCAGCCGCGCGCGCGCTGCACCAGCAGCAGCTGCGCCATGTAGCCGCGCTCCACGCCCAGCCGCAGCACGGCCGCCGCCGGGCACGCGTCCAGGGCCGCCAGCAGGGCGCTGTGCACTAGCAGGAGATGAAGGCCAGCACATACCGGGCGGGTAGGGCGGCGGCTGCAGGCGCAGCGCGGCCGCGAAGGCCTCGCCGCCCGTGCAGCCGCGCGCGCGCTGCACCAGCAGCAGCTGCGCCATGTAGCCGCGCTCCACGCCCAGCCGCAGCACGGCCGCCGCCGGGCACGCGTCCAGGGCCGCCAGCAGGGCGCTGTGCACTAGCAGGAGATGAAGGCCAGCACATACCGGGCGGGTAGGGCGGCGGCTGCAGGCGCAGCGCGGCCGCGAAGGCCTCGCCGCCCGTGCAGCCGCGCGCGCGCTGCACCAGCAGCAGCTGCGCCATGTAGCCGCGCTCCACGCCCAGCCGCAGCACGGCCGCCGCCGGGCACGCGTCCAGGGCCGCCAGCAGGGCGCTGTGCACTAGCAGGAGATGAAGGCCAGCACATACCGGGCGGGTAGGGCGGCGGCTGCAGGCGCAGCGCGGCCGCGAAGGCCTCGCCGCCCGTGCAGCCGCGCGCGCGCTGCACCAGCAGCAGCTGCGCCATGTAGCCGCGCTCCACGCCCAGCCGCAGCACGGCCGCCGCCGGGCACGCGTCCAGGGCCGCCAGCAGGGCGCTGTGCACTAGCAGGAGATGAAGGCCAGCACATACCGGGCGGGTAGGGCGGCGGCTGCAGGCGCAGCGCGGCCGCGAAGGCCTCGCCGCCCGTGCAGCCGCGCGCGCGCTGCACCAGCAGCAGCTGCGCCATGTAGCCGCGCTCCACGCCCAGCCGCAGCACGGCCGCCGCCGGGCACGCGTCCAGGGCCGCCAGCAGGGCGCTGTGGGAAAACAACTAACAATTACTTATTTAAAAAAAAACATGAAATAATCCCGGACTATTCTCAATAGAGCTTGCTTCTTAAAAATAGAATAGTCCAAACCGGAAGTATTCAAACAAATGATAATGCCGTGGTGGCCACTAACCACTAACGTAAAAATATAAAAAAAATGCTTCAAATCTAAGTGATCAGTGATTACCTGCAGGCGGACCGCGGCATGCCAAACGTCTGTATGAAGAGCGCCAGCTTATGCGCGGGGAGGGCCCGCAGCCCGAGCTCCAGCAGCGCCGGCCTTGCTGACCGCACGAGGTGCAACCGCAGCCAGTCCGGCAGCAGGCTGGTGGCGGTGCCGTCCGCGGCGAAGGCCGTCGGGGGTTCCCCCACCCAGACTGATTCTAGCCAGGAATACATTTCTTGGTTCGTGTCGTCTGTGGAGAGAGAAGCGAATTAGTGAGCACGAATTGTTTGGTTTAAAAGTTTTTATACCGTGCGCTGGCTGAAATTTATTTAGTACCTAAAATATTGTTTCGACCCCAGGCGGATCCCACTTTGACGTTGGCTAAATTCTCGACGTAGCCATATTACCCGAATATTGAATTGAGAACACTCACACGCGGAAGGGCCGTAGCACAGCAGCTTGTAGTGCGCGTGCGCGACGACAGAGGGCACGGCGGCGGCGGCGGAGCTCCACTGCAGCGTCACCACGTCGCCCGCCGCCGCGCCGCCCGAGCCCCACTCCGAGCCCAACTCCGGCGGCAGGGCTCCCGCTGTGCGCGCCTGGACATTACAAGTATTACAATGTTACTTTGATGATGCGTCAAATACAATTCGAACGTAAGTGGCATCGTAGCCTTAAGCCCACAAAGGCATGATGTAAAAAAAAGTAAATTATCAGCTTAGTATTCCTTCTAGTAGTTAAAATTAGGGTTTCTTTTACTATACCTAGTTACAACATCATATCAACAATGTCTTTAAAAGAATCTTCGTTTGTGCGTCAAAAACCACTCTTACTTTAGTGGTTGAGTTTATTGCAGGAATAACATCATGGTGCGGAATATGCGAGGGAAATTGGGATTTTTGAGTTGTATTCTTGTAGGGTTAAGATTAAGAGGTCGTTTACGATTTCATTAGCACACAATCTCTAGTCTAGTGGTTAATGAGTCATGGTTTTGTCACGTACCTTCCGCAAGTGTGTGTAGAAGATCGAGGTGATGGCGTGCAGAGTGCGGTGCTGCAGACGATCAGGCACAGCTCGGGGTTCCGCCGGTGGAAGTACGCCGCCTATCACTACTTGTCGTTCCATCACCACTTGGCTTAAGTCCTGCAAAAATAAACACATGGTAAGATTTTTCAGCAACAGTGAGAATAGACGGTATCTTGTCTTTTTTACGTGTTCACAAAAACGTCGTCAATTTAGATAAATATCAATAAACGTTTACTCGTGACAATCATAAACATGTACAGACAACAAAACCAGAAAAAACATGTCCTAGTGTACATCACGTAATGGATCCAGCATCGATCCAGGATCGTATTTAGTACGATGGCGGCGAGACGGGCGAGGGGTCGCCTAGTAACATACCAGCACTAGGGGAGGGAGGGTGTCGGCGTGCTCGGCCAGGAAGGCGATGTAGGCGGCGAGGTGGCGCGGCACGCACTCGGCGAGGCAGGCGGCGCGGAGGCGAGCGAGGACCTCGTCGCGGACTGCATCCCAGTGGTGAAGCTGGACTAGCAGCTCCAGCCACTCTCTGGTGGTAAATATTGCGTTGCAGAAGATCTAGTTTTAATATTCAGTAACCTCTGTATTGCGTCTTCTGATGACGACTGCCTATCGATAGTATAACAGGTATCAAATCAACATTTTGCAATTTTTTTTTATGATAACTATATCCTCATATTTACAAGTAAACAATAGCTACAGAAGTCACTTAGATGAACAAGAAGGTCACACTAAACATTGCACTTACTCAGGGCCGACGTCTGCGTTGTAGTCCATTTCAGCCGTATCTTCGGCCTGCGTCAGAACTAGTTTGAGGCCCTGCAAAACCAACAAAACATTTAGTTTATCCAATAGTTCAAAACAACTACAAGAGCCTTATCCTTATTGCCCGCTTGAAACAGCGGTCTCCAAAGTATGGCCTATGAAAAGTGCCTAAATAGATTCCTACTCTCGAAAAGGAAGCTGATTCCTGACTACGGCCCGAGGGCCATAGAAGTCGGATCAAAGCTGCTATTTCGAGTAATTGTGCAAAAACTAAAACCCGCTTTCATACCCTGTTAGCTTGTGCGCGGGTAGGCGCATGCGAGTGCGCGAGTCGCTGCGTGTAGTACTGCAGCACGGCGCGCGCGCCCTCCTCGCTCGCCGCCACCGTGCGCCGCAGGTGAGCGGCCAGCTCGCCCGCTTTGCCTGCTTCGCCGCCCGCACCGCCCGCGGATAGGAACTCGCAGAGACATTGGACTGGTAGCACACTGTTGAAAAAAAAAATGTACAAGTGTGCAAACTTGAGTGGATGCTCGAATAGTAAACGCAAACGTATGCAAACACGCTGCACAGATCTCTTCGAAATTTAACGCCACACTGTATGATCGCTTGACGCTCGCCACTAGAATCCTGGTCATGGCACCAATTTTAAACACGATACCGATGAGATGTCTCCCGGTCGAAGGAAAATGAACATAACTGACTTTAAGGAGTGATGACACCGTAGAAACAATAATGAGATAAAATAAGTAGATACATTTTCTGAGCCAACACTATTATAAGGTGGTAAATGAAAACAAACTTATGATTTTTCATATGACTAGGTGAATAAAAACAAAAGGCTCGACGTTAGCGCGTAGTTTAGTGTAGTCAACATTTAAATAAAGATGATGATGGTTACAAAAAGCCTACTCCGTTCACTTTAACAAAACAAACAATAGCAGGTCAGTTAAACTGCGTCATCACAAGGTAATTAAATGACGTTCGTCAAGTCGTAACGGGACGCGATTGCTCAGCGGCAACCGGCAACCTATATAAGAAATTATAAAAATATGGCCTTTTACTTCGACGGTACTAATATTTCACGAAAGCGTTTGTCTCATTAGTTTTGTTTACTAATGAATTTAACTAGGAAAGTTAACAGACAATACAGCATATAAACTATGTCCATTTCAATCAATCACTGCATCCTCATGCAATGTAAAATATTTTCCTTATTGACTCAGGCTAGTTGTTATTTAAATAATCTTTACCTACATGGCTAGTATGTCTTCTGGCTTTATGCTCAGTGCGTCTCCCTCGGTATAGGCTAGACAGAAAGGGTTTACCGAGCAAAAATGGGGAAATACTTGTGCAAGCTACACAGGAGGTAAAGATAAATATTGTTGTTGCAGCCATGCACTTATTGTGGCTAGTTGTCCTGCATGTACCCTGTTAGTCCGTTATATTTCAAGATATTTTTCAATAAATTAGAAAATGGTGTAAGCGTGGCAGGGAAAAATGTTCTACGAGCCGGTTAAACGTGACGAGACTGAAAACTGGACTGAAGTACAGATGACACTTGAAAAGGAAATTTCTTGAGGTTGACGTTGGAAAGGAAGTTATATCATGACATCTGAAGTTGAGGAAAACCAATACCTAATGCTTGTTATGTTATAAAGTACGAGCTCGGATCACATTGTGGGATTATGAAGATGAACCATTCTTGGAAAGTTTTCGTCGATCCCAAAAAGATTCACGATGATATCTACGGATGTGAGTTCGACTTGTGGCCCGGACCCAGGATCCACCCGGATGAAATGTTTCCGTACGTGTATTGGATAATGTTCAGTGTCTTCACCACCAACATAGTGGTAGCTACAGGGAGTGTTATATTCGGTGTCACCTCATGGATCCTAATCACCCGATGGAGACAATTTAAGAACTATGTGTTTCTGAATGTGATTATAATGAGTATCGTCACTTTATTAATGAACTATACATTAAACCGGACGTTTTTCTATGCTCATTTAAATAATGGTGAAGTGTTTGATATCACGTACTTTAAACTGCCCACGTGTAAGATTTTAGTTCAAGTAGCGTTTGTGCTATCTCGCATAGCGATGAGCCACTGGCTTTTGGTCGCCACTGTGATGTTTTACATGGACATCGTAAAAGTGTTTAACAATCGGATCCGACATAGATATCTGATTACAAACTTATTCACGTGGGTAGGGACTTTATTAGAAGTATCCGTACTATTCTTAACAGTATGGTTAGGTAATTTAAAAGTTCGTCACGTAGGATACATATCTTTTGGTATAACTTGTTTCTATAAAGCGATAAATACGGTTTTGTATTTGAGGGTGTTATACACCTTGATAACTTTAGCGAAACGTGACAAAGGTTCACGTAAGAATGTGTGTCAGAATATAACTTTTTCAACGGCCGCTTGTATAACGTCGGCGATATCGTTCTACCCGCCGATGTTGTTGGCGATAGACTTCACGCAGAACATCACGGTGCGGCATATTTGTATAATAGTGAGTTTGCTGAGCCTGTTCGGTGTGCTGGGGTTCTTCTTGTCCATGCGAAGCCATCGGAAGGCGTGGCGTAACCACCTGCAGCGGCGGAAAGCGCGGAGCATGGATACGTTAGCCAACACGGTTTGACTATGTTTTAAGTTCTCTAAGGGTTCTAAGGGCTGATTTAGACGGCGCGCGAACTCGCATGCGATTTTAGTTACATTGCGGGCTGTTGATTACGTCCAATTCAACCGACCAATCAAAACCCGCAATGGTATGAAACTCGCATGCAAGTTCTCGTATCATCTAAATCAGCCCTACTTAATTCGTCGATTTTCCTTTGCATTAGTAACTACTAACTAGGAAAAAGTATCACCTGAGATGATCCAGTTAGAAGGTCGAACCATACTGTTCTACCTTAGGGGTGGCCAGGGGGCGCCATAAGCCTTCAGTAAGAAGTGCATATACTTGGAAAAATTCGACCTATGCCGCTGTGGCCCGGTGGCCGAATGGCACGGGCACCTGCCACGATAGCAGAGCAGAGGACGCAGGTTCGATTCCAGCCTGGGGCACTGGAGGCCTTGGTCACTCTTTCTTAGTACGTATATGACATTTATTTCAGTTTAGGGAAAAGTATTTAATAAATATAAATAAGTAATAAAATGTAAATGTTCTATTAGGTTAAATTATTGATGTTTTTACAAATAATATAATACAAAAATGTTAATGACCAGTAAGTTTAGATATAAATATGTACTTACTCCTCTTTTCGGCAGTCATCATAGACAATGATTAGACTAAGCATGTTAGGTTAGGTATTAAAAAAAGTAAAGACTGCAAAAACTCAAAAAGTTTGTAAACACTTGTAAATAAATGGATTATAATTTGTTTGAATAATTATTCATTTGTTGTTTATTCATTTTGGCGTTACATCATATTTTTACCCCCCTACAATCGTGGTGCATTTGCACTGCAATGCAACTGTATTAATTTAAGGGGAGAAGCTTTGTTTGTGTGTTCCCGTTTTCCTCCAAAACGACGTGATTGGTTTTAAATACTTTTAATTTTTGGTAAAGGTTACGTAATACACCAGTATCCTTTACCATGAGTTTGACACTGACATTCGCATAGCGACTGCGTAAACTAACCCACATGCAAAATGATTTATTTCGTCGTAAACAATGCATGTCCCTCGTACTGACATTGGTGCAAGCGAAATGCACTGCATTTGAGTTGACACAGTCGCTAGCGTTTAGGGCCGCGTAAAACTCATGGTGAGGGTACAGTTCAGTGCAGTGATGGTTCTTAGACATCGCAGTTATAACTACAATTTTGGCGGGGGGTTTTATAATATATTTTAAATAGAGCTGTGCTCAGAGTTGGCTTTTGCAAATACGTTTCCTCAACTTAAATTTGTCTTGTAAATAGATATTGACTCAAAACTTCATGTCAGTCTCATTGAATATTCAGTAGGCGTCGTTCAACGCTTCCTTTGCAAAAGGGAATCCCTAGACTAAATGCAATTCAATTACAAGGACTTATAAATGTGGTTACATAAAGTGGTCGGAAAAAAAGTCCCGGTTTCGATAAAAAAAGGATATAATACGTTATATATATAAGCAAGCATTATTAAATAAACTTATATGTGACCGAGCGAGCGCCAAGCGCGAGCTAAGCGACTCCGTTTAACTCGGGAAAAAATGTTTTCGCAGCCTGATTGTTCTCCTCTACAATTCGCATTTTTCAAAAAGTTTATTGTATAAATTTGACATTACAGTAAATCGTGACCCTATTTCACCCATTTTCGTCATACCAATTTCATAACCTACCTACATTACATATCTAAACAAATTGTACATACGACATTTTAGCCTGCAAACTAATTATGACATTCACAGTTGCCCTTGAGACATATTAGTGTAAGTACATAATTAAAATGAGCTTCGCGTGTGCTCGCGTGTCCACCAACCGGGAGACTACCACCACCGTCGAAATTCAAGGATCGTATGTGTCCAACTATTTCGCTCTTGCATTATTCGAGGGATAGACTGATTATTCGTGTGAGTCACTCGTTCGCGATAGCCTCTCGCAACTAAATTTATTGTGTGTAAAGTACTTATTGTGCGTGTTCTATTTTCGTTCTGAGGGAGAGGCCATACAGACTTGAACTAAAAGTGTTAGTGTAAAATCCAACAAGAAAAAATAAAAGTTGTGTTGTGATTTCGCTGTTGAGGAACGAATGATAAATAGCCCACCTATGTCGCGAATAGTTTGGTTCTATAGTTCAACAGTGAAAGGAAAATATGAGTTTAGAAGACGATAGTGAATTGGCAGACATTCAGTTTCATTTTGTATGTAACTTTAAATTGTTCCCATACTCTGAAAATTCTTTATATAAATTGTCATATTTGGCTTACTGGACAGTCTTGGGACTCCTCGCCTATGGCGTTTATGTTGCCATACTCAGTATATTATTTGGTATCATCTCGTGGAGAAGACTTAAGAAGTGGAGAAAGTTTCAGAACTATGCGCTCCTCAACGGGATTACCCTGATTGCGCTATTGTCCATATCCACGTACTTAAGTGAAAATATCAAATGTCTGAATCACTTTGCATTTTTTGATAATGACAAACGCTTTATCGTCGCTCAAATGGTGCGAGCGTGGTTACAAATATCGATGAGCCACTGGTTGCTGGCAGCTGCAGTTATATTATGTACAGACTTTGTGAAAATATGCAAAATCCCATTCAGGAAAAGATATTTAGTCACGAATATCTTCGTATGGATAGCACCAGGTGTGGAGGCAGCTATAATGTTCAGCATAGTATACTACTACAAATTTAAAATACATCAAGTGGAATACATCACTTGTTTATATTTACTTGCTAGTGGAATTATGTACGGGACAGTTTTTTACAATCTAATATATCGAGCAATACGTGACGGTGGATCGAAAAGACATTGTGAAAAGATTATGTTATCTTTTACCGCATCGATTTTTGCCTCCTATATTCCTATGACAATATTGGATTTGTTCACAAAGAGCTTGCTGGTGAAAAATGTTGTGTACGGAGTAGGCGTAGTGAATATGATTGGAGTCATATTGTTCTTTTTGTCGCTGCAAAATCATCGCGACGCGTGGTATGAATACCTACACCGGTGAAATGTGCAAACATTGTGAAAACATTTTGTTACAGTGACTTCTAAGAGAATTTAATTGTCATTTAACTGCGTCTTTGCTTGCAGCAATAAGAACTTTAGTGACACTTCTTAACAATTACTTTTCTGAATTAAACGTTACACTGAAGGATATTAAGTATACAGGGTGGAAAGGCACGACGATCCTTTCCGGAAATGGGAGATAGTTTAGCCTAAGCTCTATATTTTCTCCATAGAAACTATGTTAATATGGGCAACCGTTTCTAAATTATGACCTTTTAAACATCCACGCAAAAAACTACTTTGTTCTAACCCTAACAGGTGACAGGGTCAATGAACTTACTTGTAAACAATCAGTATTCGACAGGAAATTATGCTTATTTGTTGCCATCTAACCATTTTTAGGTCTGCTTACAGCACGGTAAGAATCATTGCAGGATTTTCGCTTTCTTAGTGGTTCCACTTGTTCAATACTTGAATGAAATAGTTATGTTATTCCTTAATATTAATAATACTAACCACAACATTGTTTACAACGACAGTTCAAATGGTGACATTGACAACCACTCAAAAGTACGCAATCGTCTTATAAATATCTCTGGTTTCCTTGACTGATAAAAAGGTTTTAGTTTCTTAACACGTTTCACAAAATTATTTTCGAATAATAGGGAATATTACTGCAATGTTCTGCCGCCAGAGTGCAGTACTCAACATAGAGTAAAAGCATAGAGTAACTTATACATACTAGGCCTTAAACAGTTTTTTGACAAGTTTTCACTATGACATTGATGCATCAAGGCGGTTTGTTTACAGGTGGCCTAACCGCGAAACCCGAAAATCGAAATTTCGTTATCTGCCTCTCTATCGATCGAATAAGCAAGAGTGATAGAGAGGCAGAAACCGAATTTTCGATTTTCGTGTTTTAGCGGTAGGGCCTGTGAGTATGCGAGTGACGCCCTCTAAGCAGAGTTTTGCGTAATATTCCCTATTGGAAACTATCTAAAATAATTAAAAATAACAAGTAGGTTGTGTTAGTTGCACCAAATGAACTTGCAAAAATGAAATACTAAGAATAAATCAAGAATAAATACTTCTTCAATACCAAACTAACAAACCTTCTTGCGTGGTAGGAAATAGACAAGACGTCTGATGTTTGAAATTAAATTTTCATTGAACTATACTTATTGAATGTCATATTCTTCAAATAAAAATGTTAGATGCTCGTGGCTATTTAAATTTGTGGGGCTGTGTAAAAGATATGGTGTACCAAACCAAACGGAATGTGAAACTGCGGACGAAATGAGACAAAGGCTAATTGGTGCTTTCTGCGGAGGATAAATGACGAAGAGCATACACTATATCGCATGTGCATCGACATACTCGGGTACGGGCTGCGGCGGCGTTGTAATACACGGAGGTACATTTGAACACCGTATGTGAAAAGAAGATAGTATTAAATATTGGAAAAAAGTAATTATCTAAGAAAGTAATAAAATTGTTTGTAATATTTTTGCATGCATTTGATTTATTTGACATTTATGCGTCATTCATACATCATTGCGATACTGTCAACGATCGGAAAAAAGTGAAAAGTCCCGAGCTTTCCCGACGGAGATCCTTAATCTAGCCGTCATGTGCACATGCTATAGGGTTATCACCACAGTTAAAAAGTAGTATTTTTGCAATTTTTATTTTTTACTCAATTAACGATTCTTACCATTACGAATAGTCTCTGTATCACTTAAACGACCTAATACTTCCGGGAAGGATCGTCGTGCCTTTCCACCCTGTATAATTCTTTTATTAAGTTTTCATACCCTACATTTTTTTCATACTTTTCATAAACACATGCGGTATACCAATGGTCAATTAAAATTATACCTTCAAAGTATTATTCACGAAATATTTCCCTATGACTCTGTGCTCTGGTTTATAAATTATGCTAAGTGCTTTGAAACTACAAGGTCACAACTAGTATTAAATGTTAGAAGAAAACGTGCTTTATGAGTGCCAACTTAAGACATTAATAACTATTGGAACTTTAATTCATTATTCCATTTCAGAAAAAAGCCGCGTTCAGGATAAAACCTCAGGTGACATAATAAACCATTCCTAACCCTTATTAAAAGGGTATAAGGTAGAATATAGGCCAGTTAAATGTGTCACTGTTTTAACATCTTAGGGTTTAGTACAGTACAGATCATAAAGCTTTACATTATGATGTTAGCCTGTATCCGTGCTTCGTCATTATAAGTACTTCGAGTCAAGTCTTAACATTACAAGGAGATTTATGTAAGAGTGAAACAAGAGAAGCGAAAAGTTTGACCTACACCACTAATAAGGAAATATACTAGAATGTCCCAAAATACAACAGCAACAGGAAATAATACAATTTTCCTAGTCGATTTGACACGACCGTTTACCGCGTTTGAATACCTATATGTGATAGCGCTAAGTTTATTCATTTTATGCGTTTTACTGTGCATCGTTAGCTGTGCTTTTGGCGTCGTATCCTGGATTCTGATACCAAGATGGAGAAAGTTCCAGAACTACGTATTTTTGAACGTGTTCGTCGTGTGTGCGATCACTATGACGAGTTATTTCGTCGTTAGTAACGTATATCCGAGGACAGAGACACATTGCATGGTGATTATATTCTTCTTCGTACTTTCTAGGATAGTAATGTGCCAATGGTTCCTGGTGGCAACTGTTATGTTTTACGTGGACATTGTGAAAGTGTTCAAAAGTACTTTTCAACGGAGATATTTGTTAGTGAATCTGTACTGTTGGTTTATGCCCGTGATAGAAGTGGCTGTGCTATTTTCTGTCTCGATTCCTTTGAAAATTGATTCGGAAAACGTTGAAACTTTCACATGTATCGTTTTGATTTTGTCTTTAATGGTGAATGCTTCAGTGTATGTGCGAGTTTTGTATACATTCATAAGTTTAGCTGTGCGGATATAAGAAGGATGTTTGTCATAAGATTATTATTTGTACGGCAGCGTGTATAACTTCGGGAGTTTCGACGTTTTTGCCGGTTGTTGTGGCAGAGATAGTGTATAAAGATAACTACGTGGTGATCAATTCTATATGTATCTTTACGTTGTTGAACATCATTGCTGTAGTGGTGTTCTTTTTGTCGATGAAAGTGCACAGAGAGGCGTGGAAAGAGTACTGGCGCCGGCGGAAGTCGGTCACCAGTCTTGTGGATGAGATCGATTTATAATTGGGACCTGCCTGCCACTATTTTACAGAGTGTAACCGGGGATCATTTAAGAGGAAAGTATAGTTAATGAAGGAAATGCTATGATAATATACCTGTTTATAATTGCGGTACTTAATCGGAGTTTTAGTTCACATATCTCTGCTACCTCTATTATAGTCACTGTATTATTTTGTGATACAATGTCTACAATTTTACTTGTTTGTAATATGTAAGTATGTATTTAATATTGTATTGTTATAAATAAAACATTATTTGTATTCGCATGGCTTTTTCTGTATTATCATATTACCTATCAAATAAAAACTGATTATTCATGTTCATGAATGCATGATCCCTGTAAAGTAGGCACTCGTTAATTCAACTCCAAATATTTTTATTTTTATTTTAAGGAACTTGAAAAGTTTGGTGGTATTTGAAGTGATTATTTGCATTTGAATAAAAATATTACACAATGAAATTATGTTTTACTAGCTTTTGCCCGCGGCTTCGCACGCGCAGGAGAGTTTTTTTTAATAATCTATGTACTTTAATGGTTTTAGGTATTTTGAATGTAAACAAACCGTTTAAGATGATAATTATTTTAAAAACGATGTTTGTGTACTGTTCAATTATTAGAAGGTATTTGTAATCTTATAATTTTGTAGCTCAAAAAATTTACTTTAAGGGATTGAATTCTCAAAAGTCTGGATCACGTGTGGCTGTAAATCAGCGTGTATGTTACAACCGTCTATGATATCTTCGTAATTAGCATTCCCCACCAGGGGCCATAGTTCACGTCGGCTACGTTATATTTTAATTTTGATTCCATTTTTGTAATTAGCGTCCCACAAAACCATGGAAATGATACCCATATTGATATTTTGAAATTTCAACCCCATTGCACCCCCACCAGGGGGATGATTGTTCACTTCGGCTACGTTTATTTTAATTTTGATGCCATTTTTGTTATTAGCGGATCAAAATACTATGAAAACGATACCCATATTGATATTTTGAGATATCAACCCTATTGGGGACTTTTCCCCTTCTTAGGGGTTCAATTTTCAAAAAACCTGAAACACGTGGTTACTCATTTATCTTTAGAAATACTCCTGTGAAATTTGGAATAAAATAGTCTAACTTATCTTGTTTCCCCATACAAACTTTGGACCCCCATTTCACTCCTTTAGGGGATGAATATTGAAAAATCCTTTCTTAGTGGACACCTAGACCTTATAAGGAATCTAGTTGCCAAATTTGGACTTTCTAGTCCCAGCGGTTTGGGCTGTGCGTTGATTTAAGTCAGTCAGTCAGTCAGGTCTTTCACGTTTATGTATTTAGATTTGGTAAAATAATTTTTCGACACTATATCTAACTACTTACTACAATCGTTCTTAGGCAGACTTAATACGATTTATGCCTGCTGTCTGTATACGACAATTTTTATAGCTATTGTATTAGTAAAGTAAATATAGATGGTCAAGCAAATCTTGTCAGTAGAAAAAGGCGCGAAATTCAAATTTTCTATGAGACGATATCCCTTCGCGCCTACCTTTTTCAAATTTGCCGCCTTTTTCTACTGACGAGATCTACTTGACCAACTATACTTATTAAATTGTACTTTCTGAAACAATAGCTTGAAGAAGAAATAAAAAAGGACCTATCTAGTTTTTTTTTACTTCAAATTTCTTAGCCGATCAAAGTGTTTTGTAGAAAATATCTTGGTATACTCTAATCAAGGCACATTATTACACATCGGTAACTCGTGGCATTTAGGTAGCACTTAAAAGATTAGTTTAATTAATTCCTTTTTTTAGTGGTTTCTTTTTCTCGACTCGTATAGGAAGAACACTGACTCATCACTAGTCTGTTAGAAACTGTCAAGTGCCACGAGTTACCGATGTGTACTCATCACTAATCTTTTAAGTGCTACCTAAATGCCACGAGTTACCGATGTGTACACATTATAGTGATAGCTGAATAATTTTTCACACTAGCAAATCATAAGGTCGCGGACTCACCGATCGCTCGTGCTGGCCGCTCCGAGCCACTCGATTCATTCGATCAAAATGTAAAGACGTGAATGAACATGTTTTGAACGACAGTGATGGCGCGCTCGCGTCGCTCGTACCGTTGCTGCCAGCGTCGAGACCACAGTCTAACAAACTGCGACAACCTTCACAGATGGTTAAGGATAACCGCTCCTAAGTGAACGTACCTGAGCTCGAGCTGGTCGTGGCGCAGCAGCTGGTGCAGCCAGGGCATGGCGCGGCGCGTGCCGTGCCGCTCCACCAGCTCGAGCAGCAAGGCTGGCTGCCGGCACAGCAGGCGGCCGAGGCGGAGCGCCTGGCTGGTCTGCTGCAAGCTCTCGAGGATGGAAGCTGGGGGCTTGCGCGCCGGCCCGAGTGGGTCTAGGGTCGTCAGCTGAAATGGAATATGGCGTTAGTAAAGTCAGTCAGAGTCTACTGTTTCTCGTATCTAAGGGCCGCTTGCACCACCCCACTAAGCCGGGTTAACCGGTTAAACCTGGAGTTACCATGGTTACCAGTACAATTTGACACTAGGTTAACGATTTAACCGCTTAACCCCGGGTTATTGGGATGGTGCAAGTGGCGCTAAGTACTTGTTATTGGTGTTTTTACCCCAGATTAGTATGCCAAAACACAAAATCCTATGCAAATAGCCGAAGTAACCTAGACAGGCTGTCTTTATAGCTATAGAATTATACCTGACTGAGCAGCCGAGAGTTGTGTTCAGTAATGGGCAGCTTGGCGTTGCTGGCGGCTGCGAGGTGCGTCTCTAGCTGCAGTACAGCGGCTCGCTCGGCTTCTAACCGTTCCGCTTCTGCGGCACTGTTGCTCCATTCCACGCTAGGTTTACTGTAACAATACATTCGGATTACAACATGTAAGTAGTAAAGTTGTGTGAGAAAGAAAGCGAACTGTTTTCCATCTCATTAATTTGAACTGATTTTTACGTCAATGTTCGCCATATCAAAATTTCATTTATTGTAACTAGATATAAGTAATCCAAAAAACTTGTCCCCGAGTTCGACCGCTAAAAACGATGACGGTATACGGCGCAATATGTCTGTAACTGTAGATTAATGTTCGTGAAGTTTTTTAGGATCAAACTGGATTGCCGCAAGATCCATCCTCGCCAGTATTGCATCCGCGACTTTATTGTTAAGAAAATAAGAGCGTATCAACCTTGATACGCAATGTATGGAGCTGTACTGTACAGTACAGCAGCGTACTGACCCGGTGATGCAGGTCTCGATGAGGGCCCGCAGCGTGGGGTAGGTGGCGGCGGCGCGCTCGGCGAACCCGCCGGGGTTGTGCGCCGCCAGCATCACCAGCAGGATCCATCCTCGCCAGTATAGTGACGTGATCGCTAGTGGGGGTGCCGTGTACCTGCAAACATATGTGAGTTATTCACAGATGTCTTTGAAACCTAAATAATACTAGTGGCTCTGTGAGCTGTAGACCTCGCGAGCATATCTTATTGGGCACGATGAAAATATAGTAAATAAAAAAAAAAACAATACGAAAAGTGTAAAAAAAATACAAAAAGTTATATCCCAGCATATAATTACTGGGGATCGAACCTTCTGTGCAAACAAAAAAGCGAACGTTTGCAAAATACGCCATGATGGTTCTTACTTAAGTTGACGAAATTTAGCTACTCATTCTCAAGTAAAAACTAAATATCTTAATACCTCCAAAACCAGCGATATAAATTTTCTGAATTTTTTGACATTTAATTTGTAAACATGTCTCAACAAGAATACACTCTTATGATACCGATACGACTATTTGTATGAGCGCGAGCTATCACAACTTTTCCATTTTGAAAAATTTTCAAAAACCGGCTCGACAAAAAAAATTTATCGGTTCATAGAATTCGGTTACAAAATTTCACGAGAATCGGTTAAGAATTGCGACCTGTAGAGGAGAACATCCGGACATACGAAAGCAAAACGCCCGAGTCAAAACGTAGACCTTCGCTTCGCTTCGGTCAATAATAATCGTTTGTTACGTTTTTAACATTTGTGAGAAAGAAGCACAATTTGACAAAGGTTTGCTAAGTTTTATGAATAAGCTATAGTTCGTTTTTTTTAGCATTAGAAAGAACTTGTAAGAAGGTAAGCGATCTTGACATGTCTTTTAATTGAAAAACGCTTTTTAAAAATCAATAACTATTACTTATGAAAGCAAAAGAATATAAAAGATCGTATTAGATTCATAAATGTTACATATTTGCCGTAACTTATTTTTAAAATGTGTTTTTCAATTAAAATACTAATCAAGATTGTTTACCTTATTTCTAATGCTAAAAAAACGAACTATAAATCAACTCTAAACTTCAATTTCTGTTCAAAGGTACGAGACAATTTGAATAAAGTTTCTGTCGGAAACGAGCAGTTTTGACTCCATTTGCCACTGGAAAATGTTATCATCTCATCTGTTAATCGGTAGAATAACACATCGGTTGGTTCACCTTTATATTTTTGCAATAAGGTTTATTTTAGCTATTTATATTTTCCCGGGTCCTTACCTACCGTCGTTGTTGTCGGGCGGGGTGAACTCTGACACAGTTGGAACACGTAGTCGGCCAGTTCCAACTTATCCACAGGTAGGGGAGCGTCGTCCGGTGGTAGGGCGCAGGCGCGGCGGACCAGTTGTTCCACCAGTTCGAATGTAGACCATATATATTTGAGATAAGGTGTAAATTTACCCGGGTGGTATAGTGATGTTGTCGGGCGGGGTGAACTGGCATAGTTGGAACACGTAGTAGGCCAGTTCCAACTTGTCCACAGGTAGGGGAGCGTCGTCCGGTGGTAGGGCGCAGGCGCGGCAGACTAGTTGTTCCACCAGTTCGAATGTAGACCTTATATGTTTGAGATAAGGTGTAATTTACCCGGGTGGTAAGGTGATGTTGTCGGGCGGGGTAAACTGGCACAGTTGGAACACGTAGTCAGCCAGTTCCAACTTGTCCACGGGTAGGGGAGTGTCGTCCGGTGGCAAGGCGCAGCCGCGACGGACTAGTTGTTCAACTAGTTCGAATGTAAACCTTATGTGTTTGAGATAAGGTGTATATTTACCCGGGTGGTAAAGTGATGTTGTCGGGCGGAGTGAACTGGCATAGTTGGAACACGTAGTCAGCCAGTTCCAACTTGTCCACGGGTAGGGGAGTGTCGTCCGGTGGCAAGGCGCAGGCGCGACGGACTAGTTGTTCAACTAATTCGAATGTTTCGGCCGGGCCTACTGGGATCTCCTGTGTATGATAATACCCATATTAAGCGAATGGTCATAAAAGGTTAATCGTTGATAAAAAGGGTTTAGACAGAATTAGAGATTTCTACCTTTTTATCCCAGACCAGTAGTAAGTCATAAGACAAAATCATGACGAAATAACTGAAGGAATTTAGGTACCTATGCTTCATAGCTGAAAGTCGTGTCATGAAGTAAGGCTTATATTTTGCTTATGAATCTAATGATCGTGATTATTTATTTATTTTATTTTTATTGAGTAGTATGCGTAGTTACAGAGTACGAATAGCCTGCTGGCCTTCTGTAACAAATCTTGGCTGTAACGCTTCGCAAGAAGGAATGAAGCATTAGTATAGCGGGTTAACTCTTCGCGAACCACAACCTGAAGTTGTAGGTACCATCATTCAGTTAACTGACGATTTGTAAACCTTATTGGGAAGACATAAGGTCTACTAATGGTCATGTAAGAGTCCTGCTCTTAGTACAGTTAGTTTATTTAGTAACAAGGTGTGACCTTGGCGAGACCGATGAAGATGACGCGCAGCAGGGTGTTCTGTGGCAGGGGCGTTTCGCAGCAGAGTCGGTATGTGAGCGCTCGCTCGGACTCCGGTGGCCAGTTGTCTGGCTTGCTGTACGTGTCCGCTGGCTCCACGAACATTATCTGGCAACAAGGGAATTATTATTGACTCGTTAGATTCGCTACTGACTAATCGAGTCGATCTTGTCTCGATCAGCAGCGCGCCGACACCTTGAAGATAAATATAGAAAATATGAAATATGTGGGTATAATGCTAAAATGCTACTGAACAACATCAAAGAGAATCCATAGTAATAGAGAGGTAAATTGTAATAATAAAACGTGCCTCTTAGTTTGACATCCAAAACAAATACTGCGCCATACGCTTTGCGGTCACTGAATTGTCACACGTTAACTTTTGACAATCAGAGTTACCGCAAAATGTATGGAACTGTACAGCGCCATCTCGTTTACCTGTCAAATTGGAAGCACAAAATTGTCTTAGATTTAATGCACTTGTTTTAATGATAATTAAATCTCTTGATTTGATTGATAATGAAATTTAACATATGAAATGAGCATGATAGCTTAAAATTGTATATTCTGGTTTTGTAACTTACTTTATTGAGCGCTAGCTGGAAGTCGTGTCTCTGCGGACGGTACACTGCCGCCGCCGTGTCTAGCAACCATCCTAGCGCGCAGCACTGGATCACGCAGAGTTGCTGACGGTACTCGGGGATGTGTTTGCTGTGCGACGCGGTCACTAGGCACAGACAGCAGAAAAGGTCGGCGATGGAGTTGAACGCGCGCTCTCGAATCTGGGAAGGAATAATAATATGGATTGAAAAGGGACAAGTTATAGTCCTTCTTCTATAAACGCGATTAAGGTTAGTAAGGACAATCGTTATTCAATTTTAAATTTAAAACATCAAGGTCGTATTTGGGCTGGCAAATGTAGTTCCTTGAAAACTAAGGGATTAAACAACTAGTGGCGCCCGCGGCTCCGTCTGCATGGGATTCGATGTTATCGGTGTTATACAGGCAACATGATGTTTGATAGTTTCTGGTGGTCGGACAGATAGTTCTCATGTGGAAGTAGAAGTGAAGGGAGGTTACCTCGGTGGGCGGGTCGTGCGGCGGCGGCGCGCCAGCGGCACGAGCGCCGCAGCGTCGGCCCGCGCCGCGCGCACGCACTCCCTACACAGCGGCCGCAGGTAGTCCTCGTGACGCAGCACCAGCTCCTGTTACACGAGTGAGGTTACCTCGGTGGGCGGGTCGTGCGGCGGCGGCGCGCCAGCGGCACGAGCGCCGCAGCGTCGGCCCGCGCCGCGCGCACGCACTCCCTACACAGCGGCCGCAGGTAGTCCTCGTGACGCAGCACCAGCTCCTCTTACAAGAGTGAGGTTACCTCGGTGGGCGGGTCGTGCGGCGGCGGCGCGGCGAGCGCGCGCGCCAGCGGCACGAGCGCCGCAGCGTCGGCCCGCGCCGCGCGCACGCACTCCCTACACAGCGGCCGCAGGTAGTCCTCGTGACGCAGCACCAGCTCCTGTTACAAGAGTGAGGTTACCTCGGTGGGCGGGTCGTGCGGCGGCGGCGCGCCAGCGGCACGAGCGCCGCAGCGTCGGCCCGCGCCGCGCGCACGCACTCCCTACACAGCGGCCGCAGGTAGTCCTCGTGACGCAGCACCAGCTCCTGTTACAAGAGTGAGGTTACCTCGGTGGGCGGGTCGTGCGGCGGCGGCGCGCCAGCGGCACGAGCGCCGCAGCGTCGGCCCGCGCCGCGCGCACGCACTCCC
This sequence comes from Cydia splendana, assembly GCF_910591565.1. Classification (NCBI taxonomy): domain Eukaryota; kingdom Metazoa; phylum Arthropoda; class Insecta; order Lepidoptera; family Tortricidae; genus Cydia; species Cydia splendana. Next base: position 948,127 of record NC_085977.1, read on the forward strand.
TACACAGCGGCCGCAGGTAGTCCTCGTGACGCAGCACCAGCTCCTGTTACAAGAGTGAGGTTACCTCGGTGGGCGGGTCGTGCGGCGGCGGCGCGCCAGCGGCACGAGCGCCGCAGCGTCGGCCCGCGCCGCGCGCACGCACTCCCTACACAGCGGCCGCAGGTAGTCCTCGTGACGCAGCACCAGCTCCTGTTACAAGAGTGAGGTTACCTCGGTGGGCGGGTCGTGCGGCGGCGGCGCGCCAGCGGCACGAGCGCCGCAGCGTCGGCCCGCGCCGCGCGCACGCACTCCCTACACAGCGGCCGCAGGTAGTCCTCGTGACGCAGCACCAGCTCCTGTTACAAGAGTGAGGTTACCTCGGTGGGCGGGTCGTGCGGCGGCGGCGCGCCAGCGGCACGAGCGCCGCAGCGTCGGCCCGCGCCGCGCGCACGCACTCCCTACACAGCGGCCGCAGGTAGTCCTCGTGACGCAGCACCAGCTCCTGTTACAAGAGTGAGGTTACCTCGGTGGGCGGGTCGTGCGGCGGCGGCGCGCCAGCGGCACGAGCGCCGCAGCGTCGGCCCGCGCCGCGCGCACGCACTCCCTACACAGCGGCCGCAGGTAGTCCTCGTGACGCAGCACCAGCTCCTGTTACAAGAGTGAGGTTACCTCGGTGGGCGGGTCGTGCGGCGGCGGCGCGCCAGCGGCACGAGCGCCGCAGCGTCGGCCCGCGCCGCGCGCACGCACTCCCTACACAGCGGCCGCAGGTAGTCCTCGTGACGCAGCACCAGCTCCTGTTACAAGAGTGAGGTTACCTCGGTGGGCGGGTCGTGCGGCGGCGGCGCGCCAGCGGCACGAGCGCCGCAGCGTCGGCCCGCGCCGCGCGCACGCACTCCCTACACAGCGGCCGCAGGTAGTCCTCGTGACGCAGCACCAGCTCCTGTTACAAGAGTGAGGTTACCTCGGTGGGCGGGTCGTGCGGCGGCGGCGCGCCAGCGGCACGAGCGCCGCAGCGTCGGCCCGCGCCGCGCGCACGCACTCCCTACACAGCGGCCGCAGGTAGTCCTCGTGACGCAGCACCAGCTCCTGTTACAAGAGTGAGGTTACCTCGGTGGGCGGGTCGTGCGGCGGCGGCGCGGCGAGCGCGCGCGCCAGCGGCACGAGCGCCGCAGCGTCGGCCCGCGCCGCGCGCACGCACTCCCTACACAGCGGCCGCAGGTAGTCCTCGTGACGCAGCACCAGCTCCTGTTACAAGAGTGAGGTTACCTCGGTGGGCGGGTCGTGCGGCGGCGGCGCGGCGAGCGCGCGCGCCAGCGGCACGAGCGCCGCAGCGTCGGCCCGCGCCGCGCGCACGCACTCCCTACACAGCGGCCGCAGGTAGTCCTCGTGACGCAGCACCAGCTCCTGTTACAAGAGTGAGGTTACCTCGGTGGGCGGGTCGTGCGGCGGCGGCGCGCCGAGCGCGCGCGCCAGCGGCACGAGCGCCGCAGCGTCGGCCCGCGCCGCGCGCACGCACTCCCTACACAGCGGCCGCAGGTAGTCCTCGTGACGCAGCACCAGCTCCTGTTACAAGAGTGAGGTTACCTCGGTGGGCGGGTCGTGCGGCGGCGGCGCGCCAGCGGCACGAGCGCCGCAGCGTCGGCCCGCGCCGCGCGCACGCACTCCCTACACAGCGGCCGCAGGTAGTCCTCGTGACGCAGCACCAGCTCCTGTTACAAGAGTGAGGTTACCTCGGTGGGCGGGTCGTGCGGCGGCGGCGCGGCGAGCGCGCGCGCCAGCGGCACGAGCGCCGCAGCGTCGGCCCGCGCCGCGCGCACGCACTCCCTACACAGCGGCCGCAGGTAGTCCTCGTGACGCAGCACCAGCTCCTGTTACAAGAGTGAGGTTACCTCGGTGGGCGGGTCGTGCGGCGGCGGCGCGCCAGCGGCACGAGCGCCGCAGCGTCGGCCCGCGCCGCGCGCACGCACTCCCTACACAGCGGCCGCAGGTAGTCCTCGTGACGCAGCACCAGCTCCTGTTACAAGAGTGAGGTTACCTCGGTGGGCGGGTCGTGCGGCGGCGGCGCGCCAGCGGCACGAGCGCCGCAGCGTCGGCCCGCGCCGCGCGCACGCACTCCCTACACAGCGGCCGCAGGTAGTCCTCGTGACGCAGCACCAGCTCCTGTTACAAGAGTGAGGTTACCTCGGTGGGCGGGTCGTGCGGCGGCGGCGCGGCGAGCGCGCGCGCCAGCGGCACGAGCGCCGCAGCGTCGGCCCGCGCCGCGCGCACGCACTCCCTACACAGCGGCCGCAGGTAGTCCTCGTGACGCAGCACCAGCTCCTGTTACAAGAGTGAGGTTACCTCGGTGGGCGGGTCGTGCGGCGGCGGCGCGGCGAGCGCGCGCGCCAGCGGCACGAGCGCCGCAGCGTCGGCCCGCGCCGCGCGCACGCACTCCCTACACAGCGGCCGCAGGTAGTCCTCGTGACGCAGCACCAGCTCCTGTTACAAGAGTGAGGTTACCTCGGTGGGCGGGTCGTGCGGCGGCGGCGCGCCAGCGGCACGAGCGCCGCAGCGTCGGCCCGCGCCGCGCGCACGCACTCCCTACACAGCGGCCGCAGGTAGTCCTCGTGACGCAGCACCAGCTCCTGTTACAAGAGTGAGGTTACCTCGGTGGGCGGGTCGTGCGGCGGCGGCGCGCCAGCGGCACGAGCGCCGCAGCGTCGGCCCGCGCCGCGCGCACGCACTCCCTACACAGCGGCCGCAGGTAGTCCTCGTGACGCAGCACCAGCTCCTGTTACAAGAGTGAGGTTACCTCGGTGGGCGGGTCGTGCGGCGGCGGCGCGCCAGCGGCACGAGCGCCGCAGCGTCGGCCCGCGCCGCGCGCACGCACTCCCTACACAGCGGCCGCAGGTAGTCCTCGTGACGCAGCACCAGCTCCTGTTACAAGAGTGAGGTTACCTCGGTGGGCGGGTCGTGCGGCGGCGGCGCGCCAGCGGCACGAGCGCCGCAGCGTCGGCCCGCGCCGCGCGCACGCACTCCCTACACAGCGGCCGCAGGTAGTCCTCGTGACGCAGCACCAGCTCCTGTTACAAGAGTGAGGTTACCTCGGTGGGCGGGTCGTGCGGCGGCGGCGCGGCGAGCGCGCGCGCCAGCGGCACGAGCGCCGCAGCGTCGGCCCGCGCCGCGCGCACGCACTCCCTACACAGCGGCCGCAGGTAGTCCTCGTGACGCAGCACCAGCTCCTGTTACAAGAGTGAGGTTACCTCGGTGGGCGGGTCGTGCGGCGGCGGCGCGCCAGCGGCACGAGCGCCGCAGCGTCGGCCCGCGCCGCGCGCACGCACTCCCTACACAGCGGCCGCAGGTAGTCCTCGTGACGCAGCACCAGCTCCTGTTACAAGAGTGAGGTTACCTCGGTGGGCGGGTCGTGCGGCGGCGGCGCGCCAGCGGCACGAGCGCCGCAGCGTCGGCCCGCGCCGCGCGCACGCACTCCCTACACAGCGGCCGCAGGTAGTCCTCGTGACGCAGCACCAGCTCCTGTTACAAGAGTGAGGTTACCTCGGTGGGCGGGTCGTGCGGCGACGGCGCGCCAGCGGCACGAGCGCCGCAGCGTCGGCCCGCGCCGCGCGCACGCACTCCCTACACAGCGGCCGCAGGTAGTCCTCGTGACGCAGCACCAGCTCCTGTTACAAGAGTGAGGTTACCTCGGTGGGCGGGTCGTGCGGCGGCGGCGCGGCGAGCGCGCGCGCCAGCGGCACGAGCGCCGCAGCGTCGGCCCGCGCCGCGCGCACGCACTCCCGGGACAGAGCGCGCAGCGGACGCAGGTAGTCCTCTTGACGCAGTACTAGCTCCTGTTGTACAATACAACCATTACTGTAGAGGCAAAAACTTAACACAATTTAGGGTCGGTTGCACCATATCATAGTTAACCGCCGCAGCGCGCCGGGTGACGTTGATCAGTCTGTCGAGTGGGGATGGTGCGCCTGGCGCTTAGACATCATAAGTTATAAACTTTTCACGCCACTGTTCGGAAATGTGGCAATAGATGGTCTAAAACCAAGCTGTAAAGTAGGCAATAGCTGTAGCACCTGAACCACCACTACTACAATGTTTCATTGTTATCATCATCTGTCATTGGTGACGGTTCGCTACAGCAATGAGTATCATGTAAAACATAAAAATAAATAAATAGTTATTTGTACAACAAGAGATCAAAGTTTGATATTTCTTCGAGTGCTTATTTTGAGTCCCGTGCAAGCGAAAGAATCTAATTTAGAATCTTGAGCGTAGTAAGGGATTCAAAAGCGCACGAGATGTAAATAACTTTGATCTCGTGTAGTACACAAAATTTTTCACCCTAAGCAGTGAGAACATACCTAGAGGGACAGAGATAATAGAACCCAAGTATATCGAACTTGTATTAGACCCCGCATGTTGAAATGACATTTGACTATAAAGATCACTTGAATGACATTTTGTCTCACTCAGTGAGCAAAATGCGATTTTGCTCACTCATTTAGTCTCACTCGGTGAGCAAAATGCGATTTTGCTCACTGAGTGAGACAAAATGACTTAGTGAGCAAAATCGCATTTTGCTCACTGTTTTTAAGAAGCAAAGTACCCTTGTTCGAGCTGCTGAGGTGAAAAGGTATTTTTTGGCGCAACTTTTTCCTTCAAAAATAAAATTAGGTTATTTATAGGTCCAGTTTCTTGTTAAAAAAAAAAAGAAATGTCGAAACCATTCATTCATTCAGTCAGTTCATTCGATTCACTCTTAAGGCGTTTTTTACTTATGTAGCTGTTTGTTGTTTTTTTAGCAAAAACGCTCCTAAGTTTTGAGTCGGTTTGAAGCAAACAACGGAAAAACGCCTCTTAAAAGTGATAAAAAAAGTAAAAAAGGCGGGATCGGAAAATACTCACTGAATTGGATAGTGTAAATTATGTTTGACTAAAAAGTACAAGAAACACGTATCTACGCTCGCTATAAAAATGAGTTTTTCTAGTGAAAAAAATGATATTCTTAAGCTAACGCCTACCGAAATTCAAGAGACAGCACAGGCAGTGGCTAGTAATTTGCTACCAGAGAAATCGCGGGCTAGTACTTATAGTTATGCAAATGTTTTCTTATTTCCTCGCAGTAGTCGTGAAAAGCACTATGTAATGCCTCGTCCGGAAACGCCAAAGATGGACTCGTATTATTTGAGGGCCTTCACTAACGTGTCGGCCCTCAAACTCACTCGTCCATCTTTTAGCGATTTTCCGTCCTCTCCTACAATGTACTATATCGTCGTACACGTTGAGTCAATATCAAACGCCATTCTCACTAAAGTCCGATTCTGTTATGAATCGTACCGAAATAAATATATACTGTACGAGAGAATAACTTAGCACCGACAGTGGCGGATTTGCCCTAAGGCTCAGTAGGCCCGGACCTAGGCCGGCAAAAATTAGGGGCGGCAAATTGTGACAAAAACTTCGCTGATGATAACAAGAAAGAACTTAAAATGTAGTCAATATAATAGGTGCTGCGAAAGGGGCGGCTATAGGGCCTAGGGCGGCAAAGACTGCAAATCCTCCACTGAACACCGAATTAGTCACCGTTGATGTTGACTTTTATGAGTACCTAAACAAGAGGGGCTACCGGGGCCCCTTCACTTTTGTCACATTGAAGTGACAGAGTGATAGGATACAATTTCGCGTCGCGTACCTGATACGTGTCCGCCATAGCAGCGGGCACAGCTTGCGGCTGCGCTTGTATGAGCGCGGCCAGCACCGCCATGTTGTTCGGGGAGCGCACGTTGGACAGCTCGTTGTAGATCGTGTGAGTCACCACGCTGCGGAGTAGTGCCGGGCTGTCGGACACCATCTCCCTGGCGACAAAAATACAGTTGTGAAAGTACGTATGTAGCATTTACATTGCTTTAGTATGGATGTTTTTTTTTGTATAGCACTGAAGTAAAGCTGTACTGGCGCGGTCGGTAGGATTAGAAGCTATGTTAAAACACTAGCGCAATAGATTGTAATCAAATGTATCCAAAAGAATACCATTTATGATGATAGCGTAGCTGGTGGAATATATAAGCAATGCCAAAATGCCTTATATCATTTTGAAACTGCTGGATCGATTTCTATCAAACATAGCTAAGAACCACCGCAAGGAAACTCGCTTTCAGACGTTGGCGTTAAACATACAACACCCCTCTTTTTGCGTCGGGGGTTAAAAGGCCACTGCACGAGGCTGCAACGGGCTAGGGGTCAGTTTTAAGCGGCTATGGGACGGCAAACATTAATTTATTTTTTTATTTTTATTTATTTATTTAAGAAACAAACAGTCTTTTATAGTTATATATAACACTGGAACTTTTCTTAAAACTAGACTTACAGTTTCCTTAATGAAAATATTTTAACATCATGCTTATTAAGTAGTTTCTACATAGTAAAACAGAGCTATTTGTGCGTGCAAAAACAAAACACAAAAAAAAAAAATAGAAAAGAAAAAAATTATGAGAATAAAAATATAAGAGTATTATAACAACCTTATGGTATTGTTACTAATTGTTTACAAACTGAATTCTCAGGATTTGTTAACTATTAATAAAGAAATTATAAAAAGCAGTAACATCTAATACTGAGATTATTTCGTTATAGCGCCAATCTAAACATTTGGGTTATTAGTTATTACACTGCATAGATAGTGTTTTAAATCTATTAAGTTTCTCACAGAAAATATCAAGGCTCAGAAATTTTTCGTTGTACAACCTGCACGCCCTTCTAACAAAACTATTTTTTGCGTAAGCAGTCCGACTACGGGGGATGTAAAAGAGGGGTTTTTTCCTGCAAGCACGTTCACAACGTCGAGGGACTCTGAAGGAAAGTGAATGTAATAAAAACGGAGCATCAATAATATTATTAATAATTTTATAAAGGGTTAAGATATCGGTACGTTCTCGGCGATAACTAAGGGATGTTATATTATGTACTCTCATTGCGGTGGCGTAATCCGAGTATTTATTTCTAATTCTGTATTCTATTGTCTTAGCAAACTTTTTTTGAACTCTTTCTATCCTATCACTATGTATTTTATACAGTGGGCTCCACACAGCACTTGCAAATTCCAAACGACTACGAACATAACTGTTAAATAATACCTTATAAGTTAAAAGTTTCTTAAATGGTTTACCTACGCGTAGTATAAATCCTAACTTCGTAAATGCTTTACCTAACAAGTCATCAATGTGAGGTATAAAAGTGAGTTTAGAGTCCATTATGACACCGAGATCTCGAATCTGGTGAACACAACCTAATTTTTTATCGCAAAGTTTATAATCAAAATTAATACTATTCCTTTTCCTGCTAAAACTTATAACGGAACATTTGTCTGGATTTATAGACAACTTATTATCAATACAATAAGTCTCAAAAAGATCCAAGTCTTTTTGTAAGGCTTTGCAGTCGTCCACATTACGTATGACTCTAAATATCTTTGCATCGTCAGCATATAACAGTAAGTTTGAATTTTTTATGCATGCAGAAATATCATTGATGTATATGACAAACAACAAAGGCCCCAAATGAGACCCTTGTGGAACACCAGACGTAATGGGCCTGTACTGAGAAGTATATCCACCCACTGCCACAGCCTGCGAACGATTCTCTATGTAAGATTTTATCCATCGGAGAAGGTCGCCGTGTATACCGATATGCCAAAGCTTCAACAGTAAGCGTTCATGACAAACCTTATCGAAGGCCTTGGCAAAATCAGTATACACAGCGTCTACTTGATAGTTATTATCTAGTGCGTCCAATAAGATCTCCGTGTAGGATATAAGGTTGGATTCAACACTCCGGCCCTTAATAAAACCATGCTGGTTTGGAATAATGTGACGCCGTATGGCAGTGGATAACTGATCGGTTACAATTTTTTCCAAAACCTTACCAAATTGACACAGTTTCGAGATTGGTCGATATTTTTCTATGTCATGGCTAATTTCACCTTTAGGTATAGGAGTGACTAGTGCACGTTTCCACAAAGAGGGCACGCATCCGTCTGTAAGGGACTTTTTAAAAAGTAATGTAACGGGTTCTACTAAATTAGGAGAGCATTTATTGATTATTACAGGATGTATAGAATCAGGACCGGCCCCTTTATTTACATTTATAGATTTAAGATATTTATAAACTAATTCTTTGGTTATGTAAATTGTATCAATGTCTAAAATTGAGTCACTTGTTAATGGGAGGTTATTTATATCAAAGGAACCACTAGCTGGTTTTTCAAAAACTGAGTGAAAGTGTTCATTGAAGAAATTACAAATTTGTGTACCACTTGAAGCTGCCACACCCTTATATTGCATAACCTGTGGAAGACCTCTTTTAGAAAACGTAGATTTTATATAAGTCCAGAAGAATTTAGGGTTAGCATTAATCTTAGTTTCAGTATAACTAATATAATTTTTGTAACATTCGGGCTCCAATTTTGATATTCTTTTCTTTAAAAGTTTATAAGTGTCATGGTCTAAAGGGTTACCGTACGTCTTCCACAGCTTATGGTATTTCTTTTTTTCATTCAGCAATCTTCTAAGCGGTTTGGTATACCATGGGGGCTTAGAACAAGAGAACCGTTGGGGGACCTTAGGAACATGTCTATCAATTAAGTTATTTAATATATTATAAAATATCGAAACACAATCGTCCAAAGTACGGCCCGAAAAGCGTTCTGACCAGGCGATTTTAGATAACTCGAGGTTTATTTCATTGAAGTTTGCATCGAAGAAACGATATACAAAGGTAGGGGCTGGTTTAAGAGGAATCGTGTAAATAATATTAAGTTCTATTTGAAGAGCCTTATGGTGCAAATCTTCCGGTGTTAAAGGATCGTCGCTTGCCGATATTGTGCAGTTTTTATTGCAAAAAATAAGATCCAGGATTCGTTGATTACAGTTTAGGCAACAATTGTACTGTTTTAAACCTGAATATGATAGAAACTCGCTAAGTAACTGTACATGCAAAGTATTAGTACCCCCAATTAGTTCCATTTTAGAACTGTCAGATGTAGCCCACTGAGCGTCTGAGATATTAAAGTCACCTGTTACGAGAAAAACATCATTGGGATTTTCTATTATTAATTGACTACAAATATCGAAAAAGCTTTCTAAAGTATCTTTATACTGCGGCCCGTGCGGGATGTAAACACAACAGATATTTAGAGACGTGTGAGTGCCGCGCTGCGATAACGGTATTGATACCCAGACACACTCGGAGGCGGCAAGCGATGGGCAAGGCCAGTCCAGGCGAACGGGCTGATGTTCGCGGCGCACCGCTACCGCTACCCCTCCACCACGCGCCATGCCGCTCGAGTCCACAGATCTGTCGCAGCGATACACGATGTACCTATTATCAAACAGTTCCCCGTCATAAAAGTTAGAATTTAACCAGCTTTCAGCCACACAAATAAAACCATAGTCAGACATTGACACATGTGAATAAAAACTTTGCGTTTTTGTACGTAGTCCGCGTACGTTTTGGTAGTAACCAATCATATTAGCAGTACTCGTGATGAAAGTTACAAATTACACGACTATTATTACTTACATACGTTCTTTTTGTCATTAAATACCAGAGAGTAATATTAGTTAGACGTAGTGAATTAAACAAAAAGTATGGGTAACCTTTTATTTGTGAATCGGGCGACAAAAACAAAACAATAACTTTTTTTTGATAGGCAGTGCAGGTGGTACATTTAAAACGCATATGTTCGGTGCTTATAAGGAAAATTTCAATAGATATAAAACACATATTCGTGTCACGAACAAGGAAAGAGTTATAAGGCGTTAAACTAGTTTTTATATTAACAGATTTTAGGATTAAAACGTAGAACAGTCATTTTATTTTATTAAAATCGAAATTATTGTTTATAACCATTACTTTAGACGTCTCGGTTTTTCTAGCTAGGATCTTGCAGTCTCTAATCCATAAATACGCGAGTTTATTATCCCTTTTGAGGTCCCGTGCGCGTTTTAGCAGCATCTTGCTGGCCGGAGTGAGATGATCGCCCAAATACAGATTCAATGCCGGCCCGTTAAGGCCAATGGAGGATGTTGTGATGCCCTTGCGCGCACGGACTGCTGATAGTAGCTGGTCCTTATAAACACGCCTGGTAAACTTTACGATAACAGCCGGTTCGCGATTTTTCGACGACCGCCCCCGGTCGTTGTCACCGCCTTCGTTGTCGTCAGCAGTCTGGAAACGTCGCACTCGCTGTATGCTGTCGATATGATGAGCCTCAAACGTCAGCCCTACTACAGTATACATATCGTGAAGGATGCTATTCAGATTTTCTCCTTTTTTGAAGGGCAAGCCAGAGATTTCAATATTATTAATCCTAGAGTATTGTTCTCGAGCATCAAATTCTTGTTGGAGGGTGGTTAACATTTTTGTCGCTGTATTAAGGTCGGATTGTAACTTAGCCACGAGCTCGGTTTTTTCCTTCATTTGGCTTACACTATCCTCTACAAAAGACACTCGAGATTCCATCTCATTTAACTTCGTATTAATCTCTTGGATACCATCCTTGCAAGTTACTAGGTCGGTTTTTATTAAACGAAATTCGTCGCGAAAGTCATGGATCTCTTTCAGGATGGAGGCAAAACCTTGCTGCAACTCGGCTGACGAGGCACCAGACGCAGCTGGTGCTGAACTAGGGTCCAACGGGTGTTGAGTTTCGGCCGGTACGACGTCTGTTGCGAGATTATTGCCAGCACGGCAGGATACACACCGCCAGTTTGCTTTTTTATCGCTCGTCATTTTGCGATAAGTAGTCTCAGCGATGCCAGCACATCCATAATGTAAAATCCCTTTACAAACACTGCAATTTACTCCATCCGTGACTACAAGACGGCACTTAGCACAGTTCATTATGATAATTCGAATATACAGAAACGGGTGTCTGACCAAAACAACTCTGTTACAATGTAGTTAGGTCGATAATTAAGTGACGCGATAAGATTTAACACGACGTAAACAAATGAGTCACACGGTAGGCCGCACGTAGCAACCGTTCGGGACGAGTATTCGACGATAACTGAAAATTAATGTAGAAATAATTTAACTGCTTCTGCCGGTGAGCCAATTCTTTATCCTTTGGTGTGTGGAGTAGCGCCAAAAGTTGACGTGACTTTACATTTACGTTCGACACTGGTTCCACTACGAGTAATATTAAAAATAAATCAGTCAGTACCTGAGGCAGGCCTGGTAGGCCTGCTGCAGCGGCTTGGTCTTGAGCCGCATGCGGGCCAGCTGCGCCAGCACCTCGTGGTCGCGCGCCGCCGTGGGCCCGCACGCGTCGGCGTTGCAGCACACGTACGCGAGCAGCTCCTGCGCCGCGCGCCACAGCTTGCCCGAGTGGAGCCACGCTTCGAGGCGGGACGCGGATATCATGCGGATCTGAAATTAAAAGAGGTTTGAAGTATACAGGGTGGCTAAAAAATAACTGCATTCCCGTTGCCAAGGAGGTTTTGGGATTATACTGAGCAACTTTTACTTTTAAAAAGATTTGGCTCTTTCATACATTTTGGCTGGTCCACTTTCTATGGGAGAGTAATTTTTTTTCGTGATTTCGGGGTTATTCCCATAGTAAAAGTTGCTCAGTATAAGCCCAAAATCTCCCCAGCGGGAATGCAGTTATTTTTTTGCCACCGTGTATAGCGCTCTAGTAAGAACTGAGAAGCTTAGAATAATTAGCTAGACCTGGGACCTTTGGCCCAAGAAAAAGAAGAGGGACAGTAGGAGCGCCAAAGGGAATACAATTCAGCGCACAAAAAGGAATCAGGATAGCCAAAGGCGAATGGGCTCTGGGTCAAAAAGTTAAGAGACACCGCGAATGGGCTCTGGGTCAAGTTAAGAGACACCTGAGAATCTACCTCTAACAACACACTGATTTAAACTTTCACGGTTATTAAACATTATCAAAACTACACAACGGGACTTAATCGAGTATTTAAGTTTTAAGATTTACCTCCGACGTTTCGAGGACGGCGTTGTCCCCGTGGTCTCGGAGAAGACTCAACTTAAAACTTAAATACGCGATTAAGTCCCGTTGTGTAGTTTTGATAATACCTCTAACAACGACAAATCGAACAGCATTCATTATCTGTCTCTCTTACGCTCTTGCATATTCGTGCGACAGAGAGGCAGATAAAGATTTTTAGATGTTTGCGGTGGGCCCTCTGATCAAGACTCGCACAACTCCACAGTTGAAGTAGACAACGCTCCCTGGTTCGGACCCGTTTTACACAACTTTAAGCATCACAGTTGTCCTTTGTCTGTGCTTCTTCTAAATTTTTCTATTCCACAGTGATTTTGATAAGTATGAATATAGAATATGAAGTAACCTCAGGGAACCCGCAAGTAGCAGACAGCAGCTTCAAGAACCCTTTCCCAATGGCGTCCGGCGCGGCTCGCCGCTGGATCTGCTCTTTAATAGCTTCCAGCACCAATGCTTCAACAGTCTCGTAGCTACTCGAATATCTGTGTACAAGAATTTAAGTGGTGAGATTTGGCATTTATATAAGAATTTTTTATAAGTTCCTTCACACTTGAGAAAGTTTTTGTTAAATCTATGAAATAACTTAATATTCTGTTGCAAATAAGAAAAAATACATTCAAGGACTTTAAAAAATTTGACCTCTAGTTGCGAATAGTAGTAGGTAAAATAAGAAAATCTGAAGCTTTTTACTGCGAAAATATAAAGAGTAGAAGTTATACTGCCCCTCTAAATATCATCCGCATTATATATTTAATCAGAAGTATGTTATGTTACCTGGGAAACACGGTGTACTCTAGGTCCGTGTTGTCAGGATCGTCGTCCGTGCTTCCCATCAGCGGAGAACCCGACCCTGACGGCGACATCGTGCCGCCAGCTGCTGTTACAAACAAGCTTTTACTCTCACTATTTATCCGTGAAAAGGTAAAAAATATGGTTACAGTGGTCCTAAGTAACGCAACCAACTTGCATTCCTGACGGTACAGAAACCGTGCGTGATGGAGGGTCTGCCATCTCGTGACCTGAATCGAAAGCGAAAACAACTAACGCTTCTAAGCAAGTGCTGCCCCCTACACTTCGCGCTGGCTCCATTACGCATAGTCGGGTCTGCCGTCAAGTGGCTTTAAATCTAAAAATGGAAACTTGACATAATGCTTCACGGCAATGAAGGGACTTCTGTGCTGCCGTCTTCAGTTCATGCACGCTCCGTATTGAGAGATTGTATAGACTCAGTAATTCCATTGGAATTTGGTTATATCTCAGAACGACATACATATATCAATCTTTTCTAGAAGCTATTTCTAAACCACTCGTTAGTGACATTTGAAATTAAGATAATAAGATAACTTTTTTTTGAACCATAATAGATCACAGAATGTATTGGTAATGGGGTTATTTAAATAAATAAATATTGTAGGACATTTTTACACCAATTGACTAAGCCCCACGGGTAAGCGCGGCGGTATTTGGGTATAAGTATTACTATCGGATGTAACATTAAGACATACCAAGTGCACTGTCAGATGGGATGAGATGTGGAGGAGGAGTCTTGGTGCTAAAGGCGGTGGCGATGTTCTCAACCAAGCACTTACACCATGAACATTCCACCCACCACCTCTCGTTCAAGGCATCTTCAATGTACACCTGTCAGAAAAAAAACTCAATATAACGAAAAGTGAAATACACCAATAAAAAAGTGACTAAGGCCACCCGATCAAAACAATTTATTTGTAAAAATTCAGTAATATTTGGTCTTTTAATTCAATTCAATTTACTTATTTAAAGAACTTAGCAGATTATGTTAGCATAACAGCTTTACACATTGAATATCTTACCTTAATAAAAGTATCAGGCCAATTATTACTATCCCTATGCCCAGCATACAGCATATTGCACGCCAGTACGAACACCAGCGGATTTCCTTTACTTTTGAATGCAGCGCCCTGCTCCCTTTTCAACAGCGTGCATAGACTCTGGGTCACAACGTCATGTGCAAACATGTTCGGCCGGATTTTGCACAAGTATAGCATACTCATGCAAAGGATTGGATCAGGTTTGGAGCGTTGGGACTTGAGTAGACGGATCGAGCCTGTGAGAAGACCAAGCTGTAAACAAATAACAGTTGTGTTAATGTTACTCTCAGTTTTAAATTGTTTCTTTTTCTGACATACAAAAGGGCATAAATGACATCTATATACCAAGGATCTATAAGCCTTCTTCAGTTTTGGCAATTTATTATGTATTTGTTTTTATTTAAATGCATGTTCATAATGGAAAAGACGGGTTACTAATGGATTACCAATTTTTTTTGCCAGATTTTCATATCCCAAACAATTTATCCTAAAAATATAAAAGCCAACTAATCATTTCACAACTAAACAAGTCGCACATAAATATTTTCCAAAAGAACGATATGCAAAAAAATATTTTGACATTTCCTTACTTTGGCAAAATTTATTTTACCAAATTTTAATTACTCGAAATTATTAGTTGCCTAAGAATACAAAAACCATAACAAAACATGACAAATGTAACAGTTATCAAAAAAAGAAATTGCCAATTTTTATTTGAACAATTGTTAATTACTCCAAATGAGTACTTACCAAAGAATACAAAAATCAAAACAAAACGTGCTTTCTATTTTTTCAAACATTCTATTTTCTGCTCTGAAGGACACAAGGTAACTAACGAACCTATCTAGGTAAAAATATAGGTAATACTGCAGTGTTTTTTTTTTTGGTAGTTTTCAGGCTGTTTAGTTTACCAAACCAAACTAAGCACCCACTTTACCTAACCTAGCCGTAACACTTTTTTATAACATAATGTTTTGCATAGACATAATTTGTCAAGTAGTGGTTTTACAATACATTTATTAGACTAATATTTTTTAAGTAAAGATATTTTGGACATAATAAATTTGTCCAGTGATTTATTTGACTAATATTTTTTAAGTAAAGATATTTTGGACATAATAAATTTGTCCAGTGATTTATTTGACAAAAATATTTGAGCAAACATTTATAGCCTAAGTAAAACATTTGGTAAAAAAACAGTTGGTCTTATAAAAGTCTTATAAAGGTCTTATAAAAGACATATTTTTTTTTTCTCTACTTTCATCTGCCATCGGCTTTCTTAGCCATAATCAGATTGTATGTATCTATACATTTCTTTTTCAAGGTGGTGGTCCATTAACCACCATTCCTATAAAAGACATATATATAACTTTACTGTTACATTAAACCTATCAACATTAGACTTACCAATTTATCAGAGTTATGGGTATCCAAAGCTTGCAGCACATTGGGGACAAGATCCACAGGGTCCACCTCTAAGGATGTCCCTCCAACAGCCTCTGCTGGCGAGCCAATTCTAGATCTCTTGGTGGGGGGAGCAGCACCAAAAGTTGATGTGCCTTCACGTTTGCGTTCTACACCTATGAGAAAGCATTCATAATACAAGTCAAAATAATACGATCTGCAGCAAAATTTTAAATGGTGTTAATTTTGCCTTATTTATTTATTATTATTTGTAATTTATTTGCAAGAATCATGGTTAAAAAGTACATTGAAAGGCACTAGGTGATTTTGAAATCTTGATAATTATTCGCTTCTGCCCGCGACTTTGTCTGCTTGGAATGATCATGATGATTGTTAAAAACTACCCTTATGTCCTTTCTCAGGGCCCAAACAGAGGTAACAGACAGAGACACAATTTCGCATTTACAATATTAACATGGACTACCACAATGTTACAAATCTGATGTATGGTACAGTCACCATCAGATATATTGGAGCGGCCAAGGTGGTCAAAAATATCTGAACACACACTCTAGCGCCTTGACAATAGTGGAGAGGCGTGTACATTTGCCATTTTCTCATAACAGCATTTTGGGATTCATTGGAAAGATTTAAGAAGGAAAGATAAATGCATTTGCACCAAAATCTATGAGTTGTGTGATCCATAAGCCAAGCCGAAGACGTTCTTCGGGCCTCTCGCCTGATATTACGATGATACTCACTCAAGTCAAGAGTCAAAACCTTTAAAATGTACTCACCACTACTTGAGGGTTTGTGTATGTTCCTCTTCTCCTGGTCTCGCGATACGACGACAGTAGACTTGGTGCCCAGCGCGAAGATGTCCTGCGGGTGCTGCGGAGCCTTGCTCTTGCCTCCGCGACCCGAAGACGACATCTTGCCCCTTTCCATCTTTACCACTCACAACCGGATAACCTCTTTTAATATTCTTAGTGTTTCTCTACCGCATCGTTCGTAAATAGATTATCTGATAGTCGGATATTCGTCTTATTCAATGAAAATTTTAATAAATGGGACCGACAACTATTTACGACATTTACGTTCTAGTAATAAGAATAATAAACATCCACAAAAATAGTAAGTAAACGCAGCGGCATCATCTAAAAACGTCAATGTCAAAATTGACGTTTGTCTTGCGTTTGTCATGGTTTGCGATTTGCGATTTCCAAATATAATTATTTTACTTGGAAAATATTGGAAATAAAATAATACATACGATTTTAAGGTAAGAATTTAATTAATCTTAAATCCATTTCAGGTATTACAAAGTAAGAACAAAACAATCATTCTATGAATAAATCAATTTAAAATCAACCAAATGTTCAGAGGTCCTGCAACTTTGGTTCAAGTTTAAATGAGTATTCATTTAGCCCCCTCCAGACTATGCGCGTGAAACGCGGGCGAAGCCGCGAACGTGTGTGGAGTCGATTTCGCTGTCTGCGAAAATCTACGCCTCACTCGCGTTCGCGGCTTCGCGCACGAGTGAGGAGGGGGCTTTTGGTTAAAATATAAAGATTGAACTCATTGAACAATGAACATATCATAAAACAAAATATTGAAAAAAAAAACAACCCAATCAATCTAGCTTAGAGTTCGTTGAGTAATCCAGAAATTGTACGAAATTATTTATTCGGTGGGCTTCAATTTCTTGGCTTTGTTGTCCGGCCGCTTGTTCTTGAATATGGAGCGTTTGTTCTTAGAGAGAGATATTATTTCCTGAAATTACAATAAAAATACATATTTTTCATCAAATTTACTCCAGTAGGGATACATTTTTGCTGCTGCGAACTGGACTTTTAGCGTCACAGTTTATAAAACTGACAATTTTAAGCCATGCGTGGGATAAACGGTTATAAATAAATAAAAGCAATGTGCTTACATCAAGAGGTCCCGAGGCAGGAGCACGTCGTTTGAAGCTCAAGGGTGAGACCCTCTCACCACGTGTCATAGCATCAAAATGACGATTTATTTGAGCCTGCTGGAACAGTAAATAAAAAAAGATACATTTTTTATACCACGTCGGTGGCAAACGAGCATACGGCCCGCCTGGTAAGCAGTCACCGTTGGTTATGGACGCCTGCAACGCCAGAGGTTTTACATGCACATTGCCGAACCTAAACACATACCAAGTTATCGGATATTCAAAAATTTATGTTAGATTTATTATAATATGTAGGTATAACGTTTATTTTTAGCTTACGTCAACTATAAGCTCGCTTTCCATGTCGCTGTCGCTAAAAAAATTATAGAGTACGCTGTCTATTAGTTTCTTAGATTGTTCTTTCGGCGCTGTAGACACTGATGGCTTCTGGATTCTCTTCGGAGCGGGGATGCCAGCTCTCTATTAAGCAAACAATTTCAGTCAATACTAATTTGCCTAGAGTTAGACCAAGCTAAGTTGGCATCGATTATGATTTGAGCGATTGTCAAACTTCTTGGAAATTATGACGTTTAAATAACACTTGCACCGTCTGGGCTATCAAAATCGCTGCCAACTTATCTTGATCTAACACTACTTATCATGAAAAAGAATGCGGGGTAAGGCCTGTTTATAAATAAAATATATGTTATTCCTAAACCTTAATCGGTGGTGCTGGCTTCATCATTCCTGCATTATCATCTAGTTCAGCGGGCTGGCGCGTCAACTGCGAGGCAGAGCGCCCTGTTACTTCTTTTTCGATATTATCTATTGTATTCTGCATGCTTTTTAACTTTTCTTGCAGTCGATCCTATAAGCAGCAACAAAAACAATCCGTGATTTTGACACATTTGCATTATATTTCTTACATTACTTACTTTAAAGTTATCAAACGTTGATAAAGTATACCTTTTCCTTACGGGTCTCCAAAATCATGGACATTTGTTTCGATAGCTCGATTTCTTTTTCCTGGAAGTAAAAGGAAATATTGTAACAGTCAGCCACTAATTAATAATATACAACTTAAAAACGGTAATCAAGGTACTTTAGCAGCATTCTCCATCTGTTCTATTTTCTTCATCAAGGTATTTTCCTTCTCTTTTGTAATATTCCTCTCAGTTTCCATATCCTTCTTCATTTTCTCGATATTGTTTTCTAATTTAGTTCTAGCGTCGGTACCATTCTTTAGATCAGACATGAGCTTGTTGATAGTAGATGCTTTACAATCTAATTCTTCGTCTTTCTCTTCAATAAGTTTTACTTTAGTTTCCAGAATGATACTAATCTCTTCGATTTTGTTTGCATTATCGGCTCTGAAAACAATCACAAGTTTTATAAACTATGCTACTGTAGCCACAGCATATAATAATACCTATCATATAATATGTACTTAAATAAACTGTTTTACTTGTTGTTCTCCAGGGTAGTTTCCATTTCAGATATATTTGCTTGTAACTCCTGGATGGTTGAAGTCAATTCCTCAATTTTAACAGATCTCAATTCCAATTCTTGGGTAGTATTGTCGAATTCAACGACTATCTCAGATTTCTGCTTTTCCAGGGCTAAAACCTGATCTTTCAAGTTTTGTTGTTCGATCAACGATTGTTCTAAAAGCTATAAATAAACAATTGAATTCAAACTTGAAATTAATAACACTATTAATGTACTTGGAAATATGAATATTTTATTGTAATAGAATAGTATTTACCATTTTTTTCTCGTCTATCTCATTTTTTAATTCTTCTGTCTTCTCATTTAGCGTTTCAATATTTTTCATCAGTTTACCACACTCCAAATTAGATTCCTGTGGCATATTTAATGTTATTCGGTAACATTTTTTCAACATAATAATAGTTTAAATTGAACGGAACTAACACAGCTATTCAACTGTAATCTAAAGTTACCTTGCTGGCAGAGTTATAAATAAACAAAACTCTCAAATAGCGACTCTGTCCGCAATGTAATTGATATACCTAATTAATAAATCTCAAAGAAGGAGGTTTTGTTAGGAGGGGTTTAAAATTAAAATAAATTTACCTCCAGCTTTGTTTCCAAATCTTTAATATTTTCAGAGCTGGATATTTGTTGCTCTTCCAAAGTCGAAATTTTCTCTTGTAGATTATTATTCTGATCACAAATCGACTGAGTGAATTGTTCCTGGTTCTGGAGCGCTTTCTTTAGAGATTCGTTGGCTGCCGTACATTCTTTCAGGCTAAAACAATTTGATTTAAAATTTATTTTAGGTACTGCTAAAGTGGAACTGGGCTGGTCATGCCTGCCGCAAGCCGAACGACTTGTGGGCCAAGTTAACCACAGAGTGGGTGCCCCACGAGTCAAACCGGGGATCCGGCAGACCTCGTCGGCGATGGCGGGATAACTTGGACTCCTTTTTGAGAGACTGGCCACTGGCCAGTCTCTCAAAGATGTAGCTCATAACCGGGACGAGTGGAAGAAGAGGGGGGAGGCCTTTGTCCAGCAGTGGGACACAACAGGCTCAGAATAATAATAATAAACTGCTATTAACATTAACAACAAAGCGAGGTAAAATAAACGTTCATAAAATGCATTAATTCTAAACAAACTTACACTTTTTCTTGCTGAGAGTTGGCGTTCTTCATCTCCGTGATGTGATTATTGCATTCAAGAATGCATTTTTTCATATCTGATTGTAAGCTAGCGATATTATCATCTTTCTGGAAATTGTAAATATATATTTTTTATTCTTTTACCAGCTTTTACCTTTGTAACGAATACGTGAATTTTGTGTGTATTTACTATTTACCTTTTCCAGTTCACGTTTAGTATGATCCAGCTTTCTGCTCAAGTCATTCAAAGCTACGAACAACTCGTCTTTTTGGTTAAGAGCAGTGGCAAGTTTAGTTCGAGCGTCATTCAACTCTAAATCTAGTTGCTGTTTTGATGACGTAAATACTTGGGACATTTGCTCCTTATGGTCAGCAAGGAGTTTTACTACAAAGAGAATAATACAATATTTAACAATAACGGCATTTATATTTTAATAATTTATATTTTTCCCACAACACAAGCCTTATTGAGCTTACTGTAGGACTAGGTCGATCTGTGTAAAATTATCCTATAGTATTTATTTATAAATGTGATAAAATTATGTAAGTGCTTCTGCTTTCATTTAATAAATGGACTAATTTTCAACAACCTATTTTATAAACATGTAAGAACTTAAGCGAATGATTTTACTGACAGAAAATTTAGTCTGTCAAGCAACTTCGCCAGTCGAAAAAGGCGCGATATTAAAATTTTCTATAGAACGATAACCCTTCGTAGTTTCGTACCTATATTTTTAAATTTGCTGCTTTTTCCCACTGACGGAAATGGCTTGACAGACTATTGAACAGTTTTAAACTTAAACGTTTTAAATTTAAACTATTAAATTATAACCAATACAACGGGATTCAAATCACCTGTTTTAAAAAAAACGTAAGTAACGCAACTAATTCAATACAATAATTGGTGTTTTGCTTACCTTTCTCTTGTAAATTATTGATAATCTGCAAGTTCTTCTCTTCAGACTGGGTTTGCTTGTCTTTAATTTCTCTAACAAGCTGGCCGGATTTGTTGTAGGCTTCAGCTAGCATTGCTTGGTCATTCTTGCAACGGGACACGCTTGATTTAAGCCGCTCGCTGTATTCTTCTAGAACATCGCAGATCTGACGAGTACTGCTCAACCTACAAAAAACAGTTCAGTTTCCTTATTGGTAAAAAGTTTTACAGGTCACACAGGTACATTTGAAATATTTCAGTTATATACAATTCTAGATAAGAGTCTCAAAAAGAACTCAATTATAATATGTAACGTGCCAGAAAAGGTTGACGATCCCTGGAGTTTTTAAATCACATAGAGTCAGTAAAATTAAATGAAACAAGTAAACAACTTACTTGTTTAATGTTTCAGGCCGCAGTCTTAGCTCGTCTTGGTATTGACCCGAAATGGCTTCGTGCTGCATTTGTACCTCAACCATGTTCTGTTGCAGGCGCTCATGGTTGTTTTCAAGTTGATGAAGTTTTTCTTTCAAATCCCAGTATGCTGTATCTTGGGCAACCTTTTCATAAAAACAATTAGGTCATATATATAAAGTTAAATAGTCATGGCAAGACATCATGGAAAATCGTTTACTAAAGTTTTTGACTAAAAGTATCAACATACCTTAAGTTTAATAATATTAGCAGTCTCCTTGTTAACTTGCTCGCGTAACTTTTCTGCTTCAGCGTTAATCCGTTTTCGATTAGCAACTTTTTCAATATCAGCGATATTCATGGTGATGGATTGAATTATTTATTGCAAAATAAAACTTTCCTATTCAGAAGCTTCAGGGCGAAAAAATATGGCGTGCTTCCTGTACGTGCTTTTGAGAAATGGCGGGAAGCGGTGAAAGAAAAAAAATATTCGTTAAAAAAAACAAAAGAGGTGGCAACTGCCAATCAATAAGACCTAATTTACACATGCGTATTTTCATACATTTTCATACGTTAAAGTACAAAATGTAAGATCTTATTAATAAATAGTAAAAAAATATATACTCAAGCCTTTAGCGAATCAAGAAAGAAATGAATAAATATTTTAACAAACTAATATAAAATAAGCTTGCCCAAATATAGAAACAAAAAATGATCTTGTACATCGGCCTTAAGCTTGAGTTGCCGTTGGCCAAAATGCGAACTTAAAATGTATATTGTCCAGTGGCAACATTAAGCGCTACTGTCAGACGGCCCGAGACAGTCGAAAAAATAAAAGGTACTATTTCTTTTATAATTCTTCTAATTTATCCGAATATTTATTGCTACTAGCTTCCTTGAGTGCTATAAAATGTTTTTACAATTAATTGTTTGGAAAACTATTCGCTCTTACTTAAGTTATGTAACAAATGTTTGAGGTTAAGTTCGTATATTTCAGATGCTGACTTCTTCGCTTTTCGGTGCTCTTCGGGCGGCGCGCGCCTCGGTGGTCATCACCCGCAACTTGGCGGCAGCCCAGAAGGCTTCCGACCCCATCCAGCAGTTGTTCCTTGACAAAATCAGGGAATACAAACAGAAGAGCGCGTAAGGATCAAACCTATCAGTTCTTATTGACCTTCCGATTTATATTGGTTCGTGGCTGTATCCGATCGTGTTGGGGATTTAAAATGAACACTCTATATCATATTAAGTTAAATAACTTAACGAAGTAATGTATCATATCATGTGTAACTGTTTTGAAGAGACACAGACATGAAACGAAGTGTGTTACTCCCGATTGGTGGGCTCAAAAATGAGTGAACAAGAATAATTGGTGCGTTTTTGATGAATTATATCATTTATTTACTCTCCCCACTACCAGTAACTATTACATTATTTACATTAATTATATTCTTGTTGAATAATGTTACCATAAATTAACAGTAGTGGTCAGACTAATTTAGCAATCAATACTTTTAACAATCTAAAAGAGATTTTTTATCTTGGACAAGTTGCTAAAATAATGAAATTTCTTTGTCTTGTGAATAAACTTTTATTTTCTCATATATACTTATAGATTTACTTTTCAGTGGTGGAAAACTGGTAGACCCTAGCCCAGCCATCGAGAAGGAACTGAAGACTGAATTGGAAAAGCTGGAGAAGCAGTACGGTGGCGGCTCTGGAGTGGACATGACCAAGTTCCCCGACTTCAAGTTCGAGGAGCCCAAGCTGGACCCCATCGATGAACAGGCACAGGCCAAGAAGTGAACCAGTTAATCAGTAGACAATATTATAGTTATTTAATCAACGGTGGAATGAGTGTCGGCATGCGACAATAGTACAGGAAATCGATGTGTTATTGTCAATAAAATCTGTGCAGGTTGTTATGCCTTGTTTTAATTGCTTAAACTTAGTTTTTATACCCCAGATGATAGTTTATGTTTCGATTGCCTCAATAACTGCCCAATTCTATCATTAGTGTGTACTAGCCGCCCCTTTCTCAGTACCCATCATATAGACTGCTGCCCCTAATATCTAGGCCCGGACCTACTAAGCCTTAGGTTAAATCTGCCACTGTCTATGTGAAGTGTATTGACTATAATATTGGTGGTAAGACTAAAACTAACTTAGGGCCAAATACATCCAATTTCAGTTTTTCAACCATCGTACCCGACAACAATGTGCTACAACAGTCGCGTACATATCCAAATCCCTTTCAAGTTAGTACCAAGTTGTTAGAAACTCTTCTTTCATTTATTCAATAGTGTAGGAAAACTACCCACCGCTCATTATATGCAAAACCTAAAAAGTGCTGTCAGGGGGGTGTCACTACGCAGTTTAGGTACATTCGGCCGGCGCACCTCCCGGGCAGGGCAGGCGTATGGCAGTGCAGGCCACTCGGCTCGCACGATAGTCGTGTCACGTGGCGCTCGCGCAAATAGTAGAAGAGTCGGCCGCAAATTTTCTAACCGACTTCATACCACGATGAAATGCACAATGGTTTCCCATAAAAGTAATGCTAAGTCCGAATTCGATAGTTCGACTGGAATTGGTTTCATCGTGGTATCAGATGGGTTAGTGTTCGGTAACCGATGGTCATCTTGCTTATAATCTCGTCTGCCAAGGTGTTTCGGCAGGAAAAATAATAAAAATTATAATATTGTAACGAAACAACTAGTTAATAAGTGACATATATATTTTGTTAATGCATGATAAATTGGTGGCGACTGTACTATATCATTATTCATATCTATATATATTTTATCTGTAAGTGAATTGCAGTGCCCTCTCAGGGTTGTGTTGAGACATAATTTATTAATAAGACCTACTGTACACACAAAGCAAGGAAATAAATGAAATGAAATGAAATGAAAAACCTTGGCAGACTTATATATTCCTAAAATGGGGGTTCATACCTACCGACTGGAATTGGTTTCATGATCGTATCAGATGGGTTAATGTAGGGTAACCGATGGTTACCTTGCTCACATAATCTCGTCTGTCAAGGTGTTTCGGCAGGAAAAGCCTTGGCAGACTTATATATTCCTGACATGAGGGTTCATACCTACCGACTGGAATTGGTTTCATGGTGGTATCAGATGGGTTAAATTAGGGGTCCCGGTGGCCACCTTTGAGAGCGTCTGCCAAGCACTTCCGTTAAAAAAAATACTGGCAGACTTCGCTTTTCTGTGTCTACATGTAAATTTCTAACGGCTGCCATAACTATTATTTCGGTATCAGATGGGTTAAATCAGCAC
Organism: Cydia splendana; assembly: GCF_910591565.1. Taxonomy (NCBI): domain Eukaryota; kingdom Metazoa; phylum Arthropoda; class Insecta; order Lepidoptera; family Tortricidae; genus Cydia; species Cydia splendana. Next base: position 972,583 of record NC_085977.1, read on the forward strand.
CCTTTTATCGCACCGGAAGTGGCCTTCTTTTTCGTACTTTCGGCAAGTTCTGCCGTGGCAGACTATCGAATTCGGACTTAGCATCACTTTTACCATTGTGCATTTCATCGTGGTATCAAGTCGGTTAGAAAATTTGCGGCCGGCTCTTCTACTAAAAGCAGATTCACGGTTCGTGCGCGGTTATAAGTTTCAATTTTGTTGCAGGCGGCGAGTATAGGTATAATTTTATACCTAAATCTGACTTTTGTGAAGGAGTAAATTTTCTGTACGGTAGTACTATCAGTTATAAATATTAAATATTATAGGACATTTTTTTTTTTTACACAAATTGACTAAGCCCCACGGTAAGCTCAAGAGAGCTTGTGTTATGGGTACTCAGACAACGATAGATATAATAAATAAATACTTAAATACATAGAAAACAACCATGACTCAGGAACAAATATCTGTATCATCATACAAATAAATGCCCTTACCAGGATTCGAACCCGGGACCATCGGCTTCATAGGCAGGGTCACTACCCACTAGACCAGACCGGTCGTCAAAGTTATTCTGTGGTGCTGTCTCGCGTGAATTGGCACTTGACGGGCAGACTTCTCCCATAACCTAGGGCAGGGCTATCTGGCCCTAATGTGTGGACCGAATGGAGGGAAGAAGGGCCCTTTGTCCAGTAGCGGGACAGAGGGGACACTGAAAAAGGCTAAGAAAAAAGTGGTGTACAATTTTCTAGCGCCTACACAAAAATTAATAGCAAATATCGGAGAATTCCAATTTAGCTAAAGTATTTTAAAAGGCGTAAAAACGTGGTACATGATCCATATTTCTTGATTTCAACTATTAAGATTACGGGTAAATAATTATTAAACTAAAGATTTTAATAAATATTACGAGTTTACAAGTAATATATCACTCCCGCATCTCAAACAATACCGATACCTAACACGGCGGTATAAACCTAGCTGCCTGACCAATGCCTAACTTAGGTAATATTAGGTAAGATCAATGTGGCTATTTCCGTCATAGGGGCTATTCCGTCCACTAGCGTTTTTCACGAACAACATTGATCATCATGCTTTTAGTTTCAGCAATCAAAAGCAAATGTTTTTTTTTCCTACGATTGAAAATCAAAGATATAAACGCTCGTGGACGGAATAGACCCTATGACGGAATTAGCCACATTGACCTTAAGTACCGTACGTTTAGGTACGTACTCAAAAAATATTATCTTACATTTTCTTCGACACTCTGATAAATAAAATACGACTCGTATACTTTATGTTAAGATATTTTGATATCTAACAAAGGGAAAGAAACACAACTCCTGCATTAATACACATGCTACGTAGGTATATTGACAATATTACGGCTAGGTACGCATTGCGTATATGGAACTGGCTGCAGCGAGCGTTTCAGTCGTTAAGTGCTTTTCTACGGCGATGTACTAATTCAAGGACCTGCCCCGAGGTCGAGTCGCGGAAAAATACCCGTGTAATATATATTTGCACTTAGTCATCTAATAATCTATTCTATACCCGCACTTAAGTCTCGGAGTAAAGGGTATCGACGGCGTTTTCAGAGCGGAGCCCGGCTTGATTGTTTTTAAGCTGTTAACCGTAGGTGGACCATATGTTCCATACATGGTCACATGCGCGTGGCCGACCCTTTAAAAAGCAACTATTTTAAATTACTCGTCCTCCTTAACTACCTTATATTACCGTCACCTCTGTACTTTATCCTCCTGAAACAAATTCTATGACGCTGACGGTCAGACATTTTTGTAAATATAATTATAATTTGTCAAATTTTTAAGAATTAATCAGAAGTGTAGTCATCTTTACCTTTACCTACCTAACTAACTAATAATACTTAAGTTGGTTAGTTAAGAGGAATATTATTTGTATGACATGTTGAAGACGCAGAAGTTATGTTTCACACTTTTACCTTTTACACACTGTACATATAAGTCCTTAACGCATCTCCTGCCCGCAGGTATCCACGGCATATCCACCGGTTACCTCAACAAGATCCATCGAAACTGCGTACAATGCTCGGGTTCGCCTCGGCCTCGCCTCGCGTCGCGAGTCCGCGACGCGCCTTTGACAAGAGCGGCCGTGTCCGCGTACTAACATTAAGGTTAGTCAACTAAACCATGTCTGCGAGCTTCGTGGGGTCTACCAAGAGCTTCCCCTTCTCCTTCGACACGGATGTTGAGGAGGAGGAGTCTGGGAGAACGACTCCTCATTTAAATAAACGTACAGGTAGGTTTTGCCTTTGTTTACCATCGGACGCTTGCTGTTTGCACGGGGAAGGTAGGTAGGTTAGTGATACCTAACATTTATAATTTAATTGCAACAGCATGCATTTTATGCATTGTATACTTATTTTGGATTGGTTATAAATGTTAAAATTGGGTGTAAAATGTACTTATAACCTAGCTTCGTGTTTGCGACCGCCTTTATGACACGTTCGTTTGTTCATTTTTAACTGTTTCAAAAACAGGACACTGCATTTAAAGCATGAAATTATAAACAAAGTTATAATTTTGTCTTATTTTTCGCAATTGCTTAACAATACATCTTGAATGGCATGCGCTAGTTTGGAACATCTAGTTGCTAAAAATCCTAATCGAAGAGCGAGTTAACACTCTCGTTCTAACACAAGTAATATTTGATCATAGATATATATAGGATCCTATATTCATTTATTTGGCGGAATATTGATAATGATAAACAATATATTGGTACCATTAAAACCCCATTGACATGCATCAAAAAGTAGCCAAGTATTTGAGAAACTTTCTTAGTACCCATTGTATTTGGTCCTATCAGATTACAATCAACCTAACACGCCAAACGACACCAACTTCATATCAAGTTCACTCGCGTCATCCGACCACTTTGCCCGATACCCCATCGTTATAACCCGACCTATTCTGAACATCCTTCCTTCAGTTATCCTGTTCGGGATTCGGGGTACTTTCGGTTGTGCCGGGTTGCCGGATCGATATCAGCTGACTAGTGACTGGTGCGCCGACAGGCAGGCTACCGCATAGCTACATAGCAACACATATAGCTATGTCGAGGGGTCAACCGCGGATCGTAACTCTTTGGTTGATGTACCTAGATGTATTAGGGTGGCTGCAACATGACTAGAGGCCATTACATTCAAGTACCTAGGTAGGTATAAGTTAGGTTAAGTGTTTTTGAATTGAATATCCACAATCAAAAACAAAGGCAAATGTCTTAGGGTGGTATTCCATCTGTCCAATATATTGTGTTCCAAGATGGAGTGTGTGTGTGAGTCTCATATTTTGCTTATTAATGAGAGAGCGAGACGCTATGCATTATAATACCTAAATACGTTGGTAATTCTTTTTATGAAAATGTACCAATATTTAATTATACTTACACTATATATACTAGCTTCCGCCCGCGATATGACGATGATGATGATGATGGATAAAGACTATCCTACCTATGTCTGTAAGCTTATATGTGAATTAAATTGGAATAAATAGGTAAATGTCCTTCCTAGGGCCTCAAACTCTCCTCAAACTACTTCCATACCAAATTTCATCTAAATCGGTTTAGTATTTTAAGCATGAATAGGTAACAGACAGTTATTTTCGCATTGTCTTTCAGTCTACAACTTGCCAATCCCATTGCTCGTGTATAAATAACAGGCGCTTCTATTAGGTTTCTCGTAAAAAATTGAGAAAACGAGTGTTCTGAAGAATGATACCTGTCTATCGATTTTTGCCGACTATTGTATACGATTTCATCAAAATCTTTACTGCCGGTTAGTTCTAAGAATCAATTTGCAAAATTAAATATTCAAATACCTGACTTGCCTGGCTAGGATGTATGACCTGCAAGTTACTTATGCAGACTAGTAGTACCTACCAATAACAAGATAAATGTAGGTACTTACCTAGATATGCGATTCCATTTATGGTGAGGCACTTAAGACTAATCTAATCTATTCTAGGATATATATAACACAAGGCGTGATGGACAGACAACATTGAACCTGTCAACATTTATTTAAGGTTTAGATAAACCTAATCTAAAATGTACATAGGGGTTTTTGTTTTGCAATTGCTACAGCCATTGGTGTGGCAATTGTTCGTACAAAAATATAATGCTATAACATAATGCCTTTTTTTAGCATTATAAATAAGAAGGTAAGCGATCTTGACATGTAATTTAATAGAAAAACGCTTTTCAAAAATCAGTAACTAATTACTTATGAAAGCAGAAGAATATAAATGATCGTATTAGATTCATAATTGTTACATACATGCCGTGACTTATTTTTGAAACGTGTTTTTCAATTAAAAGACACATCAAGATTGTTTACCTTATTTCTAATGCTAAAAAAACGAACTATACAATACATCAGGCAGTCTAGCATGAGTTGCGTTCTCGCGCGCGATGCCATACTTGAAATCGCGCTAGATGTATGGAGTCGCGCGCGAGAACGCAACTCATGCTAGCAGGAGTAGTAGGTCTGTAACTCTGTAGCAAGCCGTGATGGACAGACAACATTGAGACCTGTCATCCTTTATTTTAGACTTAGACAACTTCAAGATACTTAAATCCTAAAATTTACATAGCTGTTTTCTATTGTCACTGCCATAGCGTATCAAGCAATAAACTACCAATTTAGGTAGGATCCTCAATAGCTCAACAATCACGGAGCGTGACCGTACGAGCTAGTTTGCAGAGCCCCGCTCCAACCATTCCGCTCCAACCGCTCGAACCTAAATGGTCGCGTTAGTCGCGTACTGTGCGATTTAAGAGGAATTTCCTCCCGCGGACGCTCCGGTTGTGGAATGAGCTCCCTTCCGAGGTTTTCCCGAGGGTCTACAGCAGCGGTCGGCAACCTTTTTTTGCGTAGTTTTAGTAGCGTAGTTAACGATGAGTAAGTTGACGCGGGCCGCACTTTGTTAATATTTATGACTTTATCAGACATTGTCGTTTCTCAATATTACATAGCCAGAGAGGCTCGCAGGCCGCAAGTGACAGTTTCACGAGCCGCATGCGGCCCGCGGGCCGCAGGTTGCCGACCGCCGGTCTACAGTATGGGGCTCTTCAAAAAAGGAATGTACAGGTTTTTAAAAGGTCGGCAACGCGCATGCAACACCTCTGGAGTTGCAGGCGTCTATAGGCTACGGTGACTGCTTACCATCAGGCGGGCCGTATGCTTGTTTGCCACCGTTGTGGTATGAAAAAAAAACCATTTACGGAACCGAAATACGACAAGTAGGTACAAACCTCCTTCTCTTATCATAGGTTCAGCTGTGTGAGGCTGTAATACCTACTTATCAAATTGAACGTGTAGGTATATATTCTACCGCGACTCAAAGAGCATAATCTTGTTATCTTATCTTATTGTGACAGTAGATACTTAGATAGTCATATTTGCGGCACGGGAAGGTATGTATTTAAATTCCAAGTACGCACTTACAAAGGTGACCCTCCCTGTTTTTAAGTTGTCACTGAAGCTCGACTTTGAATATTGAACATTTTGATGGCATCCATTTGTAAGAGGTCCTTTTTTTACTTCTTATACAGATAACCGAAAAACGTCTTCAAAATTTATTATTTTATTGTAACACACTGCAAAAATGTGTACTTACACGATAGGTAGTGGTGGAAGGCCTAGACCAAACGCTACAATAAAAACCTATTTTTAGAATAATAATTAACCTATTGATCAATAATTATTGGACAAAAATATTATGATAATATAATCTACCCATAATCCAAAATATATGAAAGTGTGAATTTTTAAACAGTGATTAAAACCAGTGATCGTACATTTTAGAGCATTTTTGGTGCAGCAGAGTGGTGTTAACGGAATTGGTATAGATAATTTCAACTGAAATGGTAAATTAAGGTTAATATTAACGTAATTAACGCTAATTAATCATTAGGGTTGAAATTATTTATACCAATTCCGTTAACACCACTCCGCTGCACCAAAAATGCTGGAAAATTTACGATCACTGATTATAACAATTGTTCAAAGATACCTACTCGTGTTAAAAATCGTAGAAAACGCCGGAAAAGCCGAGAACAGTCTGTTTGGAAGTGGGTTTAAAACATGGCGGCACATTTCCCTGAGTAATCTCGGAGCCGTATATCATCACCCGCTTACTCATTCTGGCTTGTCGCCAACTGGGCTCAAGAGATGTATTTAATCCTCTTGGTATTATTTTATTTATATTTAATTATTTAAGTAATCCATTTTTTATTCGATGGGTAACAAACTAATAAAAGAAAGTCGCAAATGCTACAATATCAAAATGAAAATAGTGTAGTTTATTAGGTAAATAAATCCACAATTAATTAAGGATGGTAGGTATTCCACCTGTCCAATTTCTTGGTCGAATGTGCATTGTGTCTCACTCTCTCATTGAGCAAAATGTGAGACGCAAATACACAGTGGACCAAGAAATTGGACAGGTGGAATACCACCCTACGGCGAGCTATATTGCAAAATGCACTAGATAAGAGCAAAATTCATGTCCATACAAAGTGACCCATGCGAATTTGCTCTTGAACGTAATTAAAATATTGTATATGTGTATTTTGTCTCACATTTTGCTTAATGAGAGAGTGAGACGCAATGACATTGGACCTAGATATTGGACAGATGGAAGGAAGGAAAATGTGTTCTATTAGGTATACCGTTCAGGTATTGCTCCATAATGTTCCTCTTTTTAAGATTTACGAGACCTTACGCAAACGCCCCGTCGCCCACTATAACATTTCCTGTCGCTACAAATCCCCACCAAGGCCCCCTAATGGAGAAGTCGAGTAAAATGAATGGCATTATCAGGTGTCGACGGCTCAGGTGGCTCTGACACACTTAAGGGGATATTTATAACCGAGGGAATTTTCAATTCATTCCCGTCCGACCGAGGCAGTCCTTGCTTGCGTTCGCCTTGACCTTAGCCTCTGAATGAACAAGTTCCTAGCTCAACTTGCCATTTGTTCCATGGAGAAGTCCTTAAGAAAAAGAGTGCATATTTCCGTAAAAAAATGCATTGCTACGTATGTATATGTATATTTCAGGAAGATCAATATACCTAATATGTCAAAGTTGTACCGTAAAACGGGGTCAACAGAAATCGCGGGGTGAATAGAAAATTTTTGAACTTTTTCTTTCAACTTATTATATTTATAAAGGTACATCTCTAAAATTTGATTTTTTTGGAAGGCGTATATAGTAGACTATTTATTCTCTACATTGATATCAAAAGAACTTAATCAAACTGCCTAAAAGTTAGATTTTTTTGACTCTAAAGTAAGGTCTCGCCGAGGTACGAAATGAAGCCTGTCTGAACTTTGTTCTAGCGGTAAATGTTTTGACATTAACTAAGTAAAAGTTAGCTAACCTGGTAATATAGTATCTGTAGTACCTAAATAATAAATAATATCACTAATTTTCTTTATAAAGAAGCATTTTTTGCAAAAAACTAATAACAAGCAATTTTACGTGATAAAGGGGTCAGTGGACACGCAAGATAAAGGGCCCCTGTTTCTGCAGGTTAAGGGTCTTGAGAGTTTGTATATTTTTTTAAATGTTACTAAGCATATCAATACCTTGAAAGCTATTGAGTAAGTTATATTAGTTCTTTGTTAATAATTTAATGTATAAACTATAGGGTTTTAGTTGAAACTTTTTTTTATATGAATTTATTCGTGAACCTCTTATTTGGCTCCCATTTCGTGATACAAATTTAGCTCAGCTCCTAAGTTCGTGAAATCGTGAATTCGTGTCCCCTGTTTCGGAATAAATTTTCTTAGAGTAATTGGTGATAATTTGCTGATAATCATTTTAAATAGTTTTAAATATTTAACGGTCTTACCTACTTACGAGTAATTGTAAGGTCAAATTAAAAATAATATTTAAAAAAAATGTTAAATTGAGAGCTAGCTTAAAGTTTTTTGTACTCGTCGACTTTAATGGTTGAATTAAGACTTTGTAAACCATATGGGTACTTTAATACTTGATTAAAAGCCGAACTATAAAAAAAAATTAAAATAAAAAAATATATTTACAAAAAATTTTTTAACTATCTTATATGTTAAACATACACAAAAATAAATCAAATAAATTGAATTATAAATAAAATTGTGCTAGTAGTTAATATGAGAATATACGTGGAATATAAGTACAGTCACCTGCACTAATATGTTACACAATGAAGGCCGCAAAAATATCTGACACGATCTTATTTGTAGAACCATAAGAGCGTGTCACATATGTTTGCGGCCTTCGGAGAGTAACATATTATTGCAGGTGACTGTACCTTAAAAAATTTAACTCGGGTCACATTCAAACTCGTTTTATGAGAATCTAGTGAAAAAAACATATACCGAATTTCGTTCATACGAAACTTCATGAAATACATTAATTGTTTTCTAATTTATTTTTTTAATTATCTTCGTTGTTATATTTAAAAACAAGCACTCAAAATGTATCTAGAAAACCCTTGATTCGTTAGTGGCACGAAATAGGAGACACACGTAAAATAAAATGACCGCTATTTCGTGAGTTGGTTTATTGCAATTTTAAGGTATTTCTATGCATATATTCAATCTTTTTTCTTATCAAATCAATTACTAAGGAAGAAACTACAGACACTCCCAAAAACTTTTGTTCGAATGGGTTTAGCTTTTCCTTCCTAATATAAGCTTAACAAGTGAGAGCGCGCACCTTACGCCTAAAAAAAGTGCACGCATACAACACAGCTGTTCGCGGCCGTTTGACAGTTTCGACCGTCGTATTACTCTCAGTTTAATCACTAAAATATTAGTTAATATTTTATTGAAGAGATTAAATAATACAGATTTTTTCATATGTATAATTTGAATAAGAAATATTTGAATTCCTTATTATTTGCGCCAGAAACAAAACTAACGAAATAACGTACTAACACGAACTTGGGGCCCGTTACCTCATATGGGGTGAGTAGTTACGCCATAGGGGATGATTAGATACAACAAAGGGGTGTACAGACACGCCTTGGGGGTTAAAAGACACGAAAATTTTATTTTGTGTCAAATAGCTGTTTAACAGATACATATATATATACCATTTGCCAATAGAGTATCAACATAATAATGACCAAATTCGATAATTAAAACCAAAATATTACTTTGCTAATCCGCGAAAAGATAACGTGCTAGTCAATCAGTGCTAACCCGTTATACTTACTTGCGTATTTTTACATGCAATTAATATTCCCACCCTCCCACCGCAAAAATAAATACGCAAATAAATATAACAAACCACCACCAAAAGAATAAACCTCGACACGTGTTTCGCCTCTCTACGAGGCATCCTCAGGAGTTGTTGACGGTCTGACGCCCGGCAACGGAAACACGTGTCGAGGTTTATTCTTTTGGTGGTGGTTTGTTATATTTATTTGCGTATTTATTTTTGCGGTGGGAGGGTGGGAATATTAATTGCATGTAAAAATACGCAAGTAAGTATAACGGGTTAGCACTGATTGACTAGCACGTTATCTTTTCGCGGATTAGCAAAGTAATATTTTGGTTTTAATTAGTATGGATTTCCGCAAAGTAACGCCTGATTCTATTCACTACCAAATTCGATGCCTATGGCAACTAAAACTTAATATTTCTATTCACCCCTTTCATGTATCTATCGACCCCGTTTTAAGGATATGGAGAAAACAGGTAGTTTTCTTTGATTTTCTCTGAATTGGGTATATAGGTAAAAACTTATTTCAAAAATGCAAAATTGAAGAACTAACCAAGACTCAAAAAATGATATGAAAAATTTTTACTTTTATCATTTGGATTATTGGCGAAAATCGTCCTTGAAGTTGAAAATCGTGTCTTTTCACCCCGTTTTACGCTATTTCTTTTGTTTCGTTCGATTTCAAAACAAAATCAATCAGTACTGTCTACCCTCTGGGGTGTCTACCTTCTCTACCTTTGCATTTGCAATGACAATGACAAAGTGTGTCAATGTCAATTTTCTATGAAAATATGACGTTTATGATGACACCTCCTCACTTTGTTCCGTTCAAGTCGGTGCAAGGTTAGCTTAGACGGACTCTACTAGTTTTGTAGCATTTCGTTCTAAAAATTGATTCTGACTTGCTCTTTGTACAGTCGACGTCAAAGATATGTTTACACTTTTCGCCTTATTACAAAGGTGGAAAGTGCAAAAGTGTAAACATATCTTTGACGTCGACTGTACTTTTCAACTAAGACGTCCCTGACCAATATTTTCTCATAAAATAAGCAATACGCGGCCGAAGGGCCGTGACCGACCTTGAAGATATGTATTTTCATTATGGTGATAATTCGCGAACCCGTGTTTACATGAGTAATAGGTACTATAATCCAAATTGATAAGGTATTAATATAGCTAAAATTCTTGTAGCGCCAACACAACGGGATGTCATTTACATTGTATGGTACTCGGTCTAAAATCGCTAGCCCATGGTCAATCCTGTAAAATTTTCGGCTATTTTACACATTACTAAAGAAAAGTGAAGTAGATAATATGTACAGTCAACTACAGTCAATAAAAAGGCGCACAAAAATATCTGGCAAATGTTATTTTCAGTGAAATGAGAGCACGTCATAATATCGTGCATGGTAAATTATTATTGCATGACTGTGCACTTGCAGTCAATAGCAGTTATAAACTAAGCGCTGAGTGTGTGAATAATTATCATCTTCATAATCTTTACTGGAGAATAAGAGCACGTTAAATCATTATTAAACACAATTTAAGTTTAACTACTTATCGCGCAGGTTACCTAGCATTTGCTGTTGACTTGTATTGTACAAGGACTTCCGAAATAGACTTTAAATTTGGTGGGTTATTATCACTCGTACACTCATTAAACTTTCCAAACCACATGTCGTCGCTCTAATCCTCTAACTAACAAGCAAGAGCGAGAGATAGATCATCGTGACGACACAATGACTGTAGGAATTGTGCTAAATACAAAAGCGTGCCGTGTCTCCGCGCCGTGCCAGGCGCTCAGTCGACGGCCAAACATTCGTACAATAACACACAGTCTAATAAAACACTAAAATACAAAGAAAAGTGAAAAAAAAGTGCAATTTGGAGGTTCGTTTTTTGCCGCTCATTTGCGATGCGAGTTACCCGCGCTACGTGACCCAATTTAATGACGACAGGTGTTTATCGCTGTTAATTTGGTTGATACACACGTGATTCATATTTCTAGTGTTACAAGTGCATTAATCAGTGCTGAAATGTAGGTAGGTATATGGTAAACTGAAAATACCCGTATAGTAAAGCTACACTACGGTTACTAAACATTTTCGGTCTTGGTCTCTGTGTTTAATAAATACGGGTATTCTGCATCCCACTTGGTCTACTTTATGGATTTTCGTTTAGCACCCCCACTTTCATAATAAAATCTATTTTGTAAGGAGGTACCTAGGTACACTTACTGAAATAGACAAGGTCGCTGGAGGCAGTTAGCGTCAGCGTAGTCACATGTTGATCGATTCACATTAAGGTAGCATATTTTACTGCCAGTGTTTGTGAGGCTAGACAAGAAAAGTATAATGAAATGCGTCATTGAAAAAGTGTAGTAATATTTACTGGTTTCAGCATTTTAAAGCGAATTAGGTGCATGGTTTAATTCCCTGTCAAAGTCATTAGGTAAGGTCAGTGGCATCTTATCAGCATCTAATAGAGGAGTACCTGCTACCTACCTACTAAATATGTTCCCAAAGTGAGTTGTTGTCTACGTCGAATCGTCAGGACAGAGAGTCATTGACATGACCACTATATCTCACGTTGTTGCTCTACGTCGAGGACTCTCTGGAAACCTAAGTTCATCAGGCATTTCAAATGCCTCCTAATTGGCTGTAGGCAGATTCTGATGGTATCGCCGGTTGTTTGGTTTAGGTTTACTATTATCAGATAACTCGGAACTCCGACAAAATAAAACCACTTTTATAAAAATGTGTCCACAAAAGTGCATGATTCATAACAAACGGCCCCAAATATTGATTTACCTAATAACGCAATATAAAAGTATAATTAAACTTGTATGACTTTTGGATTGCATCAAGCCAGAGACCGAGTCCCTGATCTGTTTTACCAATCTTCTCTTATGGAGCGAGTTTTAATATAAAACTTACGGCTATAGGTTTTTTATTCATAGTATATTATTTAAGACTATTATACATTTTTTTACAGACTTCTCTATCGAATTTACCAATCAAGCCGTTTTCTATAAAAAACGTTTTGTTGTGTAAGTAAATTGAAAACGTACACAACAAAGGCGGCACGGCAAACGCAATAATCTCAGACAAATTGCAATCTCGCCGTCGCCTTGTTTACGTTTGTGGCTATAAATGTTTTGTTACTATTACTAATGATGCAGCTTCGGTTGACATGTCAATCACATATTGGAAGGATGCCTATTTGTAATTAGTATTGTTTAGGTAGGTACTGCACAGACGCTCATCATATTTTATATTTCAATGTTCGGTGAAGTAAATTACGAATTAGTTGCCTTTTGATTTATATACAAAAACATATAGGTACAGCTTCCTCTCACTCATCACTTCCAATAAGTAATACAGGGTGTAATCGTTAAGTGTAGCCAGGCGATAATTGCGTAAATATAACAGATATCAGAAAACTTCCAATTGATATCGAAAGTGCGTTACCCAATGAGTAAAATTACATTAATAGCTTTTTTTAAATATAAGCAGAAATATCCCAAACATTAACTTCAAACCCCCCCATACATTTTAGTACGACAACTCACCCCTCAAAGAACGTCGGTGTCGTCGTAAGAGATAAAACTGCTTGATATTCATTATTTGCGATAATAAACTGTAATAAAATAATAAAACTACCGTTTATGAAATAATAAATGTAACATTTATTTTTAATTACACCGAAAATTTTAAGAAAAGTTCATTTAGTAACATTTAAGAGGGCCCGTCAATATATCGCACAAGAAGGGCGTCACTTCGAGCAACTACTGTAAACAAAAAATTTACTCCCTTAAAAAATAAATGTTAGATTTATTATTTCATAAACGGTATTTTATTACAGTTTATTATCGCAAATAATGAATCTCAAGCAGTTTTATCTCTTACGACACCGACGTTCTTTGAGGGGTGAGTCGTCGTACTAAATGTATGGGAGGGTTTGAAGTTAATGTTTGAGATATTTCTGTTTTTATTTAAAAGAAGTTATAAATGTAATTTTTTAATACAGTTGCTCAAAAAGTGCTACTTTACGTAGCTGTTTAGCGTGCGGAAAGTTGGTTATCTCGAACTAGTGCTTTTTACTTTTTCAATTTTTTTAAATTTATACTTGTTCCAATTCACGACTACTTATTGATGAGTGTTAATATTAGTTTCCTTTAAACGTCGTAATCAGCAGAAAAACCTACTGTTAATGTAAGAATGTGAAAAATATACATATTTCATATTTTAATACTTACCTCTTCATCATTATAACACGTTTATTTTTTAATATTGAATATTGAAAATTCCGTTCTTAATAAGGTGTCTGAATGGAACGGAATAGCTGCCAAACGCCCATAGATATAATATACTTAAAGACGACGTCTAAGCGAGCTGTCACTGTTACCACTTTTGTTTAGTGTACGATTAACAATGTTTTACTTATTTTTTCGCAACTGTATTAAAAAACGTCGTTCGATACACGTGCGGAAATGTCATTCTTCACTCGTCCCGAGTCTTCCCACTCGCCTGCGGCTCGTGGCAAGATATCTCGGTACTCGTGAAGTAATGACATACCTTCCGCACTAGCATCGAAATGTACTATTACTCATTGGGTAACGCACTTTCGATATCAATTTGAAGTTTTCTGATATCTGTTATATTTACGGAATTATCGCCTGGCTACACTTAACGATTACACTCTGTATATCTTGCAAAATCATGCACGTAAACATTTGACAGTAGCTAATACGTTCTTATGGCTTTACTACAGAACGTTCTGTGGAATCCACGAATAAGAGTGACAAGGGGTTTTTACTTAACAGAATGATACTTAGGTCTTAATATCCATTTATAGAAAAGGGGTTAGTAGCTACACTTGCCACGTCACATTTGTCACCCAGTCTACTTGAATAGGGCCTTCGGTACAATGAACACTTCCTTCACGAAAAATTAGGCTGTAAATAAAGACGCTACCTACGGAAAATTCCGGGCGGAAACTGTCGTTCAGAATTTCACTGTTTGATTTTATTGTTCGTGTCATTTACTGTAATTAATCTGTAAGACTAGGAGTTGATATTCCAAGTATTCCAACTAACTAGTTGTTTTTCCATTTAGGTACTCTGTTTGTTAATTAATCTTACTTAATTCTGAAGCGATTATGGAATCAGTTTTGAAGCGGTATTTTCCTATTATGTTTGTTCATACCCAAACATTCTTATTATTCAGTGCAAAAAACTTCAATGATTCATAAGTTTTCAAATCTTTCCACGAAACTCGCGAAAAAACAACATTCGAAAGACAATTTTGAAGACCGGCAATCCAAAGATGTGGGTTCGAATCCCCACGTTGGCCAAAGTTGATTACATTTCATTTTTTATTGTGATAAACATCTGTACTTATATAGGGGTCGTGCGCGTTAGAGCTGGGTCTGCCATCTTGTGGCCAACTGTACATTGAAACGCCAAAGCAAGTGCTGCCCTCTACAGGTTTGTTTTCTTGTGCATTGTAGGTTCTGCCATCTTGTTTCCAATGTAGCCCACATTGGAAGCGTAAACTTGACATTTACACTTCGCGGCAGTAAAAGGGGGCTCCTGTGCTGCCTCCTACAGTATGCACGTATCCTATAAAATTTATAGACAATTTTGAAATTAAAATCAAAGGGCTACGAAATGTTTAGGTACAATGTTATGTCTGTACTGTAATAAATAGCCGGTCTTTGACTCTGTGGAAGAGGTGGGCGGCGGCGCCCGCGCCCGAAATAGACGCGCGTGCGCAAGTGCCGGAGCGAATTCATTGCAACATGTCAGCCAATTAATGATACCTAGGTAACGTTACGGTATATTTACTATCTAATTTTTAGTTCTTTAGGTGACCGGTAGAGGCACTGGGAGCCGATTTTTGAATTTCGAGCGCTCGATTTCGGGATTTTCCCTTCAATATATCTCCACTACTAGGCATTTTAATTCTACTTAATAGAATTCAAAACGAGTGGTCAATACCACTAGATTCCCAATATTTATTGCTCGTATTTCAAAATAATCAATTCCCCGTTTTCCACAGACTTTCGAGTGACGAAATCGAGCGCTCGGAATTCAAAAATCGGCCCCCTGTTTACTCCATCCATACATTTTCCTTAACGTTCTCACTATCAACTGTCATTTACGAAACTCATGGTAGAGTTATAGGCTTATAGGATTGTTTTGTGTACATGGGGGCCTAGCCAAGGTGACAATCGTTGATAGAAAACGCAAATCAAAAGTTTAATGTTATCTCAGTAGGTATATACCCCCAACACAATGATTCGATTTTAATTATCTAAGAACCACCGCCAGAAAACCAGGCTTTCAAATAAATAAAAAAATACGGTTTACCAGTTTAAGAGCTAGAGTGCCACAGACAGACGACAACCAGACACACACATATAGCAGCTGTTTTAGCGTCGAGGGTTAATAGTTATTTGTTTTACAAGGGGGCAAAGTTGTTGTTTAACCGCTCGTGCTAATATTGATACCCGAGCATGCGAAAGATTCCAAAATTGAACCACGAGCGTAGCGAGTGGTTCGAAAACTGGAATCTTGAACGTTGCGAGGGTTTCAAAGCACGAGGATTAAACAAAATTTGCCCCGAGTGAAACACAAAATTTTTCACCACACTAACCCGAAGCAAAATATCAAACAAAATCAAATTCAAATTAATGTTACTTATTAAATATTTATCATCCAAAATCATAATTTAAAAGTCAATTCTACCAGCAAACATAAGAAAACAACTCAAAATTTGCATTTGGTTACTTTGCCTCACATGTGAATTACTGATAGCAAAGTACAACTTTGCTATCCGTTTTTAAAGTGCAAAGTAAGCCTTTCCGAGCTGGTGTGGTGAAAAAAATCATACATATCCAACCAATGATGGACCGTTTGAGTCAGTCGGACACGCGCTCCTGAGACCGATCCGTTTCCCTGCGCGTGAGTGAAATGGTTATGCAGTATGTGGTGCAAGGGCGAGTAAAATTAACCCGTTTTATTTATCACAATTTTATCGGCTTCAATAGTAATGTCTTGGCCTTTAACTGGTTTAGTATGTCATTAGCATACAAGTCAGAGATTCCCAAAAAGACAGAATAGTCAGTAATTCAGTACTCAAGGAACTTAATTAATAGCAGAGCTGGCAATTAATAGAAAGGAAGTAAAAGGAAGGAAATAAATGGAACAACAAGTCTAAATTAGGCATATTCGTCAAAAACAAAACAAGATACAGATACTATAGCCTGACAGATGATTAGAGAAAGATAAATTAAAGAAAAATGTTGATTAATGATTATAAACTGGAATATTCAAATTATTTTGTTGTATTTGATTCCCTGGTTGTAAATGAAAATAGATGTTGATAGAGATCTTTTCTTAGGTTTAGTTCTTCATATTGACTTAATATGTAAATAGGTAACTTTATCCCTCTCAGAATGTTTACCACAGCGCCACAGCTAATTCCATCCCGGACGCGGTAATAATTTTATATCGCCAAAAACTCCCGTAAAATTTCGCAAGTTGTTGAAATAGCCGTTAATTCCGACGTGCGGGGTTTATTAATAGCTCATATTTCAAAGGCAAACCGTCCGCGGCCACTAAATTACAGATTGATTTCCTCTCAGACTTTTTATAAATATCATGGTGTTTATGTTTATCGTTTTCGTTTCCATGAATTTTGGTTAATATTTACACTCACCGGTGGCGTGTATATTATTTAGGTATCTGTGTGGAATTGAGATACCTATATATAATTGCAATTAAGTATTTTCAGTTGCGTCCTTACATAGATAATTACTTACTACATAAGTACATATCAATCAGCGCAGATCAGCGTTAGCGGATAAAACAACGCGCTAAACATACCGTGTTGCACAGTGTTGCTCCACAAAAGTTAACTGCGGTGTGGAGGCACCTTTATAAGAAAAATAGCGCTTATATTGTATCGTGATCGTGAGCGGCCACAGCAAAACTTTGTAGAAGCATATAGAAACACTGCATTATGTCAAGACCCAAGTCAAAATGAATGATAGTGATTCATCTCACCTGTCGCTATGCCAGTGCCGAGCCAAGACGAATTCACTTCACGTGCCTACCTAACCACGACTGCGTTGTAGATAAACCAGTGTACCTATATCTTCGATTTGTATCACGTGTAGTTTCTATGAATATAGAAGCCAAATTATATTGACGTTCTAAGTTTTTACTTGAAATTAAACTATTATAGTTTAGTTTATGATTTATTGGGCGTTGATTGATTGACAACCATTGGCGATGCAACAAAGAGAGTTATATATTGTAGCCAAAAAAGCTAATGAGTGACGGCCGGGCTGCAAATGCTGCAATACAATGCAATTAATTATCTTATGTGACGACAGTTTAAAGCTCGGTACACATGTTGAGAACAAAACTTAAATTATTAAAAATAAATGCACGCAAATGTCCTAAAGTCATACAAGAGAGAAGCAGATAAGGAAATTTCGATATTTGGTGATTTTGGTGTTCGCAGTACGTCCTCACAGCTTAGTTAGGTAGGTGATTATGATCCAATTATGAACCAAATCTTGCAGCTAAAGTACATGAATCACGTAAATGAGTCATGTAAGTATGTTAGGCCCTCTGAATTTATGGCACCATCAGCGACACAGCCGACACACCCAACTGACTATACGGTACACAATACATAACACAATCAGCGCTAGTACTTACTTGTCCTACTTATAATACGTATCTAACCTCATAGTATGTTTATTTGTGTGGTAAGATCATAATTTTTCTGAAAACGAAGTGAAGAGGTTTGTTTTCTTCGCCTTATCATTATCAATCATCTTGCTGTTAACTCGCAATACACAGGTTGCTCCAAAATTTCATATCATAATGCATTTTCTACATAAGTTCGCAAAAACGCTAACCCTCAATAGAGGTAGACTAGCTAGGGATAAAGTGTGGTATGAGCAGGGAACTAAAAACCGGGCAAGTGCGAGTCGGACTCGCGCACGAAGGGTTCCGTACCATAATGCAAAAAACGGCAAAAAAAACGGTCACCCATCCAAGTACTGACCCCGCCAGACGGTGCTTAACTTCGGTCAAAAATCACGTTTGTTGTATGGGAGCCCCATTTGGGTACGGAACCCTAAAAACGATGACCACGGTGGAAATACAAGAAAAAATCTAAAAACTAAACATTTAATGGCGCCATTCATTTATTGCGTAAGACAATTTTTACCAGTTTTTGTCCCTCTCCTATGTAAAAAAATAAGAATAGGCCGACCCCCTCCCCCTGTTTAATATTTATTACGTAACAATCTAAAGTAATTTCTATTTTTTGGTAATACTTAATCTATTTTTATTTTATTTTATAGTTTTTCTTTATCATTCTTTACATAGGTACGATTTTGATCTGTCCAGGGACGCAAAACCCACTCAGAAAGTGGATCTGCCACTAGGAACATCTCTGGAACATGGGCTGTCAAAAAGTATACCTAATAATCTTAACTTCGCGCATTTTTGTGATCTTACGTAAGGACTATCAAAAAACCCCTGCCACTACCTTGTAAGAAAAAATTAGACATGGTCGGACCCCCTTCCCCATGAATTGTCTTGCGTAATAAATGAATGGCACCTGAAAAACTAAAAAAAATAAAAATAGTTAAATTCGTACGGAACCCTCGGTGGGCGAGTCCGACTCGCACTTGTCCGGTTTTTTAAACTGGCCGCCTTTTTCTACTGACGGAAATGGCTTGCCAAACTATAAATCTTAGAGACTACAAATCCTCACTACTCTGTTTATCTATAGATATTTGCCTACTATATATATGGTAACCTTCGCCTGAAGGCGCCCATAGTCTCAGAGCCTGCCCGAGGCCTTTGACGGGTCATCCGGAACTAATCGGTCTTTGGAAGTTTACGGAGGAATGTAAGAGAACTAGGTATATGTATAAGTAGTACCACTTAAGAGGCAAGTGGAGTGGTCAGTTCTCAATACAAACGTACCTACTCGTCTATTTTTTTAAAAACACAGTTTTTAAGCTTTGCAAACATTGCCTAAAACAACACTTCTGCGAGATTCAGAAACATTTAATATATTATAGGCCCCATGCATGAACTACCGGGGGCAGCATAGGAGACGTCAGATGTTTATGCTTCCGATGTAGCCCACAAGATGGCAGAACCTACTATGCACAAGGAAACGCACCAACGAGAACTGTAGATGGTAGCACTTGTTTTGGCAATGTACATGTGCACATATGTTTCCGATTCAGGCCACAAGATGGCAGACCCTCCAATACGCACGGTCCCTATAACGGGTCGTCACGTCGTAGGTCGTCGGTTTGAATTATATTTGCACAATTTTATAATTACTTTGTCACTAGTAAAAATGTCTGGTTTGCTCAGTATTTTAGGACATCTTGTAGATATTTTAAAACTCGTTATCTCATTTCACTTTAAATCTGAAACATTGCGTTAAGCCACAATGCAACGGAAACTCGCATCGCAAAATAAAATATGAAATAACCTTAATATGAAACATTTAAATAAAAAGTGCTAAAATTGTTTAGGAGGAATAAAAAATGTCAATCAGAGGTGTGCAAGATGGCTCAAGATCACCACTTATACTCACGGATTCTTTCTTCGATGACGGTGGTAAGTAATAGCATAAATTATATTTAAAAATAAAAAAAATACAAAAAGATTCCTTCGAACCGGATTTGAACCAGTGACCTATGGATGACAGCGATATACCTCTACAGTCCACCGCTCTACCAACTGAGCTATCGAAGGGATATGAGAGCGTGCGAAATTACGGTATGCATTCTGTTGATATTATTTTGTTAATGAGTAGGGTGACGATGCATGATGTAATGATAAGAGACATTTGTCTTGGTTTTGTAATGATATGTTGCATTGCAAACAGTTAACCGGTTTATTTTTTAACGAGTGTCTTACATTTTTGATTATTCCATATTAATCATTATATTTTAATAAAAATCACATTGTACTCGTACTAATCGATATTAATTTAGTACCTACACTTAATTCGTACTTTGTTTTGTGATAAATAATGTTTGAAATGTTTCATTGTTATTTATTTCTTTATTTGACTATTATTGTATAAAAACAAGTTTAGAGTTTAAAAGGTAACATTTTATTTTTAATTTTAATATTTTGATTTTATATTTAATTTTAATGATCGATATCGTCTTCAAATTGTTTTAATCCTTTTATATATTCCTTAAGTAGGTATTAACAATATAAAATGATATCTCACGCATTTTCTCCAAAAAAACATACTTTTAACACCAATTTACTAATGACCTAACATCAGTAATGTAATATAACATACAAATCAAAACTGCCCATTACATATCCCGTCAAGCTGTTAGGTTACACATTTGTTGACGTGGTCGGGTCACCGCATGCAGCCGCGCCTCAGTCCGCGACCGACTTCTCTCGCGAGGGCCCGTGCCGCCCGTGCCCCGCGCCACTCGCTCACAACGCCTGCCACTTTCTTTTTGTTTCGCTGACGTTTTAATAACATTGTGACATTTACGGTATTTAAGGATAATAATATGTGCATGCTTGGGTTTTTTGTTTGTTGTTAGGTTTAGACTAGTAAGTTTATAAATTAAGGAAGGAAATAATTAACTATAAATTACCTGTTGTTGTTTACATTCACACTGCTTTTAACGTGTTTCGTTTAGTAGAACTTTCTCTAATTGACATACATAAATAGTGTGCATATGCATAAATTAAATCTTGGTAGTAAGTTACAATTAACTGCTGAATAGATAAGTTAGTTTGGCGGGGTCAAGGTTGAGACGTGTTATCATTATTTTGTTCGCAACGTGTCCAAAACAAGTTTATAATGTCATAATATCTACGTTATACGACTCATTAACATTGCCTAAGAGTTCATATACTTTAGTATTTTATAGGTATGGTATATAACATAGTATTTAAATATTTAATATGATTTTGAATGATCCTTAAAATTAGTTGAAAATAATTTGCTATTATCGTTAAACTTTTTCAGTTCTCTGCATGTTTTAATTAGAAAAAAATATTGAGCTAAGTAAGACTTAAACATACCTAATTGTTATTCATGTATGTAAACTATGTACTTAATATGTACGATCACAAGACACGTAATATTTGACACTCCCTCCTCTAAAGTCCTCTATGAGCAAACAATGAATTCCGTCGCACGAAAGCGCGAGATGAAACAATGTACACACTACACAGTATTTGCGATGTTGATTCAATCGACTATTTGTTATTAAAATCTCACCGTGCCGTTTGCCGAACGCATTTCACTGCTTCATATTCAAGCTTCATGGAAAATTCTGTGATATTGATAAAAATTGTGCAATCTTAATGGGGTTAAAGTGGGTTAAAGGCTGTTATCAATATGGATTGTTTAGAATTGGATTGGGGAGCGGGTCGGCATACTCTTTCACCCCTTATTCTAATTTGATAACCTTAGTGGCTATATATACGGACGTAGGCCTCGATTCAATGCTGATTAAGGTTCTCATCTTATACATGCTATTGACAGAAAAGCACGTGCAGCAATATACACGGGATACAATATAAGTTAAACTGAAAAAATATTAAGCCGGTAAACGTTACAGATCCTTAAAATACACATAAAACACATAAAACACATTTCATATAACTTATTAATGGTTGAAAAATAAACTAAATTAGCTCTGGCTGTTTTGGACACTGTAACTACTTTAGAATTTGTAATGTAAAATTCACTTAGTGACTTAGCGACACTTGCATAGTTGGACCCATGCCTGTCGAACGGTGCTACATTTGATGGCGTGGGAGGTATCAGGCTAGGCAACCTAGGCAAGCAATAAGCTCATAAATTGCAGTAAGTGGGCTGGCTCGCCCCGTTCTATTAAGGGCCCGTGACGCGCCATGCCATGGCGGCCATAACCATAAACTGATAATGAGCTATCGAGCCATTCGTTGCCTGTTGTTTAATCATGCATGTGCAATACAAAGCTGAATCAATGTATTTCAAGGCTGACTCGTAAATCCTATTAGTACCTAAATTTGAAAGGCAAAAACTTGACTTCATTTATCATGAATAAGTTTCTAAAGAATCACACAAGTGCACAAAAAATCACTAAAAATACCAGTAAAAACATTATCAGACTCTAGGTATTTATTCATCAGCCGGGAATATTGAATTCGTATAAAAAACAAGTACGATAAACATTTTCAACGTTTTAAAGCTTTTAATTTTTTTATCCAAATCGACACGAAATTTAGGTCAGTCGAGTTTTCATGTCCAGGTTTTTGGTAATATATTTTTAAAACCGCTGTACTGAGAAGCAAATCACACAGTGGTAACACATCGCTACAGAAAGACCAGCATAAATCTGAATTCCGACGCAAAACTGTTACGGAACCAGGGGTCAATAGGATGAGGCAGACGAGAACAAAACGGTTCATGAATAGACAGACTGTTGCTGTCGCCGGTCAGCTGTTCTCTCTTTGTTTGCGGAGCAAACACGTTTCCATTGTCGCCGCTTTCGTATTGCGTTATATGGTGAAATATCGCCCCGATTCAATTTAAATCTCAATCTAGTCCAAATAGAATTTCAATAGCACAATTTGCATATCATTTTAGAACAATCTGGTCCAAGATTCCTTTAAACTGGTAAAATTACTTTGTGCTGAACAATTGAAAGTATCCTTAATCTGAGGAGCGCTGTTTAGTTTGTTATATAGTAAAGCACGCTTAAAATACTGTAATACTGCGTTCTGTTAGTGAGTTATCATGTGCTTGTTGTTTATTATTATTTACATATTTAAATCTACGGGGAAAGATTAGAAACTACCGTATGTCACATTGTTATTAATGTTTAAACCACCACAGACAGTTTTACACATATATAATCAAGTGAAGTATTTTTATTAGTGAAATAAAACAATAAAACTCAAGTGTTCGTGGATGGGATACCAAGATGTATAGCTTCGATAAGGACATATGGCACGTGCAAGGCAGCTCGGAGCTCCAAGACGAGGCTGAAGAAGAACGTAATTATAATTTTTAGTACCTTTTTTATGGAGTATTGTGGCGTATTTATGGCGATTTTTATGGCGTCTGAATATGGGGTTGATTATTTAATTGTTCTACCAGCCTTGTAAAATTACTGTATATCACCGACGTGAAACTGCTGCCATCGAGCTAATACTAGGTGAATTTTCTTCACTGACTGACTGTCAGAAAGAAATGAATGCTTTATGTCCCGCCCACCACAAACCCCGTCAGTATCGCGCTGGCTCTGTTAGTATGTTTAATAGGCTGTGTACTTAGATATTTTATTCGTGCATGAGACGTTATTTTCTTTTATATCGCTTTTCTAATATCGCTTTTAACGGAATTTTTAATAAGATTTAAGATGAATTCTTTATGTAATAGCATCATTCCATTATAAATTATGTAGACACTAATGCACTTCCATTTTTTTTGTTTAACTCTAGAACCTGCGACTGATTTTTTGTACATTGTAACAGTTATAGCCGGTTATAATTGTTATAAAGTGCATACAAAAAATGTTTTAATTAACCAGTAAATAGATTAATAATTATATATCGTGTGCAGTGGGACGTACGAAATGAAACCGCTCTAAATTCGGCACAAAGAGAACTATGCAGCTAATTAGCGAATCCAACTGCGTACGCCCGCGAACCGCGATGTGAATGGGCAATTAGCGCCTATTCGATCGATTGTTGTGTCATTTACTGTGTGACCTCATACTCAGTCGAGTACAATCATACTCAAAAGACACAATTTAGGTTCTCTTACATGCCTTCTAAGGGTCCAAGCAGGTATGAATGGATGTTTGACAATCCACATAACGTTTTGCTAATTTGTTAGTGGTTTAATTATTATTTCAAGATTTGCACAGTAGTAGAAGAGCCGGCCGCAAATTTTCTAACCGACTTGATACCACGATGAAATGCACAATAGTTTCCCATAAAAGTGATGCTAAGTCCGAATTCGATAGTCTGCCACAGCGGAACTTGCCGAAAGTACGAAAAAGAAGGCCACTTCCGGTGCGAAAAAAGGGGGCTGATTTAACCCATCTGATACCGAAATAATAGTTATGGCAGCAGTTAGAAATGTACATGTAGACACAGAAAAGCGAAGTCTGCCAGTATTTTTTATGCCGGAAGTGCTTGGCAGACGCTCTCAAAGGTGGCCACCGGAACCCCTAATTTAACCCATCTGATACCACCATGAAACCAATTCCAGTCGGTAGTTATGAACCCTCATGTCAGGAATATATAAGTCTGCCAAGGCTTTTCCTGCCGAAACACCTTGGCAGACGAGATTATGTGAGCACGGTCACCATCGGTTACCCTACACTAACCCATCTGATACCACCATGAAAACAATTCCAGTCGGTAGGTATGAACCCGCATTTCAGGAATAGCCAAGGCCTTGGCAGACTTGACTTGGCAGACTGGACTTGTCGAACAAGGTATCAGATGGGTAAATGTAGGGTAACTGATGTACACCTTGCTAACATAATCTCGTTTGCCAAGGTGTTTCGGCAGGAAAAGCCCTGGCAGACTTATATATTCCTGAAATGAGGGTTCATACCTACCGACTGGAATTGGTTTCATCGTGGTATCAGATGGGTTAGTGTACGCTAACCGATGGTCATCTTGCTTATAATCTCGTCTGCCAAGGTGTTTCGGCAGGAAAAACCTTGGCAGACTTATATATTCCTGAAATGAGGGTTCATACCTCTCGACTGGAATTGGTTTCATGGTGGTATCAGATGGGTTGATGTAGGGTAACTGATGTACACCTTGCTAACATAATCTCGTCTGCCAAGGTGTTTCGGCAGGAAAAGCCCTGGCAGACTTATATATTCCTGTAATGAGGGTTCATACCTACCGACTGGAATTGGTTTCATCGTGGTATCAGATGGGTTAGTGTACGCTAACCGATGGTCATC
The DNA here is from genome assembly GCF_910591565.1 of Cydia splendana. Taxonomy (NCBI): domain Eukaryota; kingdom Metazoa; phylum Arthropoda; class Insecta; order Lepidoptera; family Tortricidae; genus Cydia; species Cydia splendana. The sequence goes on from NC_085977.1 coordinate 997,838, forward strand.
TTGCTTATAATCTCGTCTGCCAAGGTGTTTCGGCAGGAAAAACCTTGGCAGACTTATATATTCCTAAAATGGGGGTTCATACCTACCGACTGGAATTGGTTTCATGGTGGTATCAGATGGGTTAGTGTAGGGTAACCGATGGTGACCGTGCTCACATAATCTCGTCTGCCAAGGTGTTTCGGCAGGAAAAGCCTTGGCAGACTTATATATTCCTGACATGAGGGTTCATACCTACCGACTGGAATTGGTTTCATGGTGGTATCAGATGGGTTAAATTAGGGGTCCCGGTGGCCACCTTTGAGAGCGTCTGCCAAGCACTTCCGGCATAAAAAATACTGGCAGACTTCGCTTTTCTGTGTCTACATGTAAATTTCTAACTGCTGCCATAACTATTATTTCGGTATCAGATGGGTTAAATCAGCCCCCTTTTTTCGCACCGGAAGTGGCCTTCTTTTTCGTACTTTCGGCAAGTTCCACCGTGGCAGACTATCGAATTCGGACTTAGCATCACTTTTATGGGAAACCATTGTGCATTTCATCGTGGTATCAAGTCGGTTAGAAAATTTGCGGCCGGCTCTTCTACTACAGGATTTTAGATAAGTAAAACACTGATTTAAACTTTCACGGTTTTTAAACATTATTAAATTGCACAACGGGACTTAATTGCGTATTTAAGTTTTAAGAACTTAAATACGCGATAAAGTCCCGTTGTGCAATTTAATAATGTTTTAGATAGGTATAATAGTTATTAGTTAACATTATCCCTTCTTATTTTGCGTCCTCACTTCGTTCTGTCTTCGATATTGAATATTAATATTTTATTTTTATTTTTATCGTAACAGTATAAAAGGTGTATCGATTGCCTGCTCATGTCAGCTCAGTTTCATTACTGACAAGTTGACGGAATGATTGGAATGATAATTTCATCATTAACGAGGGACTCACACGCGATCGCGTCAACGATTCACGCGTCAACTTCGTTATGTTCGATTGACAAGATTGATGCACTCTCACTGATTATTCGCAATTAGTTTAAAAGTGATAATCCTCAATTATAATACATTTTCAAAAAAATCTAATATTATTGTCCCGCGTGATGTTGCAACGTGGTCACTCTAGCGTCTCATATTATATGCTTAGAGTGATTAGACTGACTAATTTATTTTCGTTGTGAATGGGTTTCGTGAAATTTTATAGCATCTATATAATAACATCATTAAACGTAATGTATCGATCTAAATTTCCACTGAAGTACAGTTGCCATCAGATATATCAGAGCGGCTCAATATGATATTGTCCACGAGGCCACCAATATTCTGTTACCAAGTTTCCTTTGTTTATATTAGTAATACCAAATACCTGACCTGGTAATCTGGAATAGGGAGGTTGTATGGTTTTGACATTGGCGTTAATTATCCCTCTAAAGCTTATGGCTTGTTTGTGCTAGTTAATCAAACTTTATCATTGTTAGCACCGCACCGGTTCCTTTGTGGAATATTATACTACACTACATAGGTAGGTAAATATGTAAGTAGGTCAGATCCCACAAAATTATACAAAATCTTAAATGAAAATTGTGAACATCCTAGAGAGTAGTTTTCTCGTGTTAATTTATCCCTGTTGCATAATATAATTGTATTTCAATCCTATTGAACCAATCGTTATAAGACCCCATATAATTAAAAGTCTTATAAATCTAGAACAATGTTCAAGATAAAGCGTAAACCATGGTATAGGTTTAGGTACATATAGATTTAATGGTTGTAGAGTCGGGACCAAGCTAACCCTGCACAGCGCGGTATTTGCTATAAAAAAGTGTGGCGATGTCATTAATGTAAAATTTCTATGATTTTGATGAAGACGACGTTTATAATGACTCCCCTCACTCTGTCTGGTTCAAATCAGTGCAAAGTTAGCTTAGATGGACTACAATTTAATCCATCTATATCTCGTTTTCAACCCAAGTTCGCAGTACAGAACATTAAATGAAGAATGAATGAATCTGCAATGCAATGAAATGTAAAACCAGTCACGTCCGTAATCCGGTGACCGAGCGCCCATCATGTCTGTGTCACGGTCATGGGTAATGGGTCACTCTAGCTTACAAGGGCAGAAATAAGCTGGATTCCTTTGAAAGGATATTCAGTTCGTAATAGAATTGATGTGTCTTATTGCTAACTTGCTAAGTGAATAATATAAGTGTATTGATATTTCATCTACATATCAGATTCGTCACAAATTGTCTTCTTTCACAGGCTAAGTTCCTTTTTACTCGCGTATGTACTTACTATACCTAGGTTACATTTTTTTACGACAAAACCTAATAAAACTAATAAGAAATCTACAATATTTGTACATTGTTGGCATTTTAAATGAAATACGTGAGATATAATTTAAAAAAAATATAACTTTAAAAAAAAACAGTATCATGGTTACCCTACATATTTTGCTGCAAAGTTTGATTTTGATCAGTCCTTTGTAATTAATTAATTTATTATATTATCACTATAATCAAAAGTATAATTATGTATGAAATAGGCAATTAAGATAATGTGGGGTAAAAGAAACCCACCTAACTTTGATTAATTTAGATACAGGAACTTGGTAGATTATACTCTAATTAATAACCTATCTCAGCAAAATTTAGAATTTAATAATTATTAATGTTCACTAATTGTAAAGTATTGGACGGTGGAGAGACTTGATGAAAACTGTATACTGCACTTTAACTACATTTATTAATGAATATAGTAAAAATTACATTTTTACGACGTGAACGCCATGAAGGGCGGATAGGAAGAGGAAGCACAGTGTTGTTGTCAGTGTTTCACACACTAATACTCACTAATTTGTTTGTCCTACAGGCAGCGAGAGCCCGACAGCTACAGTAGGGGCGGAGGCGCCCCGCGAGCTGCCCAATGAACTGTCGGCGCCCTACGAGGTGCCGCAGTTCCCCATCGAGCAGATCGAGAAGAAACTTCTCATACAGAGACAGCTCAATGTCAAGTAAGTTTAACATTTTCTGTCCATCGCGTTTACAGTTGGGTCCGTCTTTGTTTAAAAAAAAGTGTAATTGGGTCAGAATTTATAGAAATTATTAGAACCGCGTTACTCACGTATTATTTTGTCGAATAATCGCTCGACATGTTTCGCTCCGTTTTGAGGATCCTTGACAGAAACGCCGACTCCAGCGTCTCTAGCGATAGCGCGATGTGTATTCATTCTCTGGGTCAGAGTTATTCATTAGGTGGTAGATTATAATAGGTACTACTTAGTAGTGCTCTTGTTAGCCAGGATTGGCTCAGGATCATAGAAAAGTAACTTACTTTCTTATACTCAAAGACCGCCATGGTTCTTTGTCCAAAGCCGTTTCTGTCCAATCGACGGCCCCGAGTTCGCTAAGGTCTTTTTGCACTTCGTTTCTCCAACGGAAAATATAATATAGAAAGTTACAAGTTAATCAATTTATTAAATATTAATTATATATGACGCCGGTTTGCCACTTGAATTAGGTTATTAAAATCTTTGTTTAAAATCAAAATAAGTACGGAGTAATTAATTAAATAAACCTGTTATAAGTTCGTGCATCGTTAATCATCCCCGAGCGTCCATAAACGAATTAGCGTCAAGCTCGCTCAAGAGTCAAGCCACGAGGAAATTCAATATTAGTTAGCTTATTGGCTGGCCATGGCCGCTGCAAATATGATGGAAAATTAAATATGCAAATGTATTTTCGTATAAAAAAATATACTACCTTTTTTATCGACGTACAGTTCTCTCACACAGCAACAACTCGATAGGTTTGCGTGGTTTTAGAGTTTATATGGCGACCTTCCAGCTCCATCATCAGACTAGCACACTCACATACCTACAGTACCTATGCATAAATATGAAATGAACCTGCAAGTAAAATTTCAGTTTAATCCAATCCAACAGCGAAAAATGGGTCAAATAAGACAACAGAAAGGTAAAACTAAACAGAAACTTGACAAACTAGGGGTGCATTTTAATGTTGCACTGCAGCGTCCGCGGAGTCAGCAAAGCTATGTTTTGTTAGTTGGCTTGCTTTTCCTCGCTAATAGCTTCTACGTATTTCACCTTACCTTACTCATAATTGCTTCTAGGAATTATACGTCAGCAAACTACAGTTTTCAATTAAGTTAAAATTGTTCAAGTTCTGTGTAACATGCTTCGCGGACCGTGAGTAAAATTTTTGCATAATATTTTCTAAGAAAAGATATCAGAAACAATTTAGAAGATGAATTTTATTGAGTCCCTAAAGCCCACGGCGCCTAAGCAGGACTGATGAGCCTTGGGCCCAGATGCGCATATGAAACAGATTATTATATTTAAGTGTGAGTAGTATGAAAGTTGGATACTAATCATATCCTCTGGTGTTGCGGGTGTCCATGGGCGACGGTAATCGCTTACCATCAAGCGACTCGTCTGCTCGTTTGTCTTCTATATCATAAAAATACTGGATAGCCTCTAGTGCAGCTAAGGTTATCGACATGAATATTGCTTTGCTGGTGCTCTATAAGTATGTATTTACACTAAACCTTTATTTACCCAAGTGTTTTCTAAAACAAAAAAAGAATAAGGTCTATTAGAGCCATAAAAGAACCTGTCACATATTTTGCACTTATTATTGCAGGTGGTTGTACAAGGTTAAATAAATATTATATATTTTTTAATTTAATTTTATATCAGTAATAACATCCCTCTGCTTGCATGTGACGTGACGTGACGTGACGGAAATACACACAAGCTGGCCGCAGGCTGCTAATTCGATTTGCACAGGCCTTGAACTTCGGGAACATGTTGCTGCTGCCTAAATGCCAGCCCGCAATATTCGTGTTTTAGACGAATTTAATTTTAAAGTGTGTTGAATACATTGTAGCATATTATAGTTAAGCAGGACTTTTATGTGTGATAAGTGATAACGATAAAATTAGGTTCAATGGGTCTAATAATAAAATACAATAGTAAGTTAGTCATGGTTTACTTTATTTATTGTATGTTTGTAGGAGTTGGGGATAGAGGTTTGAGGGAACACCAAATAATAGTTGGAGATGGGCTGGGAGTGCTGACTCTGTTTTTATTATTAATATTGCGTACTTAATTTATTGATTTTTAGGGGGACTTCTTTCGTACTGTATTTCTTTTTTAATGTGTTCTCGCTGCTGAGGTGAAAATTTGTATGTACCAGATGAGAACTATTTTTTTTTGCACTTCGTGCCTTTTAAGTCCCTTACTACGCTAAAGATTCTAAATAAAAATTGTATTGCACAAATTAATTTAATATGATATCAGTAGTAGATCATTTTACGAGCAATTCGTCTGTCGCACAACACGACAAGACAAATAAACGGATATTAGATTAATAAAACCCCACACTAGATGAGCAGTAAACTGTCGGTATTATTAGCCAGTAATTGGATCAACCTTGATGCGGCAGTAACCCTTACGCGGGGGTGCCATTTGTAATGTGATTGCGATTCGGAGCGCAGGCTCGCGAGTCTGCACTTGACTTTGCACGATAAAGTCCATCTAAACTAAGTTAAGACTTTAACAGAATAAAGTGAGGGAGTGTCATTGTCACATTGTCTGTGCAAATGCCATGCAGTGTTAGCTTGAACTGACATTACATTATCACTATTTTTTGGCGCCGTTTAGTGAACGTTTTCTGTTGTGTCTACTTAATATACGTCACCTAGTTTTTGTAGTAATGGAAGACAATTTTTTTTTATGTTGTTTCTCATACTATAGGACTAATAAACTTAATTAGATATATTTAGTTTAAAGTAATAACTAAATTATTATTTTTTGATAGTGACAGGATTGTTGAAAATATATTTTTGGGCGGCTATAAAATTATATCATGTTTGGAAGTAAAAGTGAATGTAAGAAGTGGACATCGTCTCGGAACTGTAGGTGAGTGTTGTGTGGAAGTAGGGTCTCATTGACTTAATAATATAAAAAAAAACACATAAGTACATTATTTTTGTACACCTTTGGCAGGTATATATAAAAAGATATAAAAAAAATGAAATGGGACTGTCTCGAAAGTTGCACAATCGTGGTTATAAGAAGATTGTTTGGTTGATTTTATTTAAAGTTCAATATTGTCGAGAGTGCCTTGTTTCAAATACCGGTAGATTATTTATGTTCTTATTTTTTGATAAAGATTAAGTAACTCTGCATTTAACATTTTTTCCCCATCACAAAAAGTGCACAGCGCCGCTAAAAGAAGTTTTCACTTCAAAAATGCGTCAGAGCATTGGAAAATCTAATAAAACTTATCCTTCATCCTACATGCAAATTTTAGATGAGATAACTTGTTATTATATAAACTACAAAATCACTGCAACTGGGAACTTTATATTATGTAGGTACACTGCTACATATGTATGTAGATAGTATAAGTACACTAGCTTGTGCCCGACGTGACTTTGTGCCCGATTCGGACTTTATCATACGTCAATTAATAGATCTAGAAACGATATGGATTAGATGTGTCAGTGTCAAAAGGGATGTTTTTGTTAGAAGAAACGTCACATTTGACACTGACATATCTAATCCATATCGTTTCTAGATCTAATTCACTGACGTATCTTAAAGTCCGAATCGGGCCGTTTGGTGATACAGGTTTCTGGGGAAGGACATAGGATAGTTGTTATTACGGAAATCATCATTATGTCGCGGGCAGAAACCCGTATACATCGACATAATGTAAATACTTAATACTACTTACTTAAGTACATGTTAGTAAAATATGTATTAATTTGTAGTTGAGCTGAGGCTGTGTCTGTGGTAACTAAAGTTTACTGCATCAAACTCGCCTCGCCTACCTACCTATGCATAATCTGAATACTCGTCAGATAAGCGTGGGTGTCAACGCTCAGCGAGCACGGGCGAATTAAAACTAGGCTCATATATCGAGACGAGCTAGCAAAGCGCCCTCTCTATTGCACTTTTGTGTGCAAATGAATGAGACAGAAGAAAGGTCGGTGGGTGTAATCTGTAAACAGTTACACGAAATTGTTATACGGAGATCTTGTTACGCTGTTTAGGAAGAGAACGGAAATCGCCTGCGTTAGCAAACTAACGATAATTGAGCTTATACAGGATGACCGTGTATAGAGATTTTATAGAGAAATATATATGCCACGTGTAGATAACTGAAGGCTAGTCCAGTCGTTATTTATGATATTATTAATAATCGATATTTGATATACGTATAGTCTTAATACGTTACTCTTTCTCTCTTCTAAATTTAAGAGTTAGACTCTTGTCGGTGTAGCTCTCTCCATTTGACTCTATCCAGGGCCGCCTCCTTGATTTCCTTATACGACATTACAGCTACCTTTTCTTTTATTTGTGTTATGTTGCTAATCCTCTTATACGTTACATATAGCCAAAATATATGCTTATTTAATTTAGAAGTTTTTTTCCAGATAGTAGGTACCTAGTCATAATTTAAGTTAGAATTAAGCAAATAATATAGGTCTTAGAGAAATTAAGACCTAAAAACTACTCTTCAGATCGGACCTTAAAATATTAAGACCTTACTCGGTTGGTAAGTAAAGTGTTATGTTAAAGACGTTTCTACAGTTTCTTCAGCTAATAAGTTGCACTCACTGAAAACGGATTAGAATAATGAACCCGACGAAAGCAACTTTAATTTCATTTTATCTGTCCAATCTGCAACCTCGATGCCATATTGACTATCGGTACATCGAAGTGTTGAAGTGTTTGTATAGTAACGCCATTCCATTCCATTGCGAAGAGGCGTAAGGCAGGGAGACGTTATCTCTCCGAAACTGTTTACTGCCGTAATGGAAGACGCCTTCAAGCTCCTGGAATGGCAAGGACTTGGCATCAATATCAACGGCGAATACATCACTCACCTTCGGTTTGCCGACGATATCGTAGTCATGGCAAAGTCGATGGAGGAATGATGCTCGATGACCTCAACCGAGTTTCACAACGGGTGGGCTTGAAAATGAACATGGACAAGGCGAAACTTATGTCAAATGCCAATGTTGTACCCATCCCAGTCTCTGTTGGGAACTCGGTACTCGAAGTTGTTGACTCGTACATCTACCTAGGACAAGTAGTCCAATTAGGTAGGTCCAACTTCGAGAAAGAGGTCAACCGCCGAATCCAACTCGGTTGGGCAGCGTTCGGGAAACTACTTTTCGACCTTTTCGTCCGACATACCTGAGTGCCTCAAGACGAAAGTCTTTAATCAATGTGTGTTACCAGTGATGACTTACGGCTCCGAAACGTGGTCTTTCACTATCTGCCTCATCTCAAAACTCAAAGTCGCTCAACGAGCTATGGAGAGGGCTATGCTCGGAGTTTCTCTGCGTGATTGAATCAGAAATGAGGAGATCCGTAGACGAACTAAAGTCACCGACATAGCCCACCGGATTAGCAAGCTGAAGTGGCAATGGGCGGGCCACATTGCACGCAGAGAAGATGGCCGGTGGGGTCGAAAAGTGCTCGAGTGGAGACCACGGACTAGCAAGCGCAGCGTAGGGCGTCCACCCACAAGATGGACAGACGACCTTGTTAAGGTCGCCGGAGGACGCTGGATGCGGGTCGCTGCCAACCGGTGCGAATGGAGGTCCAAGGGGGAGGCCTATGTTCAGCAGTGGACGTCTTATGGCTGAGATGATGATGATGAATCTGCAAACTCAAACGCTTTGATGGTAGTCAAAGCTTTGACGAATGTTCGTTAGAAAGGACTTGAGCGGTGCCTGGACACTGGTATTAGCTACCTACATTTAGGATATTACCTATCCCTAGGGAGTTATACCTTTTTTTCACAATCCATAACTCCCGCGGGAACAATATAGGCCTTTTAACTTTAGTACACCTGCAAGCGCTGGTGGCCTAGCGGTAAGAGCGTGGGACTTTCAATCCGGAGGTCGCGGGTTCAAACCCCAGCTCGTACCAATGAGTTTTTCGGAACTTATGTACGAAATATCATTTGATATTTGCCAGTCGCTTTTCGGTGAAGGAAAACACCGTGAGGAAACCGGACTAATCCCAATAAGGCCTAGTTTCCCATCTGGGTTGGAAGGTCAGATGGCAGTCGCTTTCGTAAAAACTAGTGCCTACGTCAAATCATGGGATTAGTTGTCAAGCGGCCGTGGCAAAATGCCGGGATAACGCGAGGAAAACTGACTGAACTTTAGTACACCTGCATGAAATAAGATCTTTTTCGAGCAAGAAGTGATGAAAACGTATTTTATCCTGGAGTTAGGCGTAGTATCTTGAGCTTTTTATCCTCGGGCCTCTTAGCCTTGGCCTAGCCAACTTTAAGAGTAGATAGTAGGACTAGTAGGTACTAGGTAGTAAACAAGTAATTCCTTTAACTACTAACACAGCAACAAAGGCTAATGTTTTATTGGTATTTACAGAGGACGCAAATAGCCGAGCTAAATGACTGTGGAAACAGAGCTAGCTCTCGCAAACATTATTATCATTAATCATTACGTCAGGCAATGGCATGAATCTTCCTCGCATAGATATCGATTTTAGTGAGACGAGCAATGCATTGATATGGAACTGTTTTGATTGATAAGCTGCCCCGCCAGGCTAACGTTAACTTTAGGCTCTAGTTAGGCTTTCTAATATCAAACTGCGTCCATTTGAACTGATGATATAATGGATGATAATATGATAGTTGATAAGATAAGTACGTTGCACTTTGCTCCGTCAATGATTTTATGCACCGGTCACATCGACGTGTCGATAAGTCGAGGGTAAGGGATTAAATACAAGTCGGATCCAACTAGTAATAGAGTAGGTACTTAATGTATTATCTGGATCTGGACAGTGGGGAGAATCACTTGTATTTTGACAACCCTAAATAGCCGAAATGGATAGTGCCATATATTAGAAAGGGAGAGCATGATTCGACCCTGAACTGCTGTCAAACTTTGGGTTTGTAGGAAGTGTCCTTTCTGTACGGTATTATTATTATTTATTTTGTTATCTGGACCAGATTTAACGGATATCTTCCTTACGATAATGGTTCCATATTGAAAATACTTATGGAGTTATGGAGTAGACGTGCGCGCCGCCGCGGCGCGCCGCCGCCATAGAGAGTCAGCGCGCCGCCGCCGCCGCCGGTAGTTTAAAATTCGCGCCGAATATTTTTTTATAAGACAGTATTATGCAGCGTTAAAATATGTAATAGGTTTAGATATGAGCGCCGATAGGCATTTAGCCGGCGGCGGCGCGCCGGTCAAAATCGGTCGGCGGCGGCGGCGAATCGGCGGCGTGGCCTTGAAACACCTTTGATTAATGAAAAAAGAATTCAAACCAAAATTTTACCGAATTTACACGTTTTTGCTGTAAGAAAGTTATAAAATAAGTGCATTTTTTTAATAAAGGTACGAAAAAAGTTTTATATAGTATAAACGGTATCGAGCGGCATCAGAGGCGGTCTTAATCTTGGCGAGGCCCTGGCCGGAAGATCTTTGCGAGGCCCTTATCTATTGTGCTAAGTAAAAAGTAGCGGATTGACTGTATCAGGGAAACATCTGGTCGACTGTCCAAAGAGCCGCAGTGAGGAAAATCAAGCTCCGTTATTAACCAATATCGACCCAACAAACCAGTTTATGTCAAAAAGTGAGGCCCAAGGCCGAGCTCCACGTAACACCGAAGACCAGATTCCGACGCCTTCCCATCCGAGGCCAGAGGCTGAGCTGCAGGTAAGCATACAGCTAACGCCAAGTGTGAGCTTGGCTGACGGCCGAATGCGCTGAGTGCCGATTACGGCGCGCTTCTGTGCGAGGTCGAAGGCCAAGCTGCAAGAGGGCAGAGCTTGGAATTGGTCCAGTGTAAGCAAGACCGAAGGCCGATTAAGACCGTGGCCACAGTGTTAAAGACCTCTGGGGCTCTCCTGTAGGTGCATTCGTGCGAGGCCAAAGGCCGTGCTGTAGTGGAGCTAAGATTGGAGAAGAACCAAGCATTTTAAAAGCGAGGCCAAAAGTTACGCTCCAAACAGGGCCGAAAACTTGGAGGTTCAGATAGCGGCTTACTTCTATGCGAGCGATGCGAGGCCAAAGATTGGTCTGCGAGAGAGCAAAGCTTGAAATTTGAACAATGGCCAAGCTTAAAATGAGACCTGATTCCGTTTCCGATGCCTTCCGTGCAAAGCCAACGGCCGGACCTTTGGGCGTGAAAACGCTTAATATCTGAAATTAACCCCCTTTTACACCTTTTTAAGACATTTAAACCATGCTTGCAATAATTGAATTCGCGGTGAATGACGGATGAGCTAGCCAGCTGGCAAAATTAGTCATTTCGTTGCTCTAACACTAGTAGCGCGGTTACCAAACAGAAAAGTTTGAATTTACCATCGATATTTTAGAATTATATGGACCTAAAATACCTTTTGAATGTCTATAAGCTATTCGGACTGGCGCCGTTAAAGATCTAAACTAGATAAAATATATATTATCTGATTCTGAAAGTAGTAGTATCTAACAAGGTCACGCCGATGCCACGCCGATAGCGCAGCGTCGGCGGCGGCGGCGCGTAAATTTTGTCGGCGGCGGCGGCGCGCCGGCGCGGCGCTCATATCTAAATAGGTTATAGTCCGATAAGAAATAGTTGAAAATTATTGCGGGCGTGACTTCCGACGTAACTCTCACATTTTGACGTAGAATACTAACTTAAACAAGGCAATAATTTAGTATGGAAAGTTTTTGGTTATATAATTTAATTTCTACTATTTTATGTCGCACCAACACCATACTAACTATTTCTTATGTGGCAGTATGATTTACATAAAAATGTGTTGTATGTATGGGTAAAACGGGTAAAACACATTTATAAAGTATAATGTCCAGTGTTTTAACCGTTGTCGATTACACGGCACTTTTGCTAAGTCCAGTATATTGGACATTGCCAAGTATGCGAAGAGTAAAATTATCAAATTTTCTGGTAGTTTTTATGGTAAATAAATCAAACAGAGGGATGTTAGGTGTTTCAAAACGTTTTAAAAAGTCATTACTTGTAGTATTACAACGTAATGAACCAAATAGATAAAACAAGATATATACGGATTTTTTTCCTGTGCGTTCATCAAAACATCAAGAGATAGACCCAATTTCATTTGAGAAATTTCTTCCGAAAATATTGATAAAATTGCCTGCATTATTGTAAAAACCATTGCTCAGATGTTGCTGCATCCTACGATACCCCGCCAAGTTTGATTTAATGTTTAATAAATGAAGTCTATAAAGTTTTTGGAAAAATATAAAAATAATAGGTTTTACTTTAATTCATAATATAAGTTGACATTATCAGTAAGTGTATTTGTAATTAAAAAATGCAATTATTCTATATTTATTAAAAAAAACATGAATTTGACAAAAAACAAACCTTATGCACATAAAGTGCTGTATGTATTGTATACTCGCCAACGTCCAAAATACGGGACGTCTTTTCATTATGCGGCGTATCTTTTTATTTACACCGAACCTGGCAACGTCCAACATATTTGACATACCTATGTTTTTTTCGAAACTATTATAAATAGATTTTTTCATGATTTTTCTACAATAAACGACCACATAATAAGATAATAACATCAAAAAAATTATACTAACACAGTTTTTTTGAGATTTTTTTTCCTTGACGATTTAAGGGTTAAGCGTGGCTTTTCATTATACGTCTTAGGGCTTGTGCGCAAATAACGCGAGGTTCGATAGGAGGGGTGGGGGTCACGAAAAAATCACGACAGATAGATAAGGAGACCTCACGTGTATTTTTCTACAGTGAACGAAACTAAGCAAAAAATACCTACCACATGAGTAGATTTCTTTTTCTCGGTTTCGTTAAACATAAATCTTCACTCCGCACTACAAAATAGCGAGTCTATTTTACGAAATTTTGAAGCGCGTGGCCTTAACCAGTCGGATAGAAAAACTTCAAAAAAATACACGTGAAGTTATGTGGGGGACGGGGGGTAGCCAAAAACCTCACCAAATATCACCAAGGGGTAGGGGGGTCAAAAATTAGCCGAAAACAGCTCGCGTGATTTGTGCACAACCCCTTAATATTGAAAAGTTGAAAAATCCCACGCCGCCGGCGTTACGCCGCCGCCGTGGATTTTGTCGTGGCGCGCCGCCGCCCGATTTTTTTCGACCGGCGCGCACGTCTATTATGGAGACGCGTGCACTTTAAGAATGTTGTTACTTGAATGTAATATTGGGCCAGCGATTTGTGTATACCACGTGTATACGACTTTGTTTGGTGCCTACTTATTTTTTGGATGGTTGGGTAAATACATGCCTTTTTCCAGGGCTGCAGAATGCGGTCAATCAGTCCGTTCGTTCGGCGGCAGCGAGGCGGGAGGCCTGCTGGAGGAGCGCAGGGACGAGTTCGAGCACGATATGGTCATGCCGCACTTCCAGCGCGTCGCCATCAGCGGGGAGGACACCTCGGGGGTAAGTCGACTGATTTATCACGTGTAGGAACACATCTTTAAAACGTTAAGTATATACATGGGTAGTCTGAGTTGAAGGTACATTACCTAGCGAAGTGTTCAGCGTGCTGTGAAGACAGCTAGAATCGGACCAAGATAACTTTGCATGGCATTGCAATGATTGTTGCCCTGTTACTTGCCTCCTACATTGCGCTCGTGACTCCGTATTTGTTCTCTTTTCATAATAAGACTGTAATCTTACTCCGCTTCACTTAAAAAACAATTTAATTTTTGACTTCAATCCTCAGGTACCCTTGGAAGACTTGCAACAAGCCTCCTCCTACCTGGTGCAGGCACTAGATATCCGCAAGCGCTACATGGAGATGTCCCACCAGAGCTTCTGCACCATCACCGCGCGGTTCCTGCGCAACATGGACCCTGACGCGCCCGCCAACCACGCGCCCTACACCAAGGGTCCTAGTGGACATATAGCAGGTACGGCATCTTGTCAATTATCCTTGGAATTTTTGCAGCAGGCCTTTTAGCGAAATCGGTTACTTAGACTAGTGTTTATTAAAGCTTTTAAGCCGACCACTGACTAACAGGCCGCCCGGACGATATCGGCCTGTCAGTTAGAACAAAAAGACAGTTCCGAACAACTGACCGGCCGATATCGTCCGGCGGACTGTTAGTTAGTGGTCGGCTTTAGGGCGCTCTTATGTGTGTATGTAACGTTTTTGATCAGTCGATCCTTCGAGTGTTAAGCACGTTGAGGTAAGATAAGGTCATAATTACTCATAATGCCTTATCCTAAGATTTTTCAGCAACGGGCTATCGCCAGCGTTCCCAGTCTTGAGCCATCCTAAATACTTTGTGGCGCTTGTCCTTCTGCCTGTACCTACTCTAAGACTAAAAAAAACTGTTCTACAAGAAGCCAATTTACTTCCAGATCACGTGGTCCACCCACCGTTCAGGGACAAAGACCCCTGGGAATGCCACATGCCCGAGCCCAAGGACTACACCATACGCCCCGACCGCGGCGTATTCAACCTGTACACTAAGGGTGCTGATGGCCAGGAGACAAGAGTTCCGTACGAGTACATACCCATGTCGGAGTACATTCAGGACATGAATACTATGTGCAACATGATCGCGGATGGACCGCTGTGAGTATTTGTTCCCTAAAAATTTTTGATGTTATGATTTTGTACACCTATTTTCAAAGTTTAGAAATTATTTAGTTCTCCAATCAATGGTCACAATCATCGCTGCGGATAATTAACGTTGAATATCTGTCATAGGACCCATGAATCCCATGATCTATCAAGTTATTGCTTCGATAGCGACAAGTTAAAGTAGGTACTCATCGTATATGTGATGTGAGAAGATTACGTGTAATCATGCCACCATTAATTCCATTTCTTCCATTAACACTTCCACTGTAATGTAAATCTTTAAATGACCTTTTCACTTACAACTTGGTTGAATTTCGAACTGATATCTTCGTCTTTTGCCTTCAGGAAGTCCTTCTGCTACCGGCGACTGTCCTACCTGTCGTCCAAGTTCCAGCTGCACGTGCTGCTCAATGAGCTGCGGGAGCTAGCTTCTCAAAAGGCCGTGCCACATCGCGACTTCTACAACATCAGGTCAGTGCCATAATCTTAACTGTTGGAAAAAACTCGACTTGTTAGAGACCTCGTCTTTCAGAGACGGCTCAGTTATTAATAGTCTCTTTCTACTAATTTAGCCGAGGTCTGAGTTCTTTCAAAAGTTATAAAAAACTCGAATATCGACTCATTCAAAAGACGCAAGTTTTTGAGACAAAGAATATCTTAACATTAAGAAGAGTTCTTCAAATTTCTACTCTATTCTTAAGATTATATTCTAACCAAGACTACAGGTAATCATCCTTTATTAAAAGCTATGTTGGCAGAAGTACCTTCAAAAGTTTTAACAGATCTCCGTTATTACAGAAAAGTGGACACCCACATCCACGCAGCTTCCTGCATGAACCAAAAGCATTTACTCCGCTTCATCAAGAAGACCCTCAAGAACCACGCAGACGAGGTGGTGACACTGCACAAGGGCGTGCCCATGACCCTCAAGGCCGTGTTCCAGTCCATGAACCTTAGTACTTATGACTTGACTGTGGATATGCTGGATGTGCATGCAGTAAGTGCTTCAAACTTTATGATTCTTTTGACCATAAATGGAATGGAAACCAAACCAGACTCCTAAGTAAGATGATCATTTAGTCCTTACTACTAGGATTACAAATTATTTGAGTACTCAAACCTACAAATATACTTATGCTGTACTTTTCATACAGGACCGCAACACGTTCCATCGATTCGACAAGTTTAATGCTAAATACAATCCCATCGGCGAGTCACGGCTGCGAGAAGTGTTCCTCAAGACAGATAACCACATGAACGGAAAATACTTCGCTAGGATTATAAAGGTAATTGACGTACTTACATTGGATTGAGTCTTGCAGGAGCTAATTATTGAACCTAATATTATTATGGATACTTAAGTATTTATAACTGTGAATTGTAAATAGCGTCATTGTGTTTGTTTTGTGTTTACACTTATTTTCTCCATTCTTTTTTTTTTATGCTCCTTTATTGTATTACTTTCCTTTTCATTTCGTTCTTGGTCAGCAGTCATTGGTCACTGCGTCGCCTAACCCTTTAAAATCTATACATTTACAGGAAGTAGCCTCAGACTTAGAGGAGAGTAAATACCAAAATGCGGAGCTACGTCTATCCATTTACGGCAAGAGCCCGGACGAGTGGGCCAAGCTGGCCAACTGGGCCATCCAGTACGACGTGCACTCCAACAACGTGCGGTGGCTCATCCAGATTCCTAGGCTTTAGTAAGTACCACTCTCTTATAACGTATAGCCTTGACATGTGGAAAAAATATTAATGAGTAATGGTCCCAGAAGAGACCCCTGTGGAACTCCATTCAGCATGGTAAACGGTTAGCTACTAAAAAACTTTAATATTGTTACCGCCAACTACTTGAGATTTAATATAAGACGAAAATCATGCATGTGATTTATATCTATCTCAATATTTAACATTTTACATAATAAACACATGCAGTCAATCCGTAGTCAATCCTATCGAATGTCATTGTTCGATCTTTTCTATCACTTTTTATAACGGCGGCGTCTCCTTATAAAACGAACGTAGCTCACAAAAAAGAGTTGTTAAGATTAATATAAACATAATAAGAGTTATACCTAATACGTTTTTAATTGTGCTATTCTCTTCCAGCGATATTTTCAAATCGAACAAGATCATGAACAACTTCCAAGAGCTGCTCACTTATATTTTCCTGCCATTATTCGAAGTCACCAAGGATCCCAATAGTAACATAGAGCTGCACAAATTCTTAACGGTAAGTCTTGCAAATACGTGGTAAGTAATTAAATGAATTCCCAAAAAATCCTAACGTAACGAGAATGATAGATTTACTCAGATTGGTCATCAACTACAACAACTGTTTAAACGAACCAAAATTGAATGAAAAACGTTTAATTTGTGGAACTATCTCACTCCATATAATTTTTTCGGCAAGCAATTTTCCATTTAAACTTGAGATAGACTCCAGATAGCCCCAATATGCACGTTATCCCTTTTTGCGATACAAGTTGTCTGTCATTCGCAGCACGTGGTCGGCTTCGACAGCGTGGACGACGAGTCCAAACCCGAGAACCCGATCCTGGACCCCGAGGTCCGCGCGCCGGGCGACTGGGACGACGAGGAGAACCCGCCCTACGCCTACTACCTCTACTACATGTACGCCAACATCACCGTGCTCAACCACTTCCGCAAGTAAGTAGTCAACACAACAATTACTGAGTTTTTTTAGAATAAATATCAGATTACAATTTACCAACTCGCTGGGGCAACAAGAATACTTCGTCATTAAGCTCAACCTTGCGCAGTTTCTAATCAGATTTTGCCAGTGCACAGCTTATAAAGAGCTTCCACTACGGCGTCCAGTCACACGTTCAAATTTTTTATTGTTTGTGGCCCGGCCAAAAGGCTAGCGGAGATGATGTGCTTTTGGCCTCAACAATTATGTTTAGTCGTGTCTCTTTTGTCGGATCCCACAATTTACGTAAACCCTAATTATATACATATTCATGGCCAAATCAATCCTAAAGTCTAAATCTCGTGTAATTTTAACAGGGAGCAAGGGCTGAACACGTTCGTTCTCCGCCCGCATTGTGGCGAGGCTGGTCCCGTGCAGCATCTCGTCTGCGGGTTCATGCTTGCTGAGAACATCTCCCACGGACTGCTGCTGAGGAAGGTAATTATATCACACCTTATCTTATTTGAAACGAACATCAGCATCTATAGCTTACAATTACTGTAGTGCGACATAAAATAGTAGAAATAAAATAAAATGGAACTAATAAAAATCCATACTAAATTGTTGCTATGTTTAAGCATTTAACGTCAATAATGTGACAGGTACGTAGAAAATGGCGCCCTCATTTATTTTCTACTATTTTATGTCGGTGTGCTGCAAAGTGCGCTCGTACCTTTTACACGTCCTGACCTGAAGCACCTACAGGCGTAACAGGCGCACTGATTTGAAGTGTAGAGTTATAATACCAGTTAGAAGACAAAAAAGCAATTACTGGACCTACAGTCGCTGTGGCCAAAATTAGTCAGGAGGATCATTGATTGTATCAGATATTACTCCGTTCTGTATCAATTAAATTTTGGAATGAATAAACAGACCAAAACCTTCATTTTTCCCCAGGTTCCAGTACTGCAATACCTGTACTACCTGACCCAGATCGCCATAGCCATGTCTCCGCTCAGCAACAACTCCCTGTTCTTGAATTATCACCGCAACCCGCTGCCGGAGTTCCTGGCCAGGGGACTCGCCATCACGCTCAGCACTGATGACCCGCTGCAGTTCCACTTCACCAAGGTAATCCAACTCTATACACCGTTAATTAAGTCAGAATGTGTGAGATTTTTTTTTTAAGTTAGCTGGACGGTGTTCGTAGATCTCGGGGTTGGCACTACTGGTTTCGAATTCTTCTTTACAATTTTATTTAAGTAAGACCATGTTAACAGCTGCATTTCATTTTTTTTTAAAGTAGTACCTGGTAGTACCTACCTAATATACCTACTATTAGGTTGGTACTGGCAATAGTTTGAGCCTATGAACCGGATTTTTTAAAATCAAATGTTGGTATCGGCCCACAGGAACCGCTGATGGAGGAGTACAGCATCGCGGCGCAAGTGTGGAAACTGTCTTCCTGCGACATGTGCGAGCTGGCGCGCAACTCCGTGCTCATGTCCGGCTTCCCGCACGAGGTGATATTACCAATACTTTGGCATTACTCCTTGTTGGACATGTTGCCATTTGTCGTACAGTCAGCAGCAGAAGTTGCTAAGCGGGCCAGGGGTCCAGAATGATCTTGACGCGACTTTGTTGTTAAGAGAATAAGAGCGTGTCAAAGTAATTTTGAACACCTCGCCCGCTTAGCAACTTCTGCTGCTGACTGTACATGTGCCCTACACCATTTTGCCATGAAGCCAACCTCACCTGCAAGGCGGTGCATCTGCTCTACAACAAACTAGGTTCTGGCAATGGCTTTTACTTTGGGATTTTTTTTACACATTTAACACAATGTTGAAATTAGATTCAGATGGTAGGGAAAGAAACATTAGAATATTCCCAAGTTTTAGAACACCTAGGATTTCGGATGCTACTGAACCCAACTTTGCATCACAAAAATCGCACAGTTCTATAGAAAAGCTATAAAAGTTGACTGTACCCAATATTCTGTATGTCGTTACTGTTACTGCTGCTAATGTTGCGGTTAACCGTGTAATCTATAGACAAAGAGAAACGGATTGTCAAAGTAATTATGTAGCCACTGTAAAACTTCCATCTTTCGACAGAACATAGAACTGTTAGAACGCCATTTGACTTTGATCCTTATTCTTTCACTGATATGTGTTAACTTATTAAATATTAATATTAACGCCATCTACTCGACTATAGGCCAAAGGTATGGTGCAATGTTTTCGAGCGATGGCGCCATAACCTTCAGCCTATGCTCGAGTAGATGGCGTTAATATTAATATTTAACAAGTTAACACATATCAGTAAAATAATAAGGATCAAAGTCAAATGGCGCTCAAACAGTGTTAATCTTCTATCGAAAGATGGCAGTAAATGAACTGTAGCTACATAATTTACCATGACAGTAACTCTCTACTTCAAATTCTCTTTGCTATAGATGAAGCAGTACTGGCTGGGGCCCAACTACATGAAGGAAGGCGTGGCCGGCAACGACCTCACGCGCACCAACGTGCCTGACATCCGCGTCTCCTTCCGCTACGAGGCGCTGCTGGACGAGCTCACCAACATATTCAAGGTAATGTCATTAAAAAACACAGGTTTATCGACGTCACAGCATGATGGTGACAGTCTTGAGTCTCGCGTTAATCCTTTGAACACAACGTATATCGCGCGTGGCGCGTCATCGTGAACCTTATCGGAATATATAGGTTGATATTAGGCTGTAGTTAACGTCTTTGGCGGGTTAAAACTGATGCTCGTTCTGTCACGGGGATAAGTCATCATAAATCTGGAGAATACGTGATTTGCGCGATAGTTGTTGCGCACCTGTAGAGCCGTGGCACCGTAGATTAACGGCAGTTTTGGCCTCTTTGACTGTTTTTCAGGCATACTTATTAATTTATTAATTGCACATAAAAGCGCGGTTTTGTTCAATAGCTTGTTTTTTTTTTCCGGAAACTAAACTCTACCTCTTACCACCGACTATACGTATCAACACAACTTAACACTGCTACAACTTAAGTGGTACGTATTGTCGATTGTTTGAGTATGTATTTAAAGGTAAAATATCAGTGCCAATTTTTAACAATCGCTTCAAAAAGGTTTAACGCCATCAGTAAATTTTAGTATTATCGGTAGTAGATTTAAAATTTCAACCAGTTATGGGGACGCTTGCTACGAGTAGGTAATTACTAATTAATGCCTATAGGAAAATGTCAAATATATGTCCGGTGATGTGAAGGGCCTGTTATGTTAGGTTAGCATTTAGTTGGGATTAGTACAGTAGCTTTATGTTTGTTTGCCATGTCATGTGTTCCGTTTCCCTCGCATCAACTAACCCCCCAACCCCAGTAGATTGTGAATAACCGGAGCAAAACTTTCAGGAAGGGATGTCGACGCGCCAGATGACCGCTGCGTCTCGCTCGCGGCGAACTGTCACTGAACCGGGCCCTGAAAACCACATTGGCAAATAAATCCCGGCACTCTTTCTATAGGGGGTTGCCACCTTTTATTAGATACAGCTTTTTCCAAAATTGGGTGTAAGAAATATAGTACACCGAAGGAAAATTTTTATGATCGGTACTTATGGCTATATCGCAACCTCGAATTCCCTTTTATAATAGATTTTTTCAACTGTAAACCGAGCCAAAATATAGTAATATCTGGGTGGCAACCCTATTCGATACCCAAGGGTCATACACGGGTTTAAGTTCCAAATTCCTCACTTACAAAGGCACCTGATGCCTAGCAGCTAATAAAATTAATTCAAAATTATTGCTGCTACGCGTCTTGTAATACATACATTGAGCGTTTTAGATAATATATTCACTTTATGTTAGGCTATATACCTACTACTTCTAGAGTCTATTTTTCGGCAGTAAAAGAGTTATTTCGTTCGTTCGCCTGTGTATGACCTCAATAAAAACTATAAAAAAATAATAAAAACGTTGTAAAGAGTTTGATATGACTCTTAATTATTAAGATTAAATCATGTTTTATTCTATGTAGTTGTTAGGTATTAATTTTGTAGGTATCTTTTGTTTACTGTTTGAAAATTATGATAGGCAATCTTTGCCCCAAAAAAAAGTGTAATGTTAATGTGATAAAAAGTTTCCCATGTGATAACTAGATGAATATACCTAAATGAAAGTGCCATTACATTCCTTGTTGAAGTTTCACGTTTACTCTATCGGTGGATCAGTAGAATAGGAATTCTAGCACGAATGTTGTGAAAAATATACGGACAATTTTATCTGTACTATTAGGTTTACGCATGGAAATACCTATCGAAAAATTGGCATATCGCAATTAAATAACATAGTTGCTTTTTTCTTTTAATTTATGCTTGTAGTGTGACCCAATATTTCGTGCAAGAATTCTTGTGTCCTTTATTATCCTGATTCATCATCCTTTTATCTAATTACCAATTAGGTAGGTAGACGTAGACAAGCGTTTTATCTAGAGGACTACTTATTCCAAATCTATCTCTCTATTATTTTTTACTTACTTATAAGAAGAAAATGATTAGGTTCTCCCATATTGAACTGCTCCTTTCCACATTAATCCCGTATAAAATAAATAGAGAGTTTGTCTTACGAAATCAAATTGAATAATCCCTAAATATCTATAATTTAAAATTTACGTTAAACGAAGGGTAGGCGATGGTGTTTAAAGTCAAGATCAATTATATGTGTACGAATATCTTTAGTCACTTTCATTTTCTACCATGGACGAATAATAATAACCACATAGTGTCATTAACACATACATTGTTACGGAATACGGATATTGTACTTAGTGGTTTTACTAATTATTTAATACTAATAATTGTTAACCTATTATTAATTTCATCTCAAGGTGCTCGCCTAACCGACCTCATATCATAACTACATTATTATGTAAACTTACTCACACCAGCTGATCTCATCCGACTTCTGATGTTGTGGTCTGATTCTGACTACTTCCTCCTTCTTTTTGAGTTGTTAATATTGCTAAAATGATTTGATATGTCTGGTATTTTTAAACTATTGATCGTATTTGGGGATAACTTGAGGTTTAGCTGACAGTAAAAGCAGAAATTCAAATATGTAATTTCAAGTAATAATCACCTTGGATTAAATCAAGTTGTGTGAGGTATAATAGGTTATTGTTTTTTTTTGTTGTTCACATTATGTACAAAACAACTCGGAAGAAAATCTGATCACAATCGCAATATGGATGTGCCTGATTTTTTAGCTAAAAGTAAGTGTATGATATTTACACCTATTTTATAGACGCACTAAGTAGTGACAGGATCTAAAAACAATCTCCAAAAATTTTCATTTGTTGTGGAGTAGTGTGACGAATTTATACATGTGCAATCTGCAAATGTATGAATGCATCACACTACTCCTTTTAAGATGTCAATACAACGAATTTTCTCTCCAACTTTGTTATTGTGATCAAATTGTGCACAGTCAAAGAATTTCTTTTCCGACCCGTTTCGTACCTTGTTACAGTGACTATCAATAAAATATCGCTAGAGACCTCACACTATTGTTACTGTGACAAGGTACAACATGGGTAGGAAATTAAATTCTTTGACTACTTTCCGGTTGCTGCGGGGACTACAATAATGTATTGAGCTTTATTGGGTTGTGTTACAGTCGCTTATTGTTTGTCTGTCCACGATTGAATAAAAACCAAGAAAATATACCTTTTGACGGGCATTTATATCGTCATCGAGTATATTTAAGTCCTTTAAACTTAAAAGAGCGAAAAATGGACAATTAGTTATTCGTACTCAAATGCCCTTTGATACAAAAAAACATTAGTGTTATTAGTGATGTTTTAAATTTATCTAGCTATCATAAATATGTTATAATTATGTAACTGAAATGAAAAATTAGATTTTTGACCTTAGAAGTCGCACTCGGCAAGTAAGACTAAAAGAATATAAAAATATATAAGTAACGATTGTTATTCGTACTTAATTTATACCTATTTTAATTCATAAATAAATGTAAGTAGACATTTTGCAACCAATTTAATTTAGATAATATATCTATACCTACATACATATATTATACGAGTAATATAAAACCTCGGAACCAAATGGAATATTAATGTTGGAAATAAAAATGTATCACAAAACGTTTGTTTTATTTAGGTACCTACTTACAGTCAAAGATATGTTTACATTTTTCGCCTTATTACAGACAGCAGTATATTTCTAATGAAGGTACCTATTTCTAAAGCCCGGATTTAGAGACCTAGGGCCCCTAGGCACTTGGTATGGCACTTAGACTTTAGGGAGGCCCCCTTTTCCATCTCAAAACCATTGTTAGGTTGCCTGGGACCCTTAGGCGTGGTGGGCTTAGGAGGAAATCCTGCTACTTCTAGGCCTGCTTCTTGCCTGTCACATAAACTGTTTAGCATGAGTAGAAACCCTCTGATTTGCAATGCCAGGTTTTGAGACTGCAAAGACCAAAGCACACCGGCTGCGGTTGCGTAATCGTGCTTGTGCGCTAGAATGTTGGAGCCGGGCATCGCACACGTCACGCAAGCGGTGTGTCGTCTCTCATAAGGATCTTTATATTAACACGCGCAGGTGTGGCGTACACTGTGTGCACAGGCCGTTTATATCAGCCATTTTGCATTAAAAATCTTAGTTATATCTAGTGCACTGTAGTGAATGGTTTAATATGATGTGTCGGTTTTGTAGATAAAGCGTTGCGGCTCGCCCGTCGTCTATTAAGGTACCAGGGTAAGGGATATTTCGGCTATAGGAGATATCAGATAATATCGACTAAGCTATATGCCGATTTATTACCCTAGCCTACTTGAGTTTAGTGCATGGACTTTCATTAATACCCATTTGTATGATCTTATTTTATTTTTTAAACCTTTGGTGTAACATTAGTTACAGAGGATGAAGTCCATTTTCACTATGAATGACTATATTTCCAAAACTTTATAACATATTCTTTGATTTCGGTTATATTTCATTAGCTATCATACATACCACTCGCCCACACTGTTAACTAACAGTTCGTAAACCTTATTACTAAAGGAATAAAGACCACCGATTGACAGTTAAGAGTGTTGCTGTTTGTACTATATATACTTACATAATACATAATATGTTTCATACATTATAAACATTATGTTATTGAAATATATTTTAACTAAGTAAATAACACGTTTAATTACATTTAAACACAATTATACAAAAAACTTAATACAAAGTACCTTATAAAATAAATTAACTAAAACTAAACCTAACAAAAAAATAAAAATCCCTAAAACCTACCTTCTAAGCCTAGGCCCCTCGGCAAGGTGCCCATCGCGCAGGCAGCATTCCCGCGCTGTAGTAATAATGATACTTATTGAATATTTCTTTTACTTACCGCTTTTAATTATGTACAAATACTCAAAACATATGAAAAAGAAACATTCTAAAAATACGTTTCATTGATAAAAACATTTCCTAAAAAAAACAATTACGAGTAGTACATTTAGACAAGTTTAGTAACAGCCGAACGCGCCACTGAACACTCGTCACTGAGACCAATACAGTACAAGCAGTTATCTGATCTGATGAGTGAAGTGAAAGCGTGCAATGTTTCAGGTTCGTTACGCGCTGGGCCGAGACTGGGTGCCGCCGCCCGCGCCCACCACCCCGCAGCCGCCCAACATCCACGAGCCCATCGTGAGCCTCAAGAGACCCTCGCTAGTTTAGTTGTTGTATCATAGATAATCATGCATGTACCATCGCCCACACTGTTAACTGTACAGCGGTGTACCTTATGCCTTTTGTAATAAGGTCCACCGATGTACCGTTAGGAGTGTTCCTGTTTGTACATGCACGGAAGAACGTACAAAGCGCTTCGCGGTCGGTAGGCCCTCTCGGCGGCTCAATACGAGTATACCTGTACAACTGTATACATGTAGGTTGTACAGTCGCCATCAGATATATCAGAACGGCCAAGGCGCTCACAAATATATGAACACGCCTCTATTGTCAAGGCGTTAGGGCGCGTGTTCAGATATTATGAACACCTTAGCCGCTCCGATATATCTGATGGCGACTGTAGGTATACGATAGGTTTATTCCCAGTAAGTTGTTATATGTAGTATGACTATATGGATATAAATATTTAGAGTTAGGTATTGGTTTATTATTATTACCATTATACATTTGGAAGGTAATAACTTTAAGCAATTACCTTTAATAGTGAAATAAATTATTAAGCCACCTATTAATTTGTAATTTTGCATATGTAGGAATGTATTCTGTATTGTAACATTTGTAACTGTTGACAATTATACATATAATAAAATACATTGATAATCCAAGTTGTATTTAATTTTATTACCATTTTTAGGGTTCCGTAAGTACCTCAAAAAAACGAAGCCGTGAGAATAAAGTTATTTCGGTTTTTCATCACTAGCTGTCAATTTCACTAATGATTTCAACGCCATCTAGTAGCCAATAGCGCTACTAAAAATTTTATTTCCCGGCTAAGGTATTAATTTACTTCGGCTTTTCATCTCTAGATGGCAGCACCAGTTTTAATTTAATACGATCTGTGAAAACTTGTCAAAAAACAGTTTAATGGTGGTATTCCACCTGTCCAATTTCTTTGTCCGATGTGAGTGCGTCTCACTCTGTCATTAAAGCAAAATGTGAGACGCAATTCACATTGGACAAAGAAATTGGATAGGTGGAATACCACCCTTGGTACAAGTATTATCAGAGTATGTATAAGTTAAGCCCTTGCTACACGGTCGCCGACAAGCCTTCTAACCGTCTGACCTTGGTCTGTCCTTGGTCAGTTTTGGTCAAATTTTGTTGGAAACAATCCGGGACGGACCAAGGCCGCGCGGTCTGAAGGCTTGTCGGCGACCGTGTAGCAAGGGCTTTACTCTATGGTTTACGATAGGCCCTAGTGCTGCACTCTGGCGGCAGAACATTGCAGTAATACCCCCTTGATAAATAAAATTAGAATGCAACCTTCATTCCGCGTAAACACCCGCCTTTTGCTAAACCAAAACAAACTTTTTGCTAAACCGTCAATCAGTGTCAAACACCTTTTGGCAATATGCAATATGATTATAACCTATAAAAGTAAACAACTCGATTAATTTAGAAATAATGGGACAAATTAAATAATAGCGTATCTTTAGACCTCGAAAACAATAAAATCATGATTGGCAACCAGCATTTGACTGGAGATCGTTCACCAAGGTATTGCACTTATCAATCTAAAAGTACCTACCTCATACACATTCATTAAACTAAGTAGGTAGAGGTATATAGGGCGTCAATGCGGGCAAAGTGCTATGGGCCCCTGGCTCGAGAGGGGCCCCAATTTGACTGAGACACCGTGAGCGATCTTTTCGAGCGATGGCGCCATACCTTTGGCCTACTCTCGAGTAGATGGCGATACTTTTTGATATTTAATAAATTTAGCACAATATCAGTGAAAGAATAAGGATCAAAGCCAAATGGCGTTCTAAAAGTTTTACTCATTTGTGTCGAAAGATGGCAGTAAATGTAATACTGACTATACATAATTTACTTTGACAATATTCCTCTGTCTGTTAGTGTGTTTGTTTGTATGTTCGCGATAAACTCAAATACTACTGTGTTTTCACCTGTCAGTAGAGTGATTCTTGAGGAATATTTAAGTGTATAATTTGTTAACCCGTGCGAAGCCGGGTCGGGTCGCTAGTTTATCTCTAAAACAGACCGATTTCAGAAAACTTTGTAGGTAGGAAGGTATGTCGTTTTAGTATCTAAATGCGGCCAAGAATACAGCTTTAAAATACCTATGTCGGATGTTACCAGCCCACGGTTTAGAAACCACCAGGAGAGGCGACCGCTTCCGACGGAGTGGGACGATCTGCCGCCGTCCAGCTTCTACCAACATCAGGCCTCCGCCGCGTCCGGGCTGCATCGCGTCGGGGTAAATGCTGCGGTGGCAGCATGGTTCCTTTTTTATCGCCTGTCACTATGCCTATCACTTTCTCACTTACTCACTTGTTAGAATGTGACAGGCATGGTGACAGGTGATAAAAATGCGACCGTGCTACGGCCGCTGACCAATTTATGTTTACATTTCAAAGTATGGACGGAGGTTGACTTGTTCAATAGTCACGATGATAGGTACGATATAAAAGGAGTAACTATGAGTAGCGCTTATCCCGCTCCCGCGGCAATATGTATAGTAGGTAAGTATCCATCTAAGGTCTCAGAGTCCATCGCATAGACTAGAGAGTCTGACCACTGCTTTCATTACCTAAGTAGTACTTGTTTTTCAGAAATACTGGAACCTAATTTCTGGTTATATCTCTCAAAATTCCTCGTATTTTACCAAAGCTCTTAACTTTCAAGAAGACAACAAAATGTTGTGTTCTTTACTTAAAACTTTGCGTCAGGTGCCCATCGAAGAGTTAAACCAAGCGTCCGGTGCGCTGATCCAAGCACTGGAAATCCGAAAGCGTTATATGCAGCTGAGCTACCAATCCTTCTCTCATGACGTGTCGCAGCTCCTCGCTGAGGGCAGTCCCTCGTCGCGTCGCTCGTCCATGGACGAGGAAGACGCAATGAGGAGCCATCGCGCGAGTAAGTGTACGAGAGACCCCTGGAGCCCCGTAGCGTCTCCCGAGTGTCAGCGTGTAGACGCAACGTTGGCGCAACTGCGCAGCGACATAGGTACCAGTACGGTTACCATCAGTTTGTCACTGACATAAACGCCGTCGAGAACGTAATTTACTTTCTATACATCCCGTTTGCACTAATATGCGAGTGCGAGCGAGATGTATAGAAAGTAAATTACGTTCTCGACGGCGTTTATGTCAGTGACAAACTGATGGTAACCGTACTGCTCCCGCCGACGCTCAAAAGACGCTATTAACGCCTTGGCAAAATATAGTAAGGAGTTTATTTAAGCTAGTTATTAATTTATTTTAGTAATACCACTGTATATATCTTGTTTGTAAATAAATAGAATATAATGAATGAATGAATGAAATGAATAGAACTCAATTTATAAATAAATCTTCACTCCTCTGTATTTAGGATATATGATTTATTAAATAAACTTAAGTAAGGAGTTAAGTTTCAATACCTAATACACTTCTAAATAGGGTCCTATAGGATTACCTACTTAACCCTAATATTAATTGTTTGCATGTAGGTACATTTGACGTGACGGAAAACACGCGTGTCCTGACTAGAGATGCACCGGGTATTCGGTTACTGTCCGGTATCCGGCCATTATTTTAACATCCGGCCGGGTACCGGATAGTGGCCTACTATCCGGCCGGATACCTGATAGTAACATTGCTTGATTTCGGAGTAAGTAAACAAAATTGGAATAAGAAACAGTCACGATCATAATCGTACTCGTTTATTAGGTATTTTAAAACAATTTAAACATTCCACTTGCACGCGCAATCATTTCGAACCTGTAGATGAGTCCGCCCTAACGTTCACTACGAAACAGGTCAAAAACTGCACAATGCGCACCTGAAAAACCGAAATGTAGGTATAGTTCCGCCGGCCGAATATTCGGCGGCCGGATACCAAATATTCGGCCGATGGTCAAGCCGAATATCCGGTATCCGGCCAAACAACTATCCGTTGCATTTCTAGTCCTGACTTGGATGACGAGTAATCCGTTGGTTTTCAGCGGAAGCTGAGGTGGAGCAGTACCTAAGCCTCCACGTGGTATCGTCAGAAGTAGTGGACAAGCCGCACTCGAACCCCCACCCCCACCGACCATCGGCGTCTTC
The DNA here is from genome assembly GCF_910591565.1 of Cydia splendana. Classification (NCBI taxonomy): domain Eukaryota; kingdom Metazoa; phylum Arthropoda; class Insecta; order Lepidoptera; family Tortricidae; genus Cydia; species Cydia splendana. The sequence goes on from NC_085977.1 coordinate 1,026,918, forward strand.
CCTTATGAAGACTAATTTAAACAGTAAGCTTAAATTATTTTTAAGTTTTGTGAACTAAATTGGGGTATCGCAACTTCTTCGATAAAACGTTTGTCCGATGTTTCATTTGTTATATTTTAATTTGACCACGCGTCTTTCCTGAAGAATAAATAAAAAAATATACCTAATAAAAAGAAAAAGCGCGTTTGGTCAAATAAAACATCGGATCGGAAAAATATTATCTCGAAAGTGCAATAACAATATTAAATTGGTAACTCACAGTTAAAACATATATATCAAGAACATGTACTTAGGTAAGTTTTCTGAAACCTTTTAAAATATTAAACCAAATCCAAAATTACTGATACAATAATACCAAGAATCGAGCGCTGCCTCGTTTAGTTCACGCAAGCTCTATTGCGCGTTCAACGGCGTTCGCGCGGCCGCTATGTGGTGCTGTTGTGATCGAATTCTGGCGGAGCGGAATAGTTCTCGTGGTAGTGTCCGTCGAATACAGCGTAGGTGAGATAATGGACTTGGTCATCAGATATATCGGAGCGGCCGAGTTGCTCAAATATATCAGAACACGCACTCTAACGCCTTGACAATAGAGACGTGTTCAGATATTTGCGAGCACCTTGGCTGCTCTGATACATCTGATGGCGACTGGACATCATGTAGTTTGGTTTAGAATTACAACTGCAAAGCACATCGTATAGGTATTCCAAAGTGCCGAAATATCCGAATCCGAATTAAGTACCTATACCTAATTATGAAATAATAATAGTAGATTGTTAACCAAGGAATGAAAGACACTCATTTCTGCGCCGAGGTAGTGTGGCGCTCGAACGCAGTGAGCCAGTAGTCCGAGGCTGAAATGATGCCTTTCACCCGAGTTAAACACTCTACTTTTCATTTCGAATACGAGGATAGTAAAAAGCATGTTTTTTTTTAAACATGACTGAAGTATTTTTTGTAGTATATTTTGAGGGTACTTCAATTAATAATTTAGGCAAAAGTATCTTTATTTATGGAATGGGGAGTCAAATATCAGAATGGAAATTGTATACCTAACAAATCCATTTACGAGTATTTATACCCAAATTTCAATTGCTTATCGTAAAAAAATTATAAAATCGTACTTGGAACCTAAAATGCTATAGTGCAGAAACGTATCATTTTCTGCATACTTTTTAGAACAAAAATGACCCGCTTTCAGAGCATGAGAAATGAAAAAGATTTATTTGAAGTTACAATATGACAGGTCCAACGGAGCAAGTAATGAGCAAAGCTACGGGTATCCGTCTGTCCGACGTCGACAGCCAGCTCGACATGCCGTTTAATGTTGCTGGTGAGATTAATTCCGAATTGTTTACTACATTTATACTTATATGTACATTAGAATTTGAAGCAAATCTTGAATATGAAAGCGAAAAGATTCCAAAAAAGAACAAGAATTTCTGTAAAATACTCCGACCGACTAATCTCATACCGCATCTAATTCATTACGATGCGCAACGATTTTAATTGGTTCAAGTATTTTATATTATCATCGTGTCAGTCTAATGCTTTCATATTATCGGCAGGCAAAGCAATGGACCCCTGGGATTGTGCCATGCCCCCGAGCCGGCACTACGCCTACCGCTGGGTGGACGGCCAAATACGCCTCTACCGAACTGAGGCCGACGCCAACAACGACCGTCCTATGGCGTACAATTACGCATCCTTCCAGCAGTTCGTCGATGATCTCCACTCGCTCATTGATATGATGAGGGATGGACCCCTGTAAGTGCCTGTACATGGTATTATTTCAAACCCTGTATATACTCTACAAAATAAATGTGTTGGTCATATTTATCTATTTTCACGATAGGATTAGGATCTACTTTTTTATGGCGGGTTCTTACATTTCAAGTACCTATGAAACTGTCTGGAGTTCTAAGCACTACGCTGGTGGAAGTAACACCAATTATAAAATACAGTCTTTGTAGAAGCACTAGCTACTGGGGCATTCCATGAGGTGTCCCCACTGTCCCGTATACAAACGCGCGGTTCGCAAAAGGTTATGCACCTAACTGGATTATTGTTATCTGCAGAACGTCATTTTGCTACCGGCGCCTGCAATTCCTCTCAGCCAAGTTCAAGATGCACGTGCTGCTGAACGAGCTCCACGAGCAGGCGCTGCAGAAGGCCGTGCCGCATCGGGACTTTTACAACATCAAGTAGGGAGGAAAACATACCTTTAGAAACATATTATCATACCATGTTTTTATTTTGTAATTTTCCTGATATTTATCTATATTTCTAGTGTGTAAGTATTTTGGTGTAATACTGTAAGCTTGCACTGCATGCTACTTTAGTTACATTGCGGACTGTTGGTTACGTCCAATTCAACCGACCGATCAAAACCCGCAAAGGGGCTGTCCATAAATTACGTCATCGTTTTTTGACGATTTTTGACATTATTTGATCATGTATATTATGTTTTCATCTACCCTAAACTGGCTTAAGGAGCCATTTGAGGGTAGATTTTGTTTACTTTTATTTAAATACCTAAAGATACAGACTAATAGACCGCCAGACGTTAGCATTTCATTACCGGAGTAGGCGATTTGAGCGAACAGGTACCACTACCATCACTGGTCCTATTCACGTGGACTTTGGGGGCTTTTACGATTCACAGAATTACTAGCAGTACCGTTTATTAAAGATAATGGCGCTATAATATAGGGAATGAGAATTGGAATAAGGTTTTGCTTTCTGCCTGTTACTTAGCACGGACAAATTGGTACGGCACGCAGTATTTCTTCCTATTGGCGCAGCGCAGACTATATTAGGTACGCAATAGCGAGGAGTAATCCCCGCCTTTTAATCGTACTAGGGAATCAAATCATAGTCCTTATTTTACCTTAACTTTTCCATATTATAGGCCTGGAGATTTTCCTCATCCATTTTCACTATAAAGCGATAGTCCGAATCCTCTTTAGGTATAAAAATACTTCTTAATCTCAGGAAAGTAGACGTGCATATCCACGCAGCATCTAGCATGAACCAGAAACACCTCCTCCGCTTCATCAAGCGCACGCTCCGAGAGAACCCCGACAAAGTTGTGACGATGGATAAGGGGCAGCCTATGACGCTGAAGGCGGTGTTCGAGAACATACAGGTGAACACGTACGATCTCAATGTGGACATATTGGATGTTCATGCGGTAAGTTTTTGGGAGGTTGATTGGCAATGAAATTTAGCCGGAATAAGTAAATAGCGTAGGTATCTGATGGGTTGATGGTCCACGTGAGTTTTTGTTAAAGCACTTGGAAGCCTGATAAAATAATAAAGTGTAAAATGTAAGCGCAAATCTGACAATAGAACAAGTTGTAGTAGTAGGTACTGCGTTGTACTTTTTGTGGTAGATAACTGATTTGCGAAACCGAGTAATATACGGGGCCAAACTACGCTATACAGTTCAGCTTTGTATATGTAGGTAGTTCACTAAAAATGTTAAATTTTACAGGATCGCAACACGTTCCATAGATTTGACAAATTCAATGCCAAATACAATCCGGTTGGCGAGTCGCGACTGCGCGAGGTGTTCCTCAAAACCGATAACTACCAGAATGGCTTTTTCTTCTCCAAAATTATGAAGGTATGTGAAGATTCAATCAGTGTATTGGTATATCTTCGCTTTGGTGGTGCCTTGAGGGTTGAAACTGACGGACTGCATTAAGTACTGGCTGCAACGCCTGCTACTAAGTGTACACTTGCGCCTTTGCGCCAACGTTGCGTCATGCAGCAGCCATAGAATTGACTAGACGCCTTCGCTCTTAGACAGGATATGCACCAATGTTCACGTCATGATGTAGCGTAACCGATTTTTCGAAATTTTCGAATGTGCAAAAAGTTGCATAAACCAAGTAAACCAACTGAGTAAATGTCTATGGTGCGAAATTTGCTTCTGTATTTCATCAGGAGGTGATGGCAGATATAGAAGAGAGTAAATACACGTACATAGAGCCTCGCATCTCCATCTACTGTAAGAACAAAATGGAGTGGAGCAAGCTGGCAACGTGGGCCGTGAAGAACAACGTCTACTCCGAGCATGTGAGATGGGTGGTGCAGGTGCCGAGACTCTAGTGAGCCCCCATATTTTAAGTTATTGTTAACTTAGTATTCACGTCACGCTTTGGTTCGGTCTTTAGTCTCTTTAAATTATTACAGACAAAATTTATGGTGTGACATAGTATTCTACCTATCTGTGCTATGCCCACAAATTGTATTGTTCAACGGGTTGTATGAATACAAAAAAGGTGCCAAACTGCTTGTGACACCAAAGTTTAATAATTATATTAAAATTGTTTCGTGTTCTTCTGTCGTCGAGCTTGCTCATTTAATGCAAGGGATGTTCATCATATACATTCTTACTGTCCTGACAAAACGAATTCATCTTGTGTTTTTCAGTGACATCTACCGAGAGAACAAGCTGCTGAAGAGTTTCCAGGAGTTCCTGGACAACCTATTCAATCCCCTGTTCGAGGTATCCATTGATCCCAGCTCCAACACAGACCTACACAAGTTCCTCAAGGTATATATACGTTAGTTTACATTACAAACATGTTTAGCAAACTCTCCTTAGTGCTTCCTTTATGTCTAAGCTAGCTTCCGTCCACTCGTATTCGTGGGCATCTGAACTCTGTTTTTCTGTTTAGGCAACTGCCCAAAGCGAGAGAGTATTGTTGTCCTGATGAGTCCACCGAGTTGAAGATTTAACAAGTTTTTTGTACTCTTCACTAACACGTGGCCAAAGAGAGAATGAGGGATGAATGTGGAATATTAAACAAATTTCCAAAAAAACTTTAAAAAAATATCTAACTTGTAAAATTATTGACAACAGTACGTGATAGCCTTCGACAGCGTAGACGACGAGTCGAAGCCGGAGAACCCGCTCTTGGCCGGCGACGTGCGGCGCCCCGCCGAGTGGACCAACGAGGAGAACCCTCCCTACGTCTACTACCTCTACTACGTGTACGCCAACATCACCGTGCTCAACCAGCTGCGAAGGTTCGCCAACGAATACAGTAGGAACACGACTTCCCCAGTCAACATAAGCAGATTTAAAGGTCCCTGATCATTGCAACATTTCAGGCTCCAGTTATGATGGAAAATTGGGCACTTTCGGTACTTTTCTCATCTCGCTCGCTCAGTTCAACTGCTCGTATATAGCTCGCTTTTTCCACGGTCATTAGTACCTACGTACAGGACGACCGAAATTACGATTGCCCAATAAAAAGCATAAAATAATATTGTTCAGCACGTTTGATGGACATTTGCCTACAGGTCCCAGGGCTTGAATACGTTCGTGCTGCGGCCACATTGCGGTGAGTCCGGGCCCTCCACTCACCTTGCCGCCGGGTTCCTGCTCGCGGAGAACATCTCCCACGGGCTCATACTGAGAAAGGTAACGATACAAGTACCTACACAATTTACACAAATGCAAAGACTGAGAAGTTTAAATTTTCAGCCACAGTTTCAATTTCCAACAAATATTGTTGCCGATGCCGAGATTATGCTCAGATGGTGATAGCCACAAGTTTCACCAAGATTAACCGACAAGGTTAAGATATATGATTATTATAATAAGCGAATCTAATACACACTAACACTAGGATCGGTAGCTGAAGGGGTCTAATAAGTACATCTTCTACTTCATCAGGTGCCTGTGCTCCAATACTTATACTACCTGGCCCAAATCTTCATCGCCATGTCTCCGCTGAGCAATAACTCGCTGTTCCTCAACTACCACCTGAACCCACTGCCTGAGTTCTTCGCTCGCGGTCTCCGCGTCACGCTGTCGACCGATGATCCTCTGCAGTTCCACTACACCAAGGTGAACCGATATTAATTCGCATGTCTCTCAGCTACTACTCGCTGTTCCTCGGCTACCACCTGAACCCGCTGCCGCAGTTCTTCGCTCGCGGTCTCCGCGTCACGCTGTCGACCGATGATCTACTGCAGTTCCTCTACACCAAGGTGAACCGATCTTCATCGCCATGTCTCTCAGCAACTATTTGCTGTTCCTTAACTACCATCTGAACCCCCTGCCGGAGTTCTTCGCTCGCGGTCTCCGCGTCACGCTGTCGACCGATGATCCACTGCAGTTCCACTACACCAAGGTGAACCGATCTTCATCGCCATATATGTCTCTCAGCAAATACTCTCTGCTCCTCAAGTACCATCTGAACCCGCCGCCGGAGTTCTCGCTCGAGGTCTACCCGTCACGCTGTCTATCGATCGATGATCCTCTGCAGTTTCATTACACCAAGGTGAACCGATATTCATTCGCATGTCTCAGCAACTACTCACTGTTCCACAACTACCTCTCAGCAACAACACACTGTTTCTCAAGTACCACCTAAACACATACTTCTAAATGTATACTTTATTCTGTACAGGAACCCCTAATGGAAGAATACAGCATCGCGGCGCAAGCGTGGAAACTCTCCTCCTGCGATATGTGCGAGTTAGCTCGCAACTCCGTCATCATGTCCGGCTTCCCGCACGAACAGAAACAAATCTGGCTCGGACCGGATTATATACTAGACGGACCCGCCGGCAACGATATTACTAGGACGAATGTGCCTAACGTGCGGCTGGCGTATAGGAGGGAAGCGCTGCGGGCCGAACTGGACATACTCAGGGCAAGTTAGTAGGTTAGAAAGAAACTCTACAACTGCGATATATGTGAGCTAGCGCGCAACTCCGAACTCCGACTTTATGTCCGGGTTTTCCCAGATCTCGCACATGAGAGGAGGCCTGTGCCCAGCACTTATATAGGTAAAATTATTATACACCGTGTTTTTTTTTATTTCCGTTAATTTCAAGGGTGCATTCCTGAGCTTAAATCAAGTAACTTTCTCAAAGACACCGATGTTCTAATTAAGTCCATTTCGGAGATAATCCATAATTTATTTTTTTCCTATATGGCCTCTACAAGCGTGTAGACTTGCCTTAGGGCCGGCTTACATATTGATTAGTGTTTAGAATGAGTTCATACATTTGCTACTAAACTTAAGTACAATCTCGGTCGATTGATGTACGAAATGACATTGATATGTCACAGATTTCAATTGTTTGGTTGAGTTAAATGTAATGCCCGTGTTACAACAACGCTATATGCTACATTTAATTACTTTTTAAACAATTTTTTTTGAAAATTAACTATGCCATTTAGTTCTTATAAACGTACTTAACTATACCCCGAAGTTAACGGAATTCAATAAAAACACGGTGTATATACCTACGCGGTTAAGCCCCGTTTTAGTAAATAATAATGAGTAAAAATCAGTGATTAACCTTTTGGACTCCAATGACCGATATATCCGCACCGCAGGTTCAACGCCAAAGACTGATTAATCGGTCACAGACCACAGAGCAACATAGACCTACGTGCATATGCATAAAGTTCAATTTCAGTTTTGACACTTCGGTGACGTGGCGACCTTCCTAGTGACAGCTTTTGTGTTTAACACGGCGTCGAAAAGGTTAACAACTTGATTCACAAAAAAAAAAAAAAAAAAAAAAAATCAATCTCAACGTCTTCGGTAGTATAGTGGTAAGTATCCCCGCCTGTCACGCGGGAGACCGGGGTTCGATTCCCCGCCGGAGAGACTATTTTTGGATTTTTTTGATTTTCCGAACGCTTTCCGTGAACGCAGCCTGCGTACTGGCCTGTATTTTAATTTAATAATTGCCATGTATTTTATAAGTGTCCCCTTTTTTGTTACAGAACAAGAAAATGGGTTTGTGAAAAATAAGTGTTTGTAAATTGAAAGTGATTTGAAAGTACAATAAAGAAACTTTTAATGGCATCTGTATTTAATATACCTAATTTCTAAATACAGTAACAGGAAAAACATATATTTACATATTTTACATTTTGTAGTAATTCTTGGGAGTCAGCCAGTTCAGCCACTATAACCTACACTCATATTCACAAAAATACCAATACAAATGTTCACTTTGGAGAATCATGTACTCATATTAACTCACATTTATAGACGGGTCTAACGCGAATTTTATTCAATTACCTTTATTTACCGACGTTTCGACGTCGACGTCTATAAATGTGAGTTAATATGTGTTCTAAACGCGAAAGTTAAAATATTATATCATGTACTCACTTATTCACTTCCATTAAAGTCTTTAGCTATTGGCTATGTGCGCAACTGTGACGCGTGACGCGGCTAACATTACTTGTTCGACAATAAAATGAAAGTATGGACACGAAAGTTATCTCACTTTTGCCACTGTTATTTTTTTAGTTTTCCCATTACAAACTCCTGCTGCTTTTTTAAATGATATTCATCGGTCTAGATAGAGCCAACAAATCGATTACACTTTTCCCCGTCATGTGGCGCCATCTGAACGAAGCCAGTCCGGAAAGAAGCGACCCTGGCCCCTATTTCACCACGGTGATAGGTGCGACAATTGTCGACATCACTGTTACTGACATCACTGTTACTGACGTCACAGGCCTCCATAGGCTACGGTAACCGCTTACCATCGGACGGGCGGTGTGCTTGTTTGCCACCAACATGTTAAATGACAATTGTCACACCTGTCACCGTGGTGAAATAGGGGCTAATCGTAGAGTATACTAGATATATCAAAATGGGTAAACCAACTTCAGACGTCTAATAATATAAAAGCTAGAATCCCGTGACACTTCGTATAGCTTTTTCCTCGCCGTGTGGCGCCATCTGCCGGTGCGAATGGAGCTCCATGGTGAACGAAGCCAGTCCGGAACTAAGCGACCAGATCGTAGAGTATCCTAGATATATCAAAATTGGGTAAACCAACTTCAGTCGTCTAATAATATAAAGGCTAGAATCCCGTGACACTTCGTATAGCTTTTTCCTCGCCGTGTGGCGCCATCTGCCGGTGCGGATGGAGCTCCATGGTGAACGAAGCCAGTCCGGAACTAAGCGACCAGATCGTAGAGTATCCTAGATATATCAAAATTGGGTAAACCAACTTCAGTCGTCTAATAATATAAAGGCTAGAATCCCGTGACACTTCGTATAGCTTTTTCCTCGTCGTGTGGCGCCATCTGCCGGTGCGAATGGAACTCCATGGTGAAGGAAGCCAGTCCGGAGCTAAGCGAACGGAGCGTAGAGGAGTATCCTAGTAGCTCCGAGAGTGGGGTGATGCTGTCTATTACCTGTGAATAAAATGGTCGATTAAAAAGTGGTTAAGTGAAATAATTTGTGTGCTATTTTCAAAAGAATTTAAGGCAGTTATGCTCTGGTTTCCTAGGATAGCGGTGCCGTCATATAGCGGCCGTCTCCATACAAAATACTACTCATCCATATTTAGCCGTATTATTTTGTATGGAGACGGCCGTTGTATGACGGCACCGCTATCCTAGGAAAACCGAGCTTCACGCTAAGGTACGTACAGACCTGGCGAATGCGTTACTAGCCATTACCGATACACCTTCACAATGATTACACCTTCTTTTAAGTTCTATGACCAAAAAGTGTGACGGAAAGAAAAGTCAAACTACTAAACTAATTCTTTGTTCTGATGATCTTTTTCGGAGTAATGGTAATTTCCTACTATCAAAACGATTTGCTAATATGGAATTTATATGAAACATTACACAATGACGTCACGATTAAGTCAATTCAACTACTTTTTATTATATTTCTACCCTATTTATTAAATAGAACATGTGTTTACAAAAAACTGCCATCTATGTTTTTCTAATAATTATCTGCATGGTGCTTTATTTCATCCATGGTGTGAAATAATTTAGTTTAAATACATTCAAATATCCTATTGTCTAGTCTTATTAGATTGGCAAATAGTAACAGTACCTTATTGTGGTGCCTCATATGCACGTGTAGTATCTCAGCGCGTCGGCGAGTCAGGTCCGCCATGACGCGGGCCGAGTGACTCTCGGGGCACACCACTTGGAGCAGCATCACTGGCTCTAGCAGCATGGCTTCTGCTTCTTCGAATACCTGCCATGAGAATAGTATGTTAGCATAGAGTAACATAAGAAAAGAAAGAGTGGTAACTCCATACGTCAGTTATCTTACCAAACGCGAGTTATTTCGTAGTCGACATCTAGCGTCAAGTAGCGGAATGTATCAGTAGGTACCGCTAGTCGACATTAGATGATGTTAGTTAAATATTTATGTAGTCTACGTGAGAAATTTTAGGCATAGAAATTAAAGTTCAAAGACATCCAGTTAGCCTTTGGAAGGGGCTTAAATAATTTTAACATCTACAGCTAGCAATAATTACTAAAAAAATACTTAAATATAAACTAAGTGTTACCTTCCTCAAGCATTGTACGACGGTGGCGGCGACCACGGAGTCTGACGTGCCGCGCGTCACCTCAAACCAGTGCAACGTTACTTGGACGTCCACCATCTGAAACACAAGGTTGACAATAGGGCATATTACTGCAATGTTCTGCCGCCAGAGTGCAGCACTACCGACTCTAGTAAATTCATAGCTAACTTATACATACTGTGCCTTAAACTGTTTTTTGACAAGTTTTCACAGACAATAAAATATGACATTGATGCATCAAGGCGGTTTGTTAACAAGGGCCTACCGGTAAACGCAAAAATCGAAATTTAGTTATCTGCCTCTTTATCGCTCGAATATGCAAGAGTGATAGAGAGGTTATATAACGAAATTTCGATTCTCTTGTTTCGCGGTAGACCCCCAGATTGTGGTAGTGGCGCTATCTACGTAGAGTTTCGCGCCCTATTTAAAAGTCAAGTCATTCAACACATGGTGCCATTATTTTTATAAGTGGGGTGAAAAAGTTGTCATTATTTTCCCTTGAAACTGTGTAAATAAGTCTATTATAACGTCACCTCCACAGCGAACTGATTGAGTGCCGGGATCCCGCTCGGCGAGTAGTCGCTATCCTCTACAAAGCGTGAAAACGCTGGGACCGGGCGCTACGAAAACGTTGGCAGTGAATGTGTTAAGCTATACCGTAGGACCAATTGAGGGAAAGCTTAAAAGTGGGGAGGCTCTTGCGTGGCAGTACAACAATCTTTTAGGTAACAATAATTCAATAAAACATACCGGACAACCCAATTTAGGTCCGTGCAGCAGCGCGGTGTCGACGCCCTGCCGGATGGCGGCCAGCGCGCGCGGGTGCAAATGTGCTAAATTCGCTGCGCTCTCTGCTGACTTGTCGATCCTGCAGTAAACGGTAGTAAAAGTTATCCAATAAACGCAAAGAAATATGACTAACATGACACTCGCTATCTTGCGGTCGACTTTTGCTTGCCTCTACCAAGAAACACTTCTCAACCATCTGTGACCCTAATTATTATTTGTATAGGTACTATAGAAGTACACTAACCTTAAAACTTTATCAGTAGCAACCCCCTTAACATTCTTCGCGGACAACGTGACCTTGACTTGCTGCCTCGCGCCCGCCATCTTGCGGTCAACCGCCATCGTTTGCTTGCCGCTACCGAGCAACGCTTCGCGGTACGCGATCTGCATTGGACCCAGTTCGACGTCTATTTTGTACTCGCGGATGATGCGCTCTTTTATTATTTCGAGGTGGAGTTCGCCCATACCTGAAAAATTTACGTCGTTTCTATTTTAGATAGAAAAACCAGAACATACTCGTAAATATATACTATACTGCATAACGTAATTCAAGACCAAAAAAATTAAAAAAATGTTGCCACTGCAATAATTTGTTTGTAAAATAATAAATTCCTGTTGATAAATAATCACGCTAAGATAATTTATTTAGTAGTAATTTTAGTCATACGATTTAAAAAAGTACTTTTATTTACTTATTTTTACATAAATACAAGACGCGCTAGTAAAAAGTGGCAACATTTTCTTACTTTTTGTGGTCTTGAATTACGTTTTGCAGATTAGGAACAGATATTGTGCCTTATTTACATGACTAAGTAATAATTGCACTTTAAAGCTTAAATATGTCACGAACGGGTCCTAAATGGGATTTTAAATATCATATCATAAGGGTTCTTTGTTGAATGCGGAATCGTGAAAACGGTTCACTGAATATATTTATAGCGGCAAGATATCTTGTGTAACGATCTAACGATACTTCCTCGAGAGAGACTTATGTTATGTGTGATACTCGGAGCTGTCTTTAGTTCTGGAAGACTACGTGCAGGAACACGGTACCTGCCAGCACCAGCTGCCCGGACTCGTCATCCGTGACGACCCTCAGGCTGGGGTCCTCGCGGGCCAGCTCGGCCAGGGCGGTCTCGAGGGCGCTCTGGAAGGCCGCGCTGGGAGGCTCGATGGAGCACAAGAACACGGGCTCAGGGATTGTTGTACCTGTAAAACAGAAGTATAAAGTTGAAAATATCTAAATACGGTCTACTTAGTAAACATTTCATATTTTTTTACATGTTGGTGACGTCACTTGACACTCACCCTCACCAAACCACTGTTGGGAGCCCTCTGCGAACATTGAAAACCGAAATTTCGCCATCTGCCTACAAAGGTCACCTGAATATGCAAAAGCGATACAGTATTTACAACTCCTCTGCATGGCGTTAGAGGTATCCATGGGCGATGGTAATCGCTTACCATCAAGCGATACGTCTGCTCGTTTGCCTCCAATATCATAAAAAAGTAGCAGTTTACAGTTTCGATTCTTAATGTTACTATCACTACTAGATATTAGTACATTAGTAGTGGGATGCCGACTAAAGTAGAAACAGGGCTATAACTGCGAAAATCGAATCACTCTATTTACGCCTCCAATGGAGTAAAAGAGAAAGATCCCCACAATTTGATAGTTTCGGTTTTCGAGGTAGGCCCTCAGGTAACTCACCAATCCCGAGCAAGACGTCAGCCATCTCCTCAGCACTAGGCTCGGTTTCCGCCACAGCTAATTTATTCCGAGCACTAGGCGGCATCACGCGTTCAGCGTATTTGGGATCCTTTAAAGAAGAAGTGAGGCGAGATTTGGCGCGACTCGCCGCTGCTTGGGTTGAGGTCACCAGGTCGCCGGTCATGGTCGCCTGGTAAATGAGATCAGAGTGTGATGATGATGAACATGAAATATAATACAGAATAATCATTGTAACTAGGTACACAACAGATCTTAAGTTGACCATTAGTGAATCTTATCTCGTTGCAGTAAGATTTACAAAATTTCAATTAGCAGTGTGGACGATAGCATACGAAAAAGCACAAGTAAAAAGTGTAACAATAAAAATACATTTTATACACACTCTTTCACTTGAAATAATGTAATGTAATTTTGCAAGTCAATTTCAACCTTCTTACCTTTATTAGCCGTACCGTTTTGAAATTTTGTAAGTATAATACATATAATCCAAATGAGAATACAATAATCTGGTACCAAGTATCGTCGGCAATAATTGTGTTTTTAAAATAAATTTTTAGCTGAAACCTATTCTCACTTACTTTGAGCGAACTGACGACAGCAATATTGCCCGCCGTGACTCGCTCCACTGGCTTATACTCGTCCGCCAGCGCCACATACAGGGATCCTGTCTAACCACAAAAAAATTACTTTTTATCAAATGTAGACATTATACTGATCAATCTCGCCCAGTAAAACTAATAACTACAAAAGCTAAACCATAAGCCATAAGCGTGGTTTAGCCTTCTTTACACTAGGCGAGAACTGAGACGCCAGCGCGCCGCTCTTCCACCTTCATCACCGGGCACGGCATTCTCCTGCCAGCTATGCGGTCGCATTGGTCTTAATAGTCATTTGCGGAAGTGCAGCACTCTTATGGACGCTGTTCCATCTGTCTGAACCATCATCTTATTGATGTTACAGGCCAATGATGATGATGACAAAAGCTACAAAGAAATACCAACCTTCGTGCATTCCGACACTGGTTCACGATGACGCGCTGCACACGATAGGCGTGGCGTTCAAAGGGTTAAGGGAAATCGTCAACACAAATATATCTTTACAAACCTGTTCACTTTTGTCTTGTCCCAAATTATAAATCTTCTGTCCCTTAGCAATCTCTCCACTATACAGCCTCAAGAACGTAAGCACTCCTCTTTGATCATCATGTTGTACTTTAAACGCCCTCGCCGCTAAGTCACTCCCAAAGCAATTATATAAACTATTCGCCTCTAACGGTGATGGCAGATATTGTATAACACCATCCATCAACGTTTGAACTCCGATGTTTTTATAAGAGCTTCCACAGAGTACGGGAAATGCTGACATTTTCAGCGTACATCGTCTTATAGCCGCATTAATTTCTTCTGTCTTCAAGTTATCTAAGCTTTCCTGCTGTATAATGGTGTCAGCTAGACTGTCATCTAAAGATGATAGTTGGTCGATAAGAGCCGTGTGATTTTCGAGAGTTTTTTCCCATCGAACACCATCTTTTTCTGTCAATTTGCGCCGTAGTAAGTTCTGCCCGCGGCCTTGTGTCCAGATGATTTCTTCTTTGGTTACCAGATCTATAAGGCCTGAAACAAAATAGCGACTTTTAAAATTAGACAGTTTAATTCTTTAGCAATATTTTAGTGTTTGAAAATAATATACTTAAATGTTGCTGAAATTGTATTTAAAATTAATTGGTATTCTATTGCATCCTCGAGTTATATTTTGATATGACAGATTGGTTTTTTTTGTTGCAAAACCATAATTTATTTTATATTTTTGAAAAGGGCATCATGTAAAAGCCAAAAAATCTAGTTTAGGTTACATAATGGTGATAATGGTTACATATGTTAGCCTTCTGAAAATCCCACAGTGAGCCCCATATAGAGTTGAGTCCATGATTAAAACTATACAGAGCCCTATCTATTTTGAGACTATCTTAGAGGCTGGCCCAAAGGTTCATCTTACCAACTAGCCTGCCCTCATGCACCACTGCTTCGTGTAGCAGCAGCGGGTCCACCTGCAGCTTGTCTCTGATAGAGTCTACACAAAGTGCCGCGCTGGCGTCTCCGCGGTCCATCTTGTTAAGGTAGAGTAGCCGAGGCACGCGGTGCCCGCTCGCTTGCCGCCATACCGTGAGGGTTTGCGCTTCTACACCTGGAAAAAAATAAAACAATGTGTACCTAAATGCTCTAGTGCAGCGGTCGGCAACCAGCGGCCCGCCAACCTCTCGCTTGCGGCCCGCGAGCCTCCCTGGCTATTTTGTATGTAATACTGACGAACGACTATGTCCACTAAACTCACAAATATTACCAAAGTGCGGCCCGCGTCATCTTCGTTAACTACTATGTGGCCCTTGGCTGCTAAAAGGTTGCCGACCGCTGCTCTAGTGGGGTGATGTTGTTATGTGGAATATATATTAACCCTTTTCCATGCTGCGCCAATCTACAAGGTTTTCCGAAAAAATCTAATGAATCCAGCTTTGATCATTCATTTGAAAACAAGTCATATTTCTCAAAAGTGCAAATGTTGAAATTCTATTGGCGTGTATGCGGTGTATATGGTCGATAAATTGTACTATGCCTGGAAAAGGGTTAATATACAACATGTTACATCAGCCATTGAAAGTGGGGTGGGTACTCGTTGTATAGGTCATACTGAGCAACTTTTACTATGGGACCAACCCCGAAATTGCGATAAGAAAATTGACACTCCCATACAAGATATCAACATCAGCCAGCCAAAATGTACGGGAGAGTCAATTTTTTTTACTCAATTTCGGGGTTGGTCCCATAGTAAAAGTTGCTCAGTATGACCTATACAACGTGTGCCCATCCCACTTTCAGTGGCTGGTGTAACACCTTGTATAAACAGACAACAGTATTGTATTTGGTATGGGCATGTTGAGTATCTATTATATTATATCTATTGATACTTGTATCTCCTGCCATTTTAGCATTAAATTTGTGTTTGTTAGAAAGAGACTAAATTCAACATAGGTTTCCTAAATTTTATGGATTATAAATCAAAATTAAACTAAATATTCATTTATTTCAAGCCTGGGCCCCATAAAAAAGCTGTTAGTAACAATGAATGCCTAAAAAGTAATAACAATTATAGTTCTGTAGTGAAACAGAATAAACACAAAAGCTTAAAGGAGGAACCTACCTGCTGAAGCATCCAGCACAACCACAGCACCATCTAGGACAGCAAGACTCTGTTCAACCTCCATGGTGAAGTCAATGTGGCCCGGTGTGTCTATTAGGTTGATCTGGCTGCCTCGCCATGGGAATGATACCGCCGCAGCTAAAAAAACAAGTATAATAAACAAAATTACTAACGGTTCCATTGGAACTTTATTTGAAAACATTGAACACAAAGTACTTTAATAACAAATTTGTATGTAAAAAAGTCTTTTGTATACAAATAAATGATGTATCTTGGATTGTCTTAAGACAGTATTATAAAATACAAAATAAAAATGCTTAAGATAATTTAAAAAGTAAATTAAAGTAATTTTCTTTAAGAAAATGTAATTACATATTTAATTTAGCTTTATTTATGGAAAGTATATGTAAGTTCTTACAAGTAATAGTGATCCCTCGCTGGCGCTCCTGCTCCATGTAGTCGGTGACCGTGTTCCCGTGGTGAACCTCCCCCATCGTGCGGATAGTGCCCGAGTAGAACAGCATTCGCTCCGTCGTTGTAGTTTTACCTGAACACAGTTTGTCATTACCATTCATTTATTTATTATTGGTTGCCGTAGTCACAAATCAAATTCCTTATTAGAAAGTACAAAAAGACAAGCCCTAAGAGTGGACAAATAAAAGTTTAGTGTTTTGTATCAAATCTAACCTGCATCGATGTGTGCCAATATGCCGATGTTGCGTATTTTCTCCATTTTAACTTTACTGTCGGTATCCGCCGTACAATACCTTCGTAATTGTGCATTTTTTAATATTTTTCTGTAATAATTTACGTAAGAAAACGTTCTCATCTTGGTCATCGCAGCCCTGAAATCCTGAAAACTTTGACAACATGCGTGTGACACTGACAGCCAGCTCAGCCAGCTGATTTATTTATTTTTTAAATCAGTGAAAGAGGCAACGGGTTTACAACTCTTTCAGTCAACTCAAACGATTACTAGAACGTTTTTTTACCTAACTGAAACGCTCTTGACAGTTGCGTTTGTATCTGTCTCTTTCTCACTGCTTCACCCTTCTCTTTCCAACAATGGCATCTTTCACGATTTGTTTGTGTTGAATACGTGACAAAGTTTAAATTTACAGGATAAGAGACAAAATTGTGGAATAAGAATTAGGCATATAACAAAACATGGGAGTACCAGCATTCTTCCGGTGGCTCAGCCGCAAATATCCGAGTGTGATCGTAGAATGCATCGAGCAAAGAGTAAAGTGTTTATAACCTAAAAATGTTTTATAATTATGTTATGAATTAAATATTTATCGTTACTACGCTATTCTTGCAGCCTCAGGATGTGGAAGGTGAGTTGGTCTACACAGACTCGTCGTTGCCGAATCCGAATGGGGTAGAATTTGACAATTTGTACCTGGACATGAACGGAATCATCCACCCGTGCACGCACCCTGAGGACAAGCCGGCGCCGAAGGACGAGGACGAGATGATGGTGGCCATCTTCGAGTGCATCGACCGCCTGTTCCGCATCGTGCGCCCGCGCAAGGTGCTCTACATGGCCATTGACGGTGTGGTGAGTGAGGTTTTGCTTATAACTGCTTTTCTTTCTCATTATTTGCCTATAAGACTTAATTTTGCTATGAGTAGCAGATGAACAACCAAGTTAACTTTGTTGCAGCATATCAAGGGTCTGCCCCTGGTCATTTCTAGAATACCTATTTATAAATAGAAAATAATCTTCGGAACCCATTTACAAAATGAAATTATTATGTTTGTGCCTGATTGAGTGTGTTTCATTTCTGTTACAAGTACACAAGTTCTGCTTGCAACTGCTACACCATTTTTTACCCTTTGTGCCTTCTTTAAAACATAGATTCTTCTAATTTTGTTGTACTTTTGTTGTATAAGCCTTTTATTCAGCAATAATTTCCATAAATTTTCTATGTTCTAGGCCCCAAGAGCTAAAATGAACCAGCAGCGCTCCCGTCGTTTCCGCGCATCCAAGGAGACCCAGGAGAAGATTGAGGAAGTGGCACGCATCCGCTCTGAACTGCTTACCAAGGGTGCTTACCTGCCCCCTGAGAGGCCCAAGGAAGCACATTTTGATTCCAACTGTATCACGCCGGGGACACCCTTCATGGACCGACTCAGCAAATGCTTACATTATTACATTCATGACAGGTGCGATAATAGAAGCTTTAAGTTTATTTGGAAAATTTGAACTATTTAATACTAGGTTCCGCCGCCGCATGTTGCTAAAAACCTCATTCAGGGGTTGAATTTTCAAAAATCTTTTCTTAGTGGAGCTCTACAAAAATTGAAGAATGGTCTATATTTCAAAGTTTAGGTTATAATATATATTTCGATTTTCTTGGAATTTAAGAAGGCTCAAGAATTGTTTTTCAAAAAAAAAAAAATTTGCCACGAAATAAAACCCTAAATAAGACTAAGTACTGAAATAAAAGGATTTGTGTTAAACACTGATTTTATTTAACATATTTAATTTACCAAAGCACATAACAATTATAACTTAAACAGTTGCATATTTTAACCATATTTAGAAATGGCGAATGAATTGGTTCACAGATTAAACAATGACCCTGGCTGGAAGGGCATCAAAGTGATCCTCTCAGATGCCAATGTCCCCGGCGAGGGGGAACACAAGATTATGGACTACATTCGCAGACAGAGAGGTACCTAAACACAGCTGTTTAACCTTTTATTCTTTATTCCATTAGCCAATCAGGTGACAATCACTATTGCTACAACAACGAAACGCTTTGTGTCTCTCTGTGACAGTTGAGTTTCGATCGCTACGGAGCGTAAGCAATTGGCATGTTGGCTACGCGGCCAGACCTGCTAGCATGAGTTGCGTTCTCGCGCGAGACTCCATACGTCTTGCGTGACTTCAAGTATGGACTCTATAAATTATAAATAACATATGATAAATGTTTCACGTATTTCTAATTGATTAGTTCTGTAGATGGGTTAACTTCAAAACTTTCCTTTGCATTTATTAGCTTAGCGATAATTTGTTTTTAATGCTGCATACACTTCACAGCGCAACCGGACCACGATCCTAACACGCAGCACGTTCTGTGCGGCGCCGACGCTGATCTCATCATGTTGGGGCTGGCCACCCACGAGCCTAACTTCACCATCATCCGTGAAGAGTTCAAGCCCAACAAGCCACGACCTTGCGATATTTGCGGCCAAATGGGTGAGTACTAAACTCTGTTCACGGCGTTGTATTTCAAAAACGCCTTTGACTATAAAGGCAACATTTTAAAACTATATCCAAAAAACGGGACAAGTGCGAGTCGGACTCGCGCACGAAGGGTTCCGTACCATTACGCAAAAAACGGCAAAAAAACACTTGTTGTATGGGAGCCCCACATAAATAATTATTTTGTTTTGTTTTTAGTATTTGTTGTTTATTTTATTTTTTTAATTGTTGTTATAGCGGCAACAGAAATACATCATCTGTGAAAATTTCAACTGTCTAGCTGTCACGGTTCATGAGTTATAGCCTGGTGACAGACAGACAAATAGACAGACAGACGGACAGACGGATCGACAGCGGAGTCTTAGTAATAGGGTCCCGTTTTTACCGTTTGGATACTGAACCCTAAAAAAGAGAACATTAGAACCGTTGGTTCAATATTATTGTATTTCTTGTACACTGTTAACTGTTATGTCAATTTGCTGACTGCTAATGTATCACTTGTTCAGATGCGCCTAGTCATGCAAGTAAAACGGGCACACCGATCTTTTCTTGAGGTAACTCAGAGCATTTTTACACCCCTTAAATATTTTATGTCGTATTTAAACAATAAACTCATCTTTCCCAGGCCACGAGATGAAAGAATGCACAGGCAGCACCCCCGAAGCGGCTCTCGTCCGCTCCGACCCCGCCTTCGGCAACCAAGACTCCTTCATCTTCGTCCGCCTCTCCGTCCTCCGAGAATACTTAGAGAAAGAACTCCAGATGCCCAACCTACCGTTCCCTTATGACTTCGAGAGAGCACTCGATGATTGGGTGTTCATGTGCTTCTTCGTTGGAAATGACTTTTTGCCGCATCTACCGAGCTTGGAGATCAGAGAGGGGGCGGTTGACAGATTGGTTAATCTGTATAAGAAGTGCGTTTTTAAGACTAGGGTGAGTGTTTTAGATTTCTTTGCTCATTTCTAACATTAACATATTTAACTGACTAGTGGTATTTAGACCATACAAGTATGTTGTGGAAATAAGGTTTACGAACGAACTGTATCATTTCACGGACGGTACCAATTTGTAATAAGAATAACGATCTCATGGCTCTCTCAGGCAGGAACTCTATTTTGTAGACTGAGATTTTATAAGTACTTGGGGATCTAGTGTCTAGTTCCTTAATTCACCGACGGAGCGGCGGCTGACGCTCACTAGGTTTAATCATACATCTTCTTTAACCAGTCTACTAGTTCTGGCGCGTAAAAAACTTGGTTGCTTGGATTAATAATCCGTTGCGGGCTCGCGGTCTGGATGGCGAGTCACTCTTTAGTGTTGCTGTTAGTACACTCGTCTATTTTTTTAGCCACACAGCCCCAGACAGCAAGAACTAAGAAGTTACTTGTCTACTGTTACTTTATATACCTATCGGCTAAATTATAAATCTTGGACGTCTTGCCCAGGGTTGGATCACAGACTCCGGCGACGTGAACCTGGACCGCGTGCAGCTCATCATGGACGAGCTCGGACAGGTGGAGGACGAGATATTCCGCCGCCGACACGCCAACGAACTCAACTTCAAAGCGAGGGAGAAGGCCAAGAAGAGACAGCAGCAGCGGCCGAACTTTAACATGCTTAACAACACACAGTTTGCTCCCATGGTAAGCTTATTTTATCTTGGATTTCTCAAAATTGTCCACGATTATCCTTGATTTTTCTGGGGTGTTCCAGAATAGTATTGCGATAGGCATTTTTCTGACTTGCCGCTTTTTCCAAGACTACTTTTTTTTTTAAGTCTACTGAACCTCGATTGTGTATTGTGTAACTAATCATGGATGAACTCGGATAAGTGGAGGCCAACAAACTCAACTTCAAAGCGATAGAAAGTTTTGTTGCGCCTATTGTAAGAAAACTCGACGAATGGTATATAGTCTTGCCAGAGGCTGTCTCATGTCAAACATACTCGTAGATAGAGAGAATCGTACTGTCTGTGTCTTACGCTAGTACTAGCTCCAAAAAACAGGGATGAGTATAGTTTTTCTTCTTATTTACTGACAATTCGGTTTGCCAGACTATAGTTGTAGGTTCTTGTTTCTTCCTTCATTCATTCATCTCAAAAGGTGGTCATCCCTTTCTGTCCCTTACTCTGTTGTCTAAATTTGAGTACTACTAGAGATTTTACTAACATAGCGTTGATATTGTTTGCAGGCTGTAGTGGGTTACGGAACGTCCGCCAAGCCGGTGCAGAACGCTCGCGAGGAAGCGGCCAACATGCGCCGCGCCGGCATGCAGGCCGAGGCTCAAGTGAGTACGAACTCCATTCATATCTGTTAATTAGTCTCCGTAGTTAGTCATTTGAGTTATTTGCATGTATAAATAAAGAAATATTAGTGAATGTTTTTTCTTGGTGATAGACTAGACAGTTGAAATTTTCACAGATGATGTATTTCTGTTGCCGCTATAACAACAAATACTAAAAACAGAATAAAATAAATATTTAAGTGGGGCTCTCATACAGCAAACGTGATTTTTTTTTTGCCGTTTTTTGCGTAATGCTACGGAACCCTTCGTGCGCGAGTCCGACTCGCACTTGGCCGGTTTTTTATATTTCTTACGTAAACAATATGCGTTTTATTTCCATTTTCTCGTATTGAAAATGTCGTCTTCTGCAGCAAGAGACTGAACAACGCGGTCGTAAGCGCACAGCCGAAGCCGCCGGGCTTGACGAGGAAGAGGAAGACGCCCACGACGAGGTCCGTCTGTGGGAGGAGGGCTTCAAGGAGCGCTACTACGAGAGCAAGTTCGAAGTGACTAGAGACAACCTCGAGTTCAGGTCAGTATGATATTGTTTAACATTAGTATTGTTAACTAAGCATAAGCCACTGGACTTGATGAAGAGGATGACGCCCACGACGAGGTCCGTCTGTGGGAGGAGGGCTTCAAGGAGCGCTACTACGAGAGCAAGTTCGAAGTGGGCAGAGACAACCTCGAGTTCAGGTCAGTATGATATTGTTTAACATTAGTATTGTTAACTAAGCGTAAGCCACTGGACTTGATGAAGAGGATGACACTCACGACGAGGTCCGTCTGTGGGAGGAGGGCTTCAAGGAGCGCTACTACGAGAGCAAGTTCGAAGTGGCCAGAGACAACCTCGAGTTCAGGTCAGTATGATATTGTTTAACATTAGTATTGTTAACTAAGCGTAAGCTACTGGACTTGATGAAGAGGATGACACTCACGACGAGGTCCGTCTGTGGGAGGAGGGCTTCAAGGAGCGCTACTACGAGAGCAAGTTCGAAGTGGGCAGAGACAACCTCGAGTTCAGGTCAGTATGATATTGTTTAACATTAGTATTGTTAACTAAGCGTAAGCCACTGGACTTGATGAAGAGGATGACGCTCACGACGAGGTCCGTCTGTGGGTGGAGGGCTTCAAGGAGCGCTACTACGAGAGCAAGTTCGAAGTGGCCAGAGACAACCTCGAGTTCAGGTCAGTATGATATTGTTTAACATTAGTATTGTTAACTAAGCGTAAGCCACTGGACTTGATGAAGAGGATGACGCTCACGACGAGGTCCGTCTGTGGGAGGAGGGCTTCAAGGAGCGCTACTACGAGAGCAAGTTCGAAGTGGGCAGAGACAACCTCGAGTTCAGGTCAGTATGATATTGTTTAACATTAGTATTGTTAACTAAGCGTAAGCCACTGGACTTGATGAAGAGGATGACGCTCACGACGAGGTCCGTCTGTGGGTGGAGGGCTTCAAGGAGCGCTACTACGAGAGCAAGTTCGAAGTGGCCAGAGACAACCTCGAGTTCAGGTCAGTATGATATTGTTTAACATTAGTATTGTTAACTAAGCGTAAGCCACTGGACTTGATGAAGAGGATGACGCTCACGACGAGGTCCGTCTGTGGGAGGAGGGCTTCAAGGAGCGCTACTACGAGAGCAAGTTCGAAGTGGCCAGAGACAACCTCGAGTTTAGGTCAGTGTGATATTGTTTAACATTAGTATTGTTAACTAAGCGTAAGCCACTGGACTTGATGAAGAAGATGACGCTCACGACGAGCTCCGTCTGTGGGAGGAGGGCTTCAAGGAGCGCTACTACGAGAGCAAGTTCGAAGTGGGCAGAGACAACCTCGAGTTCAGGTCAGTGTGATGTTGTTTAACATTAGTATTGTTAACTAAGCGTAAGCCACTGGACTTGATGAAGAAGATGACGCTCACGACGAGGTCCGTCTGTGGGAGGAGGGCTTCAAGGAGCGCTACTACGAGAGCAAGTTCGAAGTGACTAGAGATAACCTCGAGTTCAGGTCAGTTCTAACCAAGCTTTTTTTAAATGTGAACCACCTGTCAAACTCAACAGAATTTTGTTGCATGAAAATGTACGAGTAAAACTTCTTCTCATGAAAGCAATAACTTTTGACAACCTTTCTATTACTGCACAATGTTTTCCTTGTAACAAAGAGGAAGTGTGAATGAATTAGAGCCTGTAAGGCGGTGCAAGCGTCCTGATTAGAAACCTTGATTCGTCAGTGTCAAGTTGTAAATTTTGATTTGGTCTGCATAATGGCAGACCCAGTGCACACAGTTTCAATTATTTACAAAATTTACAAAATATGAGTACAACTTTTATAAGTTTCGCCTCTTGACGAATTGACCCACCCAAACATCATTGGATCCCTTCACTTTACTTCTTGTTGGAACACACTGCATTTTTGAATTGTTAGAATGATACAAACTTATCAATAAATGATTTTCTCGGTATCGTGGCTGTCCAAGGGTATTAAGGGAAGCCATTAGACTTATGATTACGTGTAAAATACTAATTTATATTTTATTATTATGCTTATGATCAGGTACCGCGTGGCGCTGCAATACGTCCGCGGGCTGTGCTGGGTGCTCCGCTACTACTACCAGGGCTGCGCCTCCTGGAAGTGGTACTTCCCCTACCACTACGCGCCCTTCGCCTCGGACTTCGTCAACGTGTCCGGCCTGTCCACCAAGTTCGAGAAGGGCACGCTACCTGTAAGCAACTTTATTACATAAACAATAAGGTCGCTTTTAGTAAATTTGTTCTTAAACTTCTTAATATATCTAATATCTCACTAAAATCCTTGAGCAGGCACAACTTGTATAGGGCAGTGTTACAGATAGAAATATAAGTGATATTATTTAGCATGCTGTTACAGTTCGGTTCATTCTTTCATTGATGTCGTTTTGATCTGGCTCCATCCAGTTCGAGGCATGCAACCAATAAGCGACTCTATTCCCAAAATAATTAGGACGTTTTTAATAAACTGTCTAAACACGTCTCACTCCTCTGTAGGCCACCTGTAAATTGACTCTAATCCTACACTATTAAGGTTGTTTTTTGCTGGACTTTTGTTACAGTTCCGGCCCCTCGAGCAGCTGATGGGCGTATTCCCGGCCGCGAGTTCACAGCACGTGCCGAAGCCCTGGGCTACACTTATGAGCGATCCGGTAATGTATACTTGTATAGCTATACTCTAAATTTCTAAAAGGAGGAGGTAGTCTATGAGAATCTATGTGTTTTATTATTTGATGTAGGTTCTCAATTTCGAGTAGATGACTGCGCCGATATATTTTTTTAACCTTTTGAACGCCAAACGGCGCATCCATTTGCCGTGCCAGTGCCACTGACGCCACGGGGGTAAAATTTAGTTTTGTGAATAAATAATGCCAACCTAAAAGTGGGGTGTTTTTCAGTAACTAGATTTACATAAAAAAACGATCGACGTCAAATGCCGTATTTGGCGTCGTTGTCACGCCGTTTTGCGTTGACGTCAATTGCCGTTAGTGGCGATCAAAAGGTTAAACAGCTGTTTTTTATGAATGCGACTGCCATCTGACCTTTCAACCCAGAGGGGAAACTAAGCCTTATTAGGATAAGTCCGGTTTCCTCACGATATTTGCCTTGACCGAATAGCGACTGGTAAATATCATACATAAGTGCCGAAACCCGCAGGCTCTTACCGCTACTCAGGCTACCAACGCTTTTAAGAAACGCCTGAAAGAAAAAATCTAACTTTATTTTTTTGCATTTAGTTCTCGCCGATCATCGACTTCTACCCGACGGACTTCAAGATTGACCTGAACGGCAAGAAGTTCGCGTGGCAAGGCGTGGCCTTACTGCCGTTCGTGGACGAAACTAGGCTCTTTAAAGCCTTGGAGCCTTACTACAAGGAGCTCACACAGACTGAGAGTAAGTACTAGTTACCCTAATAATTAATATAACAACTCACAAATGTAGTCATAACGCAAAATTGAGGTAATTTTGTGAATAGCGTCCATCCCAAAAATATCCGTCATTAAAATTGTTAGTCACTGTCAAAAATATAGTAACTATTTATTTTCTGAAATCTGAACTAGATCCAAATAAAAATAATGTAACTTTTTTTCTCAGTAAAACGCAATATCCGCGGCCACGACCGCTTCTACGTGTCCACGGGCAACAAGAGCTACGAATACCTCCTCGGCCTCTACAAGGCGGCCGGCAAAGACCTGCGCCACCTCATAGACAAGGAGCAGAGATACCCGTACCGGTGCGAGGGAGTGAGAGGGGACGTGATGCTCAGCGCCGACTGCGTTTGCATTGGCGGGTAAGTAGATACTTACAACTTTTACTTAGTAGTTCCTCTGTCCTATACTAGATGGCATTGTTCTAATGTAACCGGTGGGGTTCAAGACGGCTGGTAAAGTTTTGCGCCATACTATATAAGAAGTTCGTCTGCGATTCGCTAGGTGGCGCTGTACTTAGAGACGTGCAATTGGGTTTCATGTGGTTAGTAGTTCTCCTATTCGACGCTAGAAGGCGTTCTTTTAAAATTGTCTAAAAATGATTTCGTGCAAATTGAAGATATCAGAAATCCCTTTATATAAATATATCCATAGTGTTGATTATTCGATATCATACGTACATAACCCTTTGAACGCCGCGTCTATCGTACGCCATTTCATCGTGTACCTTGTTGTATATTGGTCTGTAGCCGAGCGCACCAGTTGACGTCTTGCGGCCAAACTTATTGACCAATCACAAAAAGCTGAAAAAAAAACATTTACTGTTCATTAAAAATATTTTTATATAGATTTTTTCTTCCATTCCCTAGGCAACTGGCGTCACCCGTCATCGGCCTGCCGCCAGTACTCGGCAACCATGCCGTCTGCGTCCGTTTCCAAGACCCTCAGTTCCCTGAGGACTTCATCTTCCCAGCGAGGAGACTCCAGGGCGCCATAGAGCCTGGACGGGTGCTGAAGCCAGGAGACCTGTCACACCAGGAGAACAGGAACTGGCGGCCTCAGATAGGTTAGCATTGTGCCAGGAATGGTACTTATGACATTATGATATAATCTACTAGGATAGTATGATGCAGGGATGTTGCGAATATTCGCATCCGCATTATTTTCAACATCCGCATCTGCATCCGCATCCGCATAAAATCGATGCGGAACATCCGCATGATGCGGATGTCGACCAAGTCGATAACAGGAACTTATTAGCTGCGGCGCCGGCGGCGTAAGTGCTAGGTAATTTCGTCATTATATATAACGAAATCGTCTAGATCCCGAAAAGTCGGCCAAGTTACTGTTTATTAAATAAAACGCACCTATATTCTTGCTCAAATACTAAGCGTTTCGTTTTTTTTAAATAAATAATGCTAATAATGTAGTAATTGATGTTTTTTAAGTACTAAATCTTGACATCCGCATCCGCAACCGCAACCGCGGATGTGAGGCTTTAAATATCCGCATCCGCAACATCCCTGGTATGATGCTACATCAACGGTCAATAAATACAACTTTACCACACCTAGAACGGTAGATGGTAGCACTTGCTTTGGCAATGCACATGTGCACATATGTTTCCGATTCAGGCCACAAGATGGCACACTCTCCAACGCGCACGGTCCCCATACTAAATATTTTTAAATGGGTGTACTCCGGTAGTAGTTTTAAGTTAGCAGGAAAGATGGCGCTGTTATCATACTTATTACATTAAATAAACCGTTTTAAAAGATTGTAATTTGTACAGGAATGGTGCGATCGAACACGGTGGCCAGCCTCGAGGCCGCCGGCCGACGGATGCTGGGCCACCATCTGCCGCGGGACCGGGACCGCTCGTACGGCAACGTACCGCCGCCACAACACCAGCAGCACAGTAAGTACATCACTAGTATACAGGAATGGTGCGAACACAGTGGCTAGTCTCGAGGCCGCCGGCCGACGGATGCTGGGCCACCATCAGCCGCGGGACCGGGACCGCTCGTACGGCAACGTACCGCCGCCACAACACCAGCAGTATAGTAAGGATGTCACTAGTTTACACACAGGAATGGTGCGGACACGGTGGCTATTGGACATAAGAAGCGATTAATCTTTAGCTGCTAATGTAATTGAAGCATTTTAGAATGGTTTATTAGAATGATACAGATGAACCGACCGAATAATTCGGCGGTTCGTTCAGATCTTAACCGAACATTCAGCCGAATATTCGAATTCTTCAAACTCCATATTTCACCCATCTCTAATTTAGAGTTATAATCTTCCGAGCCGTTATCCTGACACATTGTCATTCAAGTGACGTAGCTAGCGAGCCATAAGGATAAGAACAATAGTGTTACAGTGCGTTTATTGCCGCTTTGTTTCGCTTTAATTAGACCCAAGTGCCGTTAATAGCCGACAGCTTTTTGCAACTGTCGTTTTAGGGTTCTGTTTTATACAAATAACTCTTACATATTCTCAGCCTTCTTAATTTATTTTCTTAATCCTTTCACGGTTAATCAAGATTAAAAAAAAACAGCATTCAAGCCTCATCGCTCCCTTATAGTCCTAAAAATTCTGCATAAGAAAAAATACAAAAAGATGAAGTAATTTTTGCCATATTACGAGTATATATAAGTATGCCTTAAAAAGGGTTAAGTATATTTATTTTTTCTTTTGTCCTGGAACAAATCTTTATTGTGACTTTATGGTTTTTACGATTACGGTGCTTATTGTTATTCGTAATCGATTACTTTATGTCGATCTCGTAATCACATGATTATTGATGCGAAGTAGACATAACAGTTTTATCGGAAAATCAGTATTCCGGAAGAACTATGTTCTTCTTCTTCCTGTCCTTATCCCACGTTATGTGGGGTCCCATTCTCCTCTATCTTTCGTCAAGTTTCGTCACCTCAGCTCTCACTCCTTTCTTTCTCATATCCTCTTTCAATCCATCCATCGTTTTTTAGGTCTACCATTCGCTCTCCGTCCAACAACATTCATCCCTAACATTCTTTTGCCTATATAGCATTCATCCCTCCTCATTACATGCCCATACCACGCTAACCTACTTTCCTCTTGCGGAAGAACTATGTTATCACTACACTGATTTAAACTTTCACGATTATTAAACATAATCAAAACTACACAACGGGACTTAATCGCGTATTTAAGTTTTAAGATTTACCTCCGACGTTTCGAGGACGGCGTTGTCCCCGTGGTCACGGAGAAGACTGGCTCAAGTTGACATCAACATCTTCTAGCCGCGCGAGTTTTTCGAACTACCCGCACTTGGTCTTGTTTATCAGTTTGAACGTTTTGCGCACTAGGGATGTTACTCTGTCGACGCACAACACTAACGATATTCGATTTATCGACTGTCGATATTCGCCACTAAACACTGACTGTCGATAAGGGGAACGCCACTGTAGTGATGGACTCAACGGATTATGACAGCAAAATACGACACTTACTGGATGACAGTCTCGTATACGAGCCTGTTTCGTACAACCCTACAGCTAGGGTCTCTCGTCGCATTAGGGCTGTCATCAGAGACAACAGGGAGTTGTTCGAAGAAGACGTGTTCGATCGTTTGTCCGACCCAAGATCGTACTGCCACCTAAACTAACGGATTGCCAAAAGTACACAAAATGAATGTGCCTTTGCGGCCTATCGTGAGTCAAATCTCTTCTCCCACTTACGATCTTGCAAAGCATGTTGCGTCGGTGTTGCAGCCGCTGGTGGGTGGTACGTCGTCTTTTGTGAAGGACTCTCGTCACTTTATAGATATTCTCAAGGACATAACGCTGGAACCAGATGAGGTAATGGTGAGCTTTGACGTTGAGTCGCTCTTCACTAATGTTCCCGTTAAATAATGTCTAGAAGTAGTCAGAAGGAAACTGAGCGATGGGGGTATATCGGAATCAGTAATGGTGTTGCTGAGGAACTGCTTGGAAGGAAGCTACTTTTTGTATTGTGGAAAGCATTACCTCCAGATTGATGGGGTAGCCATGGGTAGCCTGTAGCACCGGTTTTGGTAAATATCTGGATGGAGCATATCGAAGCCAGTATAAACCTGCAGCCTTGGGCAGTGAAGTTGTGGATGATGTTTTCTGTATTATGAAGGGTGGGAAGCAGGAGGTGGAGCAACTACTCCGATATCTAAATTCAATTCATCCGAAGACGAAGTTCACGTATGAATTAGAATCACAGCGCAGTTTGCCGTTTTTGGACGTGAAAGTGATTGGTCGAGTAGACGGAACCCTAACTCATACTGTTTATAGAAAACCTACGCACACTGACAGGTATTTGAACGCCCTTTCTCACCATCATCCCCGTCACTTACAATCGGTGGTTACCTCGCTAGTAAACAGAGCACATCATTTGTGTGACCCTGAATATTTAAAGAGTGAGATGTCGCATATTTAGGAGGTACTAAGGAGGAACGGGTACAAGGTAAAAAAGTGGCAACCCAGACGAAAGGCAAGAGGGAAACGTCCTGATGTCTCCAGACAGCCGGCATTTTTGCCGTATGTAAAAGGGGTAACGGATAAAGTTGGCACAGTACTTGGAAAGTACTCTATAAAGACGGTGTACACTCCTTTATCCAAAGTTGCAGGGAGCCTAAGGTCACCGAAGGACGTTATTCCGTTCCAGTCACCTGGCGTTTATAAAATAGATTGCAGTTGTGGTAGTTCCTATATCGGAGAAACTAAGCGCACCATAGCAGAAAGAGTTAAGGAACATATCGCAGCTGTCAAAAATCGTCAGGTGAACAAGTCTGCCGTGGCTGAGCATTTGCTGGAGTCAGGACCAAACCACTGGATTGAGCTGCATAACCCTAAAATCCTTTCCACGTATCGCCATTTCTACAGTAGAAAAGTACGGGAAGCCATTGAAATCAAAAAACATTGCAATTTTAATCGGGACGAGGGTTTTAAGATCTCATCCACATGGAATCCAGTCATTAGTAAATGTAAGCGGAAACGAATATCGACAGTCGATAAATCGAATATCGTTAGTGTTGTGTGTCGACAGAGTAACATCCCTAGTGCGCAAAACGTTCAAACTGATAAACAAGACCAAGTGCGGGTAGTTCGAAAAACTCGCGCGGCTAGAAGATGTTGATGTCAACTTGAGCCAGTCTTCTCCGTGACCACGGGGACAACGCCGTCCTCGAAACGTCGGAGGTAAATCTTAAAACTTAAATACGCGATTAAGTCCCGTTGTGTAGTTTTGATTATGTTATCACTTATCAACGATCGTATCGACCATGCCATAACTTTGCCGCGAATGAGCCTTTGTCAGGCGTGGCTCACTCCGCGATTTCGTCGCTTTGCTACAGGTAGCTAAAAGTACATCCGTTCCACACCAATTATGGTGGCTAGCCATAAGCCGCGCGTGGCGCTGTCGCCACCTAGCGGCCATATCTGTCCTGATCGTAACAGACGCATTTTGTTAGAGAGTGAGTCTTCTGTACCTAGGACTATTATTTATTCGGTGCCTTTGTATCGTCACCCCCGATAGATTGAGCATTTGACTCACGAATGACCCCAGGCGATGCGGTGGCGGTGTCCCGAGTGCCCTCAACATTACTGCGAGACTAATTACAACTGCTTTTTATTTCCCAAGCGTTTATTTACATTTGATTAACAGAATGTTATTTATATTGCACAAGCTTTTATTTAATTTACAAAGTTTGGTAGAGCTGGACCACGCCAAGTCAAGTATAATAAGTGTAAACCTAGCGTCGAGTTAGTCTTTACGGTTTATAGGATTTGAACCAGTTTCCGACATCTGATTGAGCTAGAATGTAGCACACCTCTACCTTTCTAACTTGGATGACAATACAATGTTAAGTTAGGTGCCATCAGGCCGGTGGCTCGTAAATTTTTGGGGCTCACAAATTTTATTGTGGTCGCCGAGTGGAGGCCCCGGCATAGTGTGGGTGTAGCTTTATCTAAAATCAACGCAGAATCATTTAATTGATTACAATGGAATGTAGGTATGTTCAAGAAAACTACAAAGTTTGATAATTATCATCATCATAACAGCCTTTTATCGCCCACTGCTGAGCATACCTAGGCCTCTCTTAGAGTACGCCACGTATCCCGGTCCTGAGCCAATCTCATCCAGGAGTGAAATTTAATAATGATTCGATTAAACTTGAAGTATGTAGGTAACAACAGTTAAACAGCTGTTTTAATACTTACTAGATATTTTGGTAAGGCTATCTAAAGCCGGAAAACTACGGAAACGGATATGTTCATAACCGTGCTCTATGGAATTTCCCGTCAACAACAATGAACTTCCGCCTCAAATCTTCACCCCGATTGAACCCTCTTAGGGGAAAAGATATATAATATATTTTTAGTACACTCGTAACTTTCAAGAATTATATGTGGAAAATAAATGCTTTTAGACTTAATTGAGATTATCTAAGCTAGAGTTTTTTTTAAAGGATTTAGATAATGACTTCCGTACGAACCTATAATTATTGCATCATCCTTTATAGAACACTTTTCGAAATTCTTAACTCCAGAAGCATTAGTCACAATACCAACAAAGCCTTAAACACCGGCATTATACGACGTTCCGAGCCATCGAGCTTAAGAAAACAAAATCATAGCCAATAACCGTCTAAAAGGAATCCATTATTCCAAATTCGAAATTCAAATTGGCCTATCGTCTCGCGAGGCATTCGCGGGCAACAGCGCGCGAACGCAAACAGGAAGCGAGGGCATTGTCCAACCCAGTGTCGCCAACTACGAAAATAATAATTATCGAGGGTTGCCAACAATAGCGCTCTTTTTTTTTCTAAATAACGGGTCGATCGGCTCAAGTGCTTCCTATTATGCCCGGGATTACTGCTACAATGTTTTTTATCGATCTTTTTGTAACCAGGTGGCTTCCGAGGTGTTTTAATGCGTATCTCATCCGATTTTCGTTTTAATCCGATAAAGATACGATGATCTGAAAGCTTCTGAGATCTTGTGTAAATAAAAAGAGCTTTTTGCGTTTTTTATCGCTTTTAAAAAGGAGTAGATACTTTGCTCACCGTTTTTAATATCGTCGGGCATATTGAAGAATTTCACGAACATAAATCGTTTTTAATAACATAATAAATAGTTTATCACGAATAAATGCGATGATTCTGATTCTGAAATAGGTAACAGCGCGTTTCTAATAAATTTCCCATATGGATTGTAATGTTTCGTAAAGTCTAGTATTTATTCCAATTCTAGGTATTACAATATCGGCTGGGTGCACACTATTGAACGCGCAAATTAGAAGCACTAAAATTACAAGAAAAACATCACGTTTTTGTTCGTTTATTTTTAATTATGCGTTCACGCACCCGACATTTCTCTCGTGTCAAATTGCAAAAACCATAGCGATAACATTTCCTTTCAATTTATAATAAATCTGACTTCCAATTAATTCGTATTTAGCGTTTGCATTCAAATCAATCAAAAATAAATCAACCTTTATTCTGCGATCAACATAACCCTTACATGTTACATCTTAGGGGTGGTTTTGCATTGTGTGGGTGTTAGTTTCTGGTGGTGCCGCTAGGGGGCGGCACGTGGCCCAATTACCCGCCCCAAAATGCAGGGTTTTAATAATTGAATACGCTTATTTGATTTTGCAACTGACGTGAGTATAAATAAATGTCAAATGAATTAGTCCTGACTTTGGCTGGGAGTGTGGGAGTAACCCTTCGCTTCGCAAATACCAAAAATGCAAAGTTACCTTTATTGATTGAATCGTTTTAATATCAAAACGATGTGGCGTGCAGATAATTTTGAGCACTTCACGTGATAGTCCCTTTTGATACCGAATGTACTAAATTATAAATGAATTTTTGCGTCTGGGGCAGCCCGGGGTGGGCTTCAGCAGGTAATTTATTTTATATACTGGGTCAAGCAGACCTTGTCAGTAGAAAAAGGCGGCAAATTTAAAAAATGTAGGCGCGAAAGGATATCGTCCCATAGAAAATTTGAATTTCGCGCCTTTTTCTACTGACAAGATTTGCTTGACCAACTATACATATTTAGTTTATATAGATGGTCAAGCAAATCTTGTCAGTAGAAAAAGGCGCGAAATTCAAATTTTCTATGAGACGATATCCCTTCGCGCCTACATTTTTCAAATTTGCCGCCTTTTTCTACTGACAAGATCTGCTTGACCAACTATATTTATATTTAAGTTTACTTTTTAGTTAGTTTTATGTTTAGATTATGCTTTCAATCCGGAGGTCGTCGGTTCCAATCCTGGCTCTTACCAATGAGTTTTTCGGAACTAAACTTACAATATTGGGGTATTTCTCCAAAAAATAAACTTCACAGCATACTGAATAATAATTGTATTCACCTTTTTACAATAATTCACTTTTCTTTACAATAAGGTATTTTTAGTTACATTCGGCACTTAACTCTAGACGTTTGCACTGTTCGACTGCTGCTGGTTCTGCCCCTTTTATTATCACTCGGCAGCCGTTGAAACAACTTGTAGAGGGCGCTGGACGGATATAGTCAAAAAACAACTGTACTAATGACTTCTTGGTTTGCCGAGGGATAATCAAGTGTCATGCACGTAATAAATTAAATATATATTAATCACTTATAAATTATAAATAAATAAGCTAACAACATTATTAGAATTGCACTTTTTTCTTTTCGGGTACTCATTGAACTCAATGAAAACAATGTTTCATGAAATTATACAAAGACAAATTCGAATCAATTGTTCTGTGACTCCAAACATGATATAACCCTATTCAGAATTAACAAAATCAGCCTAAATCCCTAGAATATAAAGTCCACTTTTCAACAAAATATCAAGGCAGTTACTAAGACAAGAAAAGCAATAGAATCGTGTACGCAAAGTGAAACATCAAAGCATATATTGGAATAGAATCGCTATTGTTTATCAATAACAGATCGAGAGCACTGGTACAGCTTATTGCTCCGTCGACGACGTTGATCTGGTTCCGATATAGTATTATTCTGCCCCACCACGTCTATCATTTATTTTAAACTATTGCACATAAAAGAAGAAAAAAAAGTTTTGTTTGATAAAAGAAGTACCTAAAGGTTGGCTAGAAGAGATCGCTTTTTAGCGATATGGCCGCCTGTTGTTTGCCTCTGTCTTTAGGTATTATTTATTGTGTGTTTTCTTCTACGTGTGTTTTGAAGTAGTGCAATAAAGAAGATCTGTATTGTATTGTTGTATTGTACAACAGGCAGACTTAATGTCTCTAGGCATTATCTACCAGTCAACCAACCAAAGGGCGAAAAAAAGCGTAAAGGATGCAGTTAGAAAAAAGTACCTATAAAGGGGCCCACTGATTAACAGTCCGCCGGACGGTATCGGCCGGTCCGTTGTTCGGAAATGTCAAAATTTTGTTCTAACTGACAGGCCGATACCGGCCGGCGGACTGTTAATCAGTGGGCCCCTTAATACATGGCGATACGTCTTAAGGCGTAATCTAAGTCTAAAAAGTAACAGTTACAGTACATCTGGTGCTACATTACAACACCAGGTGCTATAATAAGCACATTACGTAACTACGTCGAAAATTTAAATGGCCATATACTGTGAAACGTTGTACGATACACGTGCGAATAGGTAATTCACAACGAGTGACGAATTTTAAAACAAGTCTGAAGGGAGGGGGGAGTAAGGGAGGGCATTTCTATTTTTCGCATTTGTATCATAAATAACTATTATTTTGTAGCGGTCTCAATCTTAGAATCAGGTAGCAATAATGGCGTAGACAATTTCCCTTTTCCCCTTGGTCCCTAAAAGCTGAATTTCCCGACTGTAACCTCGGCGCCGGCCCTTGAGCACGCGTCGGCGGCTCTACTCTAATTATTACTGGAGATCGTCCGTCCGAGGACAGCCCAGTGAACATCAGTAGTTTTTCTATTCTATTTAGTTACCGCCTTGTATATACAGTCAAAGAATTAATTGCTGTACCATTTCGTACGTTGTCATAGTGAATATGAAAGTCGTTAGGGACCTCATATTATTGTCACTGTGACAAGATACGAAATGGGCTTCTTCTTCTTCTTCAATTTAAGAGGTATCCTCTTGTCGGTGGGGTATTTTCCATTTCTCCCTCTCGTAAGCCATAGCTTTGACCTCTTGATACGACCAGCTTTTTCTTTTATTTGGTCTACATAGCTACGTCTTGGTCTGCCCCTGCCTCTCATACGAAATGGTACTAAAATTAAATTCCTAGGCCGAATTTTTACGCCAACACCGAGGTTAGCTAGTATGCTCTGACACTACGAACACAGCTCTCATAGTATGATCTAATTTTCCAAGAATATTTAATGTACCTACTTATTCTTAACAGCCAAGTGGCAATGGCATAGATGTGTAGGTACAGATGTAGCGCATAATTGTTTTCCGTCGTATGTATTTTCTCGGAAACGTTCGTAGGTATTTGTCATGTTACTTCAGCCAACCTCAGTACTTTTTGTACCGAGACTGACTGAAATGGCAAGACACGTTCGTACGTTTCCGTGAAAATACGAAGGAAAATAATTATGCACTACATATGTACATAGTTATCACTTGTGACTACTGTGACGTCGCGTGTGTAAGTGCGGCGTTTTGAATAAACACAAATTCGTGACTGGTGATAATTTGCGTGAATTATTTTAAAAACAAATTATGGTTATTCTTCTACTTAAACATAAGAAAGCATGTTCATTAGGGCCTATACTGACCGTAGAAAATGGGTCTATATCAGATATACCCGAATTTTGGAAGGACTTTAGTCCCTTTTATCTATAGAAGTGTTTCAAGAGGTATAGGTATCAGTTTATTTAGGCTCCTAAGTTTCAAATAAACTACTTTTACCTTCTTTCACTGTGGCGCGGGTCTGCCTCAAGGACAGCGTTAAGACTGGCGCTAAGTTAAAAAGTAATATATTCTTACAACGCATATACTGACATACGACCTTTCGCAACCCAAGACGTAGGATAGATAAGGTGGGACAGTATTGTTGCTTATTCACACAAAATTGTATATTTATGGAAGATATGTCGGAGATATTTTACATGTAATATCTTGTTTTTTTTTGTATCTGTTGGACTTAAAATATGTCACTGACAGTGACCGCCACTTGACGGTGAATGGCTATTACGAGTATATAATATTATATTTATCATAATATCATCTTTTCAAAAATCTCCAAATAAGAATGAATACTCATCGGTAATCTCGTAGCATTTTAGTGGGAACGTATCAGAGTTAAAATAATTGACACAGTGTAACGTTATCAACTCTGATAAGTAACATCAACTTACATTTGCTATAAGTAGGTACCTACTGATTCATTTTACTAGGTACGTTGTCAACAAAATGCTACAATATTATATTACCGATTTGTAAATATGAAATAAATACGAGTACTTATACATCCTTCATGATCCTTCTTAGGCCAAGTTTAAAACACTTTTCACACTAGCTGATAAAACCGTCGCATTTTGGCGCGACTGCGTGCGCCCTGAAAGCCGCCCATTAGATGCCTATTATGTCTGCCGCCTGCCGCGTTTTTATTTTTTCTACTTTTCCACTACATATGTGATGAGCTTTGGGCTTTGAGCAAAGAATCCACTCCACTCTCTATGTGTGCGAATTGCGACAAGTGTGGAGTTCGCCACGGATTCGCCTTATTCTCTATAAAAAATACGGTGAATTTTGTAAATCCATTTCATGTGAAATTCTTTTTGAATAGGAGCTACGAGTAGTGACTGTCAAAGGATGCCATTGCTAACTCTGTGCAGGTCAAGTATGATACCTATTGAAAGATGCATATTGAAAATATTAACGTACAAAAGTTGGACTTAATGCAAGTTTGCCAAAGCCAAAAGAATGAATAGATTTATATACGAGTAAAGTTTTCTCGCCCACGTAGGGCGCCGCTGCCACAAATGCTGCTAATAGCGATACCTCATTATACACTCGACTGCCATTGCGGAGGTGGTACGTTGTGACTACCTACTGACAAACTAGGGTATTTTTAACGACTTACAAAAAAAATATATTTGTTCTACAACAAACAAGCAGAAATCTATACGTACCCATCTCCATAACCGCGAAGACTACTGTACTTATATCTGTATATTACACCCACCTGCAATAATATGTTACACAGCGAAGGCCGCAAAAATATCTGACACAATCTTATAGATCTTATAGTTACGGGCATTTTTCGTAAATCGACAACCATTGTGCTTATTTTCATTCCTTAAAAAACGAGGTAGCGCTACTCTAACCACCCTAGCTTCTCCACGAAACCTAGCAATGTCTTCAGGTTGCTAACTGCCTCCTTCAGTGTGCACGGAGCCACTAAATATTTGCTCCTAGTTATTAGTTGTTTACAGTCCAGGAGAATATGTTTTGTTATTTCTTCTTTGTTCAATTCAATGTCCATGCGCGCTCTGGACATTACCCATATTATATACATGTTTGTTTATTGTGTACTGTCCTGTAATTAATCCACAATCTTAACTGAAGCGCATTAAGAGCGTGTCACATATTTTTGGGGCCTTCGTTGTGTAACATATGTACAATCTATACATAATGACCCATTTGATTGCTTTCCAGTGTAAACTCCTCCCACCCACGTAGGGTGCCGCTGTAACAAATGCCCCTAATGACGTCGCCTCGTTACGTACTCGACAACCATTACAGAGGTGACCGAAACGTTACTATTTACGTCACTATACTGTCTTACAATTCCTCTTTTTACCAGACATGAAAATTTAAAACGAAATCTAGCAGATTTGTATGAAATTTTTCAAAGTCCCACGTTGGGTGCCACTAAAAAAACGCAATAGTTTAGCGTAGACTAGAGGTAGCCGAAACCGATACTAACAACCGTGATTATTTACATAATCGAATCTAATCCAGAAGGAGGTTTTTACTCATAATACATATCAATATGACAGAGTTAAATGCTATAGGTAATAGGTATAAGAACTAGAGTTAAAGTCACGCACACAACAACAAAATCATGTAATGACAGGCAGTTTTTGAAATTAGTATTCTTTTTTTGACTTTGCAATATTATTAGTTATTATGACATTATATTAACTAGGGTGCCCTAGCATTATATACACTTTGACCGCTTTATTTTGACATACATAGGTAACTTTTTGACATTTAATATTAATATAGGTACTTTTAATTTTTATTATGATTATTTGATTGTTTTATATTTTTTACTTGTTTTTTAATTATTTTAATGTATTATTATTCTTCTCTTTATTTATTTCTCATCTTAAGTTAGGTTATTTTATAATATGAATATAAAAGTAAAATATAAAAACACTTACAAAACAATAAAAATTAATATAAACACATTATAAAAAACCTAACCTAGGGTGCCGCCAGCAGCGGGGCAAGGCCCAAGCCACCGGTGGTCAGGGCTGCAGAGAGAGGAACCGGCGGACTATCCGCGCCGTGTCCAAGATCACCGCCTTCTGCATCTGACCCTTGATCCAACCACCTAGCGAGAGTCTCTCAAGGTGTTGGTCGAGACTCTTCGCTATTAGGCCGTTTACTGAAACGACTATCGGGACAATGATCGTCGAATCAACATCCCACATGGCGGTTATCTCGTGAGCCAAGTCTAGGTACTTACTGGACTTGTCCTTCTCGGCCTTCACGAGATTCTCATCATGGGGGATGGTGATGTCAACGAGCACGGCCCGACGTTGCGATCGATCTATTATCACAATATCAGGCTTATTGGCTACAATAGTCCTGTCAGTGATGATAGATCGATCCCAATAGAGCGTGGCACGACCATTCTCGAGAACAGGCGCAGGTAAGTACTTGTAGTACGGTACTTCGCGGTCCACAAGGTCATATAGAAGAGCAAGTTGCTGGTGAATAATCCTGGCTACGAGATTATGTCTGTGCAAGTACTCGCCGTTAGCAAGATGAGAGCAACCGGAAATGATATGCCTGAGTGACTCTCCGGGACGGCGGCATGATTATTATACACGGTATTATTATTATTGTTTACAATCTGACGATCTTTTTGTGAATTCATGTTATTTGGAAACATTATGACATTTATGACATTGTGAAATATCATGTAATTTTCAATAAGAAATAAATTAATCTAATCTAATCTAATCTTTGTACCGATAGTAAGTTGAACCGCCAACTGCAAGATGGACCAAAAAGTTTCTTAAAGGCTTTTGAAGTGAAAACTTCTTTAGCGGCGCTGAGTACTTTTTGTGATGGGGAAAAATGTTAAACTCGCGAG
This sequence comes from Cydia splendana, assembly GCF_910591565.1. Classification (NCBI taxonomy): domain Eukaryota; kingdom Metazoa; phylum Arthropoda; class Insecta; order Lepidoptera; family Tortricidae; genus Cydia; species Cydia splendana. Next base: position 1,066,745 of record NC_085977.1, read on the forward strand.
AGCGTAAGACGTAAGACGTGACGTCACGTGTGACGGACACTGTTACAAAGTCATTGAGTTTTTCTTTTTTGATTTAAATGCCATCTAGTGAGTTTCCCTCAAACTGGTACTAATATAACTCTAGTACTCATAGTGATGTGCTTAGAGGTTTCAAGTAATGCGACGAAATAACGCTAGATGGCTTTAACCTAATTTTTTGATTTAAATGCCATCTAGTGAGTTTCCCTCAAACTGGTACTAATATCACTCTAGTACTCATAGTGATGTGCTTAGGGGTTTCAAGTAATGCGACGAAATAACGCAAGATGGCGTTAACCTCAATTATACATAGTGCTGCAGACATTTTGCACTAGTCATTGAGTTTTCACTTCTGCCGGCACTCCCGAAGTGCAACCCGTTGTTTTTTTTTTAGCTTAATATCGTACGCTTAAGTCACGTTCACTCATTCATTCATTCAATATTACTTTTGCGCTTATTAGTACTCTTTGTAGCTGTGTGTGTGTAATCATCCACCTCAAGTCTCCCGTCGATACCAGGCGTGAGAAGAATAAACCGTACAGAACAGATCATCAGTATGTCACACCTTGTATAAGGGTTCCTATTCCTATTTATGTTAAACTGTATCCATATTCGGGTTAAAGATATTTTTATTTGTCTCAAAAGAAATATTCCATTTCACTTATTGAGATAAGTCGATACATGCAGGAATTTTATAGGCTACTGAGCGTTAACACTAATGCAAAATACATATTATTCTTATTAGAGGGACAGTAATAACAAAATGAGCACAACAATAAAACTGTTGACATAAACTAACTTAACACGTAATAATTTCCATAGAACTTTTAAGACTATTTACAGCAATCCAAAGTTTGGATTCCAAACTAGCAAGCTCCAAGTTGGGTGCCAACTGTTACTAATGACTTGGTAGGTCCTCTGCCGCAATCACAGAAACCACAAGAACGTGTCTCAGCACAGTCAGTATACGGCCAGCTCTAGAAAGTTCCACTTTCTAACTATAGGTACTTTACAAGCGTTGTGGTCTAGCGGTGTTTAGTTTATTGAATAACAAGGTGCGGGATGTTAGGAATAGTAAAAAACTTTAGTTTACATCAAGGATATTCAAAAAGCAACAGACATTTTTGTTGTTCATAGAATGTGTGTTTTCAAGATAAGAGCGTACTCCCATCTCAAATCCGGCAACGCACTTACAACCCCTATGGTGTTGCTAGTGTCCATGGGCTACAATAATCGCTTACCACCAGGCGATTCGTCTGCTCGTTTTAAATTAATAAAAAAAAATTTCATCTAAATTATAAATTCTGTTTTTTTTTTTTCACTATTTAGCCTTTATAAATGTACCTAACAATTATATGTATTTCAGGTAAATGGGCAGTCATGACATTGCAATTTATATTATACACTCATTTCTTTTTTTTTACATCCATTTTTCGGCAGGCGCGTATTTGCTCCCTCAACCGACGACAGGTGGTGATTCTAGTCAAGGATTTAAAGCACTGCTTTGTTCTGTTCAACTACACAGCCCTACAGAAGCCCTATTTGTACATTCTCCGCCACTTTTACCTCACCGAACTACGATTAACCTTCATAAATACCTACTTTGATTAAGGAATTAGAGCAATCAAAATGGGCCTCTTTGTATAGAAATTCCAACATGAAGTGACCCTGTTTCATTGAGCCTCAGTATATTTGTAGAAATGATCAGATTGGCGCTAACGCCTTGTTTGCCGTAGTGCTAATACCTCAAGGGTATCGACTCGGGACTAGGCAGAATCCCTTTAGAGCCAAACTGTGCAGAATGGCAGCTCTTGGCTTTAAACCGCGGATTAAACCTTCCAAGACACGGATACATGGATATGGAATAGACTTCTGAAAATCATTATCTGTTTTGAGGAATAAACGCTTTATTTGAGTTTGAGAGTTTTTTTTTATTGATTCTATGAGTATCTATCGTATTCAGACTGGGCCACTTGCACCATTCACTAACCCGGGGTTAACCGGGTAAACCTGGAGTTACCATGACTACCAGTGCAATTTGACACTGGGTTAACGGTTTAACCGGTTAACCCCGGGTTAGTGATTGGTGCAAGTGGCCATTGGGCCAGTGGACAAGTGGACATTGGTAAGAAAAAAAGGTTAATGAAACTTTTTGGACACTATATTTTTACCATTCATACAAAAAGTTTGTCGTCAAAATGTTTTTCCTAATAAATATCCTGTCAGGTGGGATAGGTACATTTTAATTGTTTGAATGATAACTTTTTGTCAAGTTATTAACTTTCCATTTGAAAAGACCGTTTCCTAGTAAACTCCAAGGGACACAACTACAATAAACTACAATATAATAAAATTTATAAATTAGTATAAACTTAATATTAGACGAATAGTCAGTATTTTTGTTACACCTTGCAGAGTTTCAAAACTAGCTCATTCCACCGTCAATAATACATCCATGTGTCACATTAGGGCGTCACAGAGCAAGCGATTAAACACTAGTAGCGGTGCGATTCCGCCGCGCTTGCGCGTCAGCCCCATACCCTGCATTACACCAAGAAGCTAATTGTGAAAGAACTAGGCACAGGCACTGCGTGCAAGGCTACGTCCTGTGATAGACTTAAAAATTTGATGCGAATGGGTGTGCAACTTTCAATAACGACGTCGCGGGTTCAGATAAGTTTTTCGGAACTTATGTACGAAATATCGCGATTACAGACACACACCATCTCGTGATATGAAATGAACACGGCACCTCTTCTTACAAAATATATCTCTTTGTTACAGACCGCTCGCAATCTGGCCCAGCCGCGGCCGGCCCCCACCGCGGCGGCTACGTAGCCTTCAACCAGCAGGGCTACAACCAGGGCTACCCTAGCCAGAGCCAGGGCTACCCCAGTCAGAACCAGGGCTATCCCAGCCAGAACCAGGGCTTTAACCGGCAGAATCAGGGCTATCAACAGCGGGATCGGTTCGGGAACCAACAGGGCGGATACCAACAAAACAGGTAGGCTACGTAGCATTCAACCAGCAGGGCTACAACCAGGGCTACCTTAGCCAGAGCCTGGCTACCCCAGCTAAAACCAGGGCTTTAACCGAGAGAACCAGGGCTATCAGCAGCGGGATCGGTTCGGGAACCAACAGGGAGGATACCAACAAAACAGGTAGGCTACGTAGCCTTCAACCAGCAGGGCTACATCCAGGGCTACCCTAGCCTGACCTAGGGATATCTACTTATAGTAAAAGGCTGTTTGTTTATGTGTATATACCATTTATCTTCAAACCGGATTGACCGCAACTGTTACACTGTCACTTTAACTTTAAAGTGACAGTGTAACAGTTGCGGTCAGTTGCGGTTGCGGTAAGGATAGGTAAATATTTTTTCCACAGGGACTTCCCTGTGGAAAAAATATTTACCTATTCTTACCTTAAGGCATATTCAAACTTACATTTTGACATCAAAACGATATCCAATTGATGCCATCCGCCCGTGCGTCTCGCTCGCGCCAAACCTACAAGTACGTCCTACCTAAACGTACGAGCGAAAAAGACAACATAGATGTCAGGATGTAAGCTAGAATTAGTCTCCTGCACTAAATGATGTTTCTATTTGTTTGACTGGTAGATTTCTGTGCAATAAATGTTTAACTTAAAAGCTAAATATCTTAACAGGTACAACCAAGGTTACCAGCAAAGGCAAGATGGATTCCAGCAGCGACAGGACGGCAACCAACGACACAACCAGAACCAGAGGGAGGGCTACTCTTCCCAAGGTCAGAGTCAGGGCTACAACTCGAGAGGCCAGGGTCGCTCCACCTGGCGATAATCTACCTAGTTAACAAGTAAATAGAGTTTATTTTCATTTGAACAAATACTGAATCTTTGGATTTGTATTGGGGCTAGGTAATGCAATATTCTGAATACATGTGCTGATTGATTGACATTGATTTGAAATAGTTGAAATTAATGTAGGTAACAGAATTTATGAAACAAGAATAAATGTCTAATTAAACAAACTATTGAAGCTTACACAATATTCTTCACCCTTAACTTGATAGATACATATCTATGTATCTATCTATCTAATAAATCTTTATTACATTTTCTGTATGACACTAAAGCCAATGTAATAAAAGCAGTATTGTAAAAAATTAATACATAATAAGGATATCTAACATCACAAAATTATTGACGTTATTGTTGTTAAAACGTGGCCCTTGCTAATCCAACAATTACAATTATTATACTCTGGAACTTTAAATAAATGTGGACTATTTTGAAGGAAAATGTTTAAAACTATTCCTTGAAATACATTGCCGATAAAAAGTTTTTACCTGTGTAAGAAATTTATGTAAAACTTATGACTTTTAAGAAATACCTTCTTCTACGAACTGTGTTTAAACTTTAATGTAAGCCAATTTCGTGAAGACTGATGATTCTATTTAGTTTACACTAACTAACCATTTTTGCAATCTTCAGAATAGTTATTTACGATACAAGTGCGGAAAAGAGGAAATTCGAAACGAGTGGCGATAAATTAAAACACGACCGAAGGCAGTGTTTTAAATCGACCAGTTGCGAATTACCTATTCGCACGTGTATCGTACAACGTTTTACAGTACATATGGCCCCTTAAACTTTTGACATACACACGAAAAGTGCTATTTTACGCACTAGTGCGGGAAAAAAGGGCCATATGTACTGTAAATATTATTTTCTTTATTTTAACCATTGCAATGACCGCCTGTATTAATTCGTTTTAAACCAATATCTCGATGATTTACCACACTGTTATGATAAAATGTATAATATGTTAAATGATTGAATAGATATTCAACACAAACCTAAATAAAAGACTAGACACAATCGCACATTTTTATTTTATTATCATGTCCAGTTTTTCACCAGCCACCTATTTCGCCGTCCTACAAATTATATAAAACCACACATAAGAATAACTGACGCTAAAACGGTCCGGATCCGACACTTCGTTTCCTATGACGGTTGATCGGTGACCAAGTGATGCTTTAAAAAAAAATTCTAAAATTTTGCAATCCTCCTACATTAAATACAACAATAGTGCATGTTTGTTACTAGATCTCAAATTTTGCAAATCTGACATCCGTACATGTAGGTATTATATAAACGTGGAGTAACTGAAAAGAGCGGTTGCCCTCTCATTCTAAATTAGTATGAGCTCCAATTAAAGCGCATCAAATACCTAATTAGTGATTTGTGTATTGAACATACGCTTGCATTAGGTATCACAACATATTTTACAATTTTATTCATCGAACACATAAATATCAATCATAATTACCAAAACTCAAATCGCAACAGCGCAATATCCATTCATAACGCACTCCAAATTATTATTACCGCACCTTTCCATGTAGGCATGTCGAAACGTTTTCCGCACAAAGCGTCTGAAGAGGCGTTTGTGTAATAGTTTTTTTCTTTTTTAATTTCTTTTTGCCGTACAAAATTGTACGTGATGAAAGGAAATTAGGGCTGGCTCGGTTGAATGAGGTTCGGTTATACTTATAGGTTTTTTGTAAGGTAAGGGTAATGGGCCGGCAATAATGCTGCTGATTTGACCGTTGATTGCAGTTGGACAATGTTTGGGGCTACCTGTTTGGAACAAAATTAATTAAATTACTAGAGAGAGTAAATAAATAGGTTGAACGTTTAATTCTCAAAGGCTCGGCAACCTAATAGTCAAATTTCTTTTCAGTCTTTCAAATTTAAAATTGTGTGTTTCACTCGGGAGCAAAGTTTGTTTATTTAACCCTCGTGCCTTTAATTCCTTGCAACGCTCAAGATTCCACTTTTGGAACCTCTCGCAACGCCTGTGGTTCAATTTTGGTATCTTATGCTAGCTCGGTTATCAATATTAGCACGGGGGATTAAACAACATATTCGCCTCCAAACAACAAATAATATAGAGTGCGCGGGGATCATTTATATACAAGGTAGAGTTAGACCAAGAAAAGTCTGCATTTTGAAAGCCCACGCAGTGCAAGTGTTATTTTAAACGTCAAACTTCTATGAAATTATGTCGTATAAATAACACTTGCATCGCGTGTGCTGTCAAAATCGCTGCAGACTTTTCTTGGTCTAACTCTATTTAGTGTATAGACGGTCAAGCAAATCTTGTCAGTAAAAAAAGGCGCGAAATTCAAATTTTCTATGGGACGATATCCCTTCGCGCCTACATTTTTCAAATTTGCCGTCTTTTTCTACTGACAAGATCTGCTTGACCAAGTATAACTTGCCGCCCCACCGTCGCGAACTGACGACACCAACATTTCCTGACTTGCTAAGAATATATTGAAAGATCTCATTAGTATCCCATTTTGCGGCCTTCATTAAAATTTCCCGTGCATTTCTTTGTGGGCTGATTAATTCACGGTGGAGGGTCGTCGAGGGATGACCCGCTTGCTCAGCTCATTTTGTTACACCTACGCACTCCTGAACTTTCCCTCGATGTCTATTCGGCATTTAGGTAAAAGGTAATAAAATATTGTTCACGGGTCTAACGGGTTTATAGCAGTAAATAACTCCAATTTATAAAATAAGAGGTTTAGGTAATCTTTCTTACGGTAAATGAATATAGTTTGACAAGCAAAAAAACAAAAGAAGCGGCGTTAACTTTTTTATATATAGGCTGCCAGCAATACAAATACCTAAGCTGCCAGCCTCCGCGGAGGTGTAATTCAGTTTTCTTGCCAACAAATATATTTTAAGGAAGGAAGATAGGTACGTCTTGTACTGTACCTATCTGTCAACTGCAGCTTTCAAAAGCGTTTTCAAACGTTTTTTGATCATCTTGTCTACTTAGTTATTTGATACCCTCTAGGTAAGTACTAGGTCTAGGTACCTGTGTTAACTTAACACGCCACTCTGTTAACACGCCAGCCACGCCAATAGGTATGTAAGGTGATAAACAATCAAAATGGGTCACCATGTATGGTTTTCGTTTTCCTGACTCTTGGGTGTAGAAACTTCGTTAGGTTCACACCTTGATCATCTAGCCGTGTAAAGAAAGCATACCTCACCTATTGTCACTAAGTAAAATACGAATTTAATGTCATTCAAGTGCAATCATCTAAATTCCCCACGTTTCAAATTCCTTATCGCTTCCAATTCGCTAATTTCCCTACATTCTCACGAGTACAGGTCCGATCATAACTTGCTCACTTCCCGTGTCAAGCCGTCAAAGGTTTGTCTTTTGTGATTTATACTCATTACGACAAATGACTTTACAAGGGCGGGGATCGCAGCGTGTCGCGCGGCGCCACGCAGCGCACTCGTGACGCTCAATGGCGTCATACGGCGCGCGCGCCGCGCCGCGTCGCTCCGCGGACTCTGATCGCGATTGATGGATAGATTTGACTTCTTTATAGTGGTCTTGAGATGTAAGTGGCGTTTGACTGGACGCTTCGGAGTGTGAATGAGCAATTTTCGAGCTTGGGAACTTGCCATGAGAATGTAATTTTCTTGCGAGGTGTTTTTTTAACGAGGTATTTTTGTTGAGTGATTGGTGACGATACATGTCATGTTGGTTAAGAAAATGTTGGTTCAATAAAAATCTGTAAATTGCTTGAAGTTCTACTAATTAGGTGAATATTTTTTATACTACATCTTAATACCATACATTAATCATTTTAATACTATATATTTACTAGTGGCTCTGTGAGCTGTAGACCTCGCGAGCAGAGTTTAAAACTGAATAAATGCATGGTTCCGTTGTTTTGAAGAATTTAGAGAATCTAATTTGACCATAAAAACTTAACTATCAATTGCTTACAAAATTCGGGAATTGGTTTAGATATGCGACCTGTAAGAGTAGAACATATGGACATACGAAACAATTTTTGGCTAACAGACCAATTCAAACTTACACAGATATCAGAAAGACATCTAACTGATGTCATTTAGTTATCGTGCATTTCACTCGTTCTTGTCCGTACATGTATTGGCGCAAGCGAGACGCACGATGACTACTAAATAACATGATAAAATTATCATCCCGATGTCAGTGTACGGTCGATGCCCCTTAAGTATACACGTCGCCATACTAATTGTATAGAAAAGTGGATAGAGTTAGACCAAGAAAAGTCTGCAGAGATTTTGACAGCACACACGCAGTGCCAATGTTATTTGTGCCAGTGTCAAAATCTCTGCAGACTTTTCTTGGTCTAACTCTACTTATGTTAGGAAACCAACATTACCTTTGAATTAACCTGTAAACTGCAACTAAGAAGCTTCGTGCGCGAGTGTGGCCCATAATTTCCGAAAATCATTTTTTCTTCGAGGCAATTACTCCGTTCTCATATTTTGCGTTGCCCATAATTTCCCGAAATCATTCATTCTCGGTAGCAATTACTCCGTTCCCATATTTTCCCAATGGTTTTCTTCCGCAATCGCCTATTTTTAATATTTTTAAATTAATCTTTTCCTTATAGTTTTCGTTCTTTTAAATATCTAGGATAATATTTTCTTGTTACTGTATGTTAATAGTGTAGTAATTATATTTGTTACTTGTAGGTATTTCACATACAACAAATATCAAAAACACTAAAATTAAAGCATAATCTAAAAAACTACAAGTAAAAAACCAAACGCTGTCAGCCAATAACTCTAACCTACCTATCTCTGGGAGCAGATTCGTTTTTAGGGTCATCAAAAAAAAAATAACCCTAACCTACCTATCTCTGGGAGCAGTTTCGTTTTTAGGGTCATAAAAAAAAATTACCCTAACCTACCTATCTCTGGGAGCAGTTTCGTTTTTAGGGTCATCAAAAAAAATAACCCTAACCTACCTATTTGAAAAAAACCTGGTTATTTTTACCACTAGCATTAAAAAAAAGAGAAAATATGGAGATAGAGAATATTTAGTTAGTGAAAAAAAAACCTACTGGTTATTTTAACTACTAGGATTAAAAAGAAAAGGGAATAAATTGAGAAAAGGAAAATTTTGTTTATGAAAAAATGTACACGAAAAATTAAATAAAGCGAAGAAATTCCACTGGGAAAAAATGAGAACGGAGTAATTACCTCGAAGAAAAAATGATTTGCGGAAATTATGGGCCATTTTAGCGAGGCGATCCAAATTAAAAGGCTCAAAGTCTAACTAACATTATTGTTAGTTAGACTTTGAGCCCGGGAAAGCGCAACGTACGAGCAACCTACAGCTAGTTCCCTGAGCCCAAGGTCGACCACTACCCTAGGCAATGTTAACCCCTGCGATTTATGGATGGTGACCGCCCATGCTATAAACGTAAGTGGAAATTGACTCCTGGAACAGCCATGCCCTTGAACTAAAACCGCTAAAAAATGTTCAAACAAAAACTCAAACGAATACGCTTACCTCGCGCTTCGCGCTCGCTTGATCAATCGGCAGTACGATGTTTGAGTGCAAAAAATATATAAAAAAAATTGCATTTACTGGGGATCGAACCGGGTACCTATCCCATATCCTTGCTTGTAAGCGTCTTTCCAACTGCGCTATGATAGCATTTAGATGAGCTGACGAAATTTGGTTACTTATTCTCGAGTAAGAATTTAAATATCTAATCTAAAGAGAATAAAGTGTATGCACTATAGGGGGCAGCACAGGAGCCGTCAGATCTTTGGCGCGAAGCGTAGATGAGTAGTTTATGATTCCGATGTAGCCCACGAGATGGCAGAACCTACTATGCACAAGGAAACGTACTTACGAGAACGGTAGATGGTAGCACTTGCTTTGGCAATGTACATGTGCACATATGTTTCCGATTCAGGCCACAAGATGGCAGGCCCTCCAACGCGCACGGTCCCTATATATAGTGGGCGTGCGTGAACTATAGGGGGTAGCATAGGAGCCGTCAGATTTTTGGCGTGAGGCGTAAATGTGACGTTTATGCTTCCGATGTAGCCCACAAGATGACAGAACCTACTATGCATAAGGAAACGTACCTACAAGAACGGTAGATGGTAGAACTTGTTTTGGCAATGTACATGTTTCCGATTCAGGCCACAAGATGGCAGACCCTCCAACGCGCATGGTCCCTATATGTAGTAGAGGGTTATTGTCATACTAAATTTTGTAGTCACAGTAAATTTACTGCCATCTTTCGATACAGGATTAAAATGAAAATGAAAAAAAAATATCAATAAATGTATATATGTATGGATAAATGATTTTTTTTTATTTTTAGAACGCCATATGATTTTGACCCATGTTCTTTTACTGATATGAGTAAAAATTGTTAAATATAAAATGGTGTCGCCATCTAGGCGAGCATAGGCCAAAGGTATGGCGCCGTATATTAAAGAATCAAATTTTCTTTAAAGCGCAAAAAGCCATCATCTCTTGCAAAAAATAAACGAATGCGCTTAGCCCACGCTTGATTAATAAAAAATACGATTTTTTTCATTTTTTCAAAATAAAAAAATAAAATAAAAAACAACAATTGATACGAAATTTATGTGTAAAAAAATACAAAAAGTTATAATATCCCAGCATACAATTACTGGGGATCGAACCCAGACCCTCTGTGCAAAGTGCAAACAGAAAAAGCGAACGTTTACAAACTGAGCCAAATAGTTCTTAGATGGGTTGACGAAATTTAGCTACTCCTTCTCAAATTAAAATTAGTTAAAATTAAATATCTAAATACCGCCTAAACCAGCGATAATTTTTTTCTGCATTTTTTGCTATTAACTCTGTAAACATGTTTCAAAAAGAAAAAAGTCTTATGATATCGATACGACTATTTGTTTAGGCGCCAGGTATCACGACTCCGCCATTTTTTAAAATTTCCAAAAACCGGATTGACAAAAAAATTTTATTTAGTCATAAAATTCGGTCACAAAATTTCACGAGAATCGGTTAAGAATTGCGACCTGTAGAGGAGAACATCCGGACATACGAAAGCAAAATGCCCGAGTCAAAACGTAGACCTTCGCTTCGCTTCGGTCAACTAGACGGGCCCGCAGCTCCGCTCGAGTAAATGAAATAAAGAGTTCGTCTTATGTTTAGTTAAATACCGACGTTAAACAGGGCTGTTTGCTGTCACCATTGCTGTTCCTGATTGTCTTGGACGATGTGATGCGCAGAGTTACCAGTCAAGGGGAAAGGGGGCTGCCCTGGGTCAATGGCAAAACCCTTGAAGATATTGACTTCGCTGATGACCTGTGCTTACTCGCTACGACACAAGACTATCTGCAGTCGAAGACCGATGACCTGGCCGATGCCGCAGGAAGAGAGGGATTGCGTATCAACTGTGCTAAAACGAAAGCTATGCGCCTGCACGCCCAGAATGCAACGCCTATTCTAGTAAACGGGGAGCCAGTTGAAGAAGTAACAAAATTTACATATCTGGGAAGTGTTATGAACCCCCTGGGAGGTGCAGAAGCGGATGTTGAAGCTCGCATCAATAAAGCCCGCGCCGCATATGCGCAGTTGAAACCCGTATGGACTTCCACAGTCATCACTCGCCGCACCAAGCTAAGGGTTTTCAACTCGAACGTAAAGTCGGTCCTCCTATATGGATGCGAGACATGGCCCGTCAAGCAAGACATAACCAGTAGACTCCAGGTGTTTGTAAACAAGTGTTTGCGGCGAATCGTAGGAGTCTACTGGCCACGGACCATCTCCAATGTTAAACTATGGGAACTGACTGGCCAAAACCCTTTAGCTAAGGAGATACTTCTGCGGAAATGGCGCTGGATAGGACATGTTTTACGAAGGCCGAACAATCACCTATCCAAGCAAGGGCTGACCTGGAAAATTCCCGGAAAAAGAGGGCAAGGTCGCCCACGTACCACCTGGAGGCGCACAGTGGAAAAAGAGGCGGCATCAGTTGGCCTCGGCTGGGCGGAGCTGGAAGAGGCCGCGCTGGACCGCGAAGAATGGAAATCCCTTCTGAGAGCCCTATGTCCCTGATGAGGGATAACAGGATATCATCATCAAATACCGACATTATTATGTATTCAACCCTGCCATGGTTTAAAACTGTGATAGGGATTTCTTATTTGTAGCCGTTATTTGGATAACTCAATTGATTCTCAAATGAGTGATTTGATAAAAGGCAAGATTGTATTTTTTCATCTACACGTATTTATTTAAAACTTGTTTCAAAATAAAATTATTATTTGTTCTTATAAGCCTAGTTGCAAAAACGTTCATTAGATTAATTTTCGCCTTAAGACGAATATGGACGACCACCGCCCTTAAATCGCCTTTTCATACAAACATAGGTAGTCTAGTCCTCTCGGTCTTGCGATAGCTCTCGCCAGTCGCCATGGCCGAGGTTGAGCAGGTCTTGAGCAACTACGTCGTTTCAGCGGAACCTAGGACGTCCACTCGGGCGTCTCTCATTTTGTTGTCCCAAGTACCTGCGCTCTCTTCACGGCACGATCCTCTCCCATTCTCTCTAAGTGTCCGAGCCACTACTGAATTTAGCCGCTTTTGTCTCTCAATATTTCGCCACTATATCGGACCACATCCTTATTTCTATGGCAACAAAATAATATTACGATATTTGGCCGACTGCTGACTGTACATTTGCTTATTTTTATCAGGTCGCTCAATAACATCTGAACATGCACTTTAATCTACCTACATAACTTACTATCAACTTTGTATTTTTGGCCCATCTCAGCATTCTTAGCCCGTTCCCCGGACGAATGGCAATGTTTGCCGAAGCCGTGAAAGTCAATCTGAATAATATAACTCAAAAACAAATTTAAAACAACAAAATACAAATTGATAATAATAATATAGTAATTACTTTGATTGATAAGAATGATAAGTCATATATGACATAAATCACTCGTATGGGCTCTATAGACTAAGGTTGAGGTTGGCAGCACTTTTTATTTTACTTCGTGTAAAAAAACTCAGAAATACCTGTATACCAACATGACAAACATAATTTAGTTTACTTTAACTTACGGATTATTTGGTCTAATCTGTAGCACCGCCAAACGAAAGCAACCGAGAGTTGCCGAGATATGGCCGATGAAGATTGCTATGAAAATTTATTTTCCTTATTGTAAATTAAATACGCATCGGAAGCGATAGTTTTTATGGTCTAGTTCTATTCCCATATGTAGATAATTGATTTGAACAGGTTTTTCTTATCATACGTGCGTCGTATTCGAGAAACGTGTCAAAAACTTTTTTAGAAATTTGTAAGGCGCCATCTCGCTTCTTCCCTCGTTTTTTATCCCGTTCTGGTTTTTAAATTATATATATATTTATATTAAAATGGGTAGGTTTAACATTCTGTTAAGTTGCTTTCATAAAATAAAAACACTTAAAAGATAAAACATTTCCTTCATACAAAAAAATTGAGCGTACTACATCAGTATAATTTATCATCGCCCCGTTGCACAAAAAAAGTTACAAATTGTTCTAGTTTCCCCCAAATTTTGCATTCGAAACACGAACTACGCGCCGCCGTGATTGGGCAGCGCTCCCTCGTGCTGATTGGCCCACAATTTGACAGTAATGGCGTTAACTCTGCATTCGTTATTCGAAAATCTATAAAGCTACTTACAAATCGTAACGTGACTAGAGCCTTGTATGAATGGGGTAAGGTTGATTTTTCTGTGTCATGGTGAGGCGTTTATGACTTTGTCGGCCTGCGTACTCTCCCCTCTGGACAGATGTTGCTACACTTTTAGTAACATTTTCGCCCACAACTCGTTGCGAAGCTATTGTGTAACATTTTTTGTATTATTTTGACTAATTCTTTTGTCATGCGGTTGGTTAGATTTTATCTGTGAGGGGGAGTTAATTCATTGGATGCGTTTTATTCAACGCTACTGGGTTTTTAAACGTTTTTGTGAAATGTTTGTTTTATTAGCGATATTATGATTTTAAAGGATAAATTACAATAGGAAAAAATACCTAACAAGAATCTAATTAGAGTAATTAGTATAGTGAATAGTCACAGATTATATGCATACAAGCAAGCTTTAGAATAAATAATTTTGAATTTAATTTTTAAACAGCTTAGTGTACAAATACAAACTGAGTTTCAACTAGTCTATGAATTCTAAAGGTCCGAATCCGAACTTCTAATAAGGAACCATGTCTGAACACTCTGAACTTACAACTACGAAGATAGTACAAACCCCTAAAAGGTTAGGTACTTAGCTTATACCTTGGTAGCGAATAAAATTCTAATTTAGGCAGCATCACGGCTCTTGGATTAAAATTTTCATCTTGTTACCCAAAATAAACAAAGGCTAGCGTAGCCGAGCCGACCATTTGGGCGTGACTGAGCACCTCGGCGTATTCCGCGCGACCGCACACCGGAGCATAGACATTATATTTTTTTTATTTTAAACTTTTTAATAATTCGCGCGGTGGCGAGCGGCCACTTGAGCACGGACCCAAAAAAATCTCGAAAATCCAGCCATGTGTCGCAGCGAGTCAGCCATATTTATGAGGGTTCCGCTTTGAAGCTTCCTCTTCCTACTTAATTAGGGTTCGGGATACTAATTTGATTAAGTATATTTTATAAATAATATCTTTTATTCGAATTTAAAAATAACTGTATTTATATAGTACTAGGTAGTATAGTAGTAGTGTTTTAGTAGTAGTAGTAGTAGTAGTATAGTAGGAGTAGTGTTGTAGTTATTTTTAAATTCGAATAAAAGGTTAATTTTTGGTATCGTAATAGAAAAATTGCCTGATCTGAAACCAATTTGAATTCTGAGCAACTTTTATTTTGTCACATGCGCAATTATATTATGCGTTTTTATTTAACCGTTTTTCATACGTACTTTGTCCTCTCGCATTTATTTCAGATACGAACAACTACAGGCCCATCTCATTTATTGTACCGTCTCTGCCATGATCTCTATTTTATAGTATAGTACAGCTTGGCAATATAGAGTAGAAATTAAAAAGTGGCAGAACTGTAGTGTCGTCCCGTTTTCTTGTATAAATTGGTTTGATAGGGACGACACTACAGTGTTGCCACTTTTTAATTTCTACTCTTTTTTGCCAAGCTATCAGGTAGATCTTTTGACTCTGTAGTCGGCTTTACTTTGACGAACGCAGAGGTTCGATCCTTGCGCACGGAACTCTAAGCCGCGCAACAACCGCGCCATTTGACGCGACGAATTATTATGTATTTCGGAAAAATCCATTGTTTCGTAATCTCCCCTGCCTCGCTCAAGTGCCCATTGAACGCTGAGGCCCTGCATGTACGCAATTATGTACACCCGTTGTGAAAGGTGCCAACGTTATATTTCTATGTAATGAGCCTGAATGAGACCCTTGCATCGTTTTTATTGCGTGCTGTTAACATTAACGTCGATTTAAGTGGTTATGTTGCACCTAACGGATCATGGCGGTTAAATTGCTGTTCGTTCTTTTATGAACTATTACTAAAGTGAATGAAATGAATAAATCTCTATATGCTAAAATGAATGGAGGGTAGGCTAAAAAAGCACCTAAGCATGCTTTGCTATTACTCTATTAATATTTTATACACATTACCTATATTATTACCTGCACTTAGAGTAGCATTGATAAGACAGTGTTCTGATAAAAGACGGCGGTGCCTTTTAACATTAGGTAACTACCCAGTACAATCTTCGTCGACCGACAATGAGGTACTTTTTGCCGGAAAACTGTAGGTATGGAAAAAAAAAGTAGAAAAAACTACCTAGGTTAGATATGACGCATTTCTGCTTGACCCTATGGTTGACTTGACATGGTAGCAAGTGAATGACTTTGAACCATATATTCGCCTTATTTACTCCTTACTTTTTTTTAATTGTTATTGGAAATAAAGTTTAATAGATTTATCCTGGCCTTGAGCCAAGAGGCTAAAAACGACCAGCTTTTACTGGTCTTTGAATATAAGTAGGTACCTATTTGGTAATGTTTTTGCCCGGGTAGCAGCACCATTCAAGTTCTTTCAAATATCCACATAACTTACTGAAGCACATCAATAATAAAAATATGAAATCGCAGCAAAAAACGATACAGGAACAAATACGAAGTAGTAAAGCGCAGTAGCAATTCACATCAAACGGAAATCTCCTTTGTGTTTAAGATCGCATTTCCCATTGTTTCGCGGCATGCGCCATTAAAGCTGGCAACATTACAATCGCCATTTCCCGCCAAAGCCGAACTGTCATATCGCGCGCCATTTTCTCACGAGAGGATGAAAGTCGTGCCTGTGCCTTTTAAAAATAAAATTCCTTCGTTCTGGTTTTAATGGTTTTCGATGGCTTTGTTTCTAGGCTTTGTAGTCGAGCGTTGCAAATAAAAGACTAGACCTTTAAAAATGGTAACAACCCCTTTGTAAAGCGCTACGCTTTCCGTTACATGTGTATGGGAAATTATTCCCCATTTCAGTTATAAAGCTTTTAAAATTAACCGTAATTCAAAGAGAACAATGTTAAAAATCAATTCATTCAAACGAACATTCTTAAAGATGTTGTTTCAGTCAAAGCAAACTGCGTTTTTGTTTAAAATTAGAATCATTAACGAAAATCAGCCGTTAACAGTTTGATAGTCGTCGTGTGATGATGCACCTGTCAAGAACTGTCAAACATGGCGGTGATTTGGATGTGAATGGATTAAAATAAAGGCAGGTATTGAACCGCGATACGTCGAGTCATTGCTGAGGAGCGTTCCGCGGATATATGAAAGAAAGCTTTATTATATAATTTTATGGAGTCTACTTTAAGAGACAAATGGAGTGGCCATTTTTCAGGCTGAACAGACGTCGAATACCGGTATTGTTTTCATTTTCATACAAATGAACCGGTATGTAAGTATTAATTTGGGTATCTCGGTTCTTAATACATATATGGTTTTGCATTTTAATCAACTCATTTGTTCGTTGCCTTTATCGAATTACCGATTTAGATTATCAAAGAAATATGGCCAAGCAGGGCAATTTTTTTTTAATTTTTAGTTATACTTATCATCAATAACGATCCCTGCTTTAAAACTAGTAAACCTGCTCCTTTTTCTTCACTACTGTAGGTACTTGTACCACGCTGACTTATTAATATACATAATCTATGGCTTCTTTACTTTATAAGTTTATATCTGTCCGCATTTAGCTTGTTGAAAATATATGAAAATCTGGTAATATGGAATGGTTTGTAGAAACAAACCATATGATATGAAGGCATATTGAAGAAGCAATGAACATGATTATTTATTCCTAATATGAAAGAAACATTAAGACAAGATTATGCTATATGATGGTCAAGCAAATCTTGTCAGTAGAAAAAGGCGCGAAATTCAAATTTTCTATGAGACGATACCCCTTCGTGCCTACATTTTTCAAATTTGCCGCCTTTTTCTACTGACAAGATCTGCTTGACCAACTATATGTACCTACACAGAAAAAAAATAGTTCTCCAGCCAAGTAAATACTCTTGAGTCAAGATATAAAATGTTTCAACGTTTATTATTTAAGCCAAAAATATCAATTCTTTAACCGAGTTACTAAAAGTTTTTTTTAAAAAAGCTCAATATTCTCACCAAGAGCGTTTGCGTTTTGTTTTATGTATTGTAGTTTTTGAATTGAACCTAAGTGTCTTAGTGCAATACTTAAAGAACTTGTGCCAAGAAACTTTGTTTCTTGGAGCTAAAGATACTCATAATTGAATTGAGAATTATATTTCTCCATAAAAACAAGAAAAAGCATTGGTTCAAGAATACGTTACTTAATGTAAAATATTATATTATTTATATCTAGAGCTGAAATTTCTTAGCGCTAAATTTAGTATATCTTGTAAAAAGAATTAATTTTCTTAAACCAACATGATTCTCGTGATTAGTTGAAGATGTAATGTTTGTTGTTCGAAACTAAACTAAACTAAAAGAAAAGCCCTCTTATTGACTATACAATAATGTAATAAATTCAATAGAGGTACAACTGTTCTAAAAGCATAACAATAGTAGATTGTACAACAAGGGCATAAAGTTACCCATTCTTGGACCCCAAAAATGGACATTTATGCCCTTGTTGTACACTCTGCTTTTCACTTCGATTGCGACGAAATTATATTTTTCACGGCAATTTACACCACGAAATTGTCGTAAAGCGAAAGAACATAATACATAACCAATTCCCGCCAACTAACTTTTTAATTTTTTTTTAATTTTCAATATGTGATCAGAGTTTCAGACGCTTGGTTTTCTGCCAAGTCAAACATCTCGGAGCATTTTTGAACTATAATCGACTCCTATTTGATGTGATTTACTAAATTTAATGACAGAAAATACGGATTTCTAATAAATTGTAGCAAAAATAAAATAATGTAACAAGTTTTATCATCTACACAATTTTATTGCTCAGTAAAATTGTGCAACATGTTTTAACTGTTTGGCTGTTGAGACCGATTACCTTAGTCTTAGAAGAAAATTTTACTTTTATGCTCTAGAGCATAAAATGCGATTGTATGTCGTCTACGCACGACATAAAGGTGCACTTTTTGAGCATGAGAAGTGAAAACAATATTTAGTACCGGTCAGACGTCATGTTTCTCGGAAAAATCTTAACACCGCGAACTAGGATTTTCAACACACGGTACAGCGACATCTAGCAGGCAATTTGACAACTAAAATTAACTTCTTGCAAATAAACCAAACTCTCAAAGCAAAATTTTGGTGCTTCTTCTTTGAAATAGCTTTGGTTCTTGACTGTATATTGAAAATAACAAACCAAAAATTTATCGCTCTTGTCTAAAAACTTAAAAGTCTCAAAGGAACATTTTGGTGCTTCTTCTTTGAAATAGCTTTGGTTCTTGACTGTAGGTTGAAAACATCAAACCAAGAATTTATCGCTCTTGTCTAAAAACTTAAAAGTCTCAAAGCAAAATTTTGGTGCTTCTTCTTTGAAATAGCTTTGGCTCTTGACTGTAGGTTGAAAACATCAAACCAAGAATTCATCGCTCTTGCCTAAAAACTTAAAAGTCTCAAAGGAAAATGTTGGTGCTTCTTCTTTGGAATTGGGTTATATTTTTGGTTTGATGAAGAGTTACTCAAGCTAAAGCCGTTTTTTAAGAGCGTGCAATAGGTATCTCTTGCCAAGGCTTTTTTTTATTGCGGCGAATAATTAATATCTTAGCTCAAATTACTAAAATTAGCTTTAAAAATGTGTAAACATAAAACTAAACAATTTTTATTCTCCTTTAAAAAATGATGATGGTTTTAACTTGAGACATATTTATTGGACTAAGCAATTAATTATTTTCTTTAAGCAACCGTGCGCCAACCTATAGGTATTACGAGTAGGGATTAAGCAGAAACGACGGAACCCCGGCCCCGTGTCCACTACCACCGGTGGTCCGAGTGAGCTCCGGTCAGCGTGACTTGACACATAGCCGTTAGCGCTATGTGTGGAATGTCACTGCAGTACATATGTATGTGTTGCGTTTGTGGCGAAGCGGCTTTCCCATTGCATATGTTGGTATATGGAAATTCAATATGATCGAATATTTAAAGTAGATATAGGTTTAAGAGGGGTAAGTTAATCTTGGTACTTAAAACATGCATACTATTTATCAAATTAGATCCACAAATAGCGTTTTGAAGAATAATTCCCAGCAAGTTGGAAATCGTTTAAATACCTACTTTCATTTGGTCCTAAATGCGTGTAATCCGAGTTTGCTCCATCCCAGGACATGTGCATCCTATGCTTACATCATATTACGTACATAGACCCTGCTTCAAATGTGCTACTACATCACTTTACCTACCTACCAGAAATAAAGACCCGAGATGTAGCACACTCGTTACGAACGTAATTAAACTACGATCATGCATATTTTACTTAAAGCTCACCTCAAACTAAGAGCTCTACAAATCCTCATACTTTAACCATAAAATAAAAAGCATCCTCTAGTAGGAAGTTGTGTAATAAATTCATTACAACGCACGCCGTGCTCTATCGATTGTGGCCTCTTCGCCCGAACGTGCCAGAGACAATCGGCGCGATGGCGCTTCTCTCCCTACGCAACCAGATACACTTTTAAAAGGCCTTTATAAGCAGTTCCTGATTCGAAAAACTAAACCGTGTATCCTCAATGCAAGACATAATTTTGCTGGGGGGAATGTTTCACATCGGACTTTGCCGGGCTAAAAAGTTTTAAAAACAAAATATTTCAGGCATATTTCAACTGGAACGAAACGCAACCTTAATTCAAATAACTTAAAGTTCAAATTTGGAATTCGGTGAATGGAACGGCTTAGTACCTTTTTTGGCTGAAATTTTGCGCTCTTTGTCTCTGACTCGCTGTCAAGCGTACTTGTGTTTTCCCGCGTTTTTTGTTCTAATTAGGCGGGCCCTCGACAGACCTTGCACGGTTTATTCTGTAGGTACGGTCCTCTGCCGCGGTCTACTACCGATGACAACACTACAGACTCAACAGTACCTACCCAATTTGTTATTTCTTTGTTTGTTTAATTGCTGTTTTTTTTATTTGCGTTATGAAGTGGAACCAACTCGGTGTCGAGAACACTCTGTTTAAGTGCACTGATTAACGTTGGTAGGACCCGAAGATACCTAATATACAATATATTACCAATATATACCTCTATTTGTTCAATGAGAAAATTATCTAATTATTGCAGCGAAGGTAGAGGTACTGTGAGTATCAAAAGTGGCGGATCGGAATACGAGTAGCGAACAAAAATAAGCATGTCTCTAAGATGTAAATCAATTAGACTCTAGCAAATACTTTTGAACACGAACTGTAGAGATTTATCTGTTGTATTGAATTGAATGACATATTAGAAGCGTGGCACAATACTTTTGGCGCGATGTTTTATCCGCTAGATACTCTTGATTTTGACTGTACCTACTTTTTACTGGGAGTCAAATGAAATCCAACAGAAGTTTTCGGATTTTCATTTTAACCATCATCTTCTGAGTATCATCTAATTTAAATATACAATATAACTAGTAACTAAAACTTGCGCTATTAGTGCGGTTATCTAACTATCTACACCAGGGGTCACCAAAATATTATATTTTTGCTTTTTTAATTAACTCAAGTAGAAACGGACCACGATGGTCATTTTATTGTAAGAACCACACCCCCGAAGAAACTAATTGGTGACCCCTGATCTACGCTAAACAACATAATTATTTTGCGTAATATATACATATATACTTCCTCTTAAATGACCTAGCCCTGAAGAAACATGATATTAGAGGCTTGCACAAAGTTCTGCATATGCAAGCCAATAGCAAGTGATATCACTTACTCAATTACAGCATAGGTACCCACTACTTTCGTGCTACTCAAATATTGGCATACCTACTCGTATGTGTACCTAATAATAGTCTTAAGACTAAATAAGACGAAAATACTTCCGACGAAACTCTTCTTACATCGACCCAACTAAAATTCAAACCCATAATCGCTACCCTGTCAAACAACAACAAATGCATCCACAACCTGCATTTACATTTACATCCCATGTATTTAAGACGTCTCAGCCATGAATGGAGCCTTAAGGCGCCCTAATCGCACCCCTTCCTATATTCATGATGGCAGCCCCGCGTAAACACGAATAATGTTCTCAAATTTGTTTACAGATCGCTGCAGCGTTTTCAGGGGTCGGGGTTTTTGCGACGTGGGCGGGCCCCCGTGTTTAATTTACATAAATTGATACGGTTGGGTGTCATTAATGTTTTTCTACGTTTTCCGGTGGAGGTACGCTGAAATGGGACTCTGGGCCATCAAGGAACAAGGACAAACGCCAGTAACTTTGGTACTAATTTGACAGCCTCATAGACTAGTCTGTAATCGGTACTCTGCCTACGGAGCTGGAGGTAATTTGTGTTTATCACGAAAATAAGTATGTCCCTTATTAGATATGGATATTTTCTATTTATTTATCTATAGATAATGTATGTATCATCTGCTAGTAGACTTAGTACCCATAATACAACGTTTACTTATTAGTTTAGGGCTAGGTTAATCTATTGTAGAATCTTGGATATCATTAGATACATTAAATCCTCACCCAATTTTCACAGCGTCATTGTGTCCAAAGGCATAGGTATTAAATAAACTTACCTGGGTACCTATAATAAGTTGTTCCTACATTCTGCAAATAGTGTAGACAGTACTGGGGGCCTAGCTAAGATACCAATTGTTTGCACTACGGCAACGAAACGCTTTCTGTCTTTCTCACCACTCTTACATATTAATGCAATATAGAAACAGATACCTACGTTTCGTTGTCATAGCGCACACGTTTATTGGTATCTTGGTTAGTCGGTCGGTCTGCACGGTGCAGACTGCCACCAACCGACCTCTTCATAGCGTTCGACCATCTCCTACGCCCCTACCCCTTCCACGTTTCTCAATAATTTGGCCTAAAATGATATATTTCTCCTACCCTTTTTCCTTGTATCAAACTGTTATCATATACATATCTCACATTTCAGAATCCGCCCTTACTTACTATTTAACCCGTTTCGCGCGCTGACGGCCCGCGTGCCGTATCTTCATCGATCGCACGTACGTGCCGCACAATGGCGCCCGAGCTTTGTCTAATTAGCGCTCGCCGGAAATCCCGCTTTTCCCGCTTTAATTGGCGAAGGGCGATTGTTTTACATTGACGTCAGCTTTGTGTGGGCGTGGGAAGGATCGATTTATCCTGTGGTCTTTGTTATTAACTTGTTACGTAAGTTCAATCTTATTTAACTTTTTGCAGAAACTGATAAATGATAGTTAGCTAGAAACTTATCTTGAAGGATGTCTGATGATTTGAAAAAAATAGCTAAATAAATACCCATATGATTGTGCTGTGTTCGTCAAAAAGTCGTATAACCTACACACAGCCACGTATATTCACACAATATTTAAATCGTCGTCAGCACGTGTGCATGACTGACAAATGGTGTCTATTATTAATATTTAATAATAGTTAATAAGTATATTAGTTGGTATGCCTTTTCTACTAGTCCTATAGTGCTACGAGGTACGTAGGCGATATAGTCAACAGTAAGATAATAGAATATCTAAAGAACGATATAAGCGAGGCTCCTAACAACGCTAGCACAATTTGGCAAAATTTTCACAATTTCTGCACCGTTACTGCTAAAACCCATCTGGGAATATCGAAAGGCTTACTAAAAACAGATAAAGACCCAAAATGGTGGGACGATAATGTAAGGAAATCACTTATAGAGAAAAAACATGCATTTAAAGTCTGGCAGAACACGGGGTTGGACTGTGACAGAGATACATATAACATCCTTAAGAAAAAGGCGAAGAAAATGGTCGCTACCACAAGAGCCAGTGCCCAAAATAACTTTTACAAAAAACTTGAAGATGCTACAACCGGAACCGAGATATTCAAGCTAGCTAAATGCCGTAACAATGCCACTAAAGATATTAAACACAACAAATATATCAAGGATAACTCTGGAAGGCTCTTGACCTCCGACGGGGATATAAATGGTAGATGGCTCGAGTATTATCACCAATTGCTTAACGAAGAATTTCCACATCACAAGCTTACACCACTTTTACCCATCTTGGGACCTGTCCAAGATATATCAATGACGGAAACTAAGATCGCCTTGTCCAAAATGAAGAACAGGAAAGCTACCGGACCCGACGAAATACCAATCGAAGTGTGGAAAAAGACTGGGTTACCAGGGGTACAGTGGCTCACGAAGCTAGTTAACACAATATTTCTTAGCAAACACATACCAGACATGTGGAGATCTAGCAATCTAATACCATTCTACAAGAATAAGGGAGATGTGGCAAACTGTGGTAATTATCGGGGCATTAAACTCACTTCGCATACCTTGAAACTGTATGAAGGTATACTCGTTGACCGACTTAAGAAACTGATTAATATAACACCGAACCAATGCGGATTCAGTAGCGGAGTGAGCACAATAGACGCAATCCATACGGTCAGGATCTTAATCGAGAAATACAAATCCAAGAAACAGGACCTTCACATGGTATTTGTTGATCTTGAGAAGGCCTTCGACCGTGTACCACGAGAACTCATTTGGCAGGCATTAAGAGCGCAAAACATCCCAGAACATTATATAGAGGCTATACAGGACTTGTACCGGGACATAACGACCCGAGTCGTAAGCCCTGCAGGCGTCACGGGTGACTTCGAAGTTAAGGTTGGTGTGCACCAAGGCTCGGCACTAAGCCCCCTACTCTTCAACATAGTCATGGACTATTTAACTAGAGATTTACAGAAACCCGCACCATGGACACTGTTATACGCGGATGACATAGTCTTGATTGCCGAGTCCCTCCAGGACCTACAAGCTGAATTAAATAGGTGGGTAACAGCCTTAGAAACACAGGGACTTAGAATCAGTCGGGAGAAAACCGAATATATGTTCTGCCACTTAACAAATACAGGGCTAAGTACCACTGCACCGCCGTGTATCGAAGGAGTCCCACTCAAGCAGGTGGAGTCGTTTAAATATCTGGGATCTATAGTGTCACCGCAGACTACCGCAGAGAAGGACATCCAGCACCGAATCTCATCAGCCTGGCTTCAGTGGAGATCACTCTCTGGTGTCTTATGTGATCCCCGAATACCTATAAGAACTAAAGGTCAGATCTATAAACAAGCCGTAAGACCAGCGCTGTTATATGGATCAGAATGCTGGGGTTTAAGGAAAGCTGACGAGCAAAAACTTCACACTACTGAGATGAAGATGCTGCGCTGGGCGGGCGGCGTCACCAGACTTGACAAAGTACGAAACACCTACATCAGAGGAACATTTAAGGTCGCTAACGTTAGCGACAAATTGGCGGAAGGCCGCCTACGCTGGTATGGCCACGTCATGAGACGTGATGAAAGCCACATGACAAGAGCTGTACTAAACATAAGGGAGGGTAGCCGAGGCCGAGGACGACCCCTCACAACTTGGAGCAGCACCGTTAAAAGAGACATGGAGGCAGCAGGCATAGATAAAAGTATGACAGCTGACCGCATAAAGTGGCGGAATGGTATAAGGAGGGCCGACCCCAACTAGAGATGGGAATAATAAAGGCCAGGAAGAAGAAGAAGAAGAGGAGTGCTACGAGGTGCTACGGCGTAGCACTTTCGCACTAGATTTAGATGTTCTAAAACTGATTATTTTTGCCCATAACATTGTTTTAGGCAAATTAAAATATGGAAGTATATTTAGGATATATATTTTGACTACTTTCGTAAACTATACAAATTCTTCAACATAACTTTTAAGGTATGCAGGTTCAGAGAGCGGAGTTTTTGAAAAGTCTTACCTACCGCTTTTTAGATCACAATACGGTTGCCAAAATTTAAATTTATTTAGGAATCTTGAGGATTTTCTCTATGGACTCGATTCGAATCCAAATTTTTTGACTTTCACTCGATAGAAAAAAAAAACACAAAAAGCACTAAAACGGTCTAAAACGCACTTTAAAAATTTGTCACAATTTATGCATAGAAGCTTCAATTATGAAAATTGCTTTTAAAAATGCGAATTTTATTTTTGAGATTACTTTTTTTTTGTTAAAACTAACAACAAATTCAAATTCAAAAACATGATATCCGCGGTCCCGAGCACACACATCCATCTCGCTCACGCTTACGCTCAGTGAGAGTGAGAGAAGAAGACTAACCCACTTTAATAATTTAATATCTTTATGAATGCATAGTTTACAACTAATTACAGTGTCGTTCTCAAAATGTAACTATGTAACACTCCCCATGTACCTATGCCTCGTGCGTCATGCCATAGAACACTACAAATTGATTCAATAAGGAAGCACCAATCTAAATTTCACCCTCGGCTCGGGTTAAGAGTCGCTATCCCAAAAATTTCTCATTACATCAGCAACCTGACGTAAATCCGTAGTAACGCGAGACTCAGCGATACATTTTATTGTGAAGAGGCCAATAGTTTGCAAGCCCTCACCTGTCCCTACAGTTAATCCGCCATTTTATTAGCGTGCCCTCGTAATGCCGCGCACGTGCGCTCGCAGTGCCTTTGTTCTATCCAAATTACCTCCCAATAACGGAACGGCTAATCAATAAACACCCTACAATGAAAAACACACCCTCCCTACTCGTTTTACAGCTCAGATTTCAATGGAAAAGCAGCAAAGTTAGGTTATTTTGTATCTATGTCGGCCATGTTATTATTTCGTTTTGGCGGGTCGTGACTGACGTTCGACAAAGTCGATGTTGCCATGCGGAATAAACTGTTACGCGTTATGAGAGATTATAGCGTAATCTGGGAATATTGAAGACAATAAAATGAGCTTAAGAGAGGAGTGGGAGCCATCGAGCATCGAATGTTTGTTGGTCTTGTTTTCAAGAGTACCATTTAAGGTACCATGCTTTATTTCGGCATGTGTGCTCTCATTTTGTTATTCTAAAAGGGGTTGACGTAATGAAAAACAAAGTTAAAACTCGTTAATTTTTATTACCTAATTTTATAAATTGAAATTCATTACACTTCCATTTTCACATTATAGTTACAAATTCCTTCTCGTTATTATTACTATTATTTATAATTATTTTATAATAACTTCCCCTATACCTACATAATTACATCAATCTAGTCCAGAACATATAAATTAAGTTGGAAAACGTTAATTACAATTTCCTTCAATTGTTACAAGTTTGGCGTAAGTCTAAGGTACGTTAGGGGCTTATTGCTATGAATCTTCCAGTCAACACATTGTTGTTGGCGCATTTTCAAAATTTCTTTCTACATTTTATTTTTCTACAATAAAATGGCATTTCAAAGACTATTAAACTCTAGTGGAAAATATATTTAAGTACAACAAAACACTATTCCTTTACCATGTAGGTATAGATAGTGACATTCTGGCGATCTGAATATTATATTGCATCCGTCCGCCCGAAACATGAGTTGGTAATATTAAAATATCAACCAGGGAATGTAATAACATTTATTGGCACAAAATTTATTCGTTGTTGAGAAACTTTGACCAGTTCGGAAATAAACAGAACTCCTTGAACGAAAACTCAATTTCAACGCGGAAATCGGCATCAATTTTCTAAGTAATAAAGTTCCTACTCAAATTTATAAATAGTAAATTTAATACCAACAAAGAGAAACAATCGTCGACAACTGGTCGTGGTCTCTATCGAGTCAGGTCCCTACCTAACACATTACGCGCCTATATGTACAAGATACGTAATATCTACACACACGAAACACCGACTGTATTACTATTCACACATCAATTTACTGGCACAATATCAGTTATTTACAATGAGATTTACTTGTAAAAATACTTTAAGTATTTGTTAAAACTCTTCCAAAGTATGCAAAATAAAATTAAGCGTAGAACGGTGAAAATACAGGGTGGATGTTTGAGATAGGTCAGACAAGGCAGTTTATAGTAGCGGAATAATAGCGTTGGACACCAAAAATTGATTTAAAGAGAGACATAATTTATTGAGTAATTTTTAACTTACAGGGTTAGGTTGTTGTTCTTAATCTGACTAATCTCAAATATCCACATTATTTAGCTTACACTACTATTGCTTGGTACCGTTGATACGGAAATACTCAAATACTATTCATATATACCTAAAGGAATAGTGACGTCAACTCCGTAACATTCACAAAAAAATCAAGAAAACATTTTTCTAACTAATAATTTACGTGATTTTTCTTGATCTGAAAAAATCATGCCAAAGTTGTATGAATGTCACTGAGTAGACACATTTTTATCAAAAGCTGTCTATTTGTCTATTCCTCTACTCCGATAAGACACTGTTAAAACACGTGTACACAGTAGGTATAAAACAGGCAGCATTTTGTCATGAAACCTAAATGTATCAGCCACGTCAAAATAAAGTTAGGTATCCAGAATCACGGCAATGTGATACGGCTCTGGTAAGTGTAAAAGGAGTGTAGTAAAATTAATGCCGTCCATGATTTTACCTGTACCTATTGTAAATAATAAAACCAAAATAACACCACTGAAATTATATGGAATTAACGGAGATACAGATAATTTTGAACGTTTTTTTACACAAGAGGTTAAGTTGAGAACGGCATCACACATTTAGGTTTTTAAAATAGCCAAAGTTGAACATATAATACGATCACAGAAAAGACTGGGAGAAAGAATTTTCATTTGTGAAAAACAAGACATGTCACTTTGTGACCATTTCGTGCTACTTTGTGGCTAATGCATTTGATAACTCTTTTACAAACTGAGTGCTTAACGAGTTTCAAATCCGAAAAGCAGAAAAACTACGTCTTCATTAAAAGAATGTTACAAGTATATCACAAAGAAAAGAGTCAAATCCGTAATTGCGCTTAATTACGTCTAACTATGTACATACCCTCCGCCCGATAAGAAACACCACTTTCACTTCACTGAGTCACTAAAGTCACTGTCTTTTGGCAGATCGTTCCGCCAGGCCTCATCCGAGACAATGTTCTAGAAGGAGACAACATTTTAAAACGCGGTTCGGCAAAACGTTGGGAGAAAACACCCAAATTTGTGATTATTTTATTAACATGCAGAACTGTTCTTTGAAATGTCAATTTTAGGAAAAATCATTACAGTGCTAGATTTGACATATGTCTTTTAAATTTTCAATTAATACATTGCACAAAAAAAGTTACGTTTTGTAAACTAAAGAAACTTAATCTAGTAGCTCAGCCAAACCGCGTCACCTTCTCCCTAATCAAAATACATCTCCTCCTTGAACATGGTCTCATGATAAAGCTGGGGGAACTTCTACCACGCCCGGCCCTGCAGGGGGAGGTAGCCGGAGCACTGCTGCTGGTAGGCAGGCTGGCGGTAGGACGCCAGCGGGTTGGAGCAAGCCGCCTGGGGCTGCGCGTAGCCCGAGGTCGGCGTGGCGCAATGCGCGGGTGAAGACGACTCGCCTGAGCCGCACGGCTTGCCATCCTTCACGAGGACTGGGACGGCTACCCTCCGGGGGGATGAGGACGACTGAGGACAAAATTACTTGTTAAAAAATAGCCTTCTGATTTTTCGTGCGTTGCCATGCTTGTCCGTCTTTCAGAAGCCAATCCATCCATGTCGTTCCACGTTAAATTTGTTTGCTGTAGATTGGCATGGCAACATGGAAACGAAGAATTACAAAACCTCAATATTGCTTATTGCTTGATTAAGTGTGATACTTAATACCATATTTTTGATATAATATAAATGGTACTAAACTCACGAATTTCTTATAAAACATCTTAAAGGCTGCCAAAATTTATACAAAGAGTCAAATCTTTTACTACTGCCATCTACTTGCCTATGCTACCTATATACATACACAATAATATACTCGTATAGTGCAGCGCAAACTCCGCACATAAAATAAGTATATTTCATGAAACACCACATTAGACTGCATATACCTACTAGAATAATACACTGAGTCACTGACATGACGTTCATTCTAAAAGGATCCCAACAAACTATTTTCCAACTACACATTATAACCCAGCAGAGGCATTCCTCGTAAAAAACGCGCGAGTTGAAGAGTCATTACGTCAGGGACGAGCGGGCGCGCAAATTGGGCCAATCAGGCTGGCAACACACGCCAGACGCCACGCCTTGAATCATTGGAATAAGCGTGCAAGACGGCCTTTGTCTTTGTGTTTTAATTATTGAGAATGTGAATGACGCCTTTCGTGCCGTCTGACTATCGCATTGTATAACGTGAGATTCTATGAGAATTTAACAATATCTACTGTAGCAATGCGACTTAATACTTAATTTCAGTAATTTACGAATTATTAACATTAAGCGACGAATGAAAAAACTGCACAACAATGTGAATTAGATCTCAATCAAAACAAATCCGCATCAAAGAACAATCAAGACACAATACAGCAAACCGACTGCATTTCCACCGGTGACTAAACAATACAACATTCCCTAGCAACCCTGCAACTTTAATAGACGTGGGGTTGCCAGAATCCGGGGCCCGTATTTCTCCTCCGCGGGAGATTGGTATCAAGTGGCAAGGGCAGGGTCATTCCGATCGCTTGCACGAGTCGAAAACTTGGAAATCCAGTATAATTTCGCTTTTGTTACACGCTGTTGTCAAGGTTATGTTACGCTGGTTCTGTTTACGAAGTGATCGCGCCCTCTCGCGCAGTGAAGCGGAATACACGGCAGGTCGCCTCGGCAAACAGGGGCCGCCGCGTCAGCGACGATTTTTATCGTTCACGTGTTTAATATTCATTATTCATTAGCATTATTGAAATGGCGGTTTAATATGAACGCGTTTTTGAATGACGGGTTAGAAATTAGATGGAAATTTCCGAGATAGGTACCTCAAGTAAAATTTCAGACAAATTTTGGGCTCAAGTTAAGATGGGTCATACACATTTTTTAGCAAACTCATTCGCGTCTTTCCTGTAGACATCGCAAATTTAAGGGAACTTAAAGCAAATTTTTACGCGGCACTTTTACAGGCGGGTTACATTTTTTCAGTACTTGAGATTCAAATAAGAAAAACGGGATATTTATGTACCAGAGTCGTAAACTTTGATTGTATTGTCCACAGAAGTGACCTCTTTTTATAAGGTGTTCGGACTTATTTGCGTCTTTCCTGTAGACATCGCAAATCCAAGGCAATCTAAAGCTAATTTTTCGCAGCACCTTCACACATTTTTTCAGTACTTGAGACTCAAACAAGAAAAACATCATGTATACCAGAGTCGTTAACTTGATTGTATAATATTATCCACAGAAGTGACCTTTTTCTAAAATGTATTTGACCCACCTACCTATTCAGTATGAAAAATAGTGAAACAAGACGGCTAGTATGAGGTCTTAATATTGGCCCGTACCCAGATGAATAATGTAAGAATCTTGAATTAGTCTCAGACGTGTATGTGATGAATATTTAATATAAAGCCGTGAATTTTAAATTCGTTGACTGCGGAAGTGAATCTCTAACACCCTTAAATTAAAAAAAAATACACTCTAAGTAGAAGATTTCCATTGGTCAGAAATGTAAAATAAGTAGTGGTGTAATAACTAAATAGCAAATAGATTTAAGTACCTGGTTGTGCTGGTTCTGCTCCGCCATGGCTTTCTCCTTGGCTTGCCGCTTGCACTTGTAACGGTGGTTTTGAAACCAAATTTTAACCTGTAACAACAACATTGTATTAAAAATACAGTCCTACAATAATCCTATTATGACGGCAGAAATTCCTGCATATAATTAAATAGTTTAATTACATTGTCATAGTTTAATTTATAGAAAACACACAGAAAAGATTTCAAAGTGTAGAGAAAATGACAGCTTCAAAATGGCTTTTTGAGAACATTAATGTAGCAAAACATGTGAAATTGCTTCAGTTCGTAAGGACAATATCCGAACCAATCCGAACGAACAGTTTGTGTTATGTGTCAGCATAGCTCTCTCATGTCAGGCTCATGTCGGATGCCATATTGACAGAGTCTGTTTTAATAATATAAGTTATGCGGATGACATGGTGTTGCTGAGCCCATCGGTTGGAGGATTGAACATACTAATAAACATTTGCGAATCGTATGCTCGTGAACATAACTTAAAGTATAATGCGCTTAAAAGCGAATATATATATGGTTTTTAAAGCCGGAACCAAGAGTCCATCGTATGTCCCTCCTATACTTCTTGATGGCCAGGAACTAAATAAAGTGAGCTCATTTAAATACCTTGGGCATTTGGTTACCGAAGATCTGCGCGATGATGCAGACATCGAGAGGGAACGCAGAGCTTTAGCGATGAGAGCAAACATGATAGCGCGCAGGTTCAGCCGATGTACAGCCCAAGTAAAGATAACCTTATTTAAAGCGTACTGTACATCGCTGTACACCTGTAGCCTATGGACAAGATACACTCAGCGATCGTTAAACGCTCTGCGAGTCCAGTATAATGACGCTTTCAGGGTCCTGTTGCGGCTGCCGCGGCACTGTAGCGCGTCCGGAATGTTTGCGGACGCGAGCGTGGACGGTTTCCACGCCACGCTCCGCAAGCGTTGCGCCGCGATGCTAAGCAGGGTGCGTGACAGCCGCCACAGCCTCCTGGCTATAGTGGGTAACAGGTGGGACAGTGGCTTGCTAAAGCACTGGTCCTCCCTACATGTTAGTCTTAATAATTGTAAATTTAATTTAATCTAATGTTATTTATGAATGTTAATAGTAATTTCAAATTTAAATTTTAATTATGTGTAAGTTGTTTTGTTAATTTTAATTTTTAATCTTTAATTTTATTGTAATTTTAATTTTATTTCATTTAAAATATGGACCGTCAACTGTCTGAAATAAATTATTTTTATTTTTATTTTATTTTATTTTTATTTTATAGCTGGGCACCGTTAATCAAATAGTTAACTTCGTTAATCGTTAATCCGCTACAAAAAAAGTTAACTTCGTTAATCGTTAAAGCGTTACATTTGGAGTTTAGCACTCTCTAAGTCTACCTAATAACTGCATTCAAACAATTTTAAATGTAGTGTTTTTCTACACAAAGCCCTAAACCCCCTGAAAGTCGAAGCAACCCTGGCAACCTGAACGCGTCTATAAGTAAGAAGCAACACTCCAGCAAACACATTACACCCTGTGAATGGAGACCGCGGTCTTGCGCTAATGAATGGCTGTCCAAGCAAGGGCTATAGTGATCCACTCCGACGGTCTGCATTTTGTATACATGAATTTTAACCTATGACTTTGGTGGATGTCGAGAGGAGAAGACAAAATATTACAAAATTCGCGATTTGTTTGAGTGAGAGTGAGATCATGGTGTGCCCGAGTTTTGCCTGAGTAAATATAAAGAGGACTTAAAGATTTACAAATTTCGTGAATGTTATTAGGATGCCGGTAGACCAGCCTGAATTTAGCCTGCAATATGCTTTGAGTTTAAACGGTAGAGCTGTCTACGAGAGCTAATTAGTAATTACGTATACCTAATATATGTTCTGAGTTTCATAAATGCCAAAAAATAAGAGGATTAAAACGGTATCAAATTATAAAGGGGGTCTCTATTGTTTCCCAAATAGTTTTAAGTCATAATGTACTGTTTGTCCGAATTTTCGTTAGTCATAATTGGTTTTTTTCAGAAACGCGTAACTTTTCAGGATTGCCATAAAACAAACCTAACCTAACGTATTTATAGAATAACCTTACGAACATCCTGAAAAGTTAACGGTTTCAGTTTTATGACTGAGTTTTCAACTTTATGGGAAGCAAAGGGACCCCTTATAAAGGTTATATGGATGGTACAACTAGCGGATGGCTAGTCTAACCTGTATTTTTCCTGACAGTATTTAGGTATCACGACGATCACAACAGACAGGAGGAGTGGATTGCAATGGTAGATAATCTAAATAAACCACGAATGAGATGAGATGGGTAAAAACCATGTGAAAACTCGAGAATTGCGCCCAAAAAGTACCTATAGGCGTTACTGATATTTTCACATTGTGAATTACATCAGAATTCCGAATTATAAGAATTCACAATTTTTAAGGACCAACCTAGGAATGCACGAGTGTGAAGCTATTAAGTATGTATCAAACTGGTAATAATAGCCTGAACCGTTTAGCGACGTGAGTGGCTGAAGTGAATCGATGTCCGAATCTACCCTTCCTGAAATTAGCGCCGGAGCACGCTACTGTGTGCCCCAACACTTCACCTTAATGACGAAAGAATAAACAAGCTCATGCCATGTTTGCGCGCGCCATCCTTTGTCTACGCACGCTCTCCCGGCAAAATATACTCTTTATTTATTATTTATACATCGAGAGCGCTTCCTCCGTGTTTATTCTTTGAAATGGATGTGTGCCCCTCTCGGAGTCGAGTTTCTCGCGCCGTTCCGTTATGATAACGCTCCGTGCATAACCGACCGCCATTTTGTCCGAGCCGTTATCAAAACAAACTGTTACATGGCTACTAGGTCTTATTGGAAGTGTTATTTTTTATTTGCTTGGAGGTGTGAGGTCGCAGACGCTTTGTCCGAGAGGCGAGACTGGAGTTAATGAACGGGAGGCGCAGCGCACTCGGCTGCCTCGGACACTCGAGCACTTTCTTTCAATCTTCTTGTGCATAATGCCTGCACGCACGCTCCCGAGCGTCATTCACTTATTTGTTTTACTTCTAAATGACTTGTGTCGTCGAGTGTGACATTTCGGGTGTGGCGAAGTGCTTTTAACAACCACTTGGCTACCGACTATGTTTTTCTAAGGCTTCTGAGATTTTACTCGTGTTTCAGCAAGTAGCCCCTACTAATTTATAATAGCGGGGTTGACTCGATAAAAAGTCTATGAACATAATTTTCCCTTCGTTAAAATCGAAATGCGTGCCACCCAGACCGCTGTCAGTTTGACAATACGAGTCAATTTTGGCGCCAATCAGGAGAAAATACGGTACCTCAGGATTTCCCATAGTCGTCCCAACGAGTAACGCAATAAGATTTAAAATAGCATGAATTGATAGCAATGCAGCGAGCAAACACCTCGGTAGGGTCGTCTCGTAGGTGTTCCGTTCCTGCGAACGATGACTGGCAACATCATCCATAATTATGATAAATAAAGATTGCTCTCGTATTTGTTTAGCTCTTCATTTGCTGCGTCGACGCCATGATTGTACGTTTTAATTCTGATAATTATTTCAATCTTAAGGGCCCTTTAGAAAGCGTCCCTCAAGTCTCGTGTTATGTGGACATTGATAGTTCATTGTTTCTTAAAATATTGTGTATGTTTTACGTGTTTTGTTTGGACTTCTAATACTTTCACCTAACTCTTCTCTTTTGCAAGGCCTTGCATCACAGAATTTTCAATAGTTGACACACGTCGACATGTTTTAAAATGATTTTCAATATCCAGACCAAAACTCGACAATTGTTCAATTCAAATGTCAATTTATAAATTTGTTGCGTGGATTTAGTTTGATTTGATTCAGAAATATGTATTTACTTCTAGGTAGAGTTTAGAAAAGAGCCAGTAAAACGATACCTGTCCAAAGGGTTTGGTAGGTATCCAAATAGTGTGTTAGCTTACTGTTAACAACTCAAAAACTATTTTATATATGCTTTCTATGAAATTAATAGCAAGTCGATTTTAATTTTTACAGATCATACTTTATAGATTGCCTGAATAACTGACAATATCTATGTAATTCTACAAAGCGCAGAGAATAAAACCTAAATATTGCTTGAATTATTTATAATTCTATCTACCTCATGTACTACAATCTTTACTTTCTACGAAGTAAAGCAAGTATTTTTCATTTCTTTGGACAAAATAATATTAGAAATATGATTTAAAGTTCCACGCGGTGTCCCCGAATGGTTGTCAGGCACAATGCACGGGCCTTTGTGCTCGCTTCAATCCGCGCTGAGCAAACACGGCAGACAGCTCAATGCGCTCATTTATTTAGTGCTTATCAAAATATCACGCGGACAAGGCAAAAAATCTTATTAAACAGAACATTCACACTTTATTCAAACGATTATAAACTTTATCACTACGACTTAAGATCCACAAGAAACATTTTAGTCAATTTAATGTCGAGGCTGTGTCTGACGCGATTCGCTACAAATAGGAGCATAGATTTTTGTAATTCGGCATGTTTTTACAGGTGGGGAGTAAATCTGAAAGCTGAGGTGTCATTTAACATGTCTTGTATAGAGATTTTATGGATTATCATGGTTAATATTTGCACAGCATTATCTTTATGATTCGAGGTGCACCTGGTGAAAAGCAATAAGCCAGATATGCGAACATCTTGCTAAAATGTTCAACAGTTGTTTGTAAAATACTCGCTACAAAATTAATTTTTGCCGTAGTAAGTACCTAAGCTTTTTCGAAACCTAATTCAGATTTACCTAAATACATATGCATGTACTTTTCATTATCATTGTAACCCACTGCTGATGCTGTGCATAGGCGTCCTCTTATTGTACAATAAGTAGAGAGTTACCAAAAGAATCTCCTGCCATCTTTTACTTTGTAAGTAGTCCTACCTCATTTAATTATTTCTGCTTAGTCCCGAATCCCTTACAAATTTTCAATTTGAAGGTCCTTATTTCTTTATTTATTTTATTTTCTCTATTTAGAAACAAACAGTCTCTTATAGTTATAAATTATTACAATGAAGGGTAATCAGACTTATAGACCTATAGTTTCCTTAATTAGAATATATAAACCATGTAACTTAATATAAGTAGTACTAAACTAAATGGAATTTCAAGTTATATACTTATTGCAGTGTCCCTGTAACACTGTCCAATTCCAAGTTTTAGATAGGTACATAAAGGGGAAAAAGGAAATAAAATACATATTTATAAAATGGCACAAAAGAAATATCACAATATCTACAAAATGGCAACCCAATGGTTATATAAAACCCACGGAGGTGTATTTGGTAAACAGTATATTACTGAACTGATACATTTATTCTGAACCCCAGTGGCCCCCGCCCGCCGGTGCGTAGTTAAGCCCCAAACATTTGCGCAGCAATCCGCAAAATTAATATTTATTTAATATTCCCCGTTTAAGACTCTATAAACTTTGGATTAATTTTGAGGGACGTCGACTCGCTTTATTTTATTACTGTTGAATTTTGTTTCTATTTGTGTGGGAAAATGTTATTGGTTTTCATTTTAATTTAGATTTTACATTGCAAAACAAACTAATTACCTAAGTTATATTGAATTTAGGCCATTATAACAAGGTTGCGGCTTCATCTAAGATACTAATTACTGAATTAAGTCATAATAAATGCAGATAAATTAAATTAACTAGGCTTAATAAAACGATTAAATAAGTACTGAACAGACGGATCTGGCTTTTAAATTTAAAATTTTGGAATTTAAAATCGGTCATGAAAATATTTAAACTTTTTTTGAAATTTTGAATTGGGAACCCGACTGCGCAGTTTATTATGACGAAGTATTAAAATATACTATAGTGAATAAGTCCTCTATCTTCTAATTTTTTTGGAAGTTTAGACTAAAACCTAAGTATTTGCTAACCCTGCCTACACATATCGTCCATTGTCATTTTACATTAGATGTAAAAAATCTATCAATCATCCTACGCAAACAGCGATGATGCACTTACGTCCGGCCACCAATACCTGCCTCACAATGCGAGTCAGGTGCTTTGTGCTTCTAATCCGCAAAAACCGCCATTCAACAAATATAATCTCCTACGAATTGCTAACCATTAGTATTGGAACGCACCCACGCTCTTATTAACCGATATTTTACCGGTTATTACACAACCACGAAATAGCACAACTTTCGCAAACTATTATCTCAATCTATTGCAAAGTTTCAAAATAAACCTTACCGCAATATCATAAAGTTTAAATTTTATAAACTTTTACATCGTGCTAGGATATTGTGAATGGTATATCAAATTCTGCCGCCGAATTTGTTTTGACATGTTGGCCGCAATGAATGGGGCCCATATCCGCACAATGATACCATAAACAATTTTTACTTTTTATCAAAGAAATAAGGCAGATGATTTCATTGCGGCCAGCCTTTGAGCTTATTGCTTATTGAGATCTCACGAAGATTAGCGATTAGAAAAAAGTGAAGTGGAATTATTGGAAAATTATGGGGTTGTTGAGAGGAAGGCTGTGCGGCTGCTTAGCTCGTATCAGCTGTTTATCCATTGACCGGTTAATTTAAAAAATACACAGGTACAAGAAATAAACCTTCTATTTAACAATTCCATCACATTAAATGTATTTAAGAGACTCATTTTCTCCTTGTATAAAACAGATTTTTAAAGTAAGCTTCCGTGAGTTATCTCGATCATCGCGTTATGGCCTCTCCAATCGTCACCGATAATCGCATACGATTTGGGATACATTGTGGCATTTGATCGATCGGCTAAATGTGTTGCAAGGTCTGTAGAAGCTTTTATAGGTAGGTATAAATTCAGTTTCAGCTCCCCAGTTAAAGCGGAACAAAAAACAAATTCCTGACAACACAAATTGACTGGATCCGTCCATTCAGTTTTCTGATCAAGCGAATGACAGACAGGGAGCGGGTGGTCATCTTTCGACTTATTCCAACCGACATAATTTCGCATTACTAGCTACTTAGCATCCGACAGCCGTCAGCGCGCCCATTATCTTATTGCTCTCCCTAAAAACACCCGTGACATATGCCAAGGGGAAATGACCTCTAACCTAAGGGGTTAAGGACTGCTATTAAAAAAATTGTTGAGAGGTTGGTAGACCTATAAGCGCCCGCATGGCGCATCCGGCAGAGACAACGTGACCATAGACAAAAGACTTGCACTCTTTGGGCGGGTTATTTTTTTGGCTCACACGCAGTTCATTGGCATCAAGTTTGGGATAAATAATGATGTTATAATAAATTATAAACCGGAAGTACATTGACAGGAAAATGATGAAGAAGTTATTAGAAACTTTTTACAAGATGATGTTTCCCTCTATTTGTCAGAAAACCTATTCTAAGCTTTTTGGGTCCTCTTCGCAGCCCGCTGCGCTTATTACAACACAGAATTCTATATTTGATTGTAGGTGTTAGCCACGTCAAATTAAGCCGAATTTGGGCAATCTGCGGAAATAATTCGTGTAGTTTTGAAAATTGGTACAGGCATACCTTGTGGTGTCCAGATAAACATACTAAAAGTCCTCGAGGGTAGGGGGTGTGCTGAGGGTGTAGGGGGGGGGGGGGTTGAAGTTACCTTTTTTCATATTTTTGCTCATATCTCGAATATCTGTACGAATAGCATTATAATTACTTTGGACAAAAATTTTCACATTAAATTTCCTACAAATTTGGTTATTTTTACTCTGCGATCAATACTTTAGGAGCTCCAGACTGTTAAAGTTAAATAAGAGATAAAAAAATAGACGGTTTAAGAAAACGTCGTTTTTTCGTAATTGTTTATCATAAATAAAAATTTTAGTTTAGAATAAGCAAGCTAAGCAACCTGCTGAAAAAATATAAAAAAACCGGCCAAGAGCATGTCGGGCCATGCTCAGTGTAGGGTTCCTTTCCGCAAATTTTTCTAATTTGCTTAGGCTATGTAGGGAGTTCTATATTTAGATTGTACCTACATTGGTATTGATACTGAGTAAAGCGTCAAAGGTATATTCAATAAATATTTAAAATCTCCAAAATTGACCAAAAAAATAATGCTGGCTTAAAAAATAATATATTTATAGCAAAATATAGGAAATTAATCACATGTGCATGTATAGCTGGTCAAGCAGATCTTGTCAGTAGAAAAAGGCGGCAAATTTGAAAAATGTAGGCGCGGAGGGATATCGTCCCATAGAAAATTTGAATTTCGCGCCTTTTTTTACTGACAAGATTTGCTTGACCCGCTATACAATACCTACAAATATTTATTATATTTTCATCCTACTCAAAAAGCCTACGAACTGGCTGAATAGGAAACTCCATTAGCGTTATTAAAAAAAATGTAAAGCTAGTATTTGAGAGACGCAGTATCAACAGTGGCGTACAGCGGAATTTACTTACGCTAAATACGCACCCTCTGTGTGCTGCGCAAATACCGGCGACCTGGCGTATGGGATTAAAATCGGGTGGGCTAATTGTAGATCGAAAAGTAAAGCATGTAATATACTTAATGCCGTCATGAATGTAGGAACTATACCTATTTACGATAGTTTTCCCGTCATAGGTAAAAAAAACACGTTTAACATATTTTTAGTGTAGGTCAAGTCTAAAAGGGTAAATTTTTGAAGAGGGTGTTTTTCCGACATTTGTACGAACATTTTTTATTTTTGGAAAATTTGATTTATTTTCATGGTTTTAGGAAGGGTTCTTAACAACACAAAATATACTGTACGAGGCACCACTCTACTTTTTAAAGTTAGCTAAAGATATAAATAAGTAAAATTGAAACTAGTACCGACACTGTCTTTTTAAAGTCAGGTATAGAATATATATAGTTGGTCAAGCAGATCTTGTCAGTAGAAAAAGGCGGCCAATTTGAAAAATGTAGGCGCGAAGGGATATCGTCTCATAGAAAATTTGAATTTCGCGCCTTTTTCTACAGACAAGATTTGCTTGACCAAATGACCATCTATATTTAAAAAAGCCACAGTCATGTTCTGTCAATGAAAAGACACAGAGAGGGAAAAGCGCCCCGGGCAGCGGCGGTCATCCTTGTTTGTTACGCTCTATGAGGCGTGACCTAATAGGTGTACTTTGTCAACAGTTACTTGTTTGCTATTTAGTTTTTGTAAATAAATAAAATAGTACAAATAACTATCTAGTAAGGATACCTATGTTGCAACGAAGAACTACTCTTAAAAAAGCCTTGTCTGTAGAGTCAGTTTTGAGCAATGATTTGTATTAATAGTGCATATCTATAGTAGAGGTAGTATCTTTCTAATGTAGTCCCTAATGTACTAAGACTAGTGGCTCTGTGAGCTGTAGACCTCGCGAGCAGAGTTTAAAACTGAATAAATGCATGGTTCCGTTGTTTTGAAGAATTTAGAGAATCTAATTTGACCATAAAAACTTAACTATCAATTGCTTACAAAATTCGGGAATTGGTTTAGATATGCGACCTGTAAGAGTAGAACATATGGACATACGAAACAATTTTTGGCTAACAGACCAATTCAAACTTACACAGATATCAGAAAGACATCTAACTGATGTCATTTAGTTATCGTGCATTTCACTCGTTCTTGTCCGTACATGTATTGGCGCAAGCGAGACGCACGATGACTACTAAATAACATGATAAAATTATCATCCCGATGTCAGTGTACGGTCGATGCCCCTTAAGTATACACGTCGCCATACTAATTGTATAGAAAAGTGGATAGAGTTAGACCAAGAAAAGTCTGCAGAGATTTTGACAGCACACACGCAGTGCCAATGTTATTTGTGCCAGTGTCAAAATCTCTGCAGACTTTTCTTGGTCTAACTCTACTTATGTTAGGAAACCAACATTACCTTTGAATTAACCTGTAAACTGCAACTAAGAAGCTTCGTGCGCGAGTGTGGCCCATAATTTCCGAAAATCATTTTTTCTTCGAGGCAATTACTCCGTTCTCATATTTTGCGTTGCCCATAATTTCCCGAAATCATTCATTCTCGGTAGCAATTACTCCGTTCCCATATTTTCC
This sequence comes from Cydia splendana, assembly GCF_910591565.1. Classification (NCBI taxonomy): domain Eukaryota; kingdom Metazoa; phylum Arthropoda; class Insecta; order Lepidoptera; family Tortricidae; genus Cydia; species Cydia splendana. Next base: position 1,107,878 of record NC_085977.1, read on the forward strand.
CAATGGTTTTCTTCCGCAATCGCCTATTTTTAATATTTTTAAATTAATCTTTTCCTTATAGTTTTCGTTCTTTTAAATATCTAGGATAATATTTTCTTGTTACTGTATGTTAATAGTGTAGTAATTATATTTGTTACTTGTAGGTATTTCACATACAACAAATATCAAAAACACTAAAATTAAAGCATAATCTAAAAAACTACAAGTAAAAAACCAAACGCTGTCAGCCAATAACTCTAACCTACCTATCTCTGGGAGCAGATTCGTTTTTAGGGTCATCAAAAAAAAAATAACCCTAACCTACCTATCTCTGGGAGCAGTTTCGTTTTTAGGGTCATAAAAAAAAATTACCCTAACCTACCTATCTCTGGGAGCAGTTTCGTTTTTAGGGTCATCAAAAAAAATAACCCTAACCTACCTATTTGAAAAAAACCTGGTTATTTTTACCACTAGCATTAAAAAAAAGAGAAAATATGGAGATAGAGAATATTTAGTTAGTGAAAAAAAAACCTACTGGTTATTTTAACTACTAGGATTAAAAAGAAAAGGGAATAAATTGAGAAAAGGAAAATTTTGTTTATGAAAAAATGTACACGAAAAATTAAATAAAGCGAAGAAATTCCACTGGGAAAAAATGAGAACGGAGTAATTACCTCGAAGAAAAAATGATTTGCGGAAATTATGGGCCATTTTAGCGAGGCGATCCAAATTAAAAGGCTCAAAGTCTAACTAACATTATTGTTAGTTAGACTTTGAGCCCGGGAAAGCGCAACGTACGAGCAACCTACAGCTAGTTCCCTGAGCCCAAGGTCGACCACTACCCTAGGCAATGTTAACCCCTGCGATTTATGGATGGTGACCGCCCATGCTATAAACGTAAGTGGAAATTGACTCCTGGAACAGCCATGCCCTTGAACTAAAACCGCTAAAAAATGTTCAAACAAAAACTCAAACGAATACGCTTACCTCGCGCTTCGCGCTCGCTTGATCAATCGGCAGTACGATGTTTGAGTGCAAAAAATATATAAAAAAAATTGCATTTACTGGGGATCGAACCGGGTACCTATCCCATATCCTTGCTTGTAAGCGTCTTTCCAACTGCGCTATGATAGCATTTAGATGAGCTGACGAAATTTGGTTACTTATTCTCGAGTAAGAATTTAAATATCTAATCTAAAGAGAATAAAGTGTATGCACTATAGGGGGCAGCACAGGAGCCGTCAGATCTTTGGCGCGAAGCGTAGATGAGTAGTTTATGATTCCGATGTAGCCCACGAGATGGCAGAACCTACTATGCACAAGGAAACGTACTTACGAGAACGGTAGATGGTAGCACTTGCTTTGGCAATGTACATGTGCACATATGTTTCCGATTCAGGCCACAAGATGGCAGGCCCTCCAACGCGCACGGTCCCTATATATAGTGGGCGTGCGTGAACTATAGGGGGTAGCATAGGAGCCGTCAGATTTTTGGCGTGAGGCGTAAATGTGACGTTTATGCTTCCGATGTAGCCCACAAGATGACAGAACCTACTATGCATAAGGAAACGTACCTACAAGAACGGTAGATGGTAGAACTTGTTTTGGCAATGTACATGTTTCCGATTCAGGCCACAAGATGGCAGACCCTCCAACGCGCATGGTCCCTATATGTAGTAGAGGGTTATTGTCATACTAAATTTTGTAGTCACAGTAAATTTACTGCCATCTTTCGATACAGGATTAAAATGAAAATGAAAAAAAAATATCAATAAATGTATATATGTATGGATAAATGATTTTTTTTTATTTTTAGAACGCCATATGATTTTGACCCATGTTCTTTTACTGATATGAGTAAAAATTGTTAAATATAAAATGGTGTCGCCATCTAGGCGAGCATAGGCCAAAGGTATGGCGCCGTATATTAAAGAATCAAATTTTCTTTAAAGCGCAAAAAGCCATCATCTCTTGCAAAAAATAAACGAATGCGCTTAGCCCACGCTTGATTAATAAAAAATACGATTTTTTTCATTTTTTCAAAATAAAAAAATAAAATAAAAAACAACAATTGATACGAAATTTATGTGTAAAAAAATACAAAAAGTTATAATATCCCAGCATACAATTACTGGGGATCGAACCCAGACCCTCTGTGCAAAGTGCAAACAGAAAAAGCGAACGTTTACAAACTGAGCCAAATAGTTCTTAGATGGGTTGACGAAATTTAGCTACTCCTTCTCAAATTAAAATTAGTTAAAATTAAATATCTAAATACCGCCTAAACCAGCGATAATTTTTTTCTGCATTTTTTGCTATTAACTCTGTAAACATGTTTCAAAAAGAAAAAAGTCTTATGATATCGATACGACTATTTGTTTAGGCGCCAGGTATCACGACTCCGCCATTTTTTAAAATTTCCAAAAACCGGATTGACAAAAAAATTTTATTTAGTCATAAAATTCGGTCACAAAATTTCACGAGAATCGGTTAAGAATTGCGACCTGTAGAGGAGAACATCCGGACATACGAAAGCAAAATGCCCGAGTCAAAACGTAGACCTTCGCTTCGCTTCGGTCAATAAGATAGTTTATAATTTTAGGTAGACCCTGGTTTTGGAAAATGGTGAAAAAGTGTCTAGTGTCGAACAGTTTACTAGTGTAGGTGAACTGACGTCGTGTTTTAGAGTAAAGGCCAAGTAGAGTGAAATGAACTTCAGTATTTGAAGATTTTGCATCTACCATTCATATTTTTAGATGAATAAAAAATGTAACAAAAACAACTTCAATTAATTTAACCGTAGATCCAAGTATGCACGGTTGAGAAAACCCAGCAGGAACCCACACCATCTACAGGGACCCGTACTTGTGCTCTATTTTGAAGACACAGCTCTCGTAAAAATATCAAACGAGGAAAATTCTCGAGAATCAAAGCTCCCTTGCCGGTGGTGCGTGAAACAAGACGATCTAACGAGCCAACCTGCGGCGACACGTCCCATAACAAACTGTATAAAGCCCCCTCCACACTTAGTTCAGAGGCCCTACCGCGAGAAACAAATCGAAATTTCTTTATCTGCCTCTCTAGCTCGAATATGCAAGGACAATAGACAGGCAGATACTGAAGTTTCGTTTTTCGCGGTAGGCCCACAGGAAACATGGCGCAAAAACTTCACACACGTGTATTTTTTTTCTAATTCATTATCAAATTCTAGCGAGAAGTAAAAAGAGTGAAAATTCTAGTAGGTAGTAGGTACTGGATTCTGTCAACGAGTCTGAGACAGAAAATGTAGAAAGACCATTAATTTTATTTTGAATTTTTATTTTGTCAAATCAAAATTGTATTTGTCTTGGCAACGTTGAATTTGTAAGCCAATATTAGAGGGTACCTAATTTGGGAAAAAACCTTACAATGCCTATGGAATAACTAGGAATTGAAATAACAGCTTATTTTATAAATATAGTCGTCACTATTGCCTTCCATTCCACGCCGCTACACACAGGAGCGACGTACGAATTCGCATCAATGTGATAACCGCGTAAGTTTGGAGCAGGCTTACCACTCGGTAGCAGTATACAGTAGCCCGAGGCGCCCCAACGAGGGAGTGTATCGAATGTTGTAATGGAGCTGTGATTTATGCCCGCCGGGCACAGGCACTCCACAAGATTTGTGCAATATGCTCGTGGTCAGGTCGAGTGTTGGATTGTGTTACAGTAATTAGCTAATTGACGGTTGTTTGGCTTTAAACTGTTTTAAAAGAGATGCTAAGAAACGGTGCTGATAAATTGATAATAAAAAAACAATCATTAACATACTTTAGCGCCAGCCGCCATAAGGTACCTTTTGCCGTGGAACGTCACATATCTTTACTATTTCATATCTAGTCAATCTCTAATTCATTTCCCGAATCGCGGCGCCAGCCGCCATAAGGTACCTTTTGCCGTGGAACGTCACATATCTTTACTATATCGTATCTAGTTAATCTCTAATTCATTTCCCGAATCGAGCCGTATGTATTTTAATTTTTAAGCAATACATGTCCATTTTCAGATTATTATAGACACAGGAATATTAATGATACTTAATGATATAATGGCCATTTATAACCTTGAGCCCAATTTAGCAATTTGTTATAATTTTGAACTGATTTTGATAGTCGTATCAAGGTCGCTTGACGATCGTTTTGATCGTTCTGATTGTCAACTTCTCACGCACGACTTTTCGCTTCATTTCGCATGCACCAGTAGTACCAGTAGGCTCGAGCAATCTTTTAGGTCATATCTGGTAAGTACTCACGTTTAACCAGGAGGATGGCGTGTGTGAGAACTTTATTTATAATAGAAAAGCTGAAGCATTTTATATTTCTTTTTAAAAAGTTTAGTACTCTTAGTACAATAAATATGTTTAACGTGTATTCACGTTTTTATTTGACACGAATGTTTTTCCATAAGAAGATTGCTAACATGGCAACGATTGCCATAGAGGGTTAGTATTCTAAGAAAGAAGGTATGTTTAGGTAGAACATACTTCACAATATCAAAACCAGTTCAAAACAATAACAAATTCCTAAATCAGAATCAGCTCCTGGTTTAACCTCTCATTTCAATAGCAGTTAAAAATCTCTAATCACAGAGTACACATATGATTTATTTTTCGCCCCATTTCTATTAAACATATTTTTGCCTGGTATATGTAGGTATGTGTTGTTATTAATGTCTGTCAGCGGCACGCGCCCCGCGTTCCCACATTCGCAAATTCAAATCCTTCATAACAAAGACTCGATAATCTCCGCGTGTCAATATAAATTTCATAAACTCGCGCTGTGTGTTCCCAATGTTCCCATCGACGGTCGGCTCAACTAAACCAGTATATTTTGGCCCTTTTTATCCGTAACAATTGAAACTTACATTTCGACATCAAAACAATATCTAAATTAGGTACAGTCGACGTCAAAGATATGTTTACATTTTTCGCCTTATTACAAAGGAGTAAGGTGCAAAAGTGTAAGCATATATTTGACGCCGACTGTACCTATGTGACGGTATGTCAGTTTGTTCTCATTCGTCCTTGCGCCAAGTACAGTCACCACACGGGATTGTTATGCCATTTAGGGTTCTTGCTAAATTGGAAATTCTATAGCGTAATTATTGTACAACCAATTTAGCTAGGACCATAAATGGCACAATAATCGCGGACCGTGATGGTACCTACAAGAGCGAAAATACGACCGAAATGCACGCGCGCCTGATAAGTATATGACATCATTTTGAAGAGAGAAAATAAGTAGGTACATATTGTTGAGAAAAAAATCAAACTAAAAAATGTTTTTTTTATGTACCTACCTAAGTAATATTTGTTTCTTGATAACTCGGAACTCTCGTTCTGTTTGTAAAAGGAGTTACCTGCAAGGTGTTGCCATAATTTCGCTCAATTTAAGGTTCTAGATCAATCTACCTTAAATTGAGCGAATATAATGTTATGGACACTGTAAGTGCGTAGCCGGATTTTAAGATGGGAGTACGCTCTTTCCTTAAAATTGTTATTAGAAAAAGTTGGCCTAACATCAATACATATTACGAGTCGAGACCTCATTAAACTGGTGGCCCAGCGCCGAGAATTACACGATATACACAAAGGGCGCCAAACATCCATGAATAATCTCCATTTTGAGGGTGTCACCGGCATCCGCGGCGACAATGGCGGCGCTAATCGCGGCATAATGCGTATTGTCGCTGCATTAATTGGTCGTCGTGCGCAGGCCTGTGCATTGTGCGCGTCAAGCGTAATTACGACCACCTAGCAATCCTAGCATGGTTCTATAGGTACCTAATGATAGATAGATAATATAGGCAGGGGTATCAATTTTGGTTATGACATTACCTACTTGGTCTATTCGCGGCATAACGCGTAGGTATATTGTCACTGCATTAATTGGTCGACGCACTGTGCATCGCGTTGCGTCAATCGCGTCAAGCGTAATTAGGATCACCTAGCATGTCCTATACTGGTAGATAGGTAGATAATCAATTTTGGTTCTAATAACATTAGTCGGTTATTAATATTGGAACCAAATCTTCTAGTCTTTGAATCTATTAATGTTATTGATGTCACTTGCGCATCAACGCTACCTAAAAGACGATATAATATCGCTAAGTAGGTACCGTATAGATCTGTGCTACAATCTCAATCCAACACAAAACAAAATATTTTAAGTTTTACATCAGCGCAATAGTGCTCAAAGATTGTTACATACAAACTTGCTGACTCAAATAAATCTTTTTCAAATCCCCACCCGCTCGGCTGATCGCGGAAACCCGAACGGATAGCTGCTTTTGTACATACACATACCCATATATGTATAAGCCTACAATTAACCTATTATAAGTAAGTACATGGTTATATGGTGACTGACCTGCGTCGGCGTGAGGTGTATGAGCGAGGCGAGGTGCTCCCGCTCGGGCGCCGAGAGGTACTTCTGCTGCTTAAACCTTCGCTCCAATTCGTACACCTGCAAAATACACTAGCGTTAATACTCTACAACACAGCAATATAGCATCAGTCGAATTCTACTCCTCAAACTTTACATTAAACACCTAAATATGTTTAAGTACACAAAATCAGGTTAAAAGTACCAAAGTGTGACGTACCGGCGATAACTGCCTGACCGATTTCTGAAGATCCTTTTTAAAGTCACTTATTTGTATATTCTTATGCCTTTTTTTCCAACGCAATTTTTTACTTCTCAACGGTTATCGAATTTAAACTGCCGTGAGTCATACTAATAAGCTAATTTTAGGCTCTCCAAAGCGAATCGCGCGAGTGACTAAAAAATACGTGACTTTAACCGTAAAATTAGCTTCACAATGGTTGTCAGCGAGTGTATACTGTAGTTTCCTTAATGGCAGTTAATACCATTCTCATTTTTTTCCACTTTTTATTTTTCTCGTAAGCTTCATTTATCAATAGCAATTATAATCATTCTCATATTTACCCATTCTATGTATTTATTAGTAGCTTATTTTCTCGATATGTTTTTGAACCGTTTTCATATTTTCCCATTCTGTGCATTTATTAGTAGCTTATTTTCTGGATATGTTTTTTAACCATTCGCATTATTCCCATTCTATGTATCTAGACGGGTCAAGATTAGGATGGTTGAAAGGAGAGGAGGGAGGCCTTTGCCCAGTAGTGGAACACTGAAGGCTCATATAAATAAATAAATAAAAAAATATGAATAAATTAATATCGTTTATTGAAACTTAAAGAATGTTTTTTTTTTTATTCTTAAAAATTATGTTTCATAAATATGACTGACAACTGTGAAAGTTAAAATCAGTATTCATTAACTTAACTGACAAGCATATTAATACTTCAAGCAGGCCAAAAGTAAGATGTTTTTTTTAATGTCATATTTTCCCAGCAGAAAATTATTAACAATGTTATCGATTTTCATGTCCATTGCAATGTATTTTTTAGCCCTTTTCCGAAAGACATCAGGGCGAACATCATTTTGTAGCTCTTGGAAATCCACTGCCTGTGCCTCGTCCTTCAGTTCTGAGAGCACTAATAAAATATTAGAATTTTTTCTAATGATATTATTAATCTTTTTGTGCCAGCTCTCAGTCACGTTGCTCGTTCGGTGACGCTGCTTAAAGCACGATACTATGTGGATCATTTCTATTTGAACCCATTGCGATGACATGTATTCATTAAAGTTTTTGATGCCTGGCAACTAGTTTTCAACCTTAGAGTATTTACTAATCATCAATTTACGAACCGACTACTATTACTTCTTTGCTAACAAAAATATTTGAATATTTATTATTTATTTATTTAATTATGCGGCTGGTCATAAAACATATAGGGATATTAAGCTATTCCTAAAAAAATTGTATGGAAAATAATGCGAATGGTTACAAAACATACCGGGAAAATAAGTTTTTCAAAAAAAAATAGAATGGAAAAATATGCGAATGACTAAAGTTTCTATAGGGAAAGGAAGATTACGAGAAAAATATAAAGTGAGAAATAATGCGAATGGTATTAACTGCAATTAGGAAATAACGATTTTCGGAACATACAGTATACACTCTTGTCAGCGATTAAAAATTTCTCTCCGCTCAATTTTGCTAGGTCGCCCGTAAGTAAATTCTTCGATCACAATTGATCTGCAAAAAGGTCAAACTCTCCTACGATACGCGTCCGAAAACAGTGTACGGGCCACGGGATAGAATTAATTATACTACCCACGCCGTGATACTAATATATAAGTACCTATACTATACGTTCAGCTGGGCGGGGCCGGATCTGGGCGGCGGGGGAGGGGCGCAATTAAATGGCTTTATACGTTTAAGTAATTTGGATTTATATAATGGCGGGAGTCTGATTGCGCTGGTTTTTTGAGCCAATGTTGCCGGCGAAATTTACATTTGAGAGTTAGGTCCGACGGCCTACTTTATATGGAAGCGTGTTTTTAGGCCTAATTTGCTTAATTTCATGGACTATATTAATTAGGGCGAGCGAAGCGAGCCCTATCACTATTCGACAATCTGTGCATTCTTGTGGTACACTTTACGGAAAAACTATCGCACTGTTAGGTTTGAGATTTAACATAGTAATTTATATTCATGTCTAGATGTGTTATCAAGCATAAAAATATCATTATATAAACATAAAAAATAAATAAAAGGGTAAATAATGTGTATTACTACTAACGCCATCTGTTGGACTAATGTTAGTTATTTCTTTTTCTAACAGATGGCGTTAGTAGTGACAAGGTTAAAGGTTGTTCCGTTAAAATGCGCTGGGTTTTTGTGGCTCAATATAATTGGGTATTTGACTACCTATACTAGTCAAATGAGTTTCTTTTTTCGAACTGTCAAAACGATTTGTTACTATGGAATTTATATGAAACACTAGCATGTGACGTCACAAGCAAATTACCTACTATTTATAGTTGTTATCGGGTTTTTATGGGTGAAATTTAATACGTGACTATATATTTTTTGATTGAATCGATAATCGTTTTTACTACTATGGCGGTTAAAATCACACGTGATTGATTTCGAAATTGCGGCAGTAATGCAGTTGGCAGTAATATCGCAGTCGGCAGCAGTATTGCAGCGCGATATTACTGTCTTACTGTTTCAAATGCCAAAATTGATTTCGCTGCCAGGGTTTTTGACATTCGAGGCAATAATATAGTCGGCAGTAATATTGCAGTCAGCAGCAGTATTGTAGCGCGCAAATGTCGAAATCGATATCGCTGCCAGGATTTTTGATATTTGCGGTAGTAATGCAGTCGACAGTAATGTCGCAGTCGGCAGCAGTATTGCAGCGCGATATTACTGCCTTATCGTTTCAAATGTCAAAATCGATGTCGCTTTCCACTCTGGACGACCGGCTAAAGCAAGACAGAGGCAGAGGGCCCTTTTTATCCACCCTTCTATCGGGTGGCAGAACTTCCCACTTCCCAGGAGCCGTGGGAATGTTTCTTCCCAACAGCTCTCCACAAGCTGCCCTGCGTTGACTGATTGTACTGGTCCATCAGCACGCGATGGGGTTGTCACATCGCTACGCCCATATTCATGTCTACCGGTCAAGAAGCTATAGGTGCTCCGGACATTTGTAAGGCTTGCTCGGAGTTAAACTATTAAATATAAGTACCTATTGATATAATATAATACAAACACTCTTGATATAATATAATACAAAATGATTTGGGGTATTAATTATTTATAGAAGCCCTTATATCATATCATATCATTTTTAGAGTTCCGTATCTCAAAAGGAAAAATACGGAACCATTATAGGATCACTTTTGTTGTCCGTCCGTCTGTCTACTAAGACCTTTTATCTCGGGAAATTGAAATCGAATCTGGGAGTTGAAATTAAAAGCATAAATTAGGTCCTAAAAGCTGTGAAAAATTTAAACTTCTAAGAGTTGTAAGTGATCGGAAAAAAAGATACGGCCGTTTATGCCGCAAAAAAATTATATTTCGAAACTCTCAAAGGAATCAAAATGTACCTATAAAGGGGCCCACTGACGGACTTCGCCGGACGATATCAGCCGGTCAGTAAAACGCAAAATTTGACAGCTCCGAACAACTGACAGGTTGATATCGTCCGGCGAACTGGTAATCTGTGGGCCCCCTTAAGTATGGTAATTCCCGTTGATCTAGAATTTCTAGAACTATGAAATTTGGCAAGTAATATCGTCACTACAAGTACTGGGAAAATATTTGAAAACTATTTTTTTTGTAAATAAATTAATAAATACGTTAAATTTGTACGGGACCCTCGGCGGGCGAGTCCGACTCGCACTTGTCCGGTTTTTTAAGATGAATCTCTTATTAAAAACTACCTTAGTAATTATAACTATATAGGTAGAAAAATTCCGCGAGCCCTTACAAAGCTCTGCTTTTTGCTAGTATAAATAGATTGTTGAATCGGTTGTGACTCAACGCGGTAGATGTTTTTGTTGGACTGACAGTTCATGTTCAGGTTAACAGACGAAGAACAGTTTAAAAAGAAATGGTAAAACGGGGCGCAGCTACTTATAATGAAGATAACACCATCTTCTCGTCCTTTGTCTATTCTACAGCCTGTTCTAGTAGATATAAATTTAATTTTAAGTAGCTAAGTATAAATTTTTTTGAAAGACCAATATAATAAGGTATTTCGATACCAATGGTAATTTAATCTCAATACGATTTAGATAAAATAGGTCAGTAAAATAATGTTTTGTTGCAAAGTTAAAATAGCCAATAGAATTAGAAAGCAACAATATCTCAAGCCGGACTTGATACTTGATAGTTACCGTAAGTAAAGTCGCGGTTGGCGGAGGGCGCCGGGTGCTTCAATTATTGATTTTAACCACGCATCAGGAGGCATGGCCGAATAAGAAGAAAAACTTACTTTACCTTAAACCTTGCTTGCTAAATCTTAAATGTACTCTTTTATACACTTAGGTACCTAATCATGTAAGCATTAAACATTTCTATAGTGTCAAAAAATTTGTTAAAAGTGGGTTTTTCTTTTGTTTCATAATTTCATTTGAAACTAAATATCTACAGACTTTAAATGGTGACTTAAAAATAAATACCTAGTACAAATTTTTGAAAGGTCGGCAACACTCCCGGAGTTACAAGTGTAATACGGTAACTGGCTAATATCACAAGGGATGTATGTATATTTTCACTTCTCATGCTCAAAAAGTGCACCTTTATGTCGTGCGTAGACGACATAAAATCGCATTTTATGCTCTAGAGCATAAAGTAAAATCATCTATTACGACCCTTATTGACTTAGCAATAAAGTCCAAATTCTGCCATACAAACTGCCAGCCCTGCCGGTGCGCCCCCGACCGGCGCTCTCCCGATCGGCGTGCCCCGCGCCTCCGACCGGCCCAAGAACAATTTTCTTTAGTCTTGAATAAATACGTTAAAGTAACCTAAAATATTTGATTTTTTGTATATTTTCCTCGCAATCGAAGTGAAAAGCAGAGTGTACAACAAGGGCATAAATGTCAATTTTTACCCTCGTCTACTATTTTGGTCTTCGCTTCGCTCAGACCAAAAAATTGCCTCGGGTAAAAATGGGCCACTTTATGCCCTTGTTGTACAACCTACTATTACTATTACCGTACTATTTACTAAACTGAACTTGCAGTTCACAACTTAGTATAAAATAATAAATCATATTCCCAGTGATCACATCAGATAGAGATGAAGCACTCTGTTGGTAATAAAATACGTTTGAGTCGCCCCGTCGCCGTCGCCCACTCACAATCAATACGACGCCGACGTCAATCATTCACTCTTTTTCATTTTTCTGTGCCAATTATAACTTTTCTAACGAATATTGGTGTTTCAAATTAAATTTAAGCTACTTTTTTAGTTTTTAGTAGAGCGGTGGTGGCCGAGTGGATATAACGTCCGACTTTCAATCTGGAGGTCGCGGGTTCAAATCGTACCAATGAGTTTTTCAGAACTTATGTACGAAATATCATTTGATATTTACCTTTTATTTACCTTACTAGCTTTTCGGTGAAGGAAAACATCGTGAGGAAACCTGCATACATCTGCGAAGAAATTCAAAGGTGTATGTGAAGTCCCCAATCCGCATTGGGCTAGCGTGGGGACTATAGCCCAAGCCCTCTCGCGCATGAGAGGAGGCCTGTGCCCAGCAGTGGGACGTTTATAGGCTGAAATTATTATTATTATTATATATTTATTTTTAGTTGAAAGTATATAGCAACGTTTTAAATTGGGCCACACGGTTTATAAGCAAATAACTATAGATGAGGAACAGAAGTTAGATATGCGAGTTTTGTGCATTGTGTTTTAGTTGTGGGTACATTTTAACCATCAGTTATTTATCTTTACCTATCATTACATTTAAAGGAATATCATTACGTTTTCAAAAATGTTGTAAGAAAGCTACGATATTTTTTACAACAGCTCTCCTTGATTTTTGTACCAGTGTCATACACAGATTTTGAAACAATTTTAATTTCACTCCTGTAGACAGTTCACAGCTTGTGTTGATAAAAAAAAACTCGACAAGTGCGAGTCGGACTCGCCCAGCGAGGGTTCCGTACTTTTTAGTATTTGTTGTTATAGCGGAAATTTTTTGAAAATTTCAAAATAGCTATCCCGTGATATTCATGGGAACAGCCTGGTGACAGACAGACGGACAGTGGAGTCTTAGTAATAGGGTCCCGTTTTTACCCTTTGGGTACGGAACCCTAAAAAGGAGTACTTACCCTTTTAATGCGGGTTAAATCAGAAACTCAGGCTATAGCACTTGCTGTGTATCCCCCCAGCCAAACAAAAGGAAAAATTATTTCTTATTTTACACCTTGATATTTAAAAATAGCTACGGACGAATACGCGGAAAAAGAATTTCGCGCAGTCGCCTCAGCCCCCCAATCGCAAATGATCCGGTAGCCCCGTGTTTATTTGCAAAATGATCGCCAAATACCGTCCCGAGGGCGACCGGTGGGGAAACGAATAAAAGTTAGAGATATACGAGTCAGCAGATATACAAAAAATATGCCTACATTTATTGCTTTTTGTCTACATAATTTCATCTTTGGGTTACGTAACTACATATTTTTATTTTTTATTTTTATTTTTTTTATTTTATTTATTTGGAGAACCAACAGCTATGACAATACCATAGAAATTATAGTGGATACAGAAAGCCAATTATAGGAACTCACAGGTAGTAACACAATACTAAACTAACAGGTACTACTTATACAAAGGTTACGCACTATCGCAAGCACATATGTGAACAAAGCCAACACAAATTATATCTAGTAAAGATGAATTGAAAGTAACAAAGATACTAATTAATAAGTAACAAAATGAGGAATATTAAAGTAAAAATATTAATAATACATTTGTAGGTATTTAAGAAGGCGACAACACGCTCACTCACTATTTTAGTACTTTTTATAGTGTAATCAATGTTTTAGTCCTTTTTTAGTGTAATCAATGTGATGTAATTATCAACTCTCACTGGAATAGTACAGTAATAGTACAGGCCATAGGAGGCACGGGCATCATGGGGACTAACAAACTGTAAAATTAATTTAATGTTTGTATGACTCACAGCAGTTTAAGTAAGATTAGCTAGCTACAGGCCGGTTTATATTGTTGGTCACAAGTCACAATCGATCGTGACAGCATCACACATAGCTCTATTAAAAAAGTTATCATGGAGCTGCATATATATTATACTTAGACTCACCTGGGCTTGCGTGAACAGCACTCCCCGCTTCCTCCTCTGCGCGAGAGGGAACTGCATGGGCTTGGCGTCGGGGCAGGCGCACGCGGCTAGGCCTCCCATGTTGTTAACGTGTCACTCACCTGGGCTTGCGTGAACAGCACTCTCCGCTTCCTCCTCTGCGCGAGAGGGAACTGCATGGGCTTGGCGTCGGGTCCGGCGCACGCGGCTAGGCCTCCCATGTTGTTGACGTGCCCCATGCCGCCCGACGTGGACGTCATCAGCCTGGAAACTAAAGCAGCCGCTCAGATACGCACACACAGAGCCACCCCCGACTAACCAAGGCCAACTTGAAAAAGCGAAGCACTTAACTCTCCATAATTATGTTCTTATGCCAAAGCGATTAAAGGTAAATGTAGTGTAGGTAACACTGAAAGTACATATTTACAATTCAATCTAGAAATCAGAGGTTGACAAGAAAGGGAACTTTATAGCATAAAAATTCTAAAAAGTTTCAGTGTTACTATTGTACTCGTTACCACTTTTTGCACTAAGAAGAAATGGCATATAGATTTAAGCTAGTTATTAATTTTGTTTAGCAGTATCACTGTATATACATATCTTGTATGTAAATGAATAAGGTACCTAAATATCACCAAAGAAGTTTCACTACTACTGACTGCGGGTATCACTAAGAACAGACGGCGGTCATTAAAGTTAAGTAAGTACTTAAGTGTATTGCTGGTTCAAATAAGGTCTTTAAAGGAGTGACATTATTCATTGAAAATTCGTTTCTTCCCCCGTCATTAAGCTGGTATACTACAGGGAAAATATCTTGATTAAAAAAAGGGCAAGGAACAGAGTTAATTTTATATCAAAACAATTTGGCTTAGAATTTTTCCACATATAAATTTGTTTCTAAAGAAATGAATTTTCTTTGAGGACATAAGATGAAATGTATGCTATTTATGCTTGTCATAAACGTAAACCATTACCAATACGACCTCATGTGATTTTGACGATTTCAGAAGCTGACTAAGAAAATAAGAAACTGGAAAAGTCAGGATTGAACCTATTCCGAATTTGGTAACCTCCGCCCAAGCCAAATTCATGAGTCATTTCATTAGACAAGTTTTAGAAGATAATAACATCGTAAATTACACAAATTATCTCAAATATCACAATGGCTTATGTGGGTAAGTAAGGCATACAAGAAGTAAATAGGTACCTAAATATACGTAAAATACTGCACCTATATCTATTTCTATTTTAGTGTATTTTAGGTAAGCGTTTTATTATTAAGGTATTTATGTTTTTATTTTTTATTAGGATATTAGTTCTTTCATAAATTATTTTGATTTTTATAAATGTAACCTAGGTTACGTAACGTACACGTAACGTACGCTACACTATATTTTTTTCTAATTTTAAGTATTTGAGAAATTTGAAACGAGAGTACTTTTAAAAAAACTACCACGTCAAGCGAACTTCATGTCCTTCATAAGCTTAATTAATTATTTATAGATTTCCAGTTTTTATACATATTCCTTAAAAACTATAAAACATGTATCCAAAAACTCCACCACCGCCCTTCTCTAATTGCGCCATTATTACACAAATGCTCGCAATTCTACAAATTCTTTAAGTTGATAATTCTCCAAATGCAATAATTGTAGCTTCCCTCCACCCCCCACCCCCCACCCCTGGGGGTAAAGCGAAAGGTAAAATATTAATTATGTCGCGGGTAAATCTCAGCATTAAGTGCCGTTCCCTAATGACACTAGAGTAGGTATGTACTTGTCTGTCCGCTATGTGTACCTACATAGTAACTTTGTGTAGATATTATATACAACTTTTTATTTAACTTGCAATATTTGTTGATCTTTTGATTAGGAGCAGAGCTTTGACGACCGGTCTGGTCTAGTGGATAGTGACCCTGTCTGCTAAGCCGATGGTCCTGGGTTCGAATCCCAGTAAGGGCATTTATTTGTGTGATGAACACTAATATTTGTTCCTGAGTCATGGTTGTTTTCTATGTATATAAGTATGTATTTATCTATACAAGTATGTATATCGTCGCCTAGTACCCATAGTACAAGCTTTGCTTTGTTTGGGGCTAGGTTTGATCTAATGTCCCCTAATAAAAAAAAAAAAAAAAAAAAAAAAAATCGAAATTTGAAATGTGTTATAGGGACCGTGCGCGTTGGAGGGTCTGCCATCTTGTGGCCTGAATCGGAAACATATGTGCACATGTACAATTGCCAAAACAAGTGCTATCATCTACCGTTCTCGTAGATACGTTTTCTTGTGCCATATTAGGTTCTGCCATCTTGTGGGCTACATCGGAAGCATAAACGACACATTTACGTCTCGCGCCAAAAAATCTGACGGCTCCTATAGTTCATGCACGGGGCCTATTGATTTATTATTAATATTTAAAGGTAAGCTATTAAACGCAGTACCGTAAAATGGGGTGAGTAGGGACAAAACTGACATTCAAACCTCGATAAAATTTTATTTTTACATTTTATGCAAACTTAATTTTATTAATTAATGTTCCGGCTGTTTGTATTTTAGTTTTTTTATGATTTTAGGTAGTTCCATTTCATAACTTTAACGATAAACACAAAATCCCTCCTCACCCCGTAGTCCCTCGTAGTTGGGGTAAGATGGGTTTTCACACAAAAGGTAATTTTAAAAAGTTGTTGAATCGATTTTTTTTTTATGAATATTACTATAGCTCCATTTGTAATAGGAATACATTATTTAGATAGCAGTCAAGCAAACCATCTCACCCTGTCAACCCTTCTCTCCCCATTCATAACCCGACTCTCCTCGCAATCCCTACTCACCCCATTTTACGGTATATATATACCCAACGCTCGAGTGCCAATATTAAAAATGATTACAAACTAATATCATATTGACTTTTTTAACAAGAACTTGGAACGTACTTGATGCCTGATGGAGCTAAAATTTAGCTTACCTACTTATCTTGCCAATAACTACCTAACATACATACAATACCAAGTACTAAATTAGGACAATCAAAATAGGGCTACAAAACTAGACAAGCTGCTACGCCGTAGACCGCCTACGGCGTAGCCGCGTAGCACTAGCTGTTATAGTCAGACCGTGAAAAGACTGCAGCGATTTTGATAGCCCACGCAGTGCAAGTGTCATTTTAAACGTCAAATTTCTATGAAATTATGACGTATAAATAACACTTACTCTGCGTGGGCCATCAAATCCGCTGCAGACTTCTCTTGGTGCGACTCTACAAAATAATGTAAGCCCGACTCAGTTTAACATTTTGAACTGGTTCACGTGGTTCTGGTGGTACGCTCACGTTGTTAGGTTCATACCACGTAGGGCTTGTGCACAAATCACGCGAGGTTCGATAGGGGGAGGGGGAGTCACGAAAAAATCACGATAGATCACGTTGGGGGTGGGGTATAAGGAAACCTCACGTGTATTTTTCTGCAGTGAACAAAACTAAAAAAAAATAACCTACCACATGAGTAGAAACTTTTTCTCGGTTTCGTTAAACATAAATCTTCACTCTGCACTTCAAAATAGCGAGTCTATTTAACGAAAATAGAAAAATAAACAAGATTTTCCATATACAATACTATTTATCTTAAAATTAGGTCTAATGAAAATAATTCTAAAAAATACACGTGAGGTTGTATGGGGGGAGGGAGGGTAGCCAAAAACCTCACCAAATATCACCAATGGGGTCAAAAAGTAGCCGAAAACACCTCGCGTGATTGGTGCACAACCCCGTACGTCACGCTAGGTACGTCTTTTACAGAAATGAAGTGAAAGACGTCCTAACGTCCTAACCTAACGGTCACCAAGATCGCTAAGGTCGTATCAAAACCATAACAACTATTTTAGTTGTAACGCCTCCAGAAACTCGTGAACTAAATTGACATGAGTTTGACAAATAAAATGATACCAGCGGGCTCAGCACGGTTCCATTTTTATCGACTATCACTATGCGCGTCCCTTTCGCACTTACATACTTGTTAGAACGTGACAGGCATGGTGACAAGGGATAAAAACGCGACCGTGCTAAGCCGCCAGGAATAGCAAAGAAAAAATAGTTACGAGTATATGTCGATAAAATGACATCGATAAAAAGATATTGCACTTACTACTATGTGATAATTATAAAGGGGTCACAAGTCACAAACGATTTCGATTTATATGAATGTGACGAGAAAAGTGGTTGATTCGATTGTAAGATTGTGACGTTACCGATCAAAACAGGAGGTGCGGATGCGAAATTGACAAATTTCAATGTTAGTATGCGAGTGTATAGATCTTTTCCCCAAAATCGTTAATTCCGCGTAGCAAATTTTCGATTCGCATTTTTTTCCACCCGAATTTATACCCATACCGTTTTTTTGTCATTCGATTGTTTCTCTATTCTCAAATTATCGCAACATTTGTATTTCTTACGCTATCATTTTCTTATAATTAATACTTTCCAAGTCGTTTTTTTCGCATTATTTTTATTTCTTAGGCGTTCATATTACCATATTGTGGTCCCACCGCAGTGTTTCTTTTCAGTGATATTTAGTTCACAACTTAGCTAGACGGAGCCCCGCTTCGCGGGGCTTCTATTTCTGGGCGGTTTGCCCTTCGGGCATCTGAAGCTACCTAACGAACCTAACCTACCTAACCTATTAATTTAGTGTGACGTCCATGAAAACATTACACTTTGGGGAAAAAAGTGTAGGTAGGTTAGGTTCGTTAGGTAGCTTCAGATGCCCGAAGGGCAAACCGCCCAGAAATAGGAGCCCCGTCTAGCTAAGTTGTAAACTAAATGTTTTTTAAAAAGAAACAGTGCGGTGGGACCGTGGTAATATTATCGCCTAAGAAATAATAAGAATGAGAAAGAAGATGCGAATAAGACGACTTGGAATGTATTAATTATGAGAAAATTTTAACCTAAGAAATAAAAATGTTGTGATAAATGTCAGTAGGTCATATTTGATAATAGAGATATAAGCGAATGACAAAAAAGGGTATGGGTAGAAATTCGGGTGGGAAACAATGCGAATGGAAAATTTGTTACGCGGAATAAACGATTTTGGGGAAAAAACCTATACACTCAAATTGAATGAGAAATTAATCACATTGTACGAAATAATTCCCGGTCTAGGCCGGCCTCTTTTTTGTATTTTGAGCCGAAATCACTGTTTCTATGTCATCACCTACAACTTGTTACTCTAACTAGGTTAGGTTAGGTTAGCTAGCTGTAAGTTTTCCTAAGAAGTAAAACAGAATAAAATATTTATTTAATTACAATATGTTCATCCAATATCCTTGTCTCTATTACTATAAAATTGCACAGTTTTCGAAATACCAAGTAACATTTGTAAAATAACTTAAATTACTTAAAGATACATTTTAACTGACCGCGCAACAGTAGCGCCCCTATCGGTGAATTCTCGCTATATTCTCTAATTCAAACTTTTTTGAAAATATCGATATGCACAGCACTGGCCAAACTGTGGTATCATTTGTGCACATTGACCTGTCAATTTAGTTCGCGAGATTCTGGAGGCAACTGATTTTTGACAGCCTAATTTCAATAGTTTCACTTATCCTGTTTTCCATTTTATTACTCTTCTTCTTCCTCGCGTTGTCCCGGCATTTTGCCACGGCTCATGGAAGCCTGGGTTCCGCTTGGCAACTAATCCCAAGAATTGGCGTAGGCACTAGTTTTTACGAAAGCGACTGCCATTTGACCTTCCAACCCACAGGGTAAACTAGGCCTTATTGGGATTAGTCCGGTTTCCTCACGATGTTTTCCTTCACCGAAAAGCGACTAGTAAATATCAAATGACATTTCGTATATAGGTAAGTTCCGAAAACACATTGGTACGAGCCAGGGTACCATTTTTATTACTAAAAATTATTATTATTAACTGTTGGGACAGTAGATACTGCTACTATTGCTGGTTTTGTTGGCTCGTTGGGTGGACGACATCCGGAAGATTGCGGGTCACTTCTGGATGAGATTGCCTCAGGACCGGGATAAGTGGCGTACTCAAAGAGAGGCCTATGCTCAACAGTCGGCGATAAAAGGCTGATATGATGATGATGATGACGTCACTACTGGACGATTTGGGGGCTCCCTTTTAAACGGTATTGAGGCGGGCTCGATCGATTTGGCAATTGGTCGGTCGTCGACCTTCCTTAATAGACTGAATTGCTACTAGAACAAAACGTTGCCAATCGTGAATGGAGGAACTTTTAACTGCTTATTAAACCTCTAACAAAAACAAAATTTTCACTAACGCCTTAGAATTTAGAATTACAAAATTTAGAGTTTCTATATTAACGGTTTATAATATGCTACATGAAGCTGATGTGATGATGAAGTCGGAAGTTAGCAAACGGAACTACTCGATAGAGAAACATCGAGAATATTAGGCTCATTACAAAGGCGAATGAAAATGAGAAGACGTATTGACTATACTGTAGGACTAAGATGATCGGCTCTTTATCATTTGTCACCATTCCTGTCACGTTCTAACAAATATGTAAGTGCGAAAGTGACACATGGCATGACAAGTGATAAAAATGCGACCATGATACCGCTTCTGTACTGTGTCAAAAACAGTTTTTGTCACATTTTGTCAGTGACTTGTCCACAAGTGACATGCAATTGTCAGTATAGCAACGATGCCAATGGCACTTCAAATTTGTCTCACGGCCTAGAGTGTCAAATTGAATGATCAAAATATAAAAGTTGTTTGATTTATTCGTATACAATTACACATAAATACCACAACCTTGGTATATGCAATGTTGATTTAACACGTTTTGAATAGACCTTGAGTGCCAAATTGTAGTATAATAATTATTTAAATTTTATTGCATTCAGTAGCGATTCGGTTACTTAACTAATGTGCCTAATCTAAAAAACCGGACAAGTGCGAAATATCAAAAAAGTTTAATTTAAGCTCCCTTAGCTATGAGCCTATGAGATATTTTTATTTTCGGTACTTATTCTTATTTTTGATATTCCAGTCTAGCTGATTAAGCTGTCCATCCCATCGCAATCGAACCGTAAACTAGCCGTAACTCGGACCCCAAGTAACTAGCCAGCTTCCATAATTTAGCATCGGAATGGGCAGTATAATTATATTACACGGGTGTCAGGGGCAGGCCGTAATTTCACGCCCTGCGGCCGGACGCACCCGCCGGATGATCCGGCTACACTTTGATGTTAGATTTGTGACTAGACTTACTTATTACTAAGTTCATACCTTTATATTATAGTTAGTTTCTTTTATTTTTTTTTTCTTCTTAAATTACTTATTCCATGTTATACAAATATATCCAAAAATGTATGTGTTTGGTTTAGTGTACGGCATATTACTTTGTATAATGTATATTTATATTTTGAAATAGAGAACATATTTAAAAAAAACAGATTTGTGACTATGTCCTTACTGGTCTTAGACGATATTGCTTAAAATTAGTTTAAGTAATATAGATAAAGTTTTTTCTTGTTTTTTTTTTCGAATTGAATTGAATTTACAGGAATTAATGTCTAGCAAAATTTGATGTAGGTACCTAAACTAAAAGAAACTTAAAAGTATCAGTAATTTTCTTTAGGAAAATACGTAAATATACAATTATACATTATAATGCTTTTGCTTTAATATGTACAGTCAAGTGTAAAAATTGGGTGCATGAATCATCACAAAAATATGTCCCATATATAGCTCTTATGTCAGCGAATTAAGAACTATGGGGAATATTTTTGAGTAAGTTGTCTACACCCATATTTTTACACCTGACTGTACCTAAGTTTAGTAGGTAAGGTAAGTATCTAACGTTTTTTTTAATTTAATGATTGTAGCTACGTAGAGCCTTTGAGTTGTCAACAGGGGAATATTACTGCAGGATATATTACTGACAAGAGTGTTGTGAATGTTGTGATCTACCTTTTGCTACCTAGAGGTCAATGGTCAATTTGGACTTCTAAAATCAAGTAGGTATAGTGACTTTGATGTGTGGTTCTTAAAGTTTGAATAATAATATAATCTTTACATTAACGACACAGACTTCATAGTCTTCTTGATTAATTGTTAAAAAAGTGCACTTTTAACTTTATCGGTATGTACTTAATGCAGATATTTTTAGCATAAATGTAACATAACCTCCGATACAAATCAAACCGATACCGTGACAGCAAACTGAATGTAATGGACCCGTCACCCCCGTTCAATTACCACGGTGTTTGTTGTCAAAATATATGCGTCTCGGCCGGACCCCCGTCACGCGGACACCGAGCTGTCATTCGCAGAACATGGACAGCTATACTAAAATAACGTTTGACCCTCGTACTATAGTTGAATTAAACACTAACTGCACCCGAAACAAGTAAAAAAGAGACAAGACACCGCCCGCCGCAGGTACGTGTGACAGAGAGCACACTACGTATTCGCGTGCAGAGAGTGTTTGACTCAACTATAGCAACTTAATAGACCATTGATAGACTTTATGTCGGCGTGATAAGGTTCACAAGTCGTCAGAAGAGTCATCGTGTAACGATGGTATTCCATTTGGTGTGCGTCTTAAAAATGAAAGGCACGTATTTAACCGGTCAACTAATTAATCGAATTTGGGTAGTTTAAAAAAATAGAAATGGCTACTAAAATTAATAGTTTGACAACAAAAACGGAGCCTTAAAATATATCAATATGAGTGGTATTTTAATGCCGTTACAGCTTTTGATTATTTTTAGGCAGGTACCGTAAAACGGGGTGAGTAGGTTTCGCGGGGAGCTATAGGTTATGAATGGGGAGAGAAGGATTGAGAGGGGGTGAGGTGGGTTTTTAAGGCTACTGCTACAAAAATAATGTATTCCAATTTAAAATGGAGCTATAGTAATATTCGTAATAAAAAAAATCGATCCAACAATCTTCCAAAATCACCTTTGTATGAAAAACCCTCTCACCCCAAATACGAAGCACTACGGGGTGAGGTGGGTTTTCCTCTTTATCGTCAAAGTTATGAAATGGAACTACCCAAAATAAAATACAAACTAAAATACAAACGTCCGAACCACTTATTATATACACCATTCAGTTTTCACATGTAAAAATAAAATTTTATCGAGGTTTGAAAGTCAAATTTCACCCAACTCACCCCATTTTACGGTAGGTAATTATACCATATTTGGGTCAAACAGATCACTGTGTTATGTCTTTCCTGTAGACATACACAAGAGTTAAGGGCTATAAAGGTTAATTTTCTTATTTAACCCTTATCCACGTGAAAAGGTCCTCCTTTTATTTAGAGAACTACGATAAAATCATTGCTTACATGCCCACAAGCTCTTAACTATTGCCCACAGGAGAGAAAAATGCACTGTTCGCGATAACACACTAGTTTTCTCTCCTGTGGGCAATAGTTAACAGCTTGTGGGCATGTAAGTAATGATTTTATCATAGTTCTTTAAATAAAAGGAGGACCTTTTCACGTGGATAAGGGTTAAATAAGAAAATTAACCTTTATAGCCCTTAACTCTCGTGTATGTCTACAGGAAAGACATAACACAGTGATCTGTTTGACCCATTTAATACCTTTAAACGAACAATTCTTGTTAATTTATATGTATAATAATACACGATGATTTTTGGAAAAGAAAAATATTAATATCTAGCCCAAATTAAACTTATTAGGCTAGGTCTCACGAAATTATATCATTGTTTAATGAATTAAAAGTTAAAACAGAATTAAAACGAATAACCACTAAATACATGGTTATCCTACATGAAGTAACTACGATACGTCAAGTGCCATCGATATGGCGGGAAATTTGACGGATGCATAACACATGGCAATGACAAGTTATTAGGTACTCATAAATTATCAATTGCCATTAAGTTTGTAAAGAGGCTATAACTCATAGATACCGTTTAGTACAGTGACAAGGATTTTAGGATAAAACTGATCTCAAAATTAAAATTATGATAAATAAAGTTTGTTTCCATGTATTACGACTTCAACGTGATCTACATCAATTACTGAGTTTGAAAAAAATGTTCCTGATCACCGATTAAAAATCATCGTGTCTATATTTCGGGGATCTCGGAAACGGCTCTAACGATTTCGATGAAATTTGCGATATGGGGTTTTCGGGGGCGAAAAATCGATCTAGCTAGGTCTTATCTCCCGGAAAACGCGCATTTTTGAGTACCTATTTATATGTTTTCCCAGTTGTCTCCCAGATATTTACCTTTAAATACCTCTTTTCTGCTTTTTTCATTTGTGTAAAAGCATTTTATCGTTAATACACCGTTAGATCGAAATATTATAAATGTAAGTAGGTACGTTTAATTTTAATAACATAATAATTAGTTGACATTTAGTATTTCGCATTCCAAATTACATATGTGTAATCGCACAAAACGCACTAAATTCCAATGCATAAATAGTTACACAATTGTGTTTATAAATCACAACGCCAGTTAATGACACGAATCATTTAACAATCCAGTACCTACGCCCACCGACAATCGCACGACAATCGCATCGCTGATATACGATAACGTCTATTCACAGCTTAACAAAGCATTATGTTTGTGCCATAAACGTCTCTATATCTATACGAATAAGGTTTACGTGTAAGATATAGATGGGCAAGATACCGAATAATGCCGAAACAAGTCCAGATAGAATGGGGAATTTTATTGAAAGACCCCTTCGCCGGTGGAGTGTTGTGTCAACAGGGCCGCGTAATGTGTGGACTATTGCCAACTTTGCCTGCCGACGGCACAGTTTTAGACAGAACAATGAGGAATGCAAAATAGGCAAATATGTGGAACGAGGAGTTGGCAATATTTTATTTGAGGCAAGGAATTGGTTGAAGGGGAGTAAAATGCAAGAATGTATTTGACGAAGATATATAAAAATATGTTCAGCGATATTTTAAGCTTTATAGGTAGTTAACTATAGTCTGTCTCTTTAGGTATTTAAATAAATGTAAACAAACAATTGGTACATTTTCGGGTAGTTATAACATTTATTGGTTAACCGACCAATTACAAAACCGCCTGGTTCTGTAACTAAAACGACCTGACTTTAACCTACATTATTTGATCGTGTAATGTTTTCATCTACCCTCAACTAGCATAAGGAGCCATTTGAGGGTAGATTTAGTTTACTTTTATTTAAATACCTAAAGATACACATTAAGTTATTTCAACATACAAAACGGACAATCCAGAATAACACGTAGGCACCTATCTAACCATTTAAAGTTACAATCTAGAATAAGTGAACCTATGACAACCGATTCTCAGTGCTCACCGGCTGACGGCCCGCGGCCGCCACGCGTCGCGTCGCTCAATATTTGCTCTCTACTAATGGCTTTCGCGAACGCTGCACTTTGAAAGTGAAATTATTATATTATTTAATATTAGCTGCTATGGGTGATCGATTTGCTAGGACTTTCTCCTTATACCTAAACATGATGATTATTAAATTTTACGAAAATAGGTAAAGTCAGGTTATGTAATATAGGACCATTAATAAGACTAATTGGTATATTGTAGCGCGCTATAATATTTGACAAATTCTTATTCGTAGAGCCAAATCACGTCATCTACCTATTTTACAAGATAAGTATTTATTGTGCGACTACTTGCAGCCTAAAGTCTAAAGCATTGAGTGAATTTAAAAAAATACACACATTTTTCAATAAAAAAAGGTTTTTAGGGTTCCGTACCCAAAGGGTAAAACGGGACCCTATTACTAAGACTCCGCTGTCCGTCCATCCGTCCGTCCGTCCGTCCGTCTGTCACCAGGCTGTATCTCACGAACCGTGATAGCTAGACAGTTGAAATTTTCACAGATGATGTATTTCTGTTGCCGCGATAACAACAAATACTAAAAACAGAATAAAATAAAGATTTAAGTGGGGCTCCCATACAATAAACGTGATTTTTGACCGAAGTTAAGCAAGCAAGTTGGATGGGTGACCGTTTTTATAGATAATGGTACGGAACCCTTCGTGAGCGAGTCCGACTCGCACTTGGCCGGTTTTTAAATGTATATTTACAGTGCGCTCGTTGATGTCTAATGCAGAAAAACATAAGAAATGATAAGAATAATAACAATTAGATGTCGATTTACATTAAGTAACATCGTCAGATGACAACCAAAACCCACTAATTACTACCACAAGTTCAGAGCCATATTGAACCGTACGTAAGTTGATTTTTGATTAATTATTTTTTAGCAATAAATTAGTTTTGGTTCTCATCTCTCGATATTACATTCTAGCAGTTGCAATAAAATATTTACGTTAATGTCTTAAGCTGAGACAGCCAACGCACCTGGATAAATACAAGCAATAAAATAACGACGACTCCCTTCGAAGATAGCAGTCTATTAGACGTGATAAAACGCATCAAAAACTGTAATCCCCCATTATTTTACCGCGGGAGATAGTTCATAATAATCGCATTAAATTTCGAACGCCCCCCGATGTTGCCAGCCTGGATAAACGCGGCAAATTGTGCGTGTACAAACAGCGAATAATAGAGTATTGTGTTACCCCTCGCGCGCGGAAGCTGTCCGATCTTAGATCGTTGCTCTAATAGTGATCTCATTTTGAGATAATGGTAAAACTATCGTGTATATGATCTAAGGAAGAAACGTTTGAAAGGTAGACATGCAGCATGCATTATATTTAACGGTTGCCAACAGATTGTAACTTCAGTATAAGCAAACTATTTTTTACAGCAATTTATAGGGTAATGTACGTACTTACGTAGGTACTAACCGGTTAATTAATGTTCTCTAAGTACCTTATTATTGAAATACTTTACTTAATTTCCAACCTAGATTTAAAATCTTAGGCAATATACAAATATAAATATTCAAAAGAAAACGCTTTTACATTATCAGTTATTACCGATTGATTGTGGATTCCATTATACCTAACGGTTCAAATCAAACTTAACTGAGTCAAAATAAATAAACAACTCCGTTGCATAACGGAGTCTGAATGCAACGGAGTCTGATAATTCTAATTGGATTCCCAATGCACTCCACCTGGTACATGTCAAAGCGAAGTGTCCATCCCCAAGACTGTGGGAAATGAAATAGCAAACAATTTCGCGGCGGGCTATTTCCCTCATAGAAAGATAAACTGCGGCCGCCTGCCGCTGACGCGTCCACTCGCGGCGCATTAGGCGCGCCTACACGCCAACTAAGTGTGTCACACACTTATTTTTTCCCCGCGGCAGTTTTAATTTTAGCTAGCTGACCGCGTGTTGCTGACGCCGTTTGATGTATAGCAACACTTATCGCTGCAGGTATTTTTCGAACGTGGAAATTAATTTCAAATTGTAAACGTGTCAAGTTTAAACTTTAAGGGCCCACTAGACGCTGAAGAACTTTTAGTAGTAACAAACTGGAGGGCGTTGTTTGCTCATTCCTCGTATTACCATAGATAAAATAATTTTAACTACGTATAGTCTGAACCGGGCCGAACCTTCGACTGCATCGACCTTATGCTATTTGCAGACGTGAGGCCTTATGTTTACCCAGCCAAAGCTCTAGTGGTGAACAAACATGGGACCGATCGGACGGAATTGCTTATTTTGTCTCTGCCTACAGACTCCCCCGGACACACAGGTACGCGAGTCCAGCCGCCGGGCGTTCCGCAAGGGACGTCACTCGGACCACTTTTTCTAGTGGTGTAATAATTCGGTGGACGGTATTCGAGTGCATGTTTTTTGTACAGACATCACTTGGTTAAGGTTTACCGTTTTAATCTCCTCTAAAGATGCTTATCTGTGCGGAAGCGTGCCTCTATTTTCGTACGAGAGTTTAATGACTTGAGTATTTGTTTGATCTGATTGCGCTTGAGCACATTGTTTTGTCTGCTTGTTTGCGGTGTTGTAAAGAAAAGGTAAATCAAACAGCCCGGTGGATTATAAACGCCGAACTAATTGCATATTACAATAAGTAAATACCGCGGAGGACTTTGTTTGACCATAATGACGTTATTCGCAAACTGACAGAGGCATATATGTATAGATAGAGAATAGGTAACCGGGACGAGGTACGGGCTTCAATACACAAGTGCGTCATTAATGACTAGGTTCTTTTGAATAGTTAACTAACCGGATAATAAATCATTGACTTAGTTTTTTCATGACGCACTACAAAAATAGGAGGTACCTATTTAATTTAATTTGAATAGAGTGATTTAATTAGGGTTATTCATGACGTGAGTTGCGTCAGTTGCAGCGTTCGAGCCGCGATTTCGAAACGTTTCGTGCCTAATTATCCCCCGATTAGCCGCCATCTTTGTTTTCCGAGCTGTTCGAGATAGACAGTTTATTATTGTTGACTCAATCAGTTTGTTTGTACTTTCTCCCAGTCATCTCAGACTACTGGGTTTTCTATGGAACCAAGTTTTGGATTCTCAATTATTGTCTTTGGGTTTGTATTGTCTACCGTTCGAGTGGTGTCGGGTGACTGCCATCTTGTCTCTCGAGTGTTCCAAATTCGAAATTAGTTTACGTTTCGAGTTGAAATTTTCATTGTTTTTAATAAAATTTAAGTCTGTGATATAGTCCGTTTTTTAGGATTACAAAGAAGGGTAAGCGATCTTGACGTACATTACGATATTTACGATACAAGTGCTAAAAATAGGAAATTCGCAACGAGTGGCGATACATTAAAAATTAGGCGGAGTATTTTAAGTCGACACAAGTTGCAAATTACTTATACACACTTATATATATACAACGTTTTACGGTACGTATGGCGTTTTAAATTTTCGACATACCTAGTCACGTACATAATGTGCAAATTATCAATATTGCACTAGTGCGGTAAAGTAGCACTATATGTACTGTAAAGCATCTGTAAAGCTGTAAAAGAAAGAGTTTTTTCATACATAGATTGGAATACATAATCTACAATAAAATTTTGTAGACAAACTATTTTTTAACCAAGGGCTTTAAGGTTAGGGGGGGGGGGGTCTCAAGGTCAAATTATAGTTATGTGTTCGCAATTCGCCTTCTGTTTACTGTGACAAAACGGTAAATCACACAGGACAATGTTTTTGTAATGTTATTTTTATGATCCAGGTGCTCTGATGTCAGTTTAGCATTGCCAAAATTTGTTATCTGCCTCTCTAATGCAAATAAAGAAATTTCGATTACAATTTTCGCGGTAGGGCCTTGTATTTCGCGGCGGTGCAGTGTAAAAGTAATGCCATCGCACACTGTCCCTCTGTGTATTTTACTGTGACAAAATTACACTAAGTACATTGTGGTTTATTTTATGGTCCACCCTAACTTAACGATCTGCCCTGGCACTCCTGGCTCATCACAGCATTGTCTTGTAACACATCCCCAAACGAGTAGCATCGTGTAGACAAGTGATCGCAATTGGCCGGCGGCAACGCGATACTCCGTGCACCTGCAGGGAGGGCTCAGCCGATCAAGTTACAGAGTACGATCGTGTCAGACACGTTACGGTAATTGTAATAGTACTTGAAGTATTCCTTGGAGTTGTTTGAGGTGCGATTTTTCACACGAATAATCAAAAAATGGTCAATTTGAACCGTCTTACACTCTGTTCATTGTCAAATCTAGTTAAGCAATCATTCTAATATATACCTAAATATATATGTTTGTAGCACTAACTTTTACTACGTGACCCTGACCCGACCCCAATATCGCGAAAAAAATTGGCATTCTTTGGACGTTTACCTATAACACACGGGAATTATATTTTCTTGGCCCTATTTGTCCATCTCCAGCTTTTCATCACAGAAGGGTCATTATGCTTCAAGTGCAATATGGTTCTTTTTATCTATAAGATAGAAAGGTCCTTATTGCACATGAAGCATAAAGACCCTTCCCTGATGGAAAAACACATTTGACATCGCCAGAATCTTCGGAAAGTGTCTGGTCTGTCTCATTAATCTCTGGTTACTAAGTCGCGCGCGCGGCCGCCCGGCACGGAGGCTTGTTTTACTTACTTCGGCTTTTTATTGTGCTTAATGGTGTTTACCCAGGCTCAGGTTTGCCACCATTGATGGAAAATCGGTATTGAGAATAAAGGGATTCTTGAGATTTTGGTCGTGATTTGAATATGGGTCAATTTTCAAATAGGCAGTTTTTGCTGTCCCACGGCTAAAACTCGAAGTCCATATAGGACTAAAAGACTGGGTATGTATATATTTTCATTCAATGTGTTATAAGTAGGGATGTACCGACTAGTCGGGAAAGCCGACTATCCGGCCACATTTGTAGTCGGCGATTAGTCGGCGACTAGTCGGCAAAAATGGCCGATTAGTCGGCACTTTATTAGTGAAAGAAAAACAGAATAAAAGAAATCAACAGTCAATATGTTTTTGTCTACTTTACTAAAATACCTATTCAGGGTACATACAAAAACTTTTGTTCGTATAATTGACCGTTTGATCGTTATCGTATGTTGGTGGGCTGGTGTTTTCCTCTACAGGTCGATCTCAACTGATTCTCGTGTAATTTCATGGCCAAGTTCCATAGTTAAATGATTTTATTATTATTCAGTTTTTGTTTTATTTTTTAAATGGTGGAGCCATGGGGAACTGTTAATGTTATTGCAAAATTTAGAGAGTTAGATAGGGCACGTTGTTCGTAAAGACGCTGACCACAGGGCATAGGTTCTTAACTGGCGACTACGTATACGTAATAGAGCCTTTGAAATACCTCTTACAAGCTGTACTGACGGTCTGCTCAGGATCGCAAATAAAAGAAAGACAGAAATTGAACGAGGATTCTTGTGATAGGTCTTTGAACCTGTAGAGAACACTTTTTAGCCAAGCTAATATGATGAATAGCGCAACCAAAGGACCAAAACTATTGTTTTTCACCTGAAGTATATCACCATATAGACTTGTTTAAATCGTATAAAACTGTAAATAAGTATGTATGTACTATTGTGTGCCCTTACAGTCATGTCATGTCATGAACTGGCCTTTTAAATTGTAACACCTTATTATGTACATGACAATGCAATATTGAATAAATTACTAAATGACTAAACTTATACGAAACTAATGATCTGGCCGACTAGCCGACTAGTCGGCCGACTAATCGGCCATTCGAGCGCCGATTAGTCGGCTAGTCGGCTAGTCGGCCAAATCAATAGTCGGTACATCACTAGTTATAAGCTTTAAAAATAATGTACAACTGTATCTAAAATATTATTTGTTTCTGACAAAATCTCATTTGAAGTTCCAAAAACGGCGGAATTTACCGCTTTTTCGCGTGTCCCAGTGGCGGCATAGCGCAATAAAAACAATCATAACTTTGGATGTAGGCAACGTATTATAAATAACTTTGTATTTTTATAAAGAAAATTTTCCAGAGAATTGATTTAATCATATTGGTAAATGATTGCGTCATTTAATAAAACAAGGGAAGCCTTTTTATCTTTGTCCCGCGCGGCACCTGTTTTGTTATGACTTAAATATACCCCCTATAATCTTCTATGTCTATTGAATAACGTTAACGTTGGTACGTAGTTGAAATAAAAATGTATATTTTATAATTTATTTATTTAATCGTATGGCAAACATATTTTAAAAATAGAAACAAATATGTACAATCAGATGTCTACACTAAGACCATTCAGCCACTTTATGGCTTCGTCGCTCAGGGTGATCAGGTCTTCGGGAGGACCGGCGACATAGCGCGTTATAGGGCAGTCTTGGATTATATGCTGGATGGTTATATTATGATATTTTATAATAATAGTTGCAAATATAGTGTTAAAATATATAGTAAAATAAATAAGTGAATCGGTTGTATTGTGTAGGAAATATCACTAAAAAATATTATTGGCGACATGTCGCGACATTTGTATGGCGACATTTATACGGGTATTTTGACCGTATAAATGTCGATTGTGGCATACAAATGTCGACATAGTGTCATACAAATGTCGAGAAGGTGCCATATAAATGTCGCCAGGGTCTTACAAATGCAACAAAAATAATAAATAGTAGCATATAAATTTTGATACTGCCATACAATGTCGAAAAAATGCCTTATACATGTCAAAAGCGCCTTACAAATGGCTAAATAGTGCCATACAAATGTCGATCTTTAAACGTCCATATCTAGCTAACTATAAAAAGTAGATAAGTGCCTCGTACAGTATATTTTTTGTTGTTAAAAACCCTTTCTAAAACGATGATCATAAATCAGATTTTCCAAAAATAAAAAATTGCCATACAAATGTCGAAAAAACACCCTCTTCAAAAATTGACCCATATACGTTTGATAGAATTGTCTATGGATTGACATGGATGAATGTAATTTATTAAAATAAAGGGATATTTTCTTGTCTATCATCTTTAATTGAACACTTAGAATAGGCTATACTTGCTATTAAAGTATTTTTTTTTAAATCAACTGGTTTATATTGTGTGTTCAAGATCAGATAGTCATCATTGGTAGGTATATATTTCAAGCTGATTTCAGGTTTCGAACTATCATAAAAACGTTTTGCCACTATATGGAATTTATGAAATACTAGCAACATAACAAAACGATCAACTACCTACTCTTTATAGTTCTACACGATTTATATAAAAATAGAAATTGTGTCTAAAAATACTTCTGTCCACGTTTCTCTATTAACGGGCCGGTATATGACGTTTTCGATTTAGACCTCACTTTGTGACCATAATTTGTTCAATAAATGTTTAATAATTGCATTAAATTACACGTAAATTTGTTCACGAAGTAACCGTGTACCGACTCTTCATGCCATTATATTTTTAATTTGCTGTTATTCTCTACAAATCGACACTAAAAGTATCAAAAAATCATAATATGGGTCAATTTCACCACACGAGCATTTTTGTCTAATTTCCATGGAATTTTGAAATACCAACATTACACAAAAAAAAATTTGCTGATAATTTGATAAAAAATATAATAAACATTAATTTTCTTATGGGATAAAAATATTCATAAAACTATAAAAGTTATTTCAATTTAAAATTTTGGTCAGGGCACGGGAATTAGTGTGTCCATGGGAATTAGATTTTATAAGGACGGAAATTAGAACATGGCACGGGAATTGTTTTCTTAACTTATTTTGGTAGTTAAAACTATTATTTATGTATATTTTAATCTACAATAATATACTGCAACCATACTGAAGTGGCATCGAACATATTTACCTTCTTTAATTGTAGTTTCGGACGACAAATCTACGAAAGTATGATACTCTAAAAACTACATATCTGACTAATAGTTTCCTTTATTTTAATGGCAACTAATCTCTCTTTCTTAGTAAAATGTACATACATATTTCAAAACAATACTTTGAGTAGTTTCGTAAACTTGTCCGCCTTACAGACAAAACTATTCATTAAAAAGTATCATTATGTATCTGCATGTAGATAGGTACAAGGTGTATGATCTGGTATATGACCGTATAGGAAATGATACTGAGAAATAAATAGGGGCACAGTGAGAAGAAGTTATTGTGTAAGTTAATCCGAAGAAATCGAATATGCTGCCTTCATAAATTCATAACACAAAGATTGTTTGAACACATATGAGGTAAGGTGGGGTAAGACTATCACCACCGGGGTAAGACTATCACTTGTATGGAATCCTCATACTGTTAGTCTTGCCCCGATCAAAATAAACTAAGTTAGTCTTACCCCGCCTTACTTTACACATAGGTATACGGGGTGTCCCTGCCCTCCGGGAAAATCTTCAAATTGGTTAAGTAATTTCTCAAAAATATCATAAACTTCCTAAAAAAAAACTTCCAAAAAAAATACCCCCTGGCACTGACTAAAATAACCGACTTGGTTTCACATTACATCTCAAAACTTTTTTGTAGTAGAAGAACTGCGTTGCGAGACTTGCATCTTTTTACATGTAATGTTTTGATAGGATCCCATCTCTTTTTGTATGCTGTCCTTTTTTTTGGGTAATCATACCCATACCATACTGATACTATGTATACACATATCATAACTATACACATCTTTATTCATACTCATATCGTACATCGTAGTGTACCTTTACTTTCCCTACTAATTGTAAGAACTAAAAGGTAACGTTGATATCGCATATATTTCTATAGGATTATAAACTTATTTATGCAGTTATTAGATCTTTAGAACGTGACTAATATTATGATGTTTATTGGCTTAAAATGCTAAAACCGAATTACGTTTCAAATTTGTAACTTGTGGGTATGCTAGAAATACCTTAGAATAATGATGATTGTGAGTGATTGTGTCAGTGACAAAACTAAGGGATTTTAAAGTGGGATTTTAAACGGTCTCCCAGATATTTAAACTTTATACGGCATACGCTGTCAGATGTCAAATTTACAAAAAAAAACATTGTAAATTTGATTCATTTTGTTTCATGTAACCTTAGGTACAGGTATTATAATATGTATGTAATAATTCCAAAAATAGTTTTATGTTTATATAATATTTTAATGTTATAATATGATCAATGAATAAGGTAAGGTGGGCCTTGCCCCACTAACAGTACGAGGATTCCATACAAGTGATAGTCTTACCCCAGTGTCGTCTTACCCCACCTTACCTTACGTATTAAAATTGCCCGGGTCATTCGGGTCCACGCTGTAAGTATGTACTATAGTACTTATACTAAAAAACCGTTCACAGATTTTCGTGCATTCTTTAAGATTTCCTTAAATGTAAAATATAAAGATATACGTCATATTATTATTACATATAATATATATTCAATGCCAATATATATATGTAATAATAATATGACGTAAACATTGCCAATTAACTTACAGTGCCCCCAATAAAAGATTTTTTGACAATATATGTAATACTTTCTAATTCCCGTGCCACTTAATCAGCTGTTTTAGGTAAATATTCCATGGGAATTAGGGCACAGAAATTAGAATTCGTAATAAAATAATTCGCCAAAAATTTAAATCGTGTTTGACCAAACTGTTAGGTTATCGCTTACATAAAGATACATAAAGGGCTCCTAAATATGACAATTGTTATTGAAAAGCTATGTGGGAAATAAAATTTATAAGGGCATCGAAATTAGTAAAAAATTGTCGCCCACCCGGATTCCGATATACTTACGCGATTTCCTCGAACACGCCGCGGCTTGACGTACATCGGCTTGCTTTAAGAGACAGCCGAATACTGCCAGTACAGGTGAGGCGGGACACGAGGCGGTTCAAATACAGACTTCGGCTGTCAGAGCCCTTTGAGTTTTGCCGACGAAATCGTACTCGCGCGCTCGGACAAAATTTAAACTTCGATCACGAGTTATTTACCACAATGAAGTTAACAGTGTATGTGCTCAGTGATAGTAAATATCATCTAATTTAAGTATTTGACCCTAAATTAGTGATACTAATGTAGAATTTTTCGTAGGATTTTTCATTATGCTCAAAAGTAGATTCCGGACAGGGCACGGGAGTAGTAATTTGAGCCTTTAGGTATTTTTAAGTGTACTCTAAAAACCAATTAATCAGTGAATTCATATGGAACTCGGTGTGAAAGTGTGACATCTTTATGTAAAAAAAAAATGGTAAGTATTATCTGATGCTAACCCGCGATTTTCATCACGGACAGAAAAAAAATCGTGTTCAGAAATTGACCCATATGGAGTTCCGTTTGAGACAGAAGCAAAACAATTTTGTCTTTGACAGTAATTGAATTATTGTGTGATTTTGAAAGCTAGATAACTCAACTACCAATTTATTATCGATTTATATTTTTACTCACAAAGACAACACAGAAATTCAATCTCAAATGTAAACTTTCGAACAATTTCCATACATTGACGCCATCACTCAAAATTCTTCTTTGACTCAGATGCCCGCTGGGCTCAAGTCAAAGCAGACGTATAGCTGCTTTGACGCTAATGACAGCTGCTTTAGACAATTATATTGACATTAAATCATATACGCATACGAGAAAGTATACCAGTAAATAAATTGTATTTCAAAAAATAGGGTAAATAAATAACAGCTCGCGTCTCATTTCAAATTTGATTTGCTATTATTTACGGGTCATAATGGTCGAAAACCGCAGTAAACTATCTTAAAACATTACGATTACAGTCGAATTTAAGTATTATGTTACTTCAAAACCCGCTTAAAATGAAAAAAGTTTAAAGACTCATCTTTACTGATTGGGATAAAATTTCATTATGCTGGTATTCATTTTGCGTAATTTTAAAAACATATATGACTTCTGTACGTCAGTGAATTTTGATGACAATTGTAATTTTGTATTTATATTAGAGAACTTAAAATATTGCCTATTAACCGGAAAGGTTTTGTAATTCGTATAAGTAATACTTGAAAGCCTTGTACCTAGATCTGTAGGTAATACCATGGAACATGGATTACGACGAATAAATGATTATGTAGGTATACGAGTATGCCGTTCGTTCCGTCTATATGTATAATGCGTGTACGTGCTGTTCTCTGAAAATTTTCAAGAATCTTCAAGAAAAAATAACGGCAAGACCAGCACTAAGTATTAGCGAGTTTTTGCGGCTTTGGAGACCGAGATAAAGCTTACAGGCCAAATACCGCTGCGGCCTGGTTATTGTTATGTATACCTATGTATCGAATGTTCTATAAATTTACTATAAAAAACAATGTTTTATTTCAATTAGGTCTACATCTTGTGCATATCTGAAGTATTTTCGTACTAAACTTGAAACTTTCGTTGAAACTAAATAAAATAATTATTCCTAATGTACAGTCACCTGCAATAATATGTTACACAACGAAGGCCGCAAAAATATC
Organism: Cydia splendana; assembly: GCF_910591565.1. NCBI lineage: Eukaryota > Metazoa > Arthropoda > Insecta > Lepidoptera > Tortricidae > Cydia > Cydia splendana. The sequence continues at coordinate 1,144,442 of NC_085977.1, forward strand.
TGACAAGATCTTATATGTAGTGTAGTGTGTAGACCCATGCACATATTTTTGCGGCCTTCGAAGAGTAACATATTATTGCAGGACTGTACATAAATGTTTCGGTGATTTTGAGATTATTTTCCAAGTTCACATTTCTCAACTGATTCTCCGGAAAAATTGTAAGCAGGTTCGATAGAATTATCCTGTTTCGCTTTTTTTGGAAAAAGTTCAAATAGGCAAAAAATTTAAGGACTAAGGCGCTAGTAGGGTCTGTGACACTTAAGACCATTGTGATTACGCCACGTAACTATCGACAACTACATCATAAAGGCTATATACGATCGACGTTATCCAGCACTAAAATAATACCGGTATAATTTATTGATTTATTTTCATTTTATTAATTTAATAGCGAAACAGACATCGAATATACCACATAAAAGTTCATCAGTAAAGATACCTATTAGGGGTACATTATTAGCCAACACTGTTTCTACTTAAGCGGTATCCAGACTAGTCAATTTTTCGCCAATCTGATTAAATTGCCCGATCGAATCAGGACGTGCGGATACAAACACCAATTTGGCTCGCTGAATTCAACCGCCGATAATGACCGATATTACCGAAAAATGAGGTGCGGATGCAAGAATACCAATTTGTGACGCCAGTATTTTCGTTCTGGAGCATAATTTCAATTTAGAAGGCTCTAATATCACCATAAATCTAAAATTGGTGATTAAATGGGAGATTGGCGCCAATTGTTTTCCTGATCAAATCGGTCGATTTGATCAGGAAAATAATTGGCGGCCCGTCTGGATACCACTTTATATATTTTTATATTTAAGTTTTATCCGCCAAAATGGAATTGCCACCCTGCCGAAACTTTATTTATTTAAATTCCCATTGAATGGATTGACGCCTTATGAAAAACCGTATTAAACCGTATTTAACCGTAGTAAATAACATTTTACATCTGACTTAATGACATCTTGTTTTATTCGCTTTAATTTTACAAAACGCGTATCTCGACAAAGCAATATTAAGTAGTAAAACAGTCAATAATCAAATGAATTAAATAGGTACGTCACGTGTGACATAAACAGACAAGGAAAGCAAGATTAAATGTATTGTTTCTCTTTCATCTTTCAATGGAACGCTTTTACAATCTCTGTTCCTCAAAGGAGGCTAGTGGTAAATTCTAATCTAAAAGGCCAAACTTAAAAAAACATGATGGGTCACTGACCTGTCCCAGTAAAGTGAGGTAGTGTGCGTGAAATGCGCTTGTGTGTGAAATGGGGTAAATTGACAGAATCTGAAATTTTACCCACCGCTACCGTCGCCTTAATGTTCTGTTACTTTAAATACAAGTCAATATCCCTATTAGTGCATTCAATCATTTTCATCAATTCATAAATATTCAATCATACCTAAGGGCATGATTAAGTATAGCAAAACATTGCAATAGTTTACTTACGTCACGAAAAAAATATTACACCAAGTAACCGAAAGTGAATGTTTACAAGATCCCCAACAAATTTGCAATGAAACCCAACACGATTTCACACCTATCGAAAGAATGAACCTTTGCATAGTATCGTATGACGATAAATTGGCTGCGCTAAGTTAGCAGCCGGTGTCAAGTTGCGCGCATGCGTCGCGTCGACGCCATTTTGAAAAAGTTTTGCACGATGGAAATATATCCCGCCTCTTTGCTTTTACGGACCATTTGATGGCCTTTTAGGAGATTTGTTTACAGTTTTAAAAATAAAGTTTTTGCGAGGTTTAATTTAATAGATTGCTAATAGCACTTTTATTTTCGCGTAAGTAATTTAAATTGAAGCTACATTCCCAATTTCCTTCAAGAAATTTTCACATCATCCCATCAAGTATTCGAGTCCCAGGGATAGACAACGTAAAAAACTTAGTCCCCGAGGATTTGACTTTTCATACATTTTATATGAATTCGCGTGCGTGAACTTAGAAGTAACATTTCTGTCGGCATGATTTCACGTCCGCAAGACTCGGACGAGGCTCAATTTGAAAATAACTCAGGCATGTCATTCTTTCCTACCAACTTCTATTAATATGGACAGGCAATTAGTGCATCTGGAGTCATATTGGGTAAAATTTACACCACAACAGTCTATGGTCAAAACGTATTTATTGTGTTCAATCAAAGAAAATAGAGTTATGTTAATTAGTTATTTATACGTCATACTTTCATGGAAGTTTGACGTTTAAAATAACACTTGCACTGCGTGAGCTATCAAAATCTCTGCAGACTTTTCTTGGTCTAACTCTATGTAGTTTTTATTGCAATAAAATGTGACGTTATCAACTAAAAGGTACCACATTGTCGGCTGTCGATAAGGTTAATTTCAAATTAAAGCTTGTTGACAGTAAGAAACCTAATTAATTTATGAACTACTTCCTAATATATTATGCAATTGATAATAATTAAGTAATCAGAATATAATAATATTTTGCTGATGAAACCCTATTCGAAAACGTTTTCAGTCATATCCATAGCGTATTCATGGTTGTTGAACTAACTCTGTACATGGCGACCCTGTCTAAATCTGTGTTTTGAAAGACCTGTATGAATCACTCACTGGCAAACCTGGGGTCGTTGGATGCGGGGTACCACGAGGCCCCGCGCATGTCTCCGTAGTGCGGCAGGTCCGAAGGTGCGCAGCCGTAGCCCTGCACGGGTTGCCCGTACAGCGGCACGGCGTACGGGTTGCCCGCCATGCACGAGCCCCCGCCGAGCGGGGAGTTGATACTGCTGCCGGAGGAGTTTGACCTGGGGAGGGAAAAGATCGTTAGGACTTGGGTTATTTCAAAAGGGGTAATTCCAGGGCACGTTAAAATATTATTCTACATAAACTCTGGCAAACCAGCTTTGTCAATAGAAATATCTTTAATACAATGCCGCTCTTATTACGAAATCTAGGCGTCTGGCAGCTATCATCTTAAAACGGGATAGCTTTTTCTATGCTTAACCCTTAGTTTGTAATTCAGAAGAGTTAATTCCGTATCTTGTTCTGTCGTTATTGAACCAATCTAACCCTGATAATTGTTATGTTAAACGGTCATCTTTGCTCTTTGTGGTGTTTGTACGCCCACACAATGTCATTGAGTTGGCGTGTGTCATGTTCAAGACAATTTCAAAGGTAAAATGTTGCAATACCATATGGGAACAACAAATATTCCGGCGTGAGAATGCCATTTTTATGTGTACCGTAAAATGGGGTGAGTAGGGTCAAAACTGAAATTCAAACCTCGATAACATTTTATTTTTACATATGAAAACTAAATGGTGTATTATATAATAAGTGTTCCGGACGTTTTTGTATTTTAGTTTTTAATTTATTTTGGGTAGTTCCATTTCATAACTTTGACGATAAAGAGGAAAACCCACCTCACCCCGTAGTGCCTCGTATTTGGGGTGAGAGGGGTTTTCATACAAAGGTGATTTTGGGAGATTGTTGGATCGATTTTTTTTTATTATGCGTATTACTATAGCTCCATTTTAAATTGGAATACATTATTTTTGTAGCAGTAGCCTTAAAATCCCTTCTCACCCCCCTCTCAAACCTTCTCCCCCCATTCATAACCCACCTCTCCCCGCGAAACCTACTCACCCCGTTTTACGGTACTCCGCAGAGTAAGGTTTGGTTTGTTTGTCAAGTTTGTTAGGTTTGTCATAAAAGTAGGGGACATGTGGGTATAATGATCCCTCGGAGTAAAATGATTCCCCATCGTATCTGAGCAACTACGGGTGCCATCTATCTAAATATGCAATAAACGTATGCCCCGTGACCCCGCCAGTTGCCTCTTAAAGTGTCATGACGGTACCAGCATGCAGCGAGATTTTATTAGGAAATAATTAAAAAAATATATGTCTAATCTACGGTAAGTATGCCTATTTTCCGAATTCCATTACTTTTAGCATGTTACGTTTTATTCAAATTATGTTTCACTGTCGGATCTTAATGATGTTTATCTATACTTTAACGATGTTTATACTGACGCAAGTTTTTTGAAAGTTATATTTTTATCGATGTTTTCAATAAATAAACGCTGGAATCGACTGACTTAAATGATTAAGACGAAGAAACCTTGATAGGTATTACAAAGGAATCATCTGTGATTATTTTAAGTCTACCCTAGGGATCGTTTTATACATACCTATGTATAAAATAATCCTTTACTAAACCTTTAGAAAACATAACATAATTATTTAAATATATAAAAAACACGAGAAATAAGTATGCAGTTAATACTTAGTTTTAGTTAAGTAAACGGACTATTCATAAAGACCTAAATCTTGTGTTTTTGTCTCCAACTGTGAACACAGTAAAGTTTCTCCCTTAAAGGGATCATTATACCCACATCTCCCCTAATTTAAGAAAAAAATATTTTTAAATATTTAATTAAAATCAAATGTAAGCATATGTACAAGTTTTTGTGACATTTGAAACCTATTTTAATTAAACCTATACCTACGATGGCTATTGCGCAGTGTTCCATAATATTTCATTTACCGCCGACACCGCCGATTACCTATAGTCTAAAGAGTTTGTTTTGTTTGTATTTTTTTATTTGTGGTACCGATATAATTTTAGGCCATCATTGTCAACAATCGCCGTTAACCATTAGATTAGAATCCACAAGTACATCAAAATCTTTAACGTATAGTGCGACATAAAATAGTACAAATTAAATAAAATGGAACTAAAAATTTTCCATACTAAATTGCTGCCATGTTTAAGAATTTTACGTCAAAAATGTGACAGTTCCGTATGAAGTGGCGCCCTCAATAATTTTCTACTATTTCTTGTCGGACTATAGACTTCCATTATTATGTTGAATACAATTTTATAAATGACTGCTTCACATTGTGGTGTATTTGCAGAATGAGCTATGTACTCAATGGAACCTCCTACGCAAATCAACAGCATCTCTTCTTATAAACCACTTTAGTTAAGTATTTGCAATATTTGCATGGAACTACACGAAAGGACATACACTACAGAAACTGCAAAGCGCTCTCTCTTGTATGAGCACTATAGTTACTAGCTTCGCTTTTAATAGGTACCAGCACTAATTGCGACCCCAATGAGGATTTTGACCTCAACCAGGAAGCTAGTACCTACAACGTTAGCAGTGAATGGTTCCGATGTAAATGGTTTTCGTTTGTAGGTTATGGGCCTAGCATGCGTTCATTGAGCTATATCGCTCAGTAGTGTTTCGAAACAACACGAGTTTCTACAATAAATAGATATTATACATCTGTATGACTTATGAAAATGTAATTAATATAAAAAATGATAAAAAGAATTGTGAGCATTTGTAATTTTGTATCACCAACAAAAAAGACAATTGAGAACTCTAAGTCTGTGTATGGTCCAAGTATTTGGACAGCTTAACCTTCTGGCTTAGCTTACTTCTGTAAGTTCCTAAGCACTTAATTAATATAATTATCTTTATCTTTACGCCTTATAAGTATAAAAAAATTGATTGGAATAAAACGACATGTTAGGTACCGTAAAATGGGGTGAGTTGGGTGAAATCTGACTTTCAAACCTCGATAAAATTTTATTTTTATATGTGAAAACTGAATGGTGTATATAATAAGTGGTTCGGACGTTTGTATTTTAGTTTGTATTTTATTTTGGGTAGTTCCATTTCATAACTTTGACGATAAAGAGGAAAACCCACCTCACCCCGTATTTGGGGTGAGAGGGTTTTTCATACAAAGGTGATTTTGGAAGATTGTTGGATCAATTTTTTTTATTATGAATATTACTATAGCTCCATTTTAAATTGGAATACATTATTTTTGTAGCAGTAGCCTTAAAAACCCACCTCACCGCCCTCTCAATCCTTCTCTCCCCATTCATAACCCATAGCTCCCCGCGAAACCTACTCACCCCGTTTTACGGTACGAAAGGTTTGAGAAGGTAAGCCGTAAGACTAATTTTAAACGTTGTGATTTGTGATTGCGCGTGAACTGAGAAATCAATTGACACGTCATTTTGCATCCAACTAAGCAAAAGAGGATTATAACGGACACATAAAGAAGTGATCAAAAATCCCTTCCTGAAAGTGACAGTCGTACGTCGCAAAAAAAACTGTCGAGTGCACGACAGTTTTTTTTACTTCTGCTACTAGACCATGGGTTGACCCAAATCAGCCACACGCATCGGCCCGGCGCCATCCTACTAGACAATGCACAGCTTATCTGCTTAATCCCTATTTACACAATTTAATCTCCGCGCCCTCTAACGGGACCATTCATACCACCGACCTGTGAATTTAAACCTTAAAGCACCTAAATAGAGATTAGCGTGCCGACGATAAAACACCCTCCGCCATTACGATGTTTGACTTGACAAATTGAGTTTTGACAGGGCGGGAAAATTCCCGCCAACCGTTTTAGGTTAGGACGTTATAATTGGGGATAATTTTAATTGATTTAACTCTGTTATCTTTCGATTCTGCTGGTGCTTTGTTAATTTTGTTAATTGTCAGTTGTTGTTTTAGTTGAATAGAGAACTTGGTACTTGGCCAAGAATTATCTTCGCAGTTTTAAATGATTAAGCTTCAGTTTAGCAGCTATAATTAAGGCGACTGATGATAGTTAAGTAGGCAACACGAATACCTTGATCAAATGATCATAGTACATTGAAAACGTAGGTTTTTCAAAAAAGTCTGTTTAAAATATATTAAATGTATATCAGTAACCTAATTAAATGGGTGCTTAAGTACTTAAAGTAGGTAACGGCACCAATCACGAAACATTTAAGAGAATATTTGGAGTATTTTAGATCTCACCAAAAACATTTTCATGTAAAATGTTGCCAAGACGAGACCATTTGGCTCGCACTGTCAAAAAGTTATCAGACAACTTCTACAAGCCCTAACTTCACAAACTCTACACCTTAGTCAAAATTATTGTGTCCTGGCTCCAATTTCACCACGGTGACAGGTGCGACAATTGTAAAACATCACTGTTGCTGACGTCACAGGCATCCATGGGCTACGTTTACCGCTTACCATCGGGCGGGCCGTATTCCTGTTTGCCACCATCATTGTTTTATTAAAAAAAAACTTTATTATATCGGAAAAAAACAGATATTTCTCTTGCTAAGTTTATGACAATTGTCACAAGAAACACTACAGTTGTCACGAAATTCCGACATATAACTCATTACCTGTCAAGAATTACCTACAATTCTTCTAAATCTTGACAATTGTCAGAAACTTCGCAAAAGAAATATCTGTTTTTTTCCGATATAATAAAGATTTTTTAAATAATACAATGATGGTGGCAAACAGGAATACGGCCCGCCCGATGGTAAGTGGTAACCGTAGCCCATAGATGCCTGTGACGTCAGCAACAGTGATTTTACAATTGTCGCACCTGTCACCGTGGTGAAATTGGGGCCTGGCCGTTTCGTTACTACAAGAACTATTTATTATATTGTAACAACAGAAAAGTAATGAAGAGTGAATATATATGGGTCGAAGTGTATCCGCAAGGGCCCCCGAAAACAATAAGATAATGAAGAGTGAATATTATACCTAACGTTTTTCATCTTTCGCCCATGTGACGGTAAAATAATGATATTTAATAGCAATGTTTTTATGAATATATGTGACGTTCCACGGGAAAAGGTACCTTATGAGGGTTTCTAGTTTCGGAGATATGAAATGTTTTGTAAAGAGGTGAAAAAATGCTCAATTTTTTTTTATTGTGTGATCTGAAACCTTAATGTGTAACGTTTGTTTACCTGTTTTTATTTTTGTTATAAGTTAGTTATAAGCCTAGTAATGTCGTCTCAGAGTTTAGTAGAAAAGGTACCTTATGGAAAAAAGATTGAAAATTCCCAAAAAAACTAGTCAATACGGGAAAAGAAGTTTGGTAGAGAACTGTATTAGCATTCTGCAAAACTAATTTGATAATTTCAGTTCTGGTTGGGGCGCCTCGCAAATATTATAACCGTACATAGACCGACATCACAAATCCAAGTAGCCTGCTATTATACCAAAGTTACTCTCATCAAGTCTTTCTTAACTAGAATAATCTTCATTTGGTTTGGTCGCATGCAGTAAATCAGCCATTGGTTTGCTGAAAAATGCCAATACCCGACGCATTACCTTATGGAATATCTGAGGTCATTGAACCTCAATGCCGCTTATCTTCAATAGCAACCGAAATATATTATTGATAAGAAATAGACGATTTATACCATCTTAACCCCAAAATATTATTAGTTTATCCTAACTGTTCCATCATCATCATGCCTCATCATGTAACTTAATCACAAGGTACCTTTTCATTACATACAAATTATTGGTCTTTTTAAGATTAGTATGACGAAGAACTAATTAAATTTGGGGCAGTTTAATGTAAATTAATATTTTCTATTCATAAAAGATAAACTGAAATATGATTGATATTTTGTAGTGATGTATTATTAGATTTATTTCCATAAGGTACCTTTTCGTAAATGTATGGAGCAAATACTGTTATTGTTATGTAAGTTTAAAGTGGCATAAGGGGTTAAATATAGTATTTAGTTGGGGTTTTAGGATTTATTTCATTTGAATGACAGAATTTCTTTCATATGTGCTCAGAAAAATTGATTGTGTGTCACATTAAAAGTAAAAATATTCAATTTTGTGATTTTATATGAAAAAGTCAGAAAATACATTTTCACCTCTAAATCGGTATTGTTTTTTGCTTAAACTGTCTGTCAGTGTCGTTTTCTAACAGATAAAATTTAAATCTTGAGAGCTCATTGCAATCAATCGTGAAAATGAAATAAAACTTTATTTTCAAGAGATTGGTTAGTATACACATAAATCAGTCGATATCAAAAGTTTCTATTTCCATTACAGAACAAGTCGCAATATTTTTTTAATCTCAGATATATAAGGTATTATTATTTGTACTCAACTATGTAACTTACTTCAGGAACATAGTTTTTTAGGCGGCTAAACTTAAAACTTCTCTATCGTAAAGTTGCTCATTTCACAACATTATTTTCAAAAAATCATATCTCTGTAACTACGCAACCTAGAAGGTTGATCTTTTGTGTTGTCGATAGCTTATTTATTGTAGATTACTGGGGTATGCATAACTCCATACCCGCCATAAGGTACCTTTGACCGTGGGACGTCACATATATATATTAGATGCTCCTTAAATATTAATTTTCCACACGATCTCTCAAATAGCAATGCGACAAATTTTAGAATGTGTTTCAGTACCTAGGTACATATACAGTGGAAACTGGATAAGTGGAATCGCAAGGGACCGGCTGTTTAGTTCCGCTTATCCAGGTTTTCCATTTATCCAGTTTTCCACTAAACCAGGTTCAAATAAAACCATTTCTCACTTACAGAGGCTCTCGCTAACAGAGGTTGTGGATGCTAGTAATGTCGCTTATAGAGGTCACGTATGGTATGATCAAGACTTAAATAATCATCTTTTATTAAATATGTATGTAGATATGTATGTATTAACAAAAATAGGTATGTAATCCTGACTTTAAAAAAAGCAATACTGTAAATAATCCACAGTACCTACTCGTATACAATTTTCAAAATTACAAAAACAAAATCACTCCTAATATTTATTTATGCAAGAGAAACCAGTATGGTTAAATAAATCAATGTACCGATTGTACTTTAATGCAAAAAAAACTGAACGATGTATGATCTCATACAAAATACGTAGTTAAAACACGAACCATAATGTTAACGAAACAAACTACCCTCCTTGTGACGGTTTATTAAAAATACAAATTTTATAACGCCGAGCTATTCCACTCATAGAGGTTTCGGAGACGGCTGCTTCCAGTTACAGAGGTAAAAATAAGAAATTTTCGAAAAAATGGATGCCGCTTATAGAGGTCCCAAAATTCCACTTATAGAGGTAATTCGATGCCAAGGGTCTGGAACCGAGAACTTGGGTCCACTTAAAGAGGTTTTCCACTAACCCAGGTTCCACTTATCCAGTTTCCACTGTATAAATCATTAGCTTTCAAATTTACTATTTTATAAGTAAGTAGTTAAGTAGGTATTTATCACTTACTTAGCCGTCTCAGCATCGATATGGTACAAGAGGCTGCGCGGCAGCTCGTGCCCGAACCAGACCGGGTCCTGCATGTCCTAGGCCTCTAGAGTCCGACGGGGTCAACGAGGCCGACGGGGCCGGTGCGTGTGCGGGGTGCGCCGCTCAGCGTCTGGCGAATGGGACATAGCTTGGACAAACGACTTTAGCTGATTTCGAAGATTTAATAGTACAAAATGATTGGACGTTAAATAAAGAAATAGGGATTATTGTTTTAAAAGAATGGAAGATGTCAAAGAATTCGTAGTTTGAATAACTGTAGTCCTTAATTTTGCCAGACGCTGAAGATATTTAATTCGGCACCAGTGGCGGAGCGTCCATAGAACTCGATGCCCATCGGCTTCTCTGATATTCAGGCTCTTGGGCCATTTTCTTTAAACTTATGAAGAAAAGGAAGGGCAACTTAATAGCTACGGCTTGCCTACGAACAACCTAGACGCGCCGCCACTGTTCGGCACACATGATAACAGCGCGAATCATAGGTAATTATTGATGTTTTTTTTATATTAGTAGAATAGTAGGTACCTATAGAATACTCTTTATTGGCACACCTCAGTAAAAAGATGCAAAACAGAAGAAAAAAACAGTTATGGGTACCTATTTCGTTTTAATTTGTTTTTAAAGTTAATATCTTGTTTATATTGTGTGTAAACATCAAAATTAAAATTGATGGATATTTTGAAAATAACTTATAATTTTAGGAAAAGTTCGGTAATTTATTATTAAACTATTTTAAACAAGTTGTGTATATTTTGTTGTTGCCAAACGCTATATTTTAATAGAAGGACTAATCATCAAAATTGGTAAAAGAATACAAACAGGGTCATTGTGCTAGTTTTCGTCCGGCTCCAGTTTTCGTCCACTTGACGAACTTTGAATATAAACCTTCATTGCTGCACAAATTTGGACTTATTGCAATCCTTAATATCTAAATAATACATCTATCTACATAAAAAATATATTTCTCAAGTACCAAATTAATAATGAAATGGCACCGGACGGTAAACTGACGCAATGACCCTACATAATTTACTCAATTTCATCACCGAACAAACTGTAAGTAGCTGCCAAACCTACCTATGTACACCTAGCCAAGTAAAACACGGACAGAGCACGCGTGTAAATTTTCACTAAAAAAACAGCACTTCTTGTATTTTTCCAAACTAAACCAAAGTGCGAGAATTAACATCGTGTTTACCCAAATGTGTGAGTCCACGGCTCTTATGGGCAGAACAAACACTCTTGCGCATGTAATTTAGTGTTGAAAAGCTGTTGATGGCGTTACGTCATACCTACCTACTGCTGTAACTACCAAGAACCAACATACCTACCTACTTGTCCGTATTGGCAATGTCAATAAAGATATAAGGATGCTCGTGTGAGTTTACCATAGAGATGGTAATAATTTTTTATACTGTACGCTTAAGTTATGTAGAGTCCTTAAAATTACTATTAAATAAATATTTAACAAGGTGTTGGTATCTCATACCTACTATGAAAATTGCTAGATTGAATGAACCTATGAATTTAATTATTTATTGCAAAATGGCTTTACTTTGAGTTACCTATACAAATGTAATATTTCATCTAATATAATAAGTTACCTACTAAGTAAAAATAAAAACAGTAGATAGATAATACGATACCTACAAAGCAAATTATGCTTCTAATCCTTAATCGTAATTTTTGCCCAAAAATTATTCCGTGTTACATTTCGTTAAATGATTGGGTTTGATTCAAAATCAATTATGTAACGAAACGAAATAAGGTAAAGTTGTATTATTTAATTTTTTTGTTATATTTTTTAAAAATAAAAATTAAGCTAAACTCTGAAGATAATAATGACCATCACCTATATGTCCTATATGAAAGCGCTTTATGAGGAACTTTATTGCATAATACAATCTCAATATTCCTATACCTAAATAAAACATAATTAAATAACTAACCTATATTATGGTACCTATTCAGTCGGTAATATTCACAGTCGTGTTTAATTTATATATTTAATAATCTTTGACACTGAATAATTACGGAATCATTTTAGTTTACAACGGCTTCTAATTGGATTTCTAACGTTTATGCCTAGGCATTAGTTAATAATTGGTACCTAAATAGGTACAGGTATGTATTAGATTACGCCATTTTTGAATAACAATAACATATTATTTAATGATGATATTGATGGTCCAGTGCAGAGCAAGCACAGTACAGGATAATATCTAGTTAACCGACGCATGGGGTCATTAGGTATTTGGCTGGTTTGCTGGTACTGTAGCAATATGGAATATTACAAATTAACGGCAATTTAAAAATTGACATTACGGTTTTGTAACAACAATGTTTGTTTATTTTTATGGTAATTCACTAAATATTGTAGGTAGTTTTAGTGCACACTTTTATTTCACTAAAATAAAACGAGTCGATTGCCGTTGATTAGAGCGCAGTAAAAGAAATGTTTTAAGTAACTATGTATTTTTTTTTTTAATTTTGTAATCAATTGTATTTTCGTTATTTATCAATCAATCAATCAAACAATGTTTATGCTTTTAAGCTTTTATGCTTTTAAGTAAATACCTAGTCTAGTGATTGTTCTTGTTTGCTTAAAATATTTTAAGTCTTGGGAGCATAACACTTGTAGGTATCCATAATAAATCACGTATCAGTATTGGAGTGCCGCAAAGTTCGATCCATAGACCACGAGCTTTATCGGTAACCCGATCACCACTCAAATTGCAATAAGTGTCATTGAAATAATTGTATAACTTTTGAAGCACAAGAGTTTGCGAAGAGGAGCTAAGAGAAGGCTAAGTACCTACCTAGAGGCACTCACGCATGGCTAGGCGTCGGCGCACATCACTCGCCACTTGACCGGCGATCACAACATAACATACCTGCACAAACAAACGTCACCGAACTATATCCTTCGGCGGCGAGCGCCGCTCGAGCACTCTCGGCGGGACCTTCGCCACTCGAAAAATCAGCGGGTGGAGGGTCCCCCCCTCGATCGATCGACGCACCTGTACGGCGACGGCGGGTTGTTGGCGAGCTCCAGCTTGCGATACTCCTCGATCGGCGACAGGATGTCGGTCACGGAGAAGGGCGTGCTGTGCTGCAGTTGCAGCTGCGACAGGTTCTGCTGCAGCAGCGCGGACTTGGGCGATAAGCTCATCGCCAGCTCGGCGGCGCTCAGTTCCGGCAGCGCCTCCGCCGGACACGGCGAGTAGCCGCCGCCCTCCGCGGACATCCGACCGGCCACACTCGACGCCACTCGACGGCTCAGCCTCTAGTGGCTCTCGGGGCGAGAGTGGCGGCCGGAGCCCCCGGCGCGGGTTACGGCACTCGAGCGGCCCCGCCCCGCGCGGGCGCGGGCGCCCTGTGGGCGCGGCGCGGCGCGGCTATTGGCGGAGGCCGAGGGGCCGGCCGCTCCGTGGCGGGGCGCGCTCCGCTAATTATCGCGTCTCGCCGGCCCGGCTCACTCGTGCACGGGCCGTCCTAATGAAACAATTCGTTGCGTTCGATATTACATTGTCTATGTATCGCTGTCATGGAGTTTGTTACGGTTGATTACGGTTCTGTTAGTCTGTGGTTTGGCACTTTTTTCTATGTTCACATTTATAGGTACGTATTACTCTATGTGTGTATCGCTATGTTACTATTTAAATGTTTTAAAAGTTTTACATGCGGCTTGACCTATTACTACCTACTCTCATAAATGTACTATAGATACCTATTCTAAGTAAGAATATGTATCGGAATAGGTATATTAATCTACTTGATTTTAAATTATTGTTGTTTATTCATATTTTTGCACTTTCAATTAATTTATTGGTTATTTTAGGCAGGAAGTAATAAAACTTAAAAAAAATAGAAGAAATTTGACATTAATGAAAACTGCTATGAACTTCTGCAGTGTACTCTTTGTTTAGTACCTTTTGTATCTAAGATTGCAACATGGTGAAAAACTTTTCACTCACCATGTAGGATTGCGCTAGCTTCCGTCCTGCTTTAGTTTTCGTCCCCTTGACGAATTTGAATATAAACCTACGTTGCCGCACAAATTTGGACTTACCTATTGGAATCCTTAATGTCTAAACAATAGATACTTACATAAAAATGATATCTTCCAGGTAGCGAATTAAAATTAAAATAGGTACCTAAGGGGGCTATAGGTCATATAATTTGCTACTCCGTCAAGTGGACGAAAACTAGGACGGAAACTAGCGCAATGACCCTATAGACCTTAACCTATGCCTATTCGCGATAAGGTTTCCTTATCTATGACCTTATCTATCGTTAATTCTTAACTTCTTGTAAAAAGTTAACATTTAGGTAGTTTAGAATGGCAACATCCTAATTATGATTGCAGTACAAATTACCTACATAGGTACCGACATGTCAATTTACAGGAACCCATATCAAGTGCCATGACATGACAATTGTTGTGCAATTGTTTTTAGTAAAAAATTTGTACCTGTACCTAATAAGATCTGCGCTTAATATTTTGGGAAATATTAATATATAGGTATAATAACCTATAGTATAATATTTAGGTACTTAAAACATTATTGTTGAAACATCTCACACATCTTTTCTTTTCTTATTATTAGATGCCTATTTAAACTACGTACTAGTTACCCACAACTATGATAATAAGGTACCTATTTTAATTACTCTATTATTATTCTATTCTATCTTTTAATTGCCTTATTTAGACGTATTTTAATTTAGATTAGTTTAGTTTTTAATTTTAGGTATTAATTTTATATAGGTACAGGGTGGAAAAATAAGTTGGGCCCTGGAGGGAAACTACCTTAAATCCTTAAGTTAGCTCATTTTACTTAAACGAGACATTCCTTTATTTTAAAAAGAAACAAGATTTTTCTTTTTTTCTTCAATTTCGCTTGTCTAAAAATATTCTTGAGTACTAAATATTCGATTTTATGGATATTTAGTACGACAGACGAGTGTAAGACCTAATGTTTCTTGGAGAAATGTTATCATTAACATTAACTGGATCGACTAGTAGAAAAAAATAGCGAGTGTAGGTATATTTTTTAGAAGTTTTACTCTGTTCGATTCCCGGTCGAGACAAACGAATTTTTAAAAATCATTGAATGCAGTTTTGTTTCTTTTTAAAAATAAAAGAATGTCTTTTTTAAGTAAAATGAGCCAACTTAAGGATTTAAGGTAGTTTCCTTCCAGGGCCCGACATATCTTTCCACACTGTATACATATAAAGTAGTTTTATATAAGTATTTCAGATTCATTGTTTGTTGACCAATAAATACCTGCTTTTGGTGTTTCTTCCGGAATTAGGAAACAAAAATACCTACCTTAGGTTAAGACCTAATTTTCACTAGTTAGGTTGCTGGGTATTTCTATTATATACGAATAGGTAGGTACAATATACAAACCAGATATTTAATTTATCCGTGTAATCATTAATTAAGAAATATTTTTAAGTTACACTTAATTATGACCCTGTAATTAATTTTTAAAAATTTAACAAGCATCAATGTACCGCAAACAAAATCAACAAGAATTGACAGTAACTTTAAAAACTCGTATCTCGTAACTTGTGAGTTGTTTTACATTGCAGGCCGAATTATTTTGTATGGTGAATATTTTCATTGTAAGTATTTCTAAGCAACATGTATCTCAATATAAGTACTTCTTAGGTCTTATGATAAATGGTGATGCATTTAAATATTCGCCCGTATTGGATTTACACCCTGTAGGTATATGTTACAAAAACGTAGATAAATTCGACACCATGGCTCCCCTTTACCTTGGAGCATCGGAATCGAAAGTTCTGTAGAATACACTTTATTTCTTACCTAAATAAGCTACAAGTTTCGCGTTTTCTTCCGGATGGGATTGTTGTTTAAGCTTGAAAGTATGATTTTAAAAAATCGGATTTCTACCAAAATATAGAATACCAACAGCGATGTAAGATGCCACCATATTGTAGGTTTTTTGTATTGCCTTTCATGCAGGTTGTAACAGGCTTTGTAACTTTTTGTTGGATTTGGTAATTAGAGAGAAATTAATTTATTTGATGTGGTCTTTTATAATTTTATCATGAATATAAATATAATATCTGGGAGACCAAGCTTTGCTCGAAAAACATATAAAAACTCAAAATTGCGCGTTTTCTCAGAGATAAAACCTAGCTAGGTCGATTTATCGCCCCCGAAAACCCCTATACCTATAGCAAATTTCATCGAAATCATTAGAGCCGTTTCCGAGATCCCCGAAATATATATTATGTATAAATAAACAAGAATGGCTCGTTTAAAGGTATTAGATATCTAACTTAGCATTTTTTTATGAATGTATAAATGTTTGACATGTAGGTAGGTACTTACTTGGGTAATATAATAGATACAGTCAAGGGCAAAAAGATGTATACATTTTTTCACCTTATTGCAATGGGTTAAGGTGAAGAAATGTATAGATTTTTTTGCCCTTGACTGTACCTACTCATGGACAAATTTAGAGGAACACAAAAAAAGGTTTATTACTGGATTGCAGCACCTAAAGTAATTTCAAAATTAGTAATTAAACTTTTTTTTGTGTTCGTCTTGTCCATAAGTGTAATAATTATTGTAGAATTATTTAGTTTGTAAGTAAATAATTATCTCTGAAGCGTAAATCTAAAATCATTTTAATTAGTTCGATTATTTTCGAAATACTTAACTTATTTTTATTTTTTACAATTTGTATTCAGATTTTTCCCTGTAATTGTAGTGTAAGACGATATTACTTGCCAAATTCATAGTTCTAGGTCTATAAATTTGATTCGCTTGAGAGTGCCGAAATATACGGTTTTATGCGGTATAAACGGGCCTTATCTATTTTTTACGTTAACTTAGAAGTCTGATTTTTTCACAGGTTCAAGGGGCTGTAGACCTGAGTATATGGGTTTAATTTCAACTCGATACCTCCACGCGTTGTCGAGGTAAAGGGTCTTGACAGACAGACGGACGGACGGACGGACAACAAAGTGATCCTATAAGGGTTCCGTTTTTTTTTTGAGGTTCGGAAGCCTAATAAAAATGTACCTAAGGTAAACGTTCTGGTGCTTGACGCGGTCCCAGTACAGTCGAGGTCAAAAATACCTTTACAGTTGAGTGTTACAAAAATACCTTTACATTTAAATATGTTTACACATTGCATGACAAAAACATGCTTACAACTCACATGACAGATTCTGCTTTTCAGTTAATGCTCCAAATTTCAGTTTATAATCTGTCTTCCATAAAAACATTTACAAAAATGGTGTCATAACAGATTTACATTGCATGTTACAGAATAAGATTTACTGCTAATGTGCCGTAAATACGTTTACATTTTCAGTGACATTAGAAACTTTACGATCAAGCTTACTTTTCGATTACATACACCTATTATTACATAAACTGTAAGTATTATTTAATCTACTTACTTATTACATTATACCACACTTTAATTTTGCGTCTAAACAATAATAAAACTAAACTACATGGAATATAAAACTTAAAATAATCATATAAATAGACTTATAAATGAACATAAATGAACTTATAAATAAACTTATAAATAAAAAATGCTCCCTAGGTCGCTGACATGAGTTATGGTGCCCAGTAGGCTGGCAGCGTTACCTCGTTGGATGGCCAGACTTAGTCTCTGGCCGAAGTAGCTGCCAGCCCTCTGGTCACCAGACGCATCTATAAGGCGCTCGGAAATTTCTTTATATAAAGACTTCGCACTGGGCCCCCACGGACCCAGAGTTTCGACTCCGAACGGTGCAAATATGTAGCCCTCGCCGAGGACAGCATATTTGCGCCGCTTGTTTAGTTCTGCTGTTGTGGCCGCAGCCCCCGCCTTGACGGAGGTCGCCTGTAGGTGGGACGGCGCGAGCGTGTCAACGCAGGTGGCGTCCCACACAAGCGTCCTCCCCAGCTTCCACGGAATGAGTGACATCCCGTCGGGCCGCTTGCCGTCGTCGCGTGCGATACCGTTCGGCTCAAGTATGGCCGGCACGCTGACGGAAGCAAGCGCCCTACGGATGACATCATTCAAGGATGCGTGGCGGGAGATACGGCCGGCGCTCCTCTGGCAAGACAAGCCGTGGTGACCCAGATCGTCTACCATTGTGCCACAGCGGCAGCGGTGGGGCTCGTTAGTTTTGGTGCCCAGTCGTAAGCAGGTGGCAAGAGTGAGGGTCGTCTTGTCGAGCAGGGTGCCAATATTGGCTGATGGTAATGCGTGAAGCCAGTAACCAGCTTCCGGTTCCGCCACTGCCAGCAGACGAGAAAAAATATCTTTACAGATTTGATTTTCTTAATTTGAATAATGACAATCACCGAAAACAGTACCATACTGTCAAATAATCTATTTCTTTCATCCGTCGTGTTTGGCCTAGTTAAATTATTATCCTCTCGATGAGTAGTTGATTATCGTAGTGCAAAAGTACAGTCGGCAATAAAAACTTGTACCAAATTTTTTTTTTTCAGTTACTTACAAATTACAACACAATTTACAATTTAATAAGTACCGTGAAATGTAGTAAGAAGAAAAATAGTCATGAATCGGATGAGTAGGGATGGTGTGATGGAGTGAGATGGTATTCACACACACACAGATCACATTCACATTAACTAAAGTACTTATTCTATCCTATTATATTGACAAGTTAAGTTATTGTAAGATGGTGTCAATTTTAGCAATACCTAATCCCATCTCACTCAATTCCTATTCCCGCTAATCCCCACTACGGAGTGAGATGAGATTTCCTACTATTTTGTGTTTATCGTTGAATCTATAAAATGAAACGAAAGATTATCATTGAACAACGAAAATTCAGACTACCGGAAGACTTTTCAAGTATACGTATGAACGTGCCACATACAAAAATGAACTTTTATTGATATTTAACTTCTGTTTTGTCCCAACTCACCCCGTTTTACGGTGCAATTATGTTAACGGTGTAGGTCTTTCGGCATGTATTTTAATCGCGGTTTGATGATAGCAGAATAGCACTCGAGAATCAGTAGTTTATAATATAAATAGGAGATCGTCGATTTTGGGCCCGGAGTAAACCATCACGTAAGGTGTATTCGGGTATTACCGAATGTCGGATAATTCCGAAAATCAGATGAAAATCACCCTTAATTCCATCATAATAAAAGTCTCTTTTCGGAATTATCCGACAGTTTTCGACATTTCGAATTACCCGAGTAAACCTTATATGGTACAGACTATTACAGTAATTATATACGCATTTTATTACTGAAAAATATATAATATCGGGTAAAAATGAAACGGGAATTAGAAATACATAATTAAAAGACATTATATTATTTATTTCCGTAAATCAATGTATTATATATTAACAAAAGCCTTGCCGTCGTCAATATCTTTATTAGCATTGACATAACGCTCAACTTTACACAAACCCTGAGGTTTTTTCACTAATAAGGAGTTATAAAATCTCATTGCATTAAACTATAAGGTGGGTAGCCATAAGCCATAAGTCATAGTTGACATAAGTGCGTTTCGATACTATTCAAAATATCAGTAGTGTCATTCATTATTTATTTAATATATACCATTACTTTAAAATTCTAAATCGACTGTAAAAATGCCTAAAATAAGTAGTTAAGAAATATAGTAATTTGACTTTTTATTTAGTTACATAGTTTGGAGGTTTAAATGAGTTCAGAATACGACGATATCATGCTACTTTTATTTAACGAAACGCAACCATTTTTATCAATCTGTCAAATATTTTCAAGTAACGCCAACCCATGGTATAATAATATACTCCGCCTGGTACTCCATTCCCGTCTTTTCTAGGTCACCTAACTGACACGGGCCTACGTCATCATGCGACAGCGCTATATGATAATATGCGATAGCGCTATATATAGCGGCCATGTTGTTGTGACGTAGGCCCGTGTCACTCTGGGAATGGAAGACCATGTTTTATTAGACTATGCGCCAACCTTAAATAAACCTTACTTCATTGAAAGTAGATTTAAAATGGATCTGTTCACTATCCGTAGAAGTAACAATGAACTTCCGAACAAGATCAAAATATAACTTTTTATTGAACGCGGATACGTTTTCACTTTCTTTTACATGATACTTGTGGTGTAAAAGATGGACCAGTGAAGGAACCGTTAAAAGCCACGCATCAAATTTCATGTCATTATTAAAATTAAGAACGGGCTAATAAATCTGTAAAGATATTTATGTAATAATAGGTGTATGTAATCGAAAAGTACGCTTGATCGTAAAGTTTCTAATGTCACTGAAAATGTAAACGTATTTACGGCACATTGGCAGTAAATCTTATTCTGTAACATGCAATGTAAATCTGTTATGACACTATTTTTCTAAATGTTTTTATGGAAGACAGATTATAAACTGAAATTTGGAGCATTAACAGAACTGAAAAGCAGAATCTGTCATGTGAGTTGTAAGCATGTTTTTGTCATGCAATGTGTAAACGTATTTAAATGTAAAGGTATTTTTGTAACACTCAACTGTAAAGGTATTTTTGACCTCGACTGTACATGTCATCTTGAAACTTAAGTCATTGTCAATAGAGTTGACAGCAAGGTGTCATCAGATGACAAGAAAGTACCTATGTAACCTTATTATGTAATCTATTGGGCATTAGCATGTCGAGCACCAGTACGTTTACCTTATATAAAAAGGTTATATAGGTACAAATTTCTTTATTCATATAAGTGTTTATATTTCAAGCCTTCAACTTTTCCATTAGTTAAGTAACCAAAATAATTTCTTACTAACCGCCTCGTAAGATATAGACGATAGACGTGTTGCTACAGGGACTAATTGCATAAAGTAATTGAGTGTAGGTATTACCTAAACATTTTTTAACATTGACTGTAAGTACCTACATAGTCATTGCGCTAGTTTTCGTCCGGCTCTAGTTTTCGTCCACTTGACGAAATTTGAATATAAACCTTCATTGCTATTGCTGCACAAATTTGGACTTATTGCAATGCAATCCTTAATATCTAAACAATTTATCTATCTACATAAATTATATTTGGCAAGTAGCCAATTAAAAATGAAATGTATTATTTGCTAATCCGTCAAGTGGACGGAAACTGGCACTGGACGAGAACTATGGCTATAAAATTGATAGAATGAATGAATGAATACTGAGATATAAAATTAAAATCCATAAACTACCAAAGAAATTAGCTACTAATACAGGTAATATATAATTGTACATTAGTCTATGTGACGAATCATGTATCCAATGTTGTTTATTTTATTTAAGAAAACTGAATAAATATTTAAGTATTTTAATGGTTGTTTTATTTTACCCCTGCCTTATAAGAAGTTCTACCTTTCAATAATGTAATACTTGTAATGTAACAACATACCTATATTTACCTAATGACTTTATTGGAAAAGTAAAGGTACATCATGTTCATGAATAAAACTATAACTAAAAACTAAACTAAATTAAAATAACCCTAAATAAATCTAAAATAAAACTATATTAAAACTATACTTACCTTTAGGTAATTGCCTATTTATTTGTGTTAAACCTTTGAAAAATTAAGTCCATGGTAGAGTCGCATAATTTAGGAATGGGGTTGGCAACTGTCAAAGGTTTGCCTAAATGGCGCCATCATAGCTTGCCCCTTTTTCTATGAGATTTGGCTTAAAGAGCTGGCATCCAGGGTATTAAAAAAACAAAAATTTGACACAATTCTAGGGATTGACGGGGCAAGCTATGATGGCGCCATCTGCTAAAAACTTCCACCGGCCAACCCCATTGCCTACCAAGAAAAGGAAACCTAGGTAGGCATATTTTTTTAATAAGTACACCTACAGCTACCTAGTCATAATTAGGATCTAGTGATTGTATTGTGCATACATTTTGAATACCTAAGTAGGAATATACTTAGAGGCAAGCGACATGCATACCTAAATAATATTGACCTTAATGCCTGTAATAAAGCTATTATAGGTAATATAGCTAGAGGTATGTATTCACTGTACCATAGGAAATTGCAGCAAGTAGGTATCTACTTACCAAATCCTGCAATCAAAGTTAGTTAAATTATCCCTCTGATTTAATTTCCTCTCATTCCCTCCAGCAGTGTAGGTATTGACAAATAAAATAGAAACGATTAATAAGATCATTTGACCACAAAGGCAAGACCAAAAATGTAAAACAACTGTGCCAAAATATCGGAAACTCTAAGAAAACCGTTTTTAATATTTATAAAATATAAAGCGCCCAATAGATGTAGTACCCACGGACCTAGAGAGTAAACCGGACAGAGTACATTAGCCAAAAAGTGTGTCCACATGAGAAGTCAAGGTGGGCCGTTGCATCTCTTTCTAATTAGGGTGACCATAAGTCATATGTATGTGGGATATTAGGATAACATTGAATATATAGTTTGGCCAGGATCTTTTCTTATTCGTGCATAGTTATAGAGAATCATACTGTATTTTCGCTGTACTAGTATTATGGCCTGAAAAGGGATGGATATAGTTTTTTTTCTCTTCTGTAAAACGCTTCACACAACCTTAGGCACTTAATTTAGTTGTTCTAAAAGCTGTTGCTAATAGGCGCACTGGACCACGAACATGATCGTCAGGAATGTGGTCCGCCGTAACGTCTGTCAAGAACACGGGTATGAGTGAGAGAGATAGAGAGACAGATATGGTGACAGAACCAGAGGGTCTACCGCGAACCAAGTTCGACGTGTTGCCTCTCTGTCACACTTACGTACGAATTTACAAGTGCGACAGAGAGTCAAAATGTCGAAAGTGGTTTGGGGTAGGCCCTCAGGGCAGTGGGGGATTTACAGTATTTGCCGTCCTAGGCCCCAGGCCCTGTAGCAAGCACTAGACGCCCCTTTCTCAGCACCCATCATATAGACTGCCACCCTAGGCCCGGGCCTACTCGGCCTTAGAGCAAATCCGCCACTGCCTCAGGGTCGCGTGGATCCGCTACGCCCGTTTGTTATAGTTTTTAACTAGGACGCTTGTCACTGGAGCATAAATTAAATTAAAAAAATAAATATCATTTATTATCAGGCGACTAAGGCCCATAGATACATACCTTACAAACTAACATACGTACAATAGTAAAAATCTTACAAGCTAAAAATTATTTCGGCGTCACCGAAAACCATAAACACCGAAGTTCGCAAATTGCGAGCATCTTTCTGTCACTGTAATTACTCCTTTATAGGAGTAAAAGAGAAAGATGCCCGAAATTTGCGAACTTCGGTGTTCACCGTGGTAGGCCATCTGTGCGAAAAGAGAAGAGTCGTGAAATGTAAAGAAACTAGTGATGTGCCGTTCCCAGTAAATTTTCCAAAGAGGGTAAGCCCTCATTCACACGAGCGCTTTTTCAATGCGCGTTAAAAAAGCGCGTTAGAATGAAACAAATGGAAACATGTGTATTTGTTCACACGATGCTTTTTATCAAGCCTTGTTTTTTTTTTCGACTTTAAGCGTTGGTCTTTAAATCGAATTTAGCGTGTGAACGGATTCAACCCCTTTTGTAACGCGCGTTGAAAAAGCGCTCGTGCTTATGAGGGCTAAATTCCCAATAACGTTTCTGGTATCGTCCCAAAAGTCAGTAAATTACGATAAACTTCTATTTTTTTTTATTATCTATGTGTTTTTTTATTATTATAACAATTTATAAATGTGTCTGTAATGTTTAAGGACTTTGGATTTCAATTTTTGCAATTATTTATTCTGTATTGGCTCTCATTTCACCAATTTAAACATGCCGAAATAAATACATACCTATTTATGAAAACTTACGTTTAAGTACGTAATAAGAATTGTGTAAAACCATAAAGGAAGTGGTAAAACTGGTTCTCATCGTGCCGACATCATGGTCACCCTAATGAGTTTGACAATGTCTAACTTGTATTTTTATCGTAAAATGTAATAATTGTGGCTTCCTTGTGAAACGATATTACACAATTAGAAATTATTTCACTCCCACAACCTTTAACGCAACATTTCTTCACCATTTTTAAGAAATTTTGCATTCACGTGTTTTGTAAATATGTCATCAGGTTAGGGATACCAATTAATATTCAAACTTACTACTACAATGTCTACCATATCAAAATTAGTGTTTTTTATTGTTGTGCACATGCTTAGTTAAATCAGTTAATAATATTGACATCATAATTATTTGCAAATTTCCTAAAAGATATCAGAACCGTACTCTGAATATAGCACTTAAATAATATAAGAAGGTATTTAATTTTAGTAATATATTGATATAAATACTACCACAATGGTATATTTTTAACATTGGCAACATGTGCGAGTGAGACACCGCGGCCCACCTTTGCTATCTCAAGTGGACCGTTTTCTCTGTACTGGTACGAACGTCTTTCTGGCTCTGTGATAAGGTTCAATTTAGTATGGCAAAAAAAGTGACAGTTCACTCCTTCTTATAACTCCATGGTAGTACCTAGTGTATACTTGAAGGGGAGCCGTCGATTAGCGACATCTAGTGTCGAATAGCCACATTATTTAAAACGTTGATTACCGCGCCATCTATTGAGCCACTCTAAAACTCCTCTTGTAGCAGCGTCTACAATGCCATCTATGTCTTGTTCGGTGATAACTAAAAAGTATTTAAGACAGTGTTATTGTTGCTGCAAGATAATCATATTTGTTTATACCGCATAATTGAGATAAATTTTATTGTTTTGACATTCTTTAGATTCTTAAGTTAGAATTGCAGATATCTGGTTATGCAGTAACGTAATTTTTTAGTATTTACATAACATTTCATAATTTAGTCAGTTTGTTTTGACATTTTGTTTCACAATTTTAATTATTCACTGGACACACCTGCTTCGAGCTGGCCACATTTTCGCTGTCTCCGTTTCAGCAAGTATGTAAATGTCATTTTTATACTATAATTTACAAGAAAATACTTTAATCACGTTTTACGTTAACATTTCGGTGGTTGCGCGTATATTTTGTGTGATAAGCACGGGTGCCATGTGGTCGTCATGTGTGGGGACGCATAACCTCGGCGCGGCGCTCGGGCGGCGCATCACGTAACGTCGGGTCTTCGGGAGTGCCGATGGTGAGAGCGGAGATGGTGCTGAGTACTGAGTGGGCGCTAGTGGAGGTGGTCGAGCTCACGAACGACGGCAACGGGCTGGGGTTCAACTTAGTCGGCGGGAGGAGTACAGGGGTAGTGATCAAGTTTGTCGTGCCTGGCGGAGCGGCCGATAAGGACGGGAGACTTCAGAGCGGGGACCACGTGCTGCAAGTGGGTTCGGTGAACCTACGAGGGTTTACGTCGGAGCAAGTCGCGTCCGTGCTTCGCCAGTCTGGCGCCACCGTCCGGCTGCTGGTAGCTCGCCCGGCAGACCCCGCCGTCGCCCTCCGTGCCCCGCTGCCCGGGACGGCGCTCGTGCCCACCAAGATCCTCACCGACCCCGACCAGCTCGACCGCCATCTCGTCGAGAGCGGCTACGCGGCCATCTACGACCTCTCCCAGTGCTACGGCGAATATGTCAATGGGCAGAATGGAGTTGAAAACGTTGCGGCGGTTGTGAGCGTACTTGGCGAAATCCCACAAGAAATCCAGGAACAACCTGTTGTTGCGGTGTCTCCAACAATTACTATTACTGTACCTGTGGAATTGCCTAACTTGCCCGAGGTAGAAATAGTTCATGTAGATTTAAACAAAAACGTCTATGGCTTAGGGATCACAGTAGCCGGTTACGTCTGTGAGAAGGAAGAACTATCCGGTATCTTTGTGAAGAGCATCATAGAAGGAAGCAGTGCTGAGCAAAGTGGACAAATTAAATTAAATGATAGAATAATAGAAGTAGATGGAATATCTTTAGCAGATAAAAGCAACCCTCAGGCTGTGGACATTTTGAGAAACACAGGTATTTCGGTGCACTTAGTGTTAGAGCGGTATTTAAGAGGTCCAAAGTTTGAGCACCTGCAGCTAGCAATATTTAATGAGGAGCGTCCTCCATCACCGTCACCTTCCACAACCACCCTCTCCTGGTTCCCCGTGCCTTCCCAAGATGACAGTACTACTAAGATAGAACCGGAGCGGGAATCCAACACTACTATAGATTCCAGTGTATTAGAAATTATTGATACTGAAGTGATTGAACCATCTCAAGAGGAACTTGATAAGAGATTGGATGAGATACTAGCTGTAGATAAGGAAGAAATTAAGAAAAGGTGGTCAGAAGAAATTGGCTCAGAAAAATCCATTTTGGTTGCTGAAGTGAACAAGCTTGGTGCCTTGGGGATCAGTCTAGAAGGTACTGTAGATGTAGAAGGCGGCCAGGAGGTCCGGCCTCATCACTATATCCGATCTGTGCTTCCAGAGGGCCCAGTTGGACAGCAAGGGACTCTAACGGCTGGAGACGAGCTTTTAGAAGCGAACGAATACAGACTACACGGGCTGACACATACAGAAGTCGTATTTATCCTCAAACAATTGCCAGACCGCGTTAGGCTGGTTGTAGCACGCCCCGAAACTGGTCCTCGGTCTGTTATCAACTTAGCATCTGACCGAGAAGCATTTGAAGCTAGAAAAATAATATCTGGCAGTCTCAACAACCTTACTACTCTCATCAAAGCGCAGTCAGACACCTCAATCAACACATCAAGCACTGCAACTCTCACTAACCACTCCGGTCTCTCCAAGAAATCCCGCTCTTTAGAGTGTGTATCCGGGCTAGCCATGTGGCAAAGCAAAGAGGACATTGTCGAGCTTGTCAAAGGAGACCAGGGTCTAGGCTTCTCTATATTAGATTACCAGGACCCAATAGATCCACAGGGCACAGTAATAGTTGTCAGGAGTTTAGTTCCTGGTGGTGTAGCTGAGAAAAATGGAGAGATATCGCCAGGGGATAGAGTCATGTCTGTAAATGGGGCTAGCATTAAAAATGCGACCTTAGACCAAGCTGTGCAGGCTCTAAAAGGCGCTCCGCGTGGCGTTGTCAAAGTTGGCATAGCACGTCCAATGCCGCCTCACGAAAACTCGAAATCTAAAAGCACAAGCACTCTAAACACCGTCAAACCAAGTTAATCTTTACTCTGTGATTATACCAGTACTAGTCAAGTTGAAGTCATATCAATCTTACGCTTAATTGAGATTAACATACAGCGTCTCAGACGCGGGCGCTTGTCTGTAAAAAAAACTACAAAGGCATACTGGTGGTCAAAAACGTAAACGAAAATAGTGATGAAATTTTTACTCATTGTTTCCAATCTCCGAGTTTCCAATATTTTGTGTAGGAATCTGAATATAATTGCACAGTTAAAAATATACAGTTACAATAGACGTAATGTAAAGGCATTCTCTATCGGTCAAGCTTTAGGGTAAACATTGTTGCTATGCAAATTTTACCCATATTTATTGCTCTTAACTGAATTCATTACAGACTAAAAATTACTGTTAAGCTTGATACAATGCCTAAATTATATTAACTTCACACGACCATCAGTAACAGCCTAAAATTACACTCATTCAAAAACTCGCCGTATGTGCAGGCCGTAAGGCACAAAATGCATTGCAGTCTGTAGACTAGTCAATACAGATGTATTGCATAATTGTTTTCCATCGTATTTTCTCGGAAACGTTCGTATTGTCATGCTACTTCAGTCAATCACAGTTGTTTTTGTACTGAGACTGACTGAAATAGCAAAACACGTTCGTATGTTTCCGTGAAAATACGATGGAAAATAGTAATGCACTAATCTGTACTTCATCTATCGACATGCGAAGACAGCTCAACTCTATGATACAATAATAATTTACGCTTTACTAGTTATATTTTATCGTCGTAAGTTCACGAAAATTTTGTAATGCACAGAATCTTAAGGTAGCTAACCTGTTATTTCTGCAGGGGCCTCGGTCGTTGAAAAATGAACTTTAAGGGCATCATTATAAGGTGCCTAGAATGTATCAATCAAAAATGCACTTACGAAAACTTAGCTATAAGTATAAAATTTACCTAATGCAAAATGAACTCTACAACAAGATCACAAAGTTCATTTTTGATGAAATCAGGCACCTGCAAGTTGTGAATGTATGGGCTCACTTAAAGACGTGTAGGACTGCATTTGTTTACTAGTTTAGGCCTTCTGCACTGCCTTCAGGATCTAAGTAAAAATATAAACTAAATTATATGGCAGTACCTCTATTGGACAACTATTAGATTTTCTAGCAAACTTAGGTTGTAAACAGTAATCACAAATGTGTAGATATTAAACTAAGGGAGCAATTATATAAATACGAATTTTATGTAAATAATATAAATATCAGTTTTAAACTTCATTATCTTGTGGATTTGAATGCGAATTGAGTTTTTAAAATGTATTATTGTGAGCTTAACAACTTTGTATCTCATGAAACAGATGGACAATCTCAGCATTTTAAATGTAAAATAATATGTATTTCAACAGACATACAAGATCTGTGGATTAATAATTTTAGTTTTGCTTTTGAAATTGGCACGCTAAGCGCTTCTTGCCATGACAATTAAATTCTTGCCTTATTGATCTGAAACATACATATGTAAAATACAATTATATTTATTCTTTGCATTTTGTTATATTTATTAAAGTATATAAATGTACGCTCAGCAGAATAGAACGTTGGGTCTTGAACATATGTTAAAGTCATCGGGGCAAATACCAAAGGGAGTTTAGGGTCAAATGCGTATACCCTATCAACAACCGTAAATAAAATAGAAGCCCTTCCACCGTGACTTGAATGAACGTATCCTTTCCTTACTGGAAATGTGAGGTAGCGGTGTAATCGCCTTTAACCTAGGTTGTGGCCATGGTAGGCCGCAAGTTGCCCCAATGAATCTTAAAATGAGAAAGTATCTGTTACTTATCAGTTAAGCCCTGCTACTGGCAGTCCTTTAAGAGCAATAGGATATCTGCATATATATTACTTTCTCTCTATAACAAATAGCTGTCTCCTGCCTCCGACCCATGACTCCCATGAGTACAGTCAGTAGCAGAAGTTGCTAAGCGGGCGAGGGATTCAAAATTACCTTGACACGCTCTTATTCTCTCAACAATAAAATCGCGCCAACATCACTTTGAACAGCTCGCCCGCTTAGCAACTTCTGGTCTGCTGCTGACAGTACTAAGCTTTTTGAAATACTTTGTGATTCCATGATATTGTGGGGTTCTATTCTGTTGCCAGTGCATAAATTGTTAATACAGAGTAAGTAAAAGGTGCACGAAACACTAGAGGAGCACATTGTGATATGGATGTTATTTGTAAACTATTTACTTTGGGGCCCTAAATAATTGTTCGGGCTTTTTATGTACTTACCTTCTAACAGTAGGTGTGTAGGCATTTATTTTGTTGAGAATGTAAAGCTAAACAAAATTAGTTATTACAAATGTAGTGTATAATTGTTTTCCATTATATTTTCTCGGAAACGTTCGTATTTGTCATGCTATTTCAGTCAACCTCAGTACTTTTTGTACCGACACTGACTGAAATAATCAAGAGATACGGTTGTATAGTTTGATAACTAAATGCAAACAGTATTGTCACATTCAGTTATATCGGAAAGACCACGGTGCTCAAAAATATTTGAACATGCCTTTATTGTCGAGAGTACTTTATATCTGACCATCAGTGGGCCTTATTTATTTGTTATAAAGTCTACGATTTGTCAGATGAAGCCCAATATTTAACAAGTCAAAACACTTTGACAATAGAGTCGTGTTTACGTAATTTATTTGTAACTAAGATCTGGTTTTCAGTCCATAAAAATAATTCCGAAAAGCTTTACATTTTCATTCATACCTTATACGTAAATTTTACTATAATTTTATAATTATACTTACTCATTTATGCCCGTTGTTTTAACTTTTTTAGTATTGTTTGAGTACTTACAGATCTCTATAACTATAGTATTTATATTGTATATGTAAGTGAATCTTTTAATAAAACAGAATGCACACATACAAGGAGTTATTATTCATAAATTAAGTTTCACAACAACCACACACACAAGCACATAATATTTATCAAGTTTATTCTACTAAAGTTCTATTCCTAAATTATTAAATTGAACACATGTTTTATGATGTTTCGACCAGCATTATTGCAAAAGAATAAATTCTAAAATAAAAGATTTCGGCATATCAAACAATAAAAAGAATTGTTTATAAATACATATGTATAACATTTATTTGACAACAAACGCAAGCAATACATGGATATATACTTATATGTGTGCATTAAATATTTAGACTTGTTAAGCGAACTGTCAATTTTATTGTAATAATTAATTTCACTTTATTCAACATGTACCATAACATAGCTTTAGTCTCTTTTTTGCTACTTACAATCTTACAATGAATATCTATTGTAATGTATAAAATAAATAACTACGATTCAAAACAACTAACTATATAGTGCGAAGTTACTTTCTTGTTTAACCAAGAAACAACTGTCTTGAAAAAAAAACCACTGACTTAAGGGGTGTCCCCAAAATGTAAATAAAAAGCTGTTTTTGGGGCAAAACTTATTTTAATACAAGTAGCTTAAACAACACAAAATTAACGCTGAAACTTAAAATTACACAATGTTAAATGTAATCACAAACTTAAATATGCACCTGACAGAATAGTATAAATTTAGTGCTAAATTATACAAAGATGATTTTTCTAGAATATTGGCGCCATATATAATTATATTCCTAATATATCTCAGCAAAATATACAAAGAAAAAGTTAGTAAGACGCGTTAATTAATATAAAACATTGTGGAAACAAGTTTGGCAGCTGAAGTAGATGGCGATGTACGTCGCTTTACGTTACGTGCTACAGATTTGTCAAATTATAAACTGAAATAAATGTCATATACTAAGAAAATGTACCTAGCACCACCACTGAAGCACTTACCGCGATAGCAGAGGACGCTGGTTCGATTCCAGCCTGGGGCACTGCAGGCATTGGTCACTTTTTCTTAGTATATGACATTTATTTTAGTTTATAATTTATATAGTAGTGTTTCTACTTGAAATAAAAACAAATTAAAATATTTTCTGTGAATAATTTAAATTGTTCTAATACTTCTAATAGTAGGTATGTGAAATGTTATAATATAGCCTGGCAATATACGAAACTATCTACATCAGCTGTCTAAATTTGCTTCTACATTTGTTTACACTGCTGTTCTAAAAATTTTCAAATATGAAAGAACCCCTAAAATGTTAAAATCCTCTAGCAAAATCGCTGTTACATAGCTTGTCTGTTTGTTATGTCATTACCACATCCCAAATCTTCCTTTAATCAGACTGAGTATTTTATATAACCTGAATATATGTAATAGTCGAGGAAACCCCTATAGGCAACTTGATGGTTCCTACCAATATGCTACAACATAATCTGCTTTGTTAATTAAAGTTTCACCAGGAACATGTAAAATGCAATGAAGTTCGCAGTTACTACCTTCTAAGATGTCAATCAAAGTTTAAAGCGTTTATTGTTTTTAAATTTGTTTAAAATACATGTCTTCAATGGTTAGTAGGTATGTACTTGTTTATACATTTTTTCTTTTTGACAAAGGTACAATAATAACTCATCAAAATGAAAATTAACATGCAAACACATTTCTTACTATTTGCAAAATAATAACTCTTCAAAATGAAAATTAACAAGCAAACACATTTCTTACTATTTGCAAAGACTTGTTTGTATAGTCTCAGGAAATGTCTTGTCCCACGTTTGATAGCTAAAGTAGATTACGCAGCCCGGCGGCATGTGTTTTGTGGTAACTGGATTCTGTCAAACGTCAACTTTTGACAACAAGATGTCGCTTTGGTTGAAGTACTTACCTATTTCTGCATATTTACCTAAGTATTGGTGAAACTTTATTAATTAATAATTATACTTACGTAACATAAGTTAATTTGTACTAATTTTAAATGTACCAGTGAGATGTAAAATAAGTAACGTTAGCTTGGCACTCACTAGTGCAGGACACCACAATGTTAGCCTTACACCAGGTATGAATAACAAAAATTATAATTATACAAGTAAAACAAATATCTTGTTTTTATTTTATTTAATAACTCTTTTTTTTAAACATTGATGGCAAATTCGTTGTGAGAACCTTATAGACAGGAAAATAGTTTTTTTGTTACACTGAAAAAAATATGATCTATCGAGCACACATTAAAGTGATTTCATTAAGATTAACTGCTATATACAATATCAACTAATGTATATACGTACGTAGGTATACCTACGTAACGTACGAACAGTAAACTTTACTGCTTGGTTCGATAGGATCATACGGAACAATGCAATTTCAATTGTTTGAAACGATTTTTTTTCTCAGTGTATGCAAAGTCGTATCGAAATATTCCACCACACTGTATTATGTGAAATCTGTACCTTCAATACTTTCAACTGTTGCAACGAACAAAAGACAAAGTTGCCTAACGAAGCAAGTACATTTATCTGAGAGGAAAGTACTTTACAAATTGATCCAAATTAATGCTTCAATAAGTAAAGAAGTGCTTTTTGAGCTGGGTGGTGAAAAGATAACTAACACCTAAGTACCGTCAAAAAGAATAGATAGTATAGAGGGGTCCTGTCATTGTAAATTTTGTAGTCACTGTAAATTTACTGCCATCTATCGACACACGACTAAAACTCAAAATGAAAACGTATATAGTTATCAAAAAATGTATATATATGGATAAATGATTTTATTATTTTTATATCATTTGATCCATGTTCATTCACTGATAGCTATGTGTTCAAATTGTTAAACATGAAACGGTGTCGTCACGCCATCTAGCCGAGGATAGGCTAAAGGTGTGTGCGGCATCTATTCGAGAATGACTTTTACTTGAATTCCGAGGCACGTTTTTTCCTTAGACTTTATCCGTCTTATACGAAGTTACATATGTCTTTGGTACCGTTAAGTATTACGCCATACGTTTTCCATGCAAGAAACAAATGGACGTTCCAAATGTATTTCCTATGGGCACTGCTTCATAGATAAAAAACTGCTTATACACACACCAGATACTCGTACGTATATAATCTATACGCAACGGTTTTTCAGTGCCTCGTGCCTACCTATATATTTTATAAAGGTGAGTAAAAAACACAATCAATCAACCTACCCGATACCGCAAAATAGACGCCTACTTTACGTGAACCTTTTGTTGCAGCAGCAGCCATGTGGGTGCCGAACCTCCCGGTGACGGTGCTCAGCGCCGTCGCTGCTACCGCTGGCGCCGTCTGCATCTTCAAGTAAGACCCTCAACCATTTTCATAATTATATCCGTAAGAGCTGTTTCCCACTGACGTCCAGTTTTTTGCGGGTACGGTTTTGGCAGGATCCCGTTTAAGTAGTATAGCTATAAATATTGTAACTTTCACACGAGGATTCTGTTTGCGGGATCCTGCATGCATACAGAAAACTGAATCCTGCAAAAAACCGTACCCGCAAAAAACTGGACGCCAGTGGGAAACAGCTCTAAGGGACACTCCGATTCAATCACAAATTTGAACTTACCTACTTGCTTCACTGAGTTGGCTCAAAGTGACCCAAAATCTTTGCCTCCGACACCAGAGATCGCCACTTTGCCTTATTCTGAGCAATTTGACGCCTGTTGGGTACTACGAGGGCAGACAGATCTTTTAGAGGTATCCTGTTTCCCTTCCCCAGCCGTCCGTTCCCGGCTGCTTATACAAAGCTAAACTAAGTCAATAAAAACTTTGAGCCCTATTTTTGTTTTTCAGAGACCGACACAGCGGACCCGCTTTCAACAAAGAGGTGCGAGCGGAGAACAAGACAGTAATCGTGACCGGCGCCAACACCGGCATCGGAGAGGCCACCGTCTGGGACTTCGCCAGGAGGGGCGCTAAAGTAAGTTATTAACCTTTTGAACGCCAGTGAATATGAAAAGGAATATGCCGTGCCTCGGACGCCAGGCGATCGCGATTATTTAAGCGAAATTGAATTTTACGGAGTCCCGCGTAAGTCCCTATTGCATTGGCGAAGCTGTCGGCTGTATATAGCCGTCGTTGGCGTCCTTGGCAAAACTTTCCGATGACGGCCACAGCCGACTATGGCGGTCAAAAGGTCAAGAAAATTTCCCTTTTTACAAACCGAAATAGATGTTCATTAACACAGAAAGTAACAAGACTTCCGGTATCTGCTGGATCCGATTAGTCTCCAGCGTTCGCACAGATCACAGTTTCTCGAGTTATACATCTTGAATGGCAGATTCCGAGAAAAGGAAGAGGGGGGTAAAAAGTGCATCATGTAGTATAATAGGTATGTTTCCTAAAGTCAGTGTTTCTTTTCCCCAGATATTTATGGCATGTCGCGACATGGAGAAGTGCGAGACGGCGCGACGCGAGATCGTCCTAGAGACGGGGAACAAGTACGTGTACTGCCGGCCGTGTGACCTCGCCTCGCTCGATTCCATCGCTGAGTTCGTTAAAAGGTTAGTAGAGTCTGTGCGGAAAGAGAATATCGTGGAATATAAGGAAACCCAGTGGCTGATTTGCACTAAGGCCCAGTATGCCTGGGCCTAGGGGGCTTACCCCATAACTTTCTCTTGGTTCCAGGTTCAAAGAAGAGGAGCCTCATTTACACGTCCTAGTGAACAACGCAGGCGTCATGGAACCGCCGCAAGGCGTCACGGCAGACGGCTTCGAGACGCAGTTAGGCGTCAACCACTTAGGACACTTCTTACTGACCAACCTATTACTGGATACGCTCAAGGTATAGTATACAGCAGTGTTTATCAGTCTTTCTCGTGACGCAATAAATAACCTTTGCACTCCGCTATTGTACCTATAGTAGGACTCAGGTGACCTTTCGGGCTCAGACCCTAATTTGTTAAAAGCCATTCTGTTTTTTTAATGTAGAGCGGTTACTTTCGAAATGACGGCATCCGCTCTGAGTGAGAAGAAACAAGCACGAATAAAAAATAATTATCTATTACATGGTGCAAATTCATCTAACAGCTTTTTTTGATGGTTTAATCAATTGATTTCATACCATAATTTTATTATGAATTTTTAGACTGTTTTTTAATTCCTTATGTATTTTGCAGGCTACCGCCCCCAGTCGAGTCATAATTCTATCCAGCGGCGCGCACTACAAGGGCCACATTAATAAAGACGACCTCAATTTCGCCAAGAAATACGACGCAGCGGCCGCGTACAACCAGAGCAAGCTGGCGAACGTGCTGTTCGCCAGAGAACTGGCTAGGAAGACTTTAGGTAATAAACCACCCTATTTCCTGCGACTTCGACCGCTTTTCCTCCCACTTTTAGTATTCCTGTATTTACTTTCAAGCTCCATTTCACCCCTGCGAATGAATGAACATATAATATGTATACACTTATAACAGGTTATAAACTAAGTGTGTATCAAAATTTCAATATTTATTGTATAATTTCAGACGCAAACATAACCGTGGCAGCCGTAGACCCCGGCCTAAGCGACACGAACCTCTCGCGCCACCTAGCGGTGTCGAAAAGCATCACCCGCTTCGTCATCTACCCGCTGTTCTGGCCCGTCATGAAGAGCCCCAAGATGGCGGCACAATCTGTGATGCACGCAGCTTTGGATCCGGACGTGGCTAAAACTGCAGGAGAATATTTTGTGTAAGTTGCTTATGATAAACAACAAACTTACGCCATCTAGCGGTATCAACGAGCATCACCCGCTTCGTCATCTACCCGCTGTTCTATGAAAAGCCCCAAGATTGCCGCCCAAGCCGTGATGGTCGCGGCTTTAGATCCGGATGTGGCTATAACTGCGGGGGAATATTTTGTGTAAGTAGCTTATCATATGCGACACCAATCTCACGCCATCTAGGCAAAACGTCGTGTCGCTGCTCATGGGCGTCTCGCCAAGGGAGGGAAGGAAATAGATAATATAATTTGTAACTAAATGTATGCCTCTCCCCCTCCCCTTGGCCATCGGCCATATCAACTGCCTTCACCACCCTCCCCATATCATCAGTAGTGACGCCCTTTGCGCTGCTCCACACTTTGCCGCTGCCAAGTAATTGTAGAGTTATTTTAGACGGATCTAATAAGTTTCTACTAATTCTCGTTTCCAATTTCAGTGACATGAAACCTACGGAGCCGTCAAAGGATGCTCAGGACTTCGAGCTAGCGGCATGGTTGTGGCGCGTCAGCGAGAAGTGGACAAGGCTGGCTGAATATCGCACGCAACTCAAGACTGCTGCCGCGTAGAATTTATAGGGGAGATGGTGTACAAACGGAACTTTACTTGGACATAACACAGATTTTTTAAAGGCATTTATATGTCTTAAAAGTTTAAGTTGTCTGGAAATCTAACAATCAGTTTTAGTGATATGTTAGATACAAAAGTAGTGTACTGAAAGAAGTTGTAAAACATGCCACTTTATGCATTTTGTGCATTTACAATAAATTAGAGTAGTAACTAGTTAGAGTTGATGTTTTTATTTAATTAAAATAAATATTTATAATTGTATATTTATTTTTATTTATAAACCCTAAGGAAGCATAAGTATTCATGGATTATGTTCAAACTTAGTCTAGCCTACCTACCAATAATGCCAGACGAAAATGTTATCCTCAGATAGTCTGACCCCGCTAACTTTGCACAAACTTGGCAATGAGAAAAAATGCATACATATCCCTAAAACCTCCATAATTGACGTAGCACTTGGCATGAAAACAGCCTGGTCCAAATCTATCACGGGACATATAGATGGTCAAGCAAATCTTGTCAGTAGAAAAAGGCGCGAAATTCAAATTTTCTATGAGACGATATCCCTTCGCGCCTACATTTTTCAAATTTGCCGCCTTTTTCTACTGACAAGATCTGCTTGACCAACTATAAAAGCAATATTCTATAAGGGAGGAATGTCTAAATATAACTGCGTCAAGCAAATCTTGTCAGTAGAAAAAGGCGGCAAATTTGAAAAATCGCGGGCTAGCAACACTGTGTTCGAATAATTCCAAAATCGCTTGTCGTCTGTGTTTTATCTGTGGCCAACTTGTTTGTTGACATTCTGAATCGTTTTTATTTCAAGAGATATTTC
The DNA here is from genome assembly GCF_910591565.1 of Cydia splendana. Lineage (NCBI taxonomy): Eukaryota > Metazoa > Arthropoda > Insecta > Lepidoptera > Tortricidae > Cydia > Cydia splendana. The sequence continues at coordinate 1,181,693 of NC_085977.1, forward strand.
TGCTGTGACCTGTGATATTTTCTGATATTTAATAAGATTGTGCATTACCTTAAGCAAAGCTAAGCCTGCAATGTATAATCATACTCGTTCATAGTAAACATTACTAAAATTTTAGGTTATGACAAGTACTGGAAGAACATGGGAAGAACTTGGGAACTTTTAAGATTATGTGCAGTTTTTTTTGTTTTAGGGTTAAAAGGCATAAATAAAATTAAAACGTATGCCTAAATCTATCCAATAAGACCACACATTGTGTCCTGGAAACCGTCCATAGGCCCACATATCTTACTATTTTCAGCGACTGATTCGACTACATAATTTACAAAGGTAAACTTTTAAAACAGTATTAAGAACTTTGATTATATCGCCGTTCTTTCGCAACATTACCTAATCCTTACATATGTTTGTTGCAGGATTAAATCTCGCTCAATATGAGGCGTTCGTAGTAGATAGTTTCTCTTCAGAAGTTCAGTCAGACAATACTTACCTACGGCGGTTTATATACGTGTACAGCGCAACCAAGACGAAAAATAAATTTATAATTTAAAAATGTAACAAAAATATTGAGCTTAAATATTGATGGAATAGATTATTCTTGTATAAGTTGTCCTTATGTTAGTCATTAAGAAAGTATATTATTTAGGCTAATTTGTTTCATGCTCTCAGCTACTGCACATATATACCGATGGGAAATCCTAGTTTATACTTGCTGAAACAGGTACAGTCAGCAGCGAAAGTTACTAAGCGGGCCAGGTGTTCAAAATGATCTTGACGCGACTTTATTATTAAGAGAATAAGAGTGTGTCAAGGTAATTTTGAATACCTGACCCGCTTAGTAACTTTTGCTGCTGACTGTACCTATGTATCTTTTTAAAAGAAGTTTTAAGTCGCTTTACATACCTGTTTGTTCAATAAAAGAAAATGTAGTCAGCATTCATATGGAGCACTAGACGCAGTGTAGGTATCATTTTAGAAAAGTATTTTCACATTTCCAAAATGACAAGTCTTGAATAGCCTAATGTACAAGTTAATAAAATTTCCTAACAGTATTTTTTATTTTTATTATATAATATTATAATTGTGTTATATTTCTCAAACATATTTCCTAAACTTTAGCCGGGCAAACACAACTAGCCAGTTAGTCAGATCCAAGAAAATTATACTCATAGCTTTAGCATAAAAAGAGTATGATTCCCTCTGTCTTTAGACAGTCAGTCCTGGGCCAAACTACATAAAGAATCTTTTTTATGCCTGCCACAGAACCCTACAAATTATAAATTGATTAGAAGAACAGTATTTCTTAGACCATGAAATAAAATAGGTACCAAGGGTTAAATTAGACAAATTATTGTTAAACTAAACTAAAAATATTTAGTTTACCCAAGAAATGTTTATTGTAAGTTAATTAAAGTTATATAGGGAAGATAAAAGGAGTTAACTCCTTATGTTTGGAAACTTAAATTACACATTTTGTAACAAATCTGTTTTATGCTTAAGATGCAATAGATGACTACAGAGTATTATGATGCTTGGTTGAAGTGACCAGGTAACCTTGGTAACTTCATATTTTTTCAATGACTGCCCTGAATTAAAGTGTAGGTAGGTTAAAGTGACCCTTATCTTCTCTTACATTTAAATTAAATAAGCACCCAAATATCATTTGTTTTATTTTTATTATGTATATTGTACAATATATACCAATCAAAATATTACACAGGTAGGTATGTGATATTGATCCAGCAAAGTACACTAATTTACATTAACAAGTAGCATATTATATTGTAAGTATCAAATATTCCACAATTTCCATTTTGCTATGATTAAAATTGAATTCCAACTGAGAAATCTAATAAAATATTAAAATTCAGTAGGACATCTACCTGCGGAAGCAATGATTTTATTCATACATTCTAGTTTAATGGCATCTCTTCTTCTTTGTCGTTCCCTCATGACTGAGGATCGTGACCAATAACTATGTCCCTCCATTTATGGCGAACAAGGGCTATTTGGGCTGCCCTCTGCATGGAACCACATGCTTGTTTTATCGAATCCGACAATCTTGCAGGGGCTCTTCCTCTAGCGCGCTTGTTTTCAACTTGCCCCGGTATGATGTCACGTTCGAGGCTGTGGTGTGGCGACCGCAGTATGTGCCCAAAGAATCTAAGAGCCCTCTCCTGGCAGATTGTTGAGAGTCGTTTGGTGATTTTGAGTTCTCTCAGAATGGTTTAATGGCATAGTCCGTTTCTAATTGTAATTTGATATCTTCAAATTTGTTAATCATTTTGACTAACATGGCTTTTAAATTGTCCGTCCATATTAAATAACAATTTCTAAAATTTTCAATAAGCCGCAAGTGACAATTTGAATTGACGTCATAGACCTATATAATAGGGACAAGACATATTGTTCTATACGTACAATTGCTTATAGAAATAGCACCCATTTTGACGGCACACACATAAATATATATCTATCTCGTTTTTACTCAGCACTGTAACCCATAGCAAAAAAAGGTGACAGTATTTCAGTACGGACATAAAGTGTTCCATGAAAATACGTAAATACCTAATGCGGCCGAAAATCCGCCATGTTTAGTCACCCAAATGTCATTGTCTGTCAGTTCAGCAGGTACTTGTCCTGTCAAAAAGTCGTGGTGAAAATTAAAATTATTAATTATCTTTCAATATTTTGCTTGTGATTGAAAATAATTGAAGCCAAATGTGAATAATTACGTCGCGAATATGCCAGTGTGTAGTGTATCAGGGTGCGGCATAAGAAAACCACCAAATCAGCCATCTTTAACCATACACAGGTACGCTATAATTTACATGAAAAATATTGGTTATTGTTAATGTTCCTGGGAAATTTAAGGATGTTTCACATTATAAATAGCAAGGTTCTTCTGTGCAGTTATAGATCATGAAGTGATTCGATTTATTTAACTATATTTTTACGCTTAAATAATGTAAACATTTCAGCTAGGGTTGTACTTTATTTATCGACTATGATATCGATATATTATGATTGCCTATTTATATTTTCTTATTTTATCAATTTTATCATGCTACCCCGCTTCAAACCAACTAAATTATCTTAATTTAATAATTAAATCATTTTTATAGCTTACCAAGAAATGAACATAAAAAGAAAGAGCTGGAGATGGAGACCCTGACCGACTCTCGGGAGCACTCGGGTCCGTGGGGTCGTTACTCCACAAGCTGCCCTGCGGGCTTTTTTATATCATTATTAAAGTTTTTTTATATAATTCGTCATTAAGAGACCATATACATATAGTTGTAATTTATAAAATGGTTAATGTATTGTTATTATTTTTGCTTGTATGTAAATTCAATGTTGACGTATAAAAATGCCCTTGTGGCCTATTTGCTGAATAAATGTTGAAGAAGTTGAAGAGCGGAAGTCATTCCTTATTTTTGTAATAAAAAAATGTTCTGAAGGTGTTTTGTTTTTTTTTCACCCGTCGCTTAATAAGCTTGAATTTTGTATCGCTCTCACTTATAGATACGGCGCACCAAGGTCGAGGTGCAGTGCGGTAGTGTGTTACAGACTTCAGGGTTAGCAACACAACAAAATTGATTGTAATAGAGAGGTAAAGTCCAAGAAAAACACGTACACTTATTCTGACATCCAAAACAGATGGCGCTGTACTGCGCCATGTGTTTTGCGGTCACTAAGTTGTCAAACGTCAACTTTTGAAAATCAGTGTTACCGCAAAAATCGCAATATGTATTGAGTAGTACAGCGTCATCTCGTTTACCTGTCAAATTTGAAGCACGAAATTGTCCTAGACTCCACACATCTTACTCAATCAAAGTATCTTTTCACATAACAATATACTAATAAAGAATTTTTATTTATTTACTTCCTTCCTATTAAAACATAAACTGCACAAATAATACATACTTAGTATTTTAAATAAAATGAGCCGAGAACGTTAAAAAGGTATCGATGTATCGATAAAACCTAGTAACAGTAAAAATCTTCTGGGCAGCACTAAAACCGCCATGTTTAGTCCCAAGATGACGTCACAGTGGCACGCATTATTCGTTGACGTTTCACTTCCATAGGTTTCATATTTCAGTGATTGACGTACGTAGGGCGCGCTCAGCGGAAAAAAAATCATATTCGTTTTGGTTCGACGTACATTGCTGCTTTTCTTAGCGCAATACTGCTCTTTGAGTGTTGCCCTACTTTAGTTTGCTTTACATTGCTACTGACAAGATTTGCTTGACGCACTATATATTCTAAAATATTCGAAGTTCGCACTGATGTGTGGACCAAGTGTGGACGGACATATGTATTAAGTTAACAAATTAAAAACCCCTCAAAAACGTCAACTTCAATTGACAAGTGACAGCTGACAACTACATGCGTTGATGGTGTACGTGTTGTGCTGAAAATTGTGCAAAAAAACGTAGATTTTGTTAAATAAGTGATATAGAAAATACTTTGTCTTCAAAATGAAGACTCGTTTTAATACCTACGATATAATATGCATGGTCACCGAGCTACAGAAGTAAGTTATCTTCGTGTTTACAAAACATAATTTACCTTTCCAATAAAACAATACTCTGCTGCAATTTCAATGAAATACTTAACTGTTATCTCAAGTATTATACAGTAGTTACAATATATACACATTTTAGGCTACTTTTTCTTCGTATAACTGATATTTGAATGCATTATATTGCTTAGAAAAGTTATGTTTGAAATTTGTTGTTGACTACGTTTTTTTGCCTAGGCTGGTGGGCATGCGAGTAAACCAGGTGTACGACATAGACAACAAGTCGTACCTGATCCGGCTGCAGCGCTCCGAGGAGAAGGCTGTGCTGCTGCTGGAGTCGGCCAACCGGTTCCACACAACACAGTTTGAATGGCCGAAGAATGTAGCACCTTCTGGGTTTACTATGAAGGTTAGTGATTTTAATTTAGTGCTGCATACAATTTAAATAAAATACTTTTTAATATTGTGAACTAAATTGATAATTATTGAAATACAATTTTACAGCATTGGCTGGGATAAAAAAAATTTAATAGACTGATTGATTCATGAGAATTTACATGACATATTGTGGTGCAATACCCAGTAGCACTGGGGAGACACTCCTAACTTCGGGCAAACTCGGCTCCTTTCAGCACAGCATTGCTCCGAGCAATTATTAGGGTTGGTACCACTTGACGTGCTTTTGTGTGCACAACCACAGATAAAATAATGATTTCAATTTAGACAACCCTAAATAGCCGTAAGGGATAGTGCCATGAGTTAGAAAGGAACAGCATGATTCGACCCTGAATCGCTGTCAAACTTGTTTGTAGGAACAGTTTTGTAGGAAGTGTCATTTCTGTATGGTAGTACTATTATTTATTCTGTGTAGAAATTATAACAATTAACCTGGCCTTATTGTGTACATCTTATTATTACATTTTCATCTTCATGGAAAAAGCTTATTATAACTTTGTTTACATAACAAAAAGTCCCATATCTTTAATATAGTCAGTCATAATTATAAATACTGAACTTATCTTTCTTTCCAATGATTTGTTTAAATTAAATATACAAAAGGGAGTATGAAAGCAACTCTATAACTCACTAATAAGCAATAAGGCTACCTTTATGCTTAATATTGTTGGTAATTTTTAGTTTAGATTTGTATCTCCAGTAATAACTTATCAATTATTTTCCAGCTCCGTAAACATCTCAAGAACAAGCGCCTAGAGAAGCTGACGCAGCTAGGTATAGACCGTATCATAGACCTACAGTTTGGGAGTGGAGAGGCGGCCTATCATGTCATACTGGAATTGTATGATAGGGGAAATATAGTGCTGACGGACTATGAGTGGACGATACTCAATGTGCTGCGGCCCCATGTGGAGGGGGATAAAGTTAGGTTAGTAGACCATTAGTTAAGTAATTTAGCTAATTGCTTTATGTTAGCTCTATCATTTCATATTGCTTGTGGTACTTCAAAACAATGATGCAAATTCAAGTACATATAAATAACCAAGAAAAAAATTTTGGTTAGAAATATTTTGACACATTTTATAGTCCTGTGTATTTGTAGGTATTAGGATTATTACATTTTCTCTTTAATACTACTATTAATTTAAAGGATAATTGTTTTAATACGTTGTACTTACTGCTTACTGGTAGAATTTCTCTGATAAGTTGTAGTGACTGGTGAATTACTTTGTCAAAAGTTATTAAATAATTTAGTTTGTTCCTTTTACAGATTTGCAGTAAAAGAAAAATATCCCCTAGATAGAGCAAAGTCTAACTTTGACCCTCCAGATGCAGAGGGCTTGAAGAAAATACTGGCCAACAGCAAGCCTGGAGACAATCTCAAGAAAATACTCAACCCTAACCTAGGTAAGTTGACATAATGTAATAGGGTGCGAAATTATCAACACTCTTAACAGAGTTGGTGGACCTAATACCATACCCTCCTGAGGCCCAGCCATACAAACGAAAAATCCAGAATTTGCCACTGAAATTTGATCCTTTAGTGCAGGGAATAGAGTTGATCTTGGTTTATTTTGAAAATTGAATGAAACAAAACAGATGCGACTCTGTTCCAATTGAATATGATTTAGATTTCATCGAACTGAATAAGTATGTACTATAGGTAGGACCTTGGGCCTTAGGAGGTTAACATTACAATAAGGTTTACGAATTGTCACTATTGTCAGTTAATAGCATGGAAGATGGATTCACATCAAACTTCAAAATGAACCTTCTATTTAGTAATTACATTCGATATTTAAGTGGCAGCGAGATATTTGTATTAAGACACCTCTTGATATAGTGCAAAAAATATATTATGGTCGAAGTATAGCTCCGTCCCAGGCGGTGTAATGTCTTACACCATAAATCGTCTGCAATAGACGCAAAGGCCAATGATAGTTCGAAACCAATGGAAACTGTCTGCCATACTTTGTTTATATACCTAAGGGTGGTATTCCATCCGTCCAATATCTTGGTCCAATGTCTCTGCGTCTCACTCTCTCATAAAGCAAAATGTGAGACGCAAGACACATTGGACAGGTGGAATATCACCCTTAAACACCTTCTTTAGTTACGGTATTTCCAGGAATTACATCACATGATGACTACCTCTTATCATTAAAACTTACAGCATTAAAATAACAGAACAAAAGAAAGTGAGAGGATTATCATTGTCTCATTCTGTCTATATTTTATTACCACAGAATATGGTCCAGCGATTATAGACCACATTCTCCTGGAATCTGGCCTGACGGGCAACATGAAGATCAGCACAGAACCTGGAAAGGGTTTCTCTGTAGAACAGGATTTGGACAAGCTGGTCGAAGCCGTGAAGAAGGCTGAGGAGTTAATGGCAATCGCCAGGCAAGAAGTGGCAAAGGTAACCTTATTTCATTTGTGTTACGGTTGGAATTGCTATGGCATAGACCCTAGGAAGGTTTTTAATGTAAAATGTAGAACGAAATTTGGACAAGCTGGTAGAAGCCGAGAAGAAGGCTGAGGAGCTGATGGCGACAGCCAGGCGGGAACTGGCAAAGGTAACCTTATTTCACTTCTGTTATGGTTGGAATTGCTATAGCATAGACTCTAGGAAGGTTTTTAATGTAGAATGTAGAACGAGATTTGGACAAGCTTTTAGAAGCTGTGAAGAAGGCTGAGGCATTGATGGAGACAGCCAGGCGGGAAGTTGTAAAGGTAACCTTATTTCACTTCTGTTGTGGTTGGAATTGCTATAGCATAGACTCTAGGAAGGTTTTTAATGTAGAATGTAGAACGAGATTTAGACAAGCTGGTAGAAGCTGTGAAGAAGGCTGAGGAACTGATGGCGACAGCCAGGCGGGAAGTGGCAAAGGTAAACTTATTTCACTTGTGTTGTGGTTAGAATTGCTATAGCATAGACTCTAGGAAGGTTTTAAATGTAGAACGAGATTTGGACAAGCTGGTAGAAACCGTGAAAAAGGCTGAAGAGTTGATTTAGACCGCGAGGCGGGAAGTGGCAAAGGTAACCTTATTTCAATAACAAAACTTCCGTGAGACACAGACATATTAAATATATTGAAAAAAAAAACGGGTCACTCACGTATTTTATGTCGAAAACCGCTCGACATGTTTCACTCCGTACCGAGGAGTGTCATCATTCATCAACCGGAGCGTTTTTCGACTTAAAATACGTGAGTTACCCGTTTTTTTTTTCAATATGTAACCTTATTTCGTTTGTGGTAAAACTGGGATTTGACCAACATCTTATAGGATTTCCAGTACAAATACGCGTATCAACGAAACCGCGTGAATTTTAAGAATTTCATCATCATCATATCACGTTTATATCTGGTTAATATTCCATGCATTTATAGCACACCCGTGTAGGTGCGAGTATCCAACGGTTCTCTACGATCTTGGTCGCAACGCGCGAAGGCCTCAACAGAGCAGAAAAACATATTGTGATATTTGTTTCTTTTGTACCAGGGCTACATCACTCAGAAGAAAGAGGAACGTCCTCAGCCCCAGCCAGGCGAGGATGCCTTTTTCCTCACCAACGTGGAGTTCCACCCGATGCTATACGCGCAACACAAAGCACAGCCCTACGCGGAGTATGACACTTTTGACAGAGCTGTAGACGAGTTCTATTCGGCGCTGGAGGGACAGAAGATTGACTTAAAGGTAAATTAATACTTCCCTCGTGGTTTAGAGTAGAAATAATATGAAAATTTTCAAATCTAACACAAAAGTTAGAGGTACAACTTTAAATAGAAATGCCCATCTAGGATATAAAAGTAAATAAACCCTTTAAAACACTCGATTGGAAAAATAATACCGTAAACCTGGCGGTATTAAATTCAAATATTTATGCTACGAGTGCTAACACTAGATTCTGACTCCTGGACATCGTTATCTAACCACAATATAAACCAAACAAACTAGATAACCAAGAAATATATTTAGATAACAAAGAAATATATTTTAATACCTCCCTAATTCTCCTGTCTCCTTCCAGACAATCCAAGTAGAGCGAGAAGCCATGAAGAAACTCCAGAACGTCCGCAAAGACCACGAGAAGCGAGTGAACGAACTAGAAGATTTGCAAGTAACTGACCGGCAAGCTGCTGAACTTATTTCAAGGAACGAGCCGCTTGTCGAGCAAGCGAGGCTTGCTATACAAGCTGCCATCGCCAACCAGGTGAGAATTGGAAACTTAAAATTGTATTTTATAGTCAAAATATAGGTAATTGGTGTTCGATATACTCCTCAATTTTATTTAAGCTCTTGTGGTGAATAATGATGAAACTCCAGCGGGCTCAGCACGGTTCCATTTTTATCGACTATCACTATGCGCGTCCCTTTCGCACTTACATACTTGTTAGAACGTGACAGGCATGGTGACAAGGGATAAAAACGCGACCGTGCTAAGCCGCCAGGATAGTAGTTTTATACAGAAATCACGCAAAAAACGTTATTTTGGTATTGCATTGATAAGAAATAAAACGTTTTTTTGCGTGATTTCTGTATTAAACAAAGTTTTACTATCAATTTAGCGCAAATAAACATTCGAAAGTAGATAGATGCGCATATATTTATGTAGTAATAGTGTGTAATTACTTAATATAACGCAATAGTTTTTTGTATCGAAAGCGAACCACCTTATCTAGTTACAAGTAACGTTTAAGTTTTTTGGAAATATATACAAAATATGTGTAGCCGCTTCGGCTGTACGGTGCAGTCTAATGTAGGTACGCGGAACTGAGAGCCGTGACGTATGTGTCTGACGTCATGTGTTGTCACACCGGTCTTTGTACGAGTACTTATGTTATGTTGCGCCAACAATCGGTTAAAAAAACATGTGTTTCTAAAGACCTCTCAACCTATTAAACTACGATACAGAACGTGAACCATCACTACACCTTATAAAACAAAGTCCCCCGCCGCACCTGACGTGATGGCGATATTGCATCGCAATCGAATTTTTTATTGAGTAAATTTGTAGACTTAACATTTTCCTTTTTCTAATTCCCCGGCTCGCGATCTGCCATCATTAACTTCTATTGTTTGATATAATGAGTCCGAGAGTAATATTTGTTCATCATCCCCCAACAGATGTCCTGGGACGACATAACGCTCCTCGTAAAGACGGCCAAAGAAAACAACGATCCCATCGCCTCCTGCATTAAACATTTGAAACTCAACACGAACCACATAACGCTGTCCCTCTCTGACCCGTATGAGGATGAGGTACCGCCTATGTGTGTCGACATCGACCTGTCGTTGACGGCCTTCGCTAACGCTAGAAAGTGAGTATAGTATAGTGCTGGAATCTACACCTTGGGGGGTGAAAATGGGTTTTAAAATGTTTTAACAACTTCTACGTGAACAAAGCTGCTCCGCTTATTCGCACCATTATCAGTTTGAAGAAATAATTCTTACAATCTTTAAATTGCGCTTAACTTGTGGTTTTATTTATTTTATTTTCTACCCTGTTTAAATAGTCATAAAGTCCATATTACAATCATCACAAACAAACTTTGAAATACGTTTCACTCAGATACTACGACATGAAACGCAACGCAGCAAAAAAGCAACAGAAGACCCTGGAGTCAGCAGACAAAGCCCTCAAGAGCGCCGAGCGGAAGACCAAACAGACCTTAAAGGAGGCTCAGACCATCAGCTCCATCAGTAAAGCCAGGAAGACCTACTGGTTTGAGAAGTTCTTCTGGTTCATATCATCGGATAACTACTTAGTAAGTTATAATAGAAAAGTAAGTTACTAGTCGATATCTTCATTGAACAACAATTTACAACTAATATTAAAAGCAAAAAGAGCTGAAAATAGAGTTCCGGTTATAATATTACCTAAATATTGTTGAGCATTCGATTTTTCTGTCGTTGCAACATCTATTGTCAAGTAGCAGTACTGATAATTCCGCTACTCGATGCTAGATGTCGACTACGAAAATAATAGTCGTTTTGGTACTAAAACTGATGTATGGAGTGAGCACTCTATGTATTTTTTTCTCTATGACCATACTTGGCCGCTGAAGACTTCATTGTCGCTTTTCTTACTCTCTATTTCATTATTTGACTCATAATATTTGTGGAGTAGGCCTTCTTGATACAGAAACAAACGTGTTTGCCCAACGTGCTTACGGTGTTTTATAAAAGAACTCAAACGAGCCCAAGAGCTGGAACTTTACATATAAAGCAATAAAAAAAAAAAGTAAGGATAAATAAACCTAACTCAGGGTTAAATAAAACTATTGAAACGGATTATATCGCGTATATTGAATTCATCCCGACGTTTCGAACCCTTTACAGCGTTCGTGGTCAACGCGCGATATAATCCGTTTCAATAGTTTTATTTCATGAGTAACTATCGACTAACCGAAGACAATACTAACTCAGGGTTATTTCTTACGACATCTGTACATTCATTTATTCTCCAGGTGATTGGTGGACGGGACCAGCAGCAAAACGAGCTCCTCGTGAAGCGCTACATGCGCTCCACCGACGTGTACGTGCACGCCGACGTGTCCGGAGCCTCCTCCATCATCATCAAGAACCCGGGCGGGCCTGTGCCGCCGAAGACACTGGGTGAAGCGGGCCAAGCTGCTGTAGCCTACAGGTAAAGCTTACGCAATTGGTTGTTAGATGTCGCTGTACAGGTAAAGGTGAAGTCTGCATCGCACAAACGTTGTGTCGACGTAGAATCCATATGTAGCGAAGTTGATTTCGTGAAGACGTTTTTCTCAGGGTAAAGAGTAATGGGCTGGATAAGCTGGATTTATCCGGTGAGTTTGATTTGGAGGTTACAGCCCGCGAGCCAGGAACAGACTTCCATGACTAGGGGTCGGTTGCACCAAACTGTTCGTATCGTTAAAGAGTTCGCTAAATTTTTATGTATGGAAAGTTTCATAGTAAAGCACCGGGGCGCGCCGGCAGACGTTGATAAGTCTGTCAAATGTGGTTGGTGCAACTGGCCCTAAAAGAAACCACGGCCATAACTGGTAATGTGTGTTGAACATACGTCGTTATCGCGGGGGCAAAAACAAGCCTGTCAAAGAACACATGTAACAGAACGTCTGTTTTGTAAAAGTGGAATATACTGCCTACACATTTAAACCTCTAAGATGTTTTTCATATCTAGCATAAAGTTTTCGCTGGGAAAGGTCAATTAATCTCGTATTTCACTTTGTAAACGTATACCTATAAGTCAACGTGTCAACTTGAAAAATAAGTCACCAATGTATTTAATTATTTATATCACTATTTACTTCTGAAAGTATTTTATGTGATTTTAGTAATAGATGACCAAAATTTTTATCTAGATTCTGCTACATTTTGAACTCATAGGTACATATAAACGTTACTCGATAGGAATGTCACTTCTGTTATTATTTATTTGTCATAATCTTACACTACTGTCAAATCGTTGTTGCTCCCGCGATAACGACGTATGGTGATGAACCCTCGTGGACGTAAGCTGCTGCTCCGTTGGTGGTTTGACGAACGGCAGCCACAGCCACTCGAACACGTAAGCAATGTTGATTAAAACTTTGTCAGTTTAAAAAAAGGACAGCCAGTTGTGTCGAGATAGAAAGACCGTCAGCTGATGCCCTGAAGGGTGTAACACAAAATCCAGACGTCAGACTAGGTCCCTATTTCATCCCAAAAAAATCTTCTTATTGACAGTGTGGCGTGGGAAGCTAAAGTCCTCACGAGCGCGTGGTGGGTGCACGCACACCAAGTGTCCAAGTCGGCGCCCACCGGCGAGTACCTCACCACCGGGTCCTTCATGATCCGCGGCAAGAAGAACTACCTGCTGCCGCAGCACCTGCAGCTGGGGTTCAGCTTCCTGTTTAGGGTAAGGTTCTTTATATTTAGCCTAAGAAGTGTGACTTAATTTTTCACTGACAATCAAATCATTTGAGAATCAACATATTAACCCTTTACCAGGCTAAAGGTTATATATTTCCCACATGGCACTTCAAATATCAGTTCTATTTTCGATCAGTAAGACTGACATTCGATTGTCATTTTTGAACTGTCAGCCTGGTAAAGGGTTAAGTAAAGAGAATCTGGTCAAAGTCTCTAGTACTAGAGGCCAGATTCCACCGCAACGTTTTTACTATTTTGCGACTGATGACTTAACTCCTAGGGTGGCCTACGGTTACACTCGTCCCAATATTCCCAATTTCCTGAAATACCCTGTAAAACCCTGTACCCTGAAATACCCTGGCAAAGGCCGGGATAACGCTAGGTAGAAGAAGAAGAAGAAGACCCTAGCTGTAAATCCAGTGCCCCTTTTTTTTATCTCAAACGTCCCATCTTATAACCAATTTTTGAGAGAGCTGCGTCTACCCGTCCGCTTCTATCTTTCCTAAAACTCCTTTTCGACTACATCAACAGTAATTCTAATCACCCACTTTTCATATACAGTTAGAAGACAGTTGCATAGAACGGCACAAGGGCGAGCGCAAATCGACAGTGCCTGAGGACGACGCCTCATCTATCGTGTCGGAAGCCACCACGGCTTTGACGACAGACGAGGGAGACGAGGAGATTGCAGTCTCAGATGATGGTAAGATTCAATAAAGATATCTTTTAGTTTACTGGCGCAGTTGACAGGATGAATCGGACCCCGCATAAAGATGCGTGTCGGAAGCCACCACGGCTTTGACGACAGACGAGGGGGATGAGGAGATTGCAGTCTCAGATGATGGTAAGATTCAATAAAGATATCTTTTAGATTACTGGCGCAGTCGGCAGGATGAATCGGACGCCGCATATTGATGCGTGTCGGAAGCCACCACGGCATTGACGACAGACGAGGGGGACGAGGAGATTGCAGTCTCAGATGATGGTAAGATCAGTAAAGATATCTTTTACATTACTGGCGCAGTTGGCAGGATGAATCGGACGCCGCATATAGATGCGTGTCGGAAGCCACCACGGCTTTGACGACAGACGAGGGGGACGAGGAGATTGCAGTCTCAGAAGATGGTAAGAATCCGTAAATCAGTAACTTAAAGCAGAGGGAATATATTTCCTACAATTATTTTGAGCTTTATTTCAAAGCCACAGGGTTCAATTTTGCCTAATTTTAGAGACCCTTATGTCCGTTAAAGGGTTTAGAAATCTATCTCATCATATTACTGGCACAGTCGGTAGGATGGTAAAGTACCTTTATATTTTACTAGCCTCTGCCTGCGATTTCGTCTGCGTAGAATGATGAGGAAAAGCTACTACGGCCGTAGTAACTTTAAAATCATCTTCAAGGGAACGCATTGTCAGAAGACTTCAAGTATTTTCATAGGCAAAGTAGTGATCAAACCAATTCAACGTATAAGTATTAATCAATATTTTTATAGACGGATCAGATGAAGAGGACAAATCGCAAGAGAAAGAGGAGAGCTGTGAGAAAGAGCCGCCAAGCGATAAGCCCGCCTTAGACGACATAGAAGAGGACAGCGAAAGTGACGATGAAGCCTTCCCTGACACGCATATCAAGGTAAATAAAAAAACTCGAAAGCATACAGGATGGAATTTTAATCAGTGCGCATAATGTAATGATCTAATCATACTAAAGATATTAAATGTTTTGTCTATCTTAAACGCAGGTGACAGTGGCCTTCTTTGTTAAAAAAAACCGGCCAAGTGCGAATCTGACTCGCGCACGAAGGGTTCCGTACCATTACGCAAAAAACGGCAAAAAATCACGGTTGTTGTATGGGCGCCCCACTTAAATTTTTATTTTATTTTTAGGGTTCCGTACCTCAAAAGGAAAAAACAGAACCCTTATAGAATCACTTGTGCGTCTGTCTGTCTGTCACAGGTCACAGCCTATTTTCTCGAAAACTGCTGGACTCATTAAGTTGAAATTTGGTACACATGTGTAAATTAATGATCCAAAGACGGACATGTAACGTAAACAAATAAATTTTAAACATAGGGGCCACTTTTAGGGGGGTAAATGAGAAAATTAAAAAACAAAGTTTTTCAAACTATACGAGTATCGTGTTATATATCAAATGAAAGAGCTCATTGTGAGAATTTCAAATATATATTTTTTATAATTTTAAAATAAATAAGTTAGAAGTTATTTAAGAAAATATAAAAAAAAAGACCATTCCCCCCCCCCTTTATTTCTAAAACTACTGAGTCTAAAATTTTGATAAAATAGACAATATAGTTATAGATGACAGGAAAATCTATTAAAAATGTGCAGTCAAGCGTGAGTCGGACTTAATGTACGGAACCCTTGGAACGCGAGTCCGACTCGCACTTGGCCGATTTTTAGTATTTGTTGTTATAGCGGCAACAGAAATACATTATCTGTGAAAATGTCAACTGTCTAGTCTGTCTATCACGGTTCATAAGTGACAGACAGACAGACAGACAGACGGACGGACAGCGGAGTCTAAGACTAGGGTATAATAGGGTCCCGCTTTTACCCTTTGGGTACGGAACCCTAAAAAACGGCATAACTAAATTATGATTTAGGTACAAAATGTAATTTAAATAGGTATATACAATAAAATTCTATTTTTATCACAGGTCGACCACGGAACAGGAGAAGTTATAATGCAGTCGAAAACACGGACCATATCAGAAGTATCAAACAACAGTGAGTATCTTAGAGTTAGACCAAGAAAAGTCTGCAGCGATTTGATAGCCCACGCAGTGCAAATGTCATTTAAACGTCAAACTTCTATGAAATTATGACGTATAAATAACACTTGCACTGCGTGGGCTATCAAAATCGCTGCAGACTTTTCTTGGCCTAACTCTATCAATGTCCACTTTAACCCTTTGAACGCCACGCGTATCGTGCGCGGCGCGGCATTGTCAACCTTGTCCGAATGCACGAAGGTTGATATTGGGATGTAGCCGCGCCCGTCAGTTGACGTCTTTAGCGGTCAAAAGGCTAACAGATTTATAGGTATGTTATCTAATAATCGTGAATACAGAGCTCATGAAAGTTTTTATCAAAAAGACTATTTATATTTATGTGACGTATCGCCTTATTGACAACCGATAATATATGTAGAACCATTTGTCAGAAAACGACACAATTAAATCTTTCTTACCAGGCGACGACAAGCCCCTTTCATTCCCGTCCCTACCAAAAAAGACTGGTAAAAAGAATAACAAAGAACAGCAGAACAAAGAAGATAAAAAGGAAGAAAAGAAGGAGCCAGGCATGAAGCGCGGGCAGCGCAGCAAGCTCAAGAAGATTAAGGAGAAATACAAGGATCAGGATGAGGAGGATCGCGCGCTCAGGATGAGCATACTTCAGGTACCGTGACAACATGTTCCGACAAATACAGACAAGGAATTTTATTCCCATGCCACTTTGGGTCTTGTCAATCAAATTTGTCAAAAGAAACAATGTGAAAGTCCCTAGAGATTTCATATTATTGTTACTGGCACAAGGTACAAAGTGGCACAGAAATCTAATTCCTTGACCGTTCGCAGATTAGTCAAATGTTGTACCCACTTGTCAAATTAAATTAACTGGCTGTGTTTGCTACATGGGCGCAAATAAATGCAATTTTAATGTACATACTTTTCAAAACCGTCGCCATTCGACAATTCAACTTAACCCTTGGTGTGGCAGGATGCCGGGAAACTCGATTTAGGCGATCAAATTTGAAATCTTCGGACTTTCTTACATTCCCCGCGAATTTAATTTCCGTTATTTTCCTACAGTCCGCAAACGCCCTAAAAGACACGAAGAAAAGCCAAAAGAAAGCGGCAGCCAAGAGCGGCAAGCCCGGCAAGACGAAGGGACCGAAGATACCCCAACCCGCTCCGCAGATCCTTGAAGCGGAGGATGAGGAGCCGGAGGAGCCTGAAGCGGACGCTGAGGTTTGACATTTTTTGTTTATACACACTTTAGTTTATTAAGCGAGAGTAATGGGCAGAGCGAAGGGGCTGAAAATACCCCAACCCGCGCCGCAGATCCTTGAAGCGGAGGATGAGGAGCCGGAGGAGCCTGAAGCGGACGCTGAGGTTTGACATTTTTAGTTTATACACACTTTAGTTTATTAAGCGAGAGTAATGGGCAAAGCGAAGGGACCGAAGATACCCCAACCCGCTCCGCAGATCCTTGAAGCGGAGGATGAGGAGCCGGAGGAGCCTGAAGCGGACGCTGAGGTTTGACATTTTTAGTTTATACACACTTTAGTTTATTAAGCGAGAGTAATGGGCAAGACGAAGGGACCGAAGATACCCCAACCCGCTCCGCAGATCCTTGAAGCGGAGGATGAGGAGCCGGA
This sequence comes from Cydia splendana, assembly GCF_910591565.1. Taxonomy (NCBI): domain Eukaryota; kingdom Metazoa; phylum Arthropoda; class Insecta; order Lepidoptera; family Tortricidae; genus Cydia; species Cydia splendana. The sequence goes on from NC_085977.1 coordinate 1,198,985, forward strand.
GGAGCCTGAAGCGGACGCTGAGGTTTGACATTTTTAGTTTATACACACTTTAGTTTATTAAGCGAGAGTAATGGGCAAGACGAAGGGACCGAAGATACCCCAACCCGCTCCGCAGATCCTTGAAGCGGAGGATGAGGAGCCGGAGGAGCCTGAAGCGGACGCTGAGGTTTGACATTTTTAGTTTATACACACTTTAGTTTATTAAGCGTGAGTAATGGGCAAAGCGAAGGGGCCGAAAATACCCCAACCCGCGCCGCAGATCCTTGAAGCGGAGGATGAGGAGCCGGAGGAGCCTGAAGCGGATGCGGAGGTTTGACATTTTAATAACTAACGATGTTGTCACATAGTTTACTTAAGTAGACGAAACATATCGCTTTTTCATAAATAATACATTACAAACGAAGAAAGTACTTTGTTCCTCTTTCGGTTGCAAATATGGCCAATACTTTCTTGTTCCACAATCAATTGTAGAACAGCGAAAACAATTTCCTCTCTCGGGAGTCAGGGCCTATTGTGAATACTCAATTGTAAAAGTGGGCCAAAGGCCTGAAACTACACAATCCCACCGACACACGAGTGAATTGTCTGTGAGCAATGTTTCAGCCTGTCATGCACTGCATTAAATATATTGCGGTGTCGCGTATTGTAATATGATTAACATAGTTGTTACACATTAAATCTGTGATTTAGCCGGAGCAACAAAACGCAGATGTGGAAATACTGGACCAGCTGACCGGCTGTCCACTGTCCGAGGACGAGCTATTGTTCGCCGTGCCCGTCGTGGCGCCCTACTCCGCCCTGCACAACTACAAGTGGGTTGCTAATTACTCTATCATTTTTAAATGCCACTCAATCTTATATGATAATAATACATGAAGACAGGGGTAAATAACAGGTGAGCTTATCGCTAAAGAGCTATCTCTTCCAGACAACCGTTAGGTAGTGGAGAAATGAAATTCATAAATTAACCAATAGGGAATATTACGCGAAACTCTGCGTAGGGGGCGCCACTACCACTCCATCACAATCTGGGGGTCTACCGCGAAACAACAAAATCTAAATTTCGTTATCTAACCTTTCTATCACTCTTGCATATTCGAGTGATAAAGAGGCAGATAACTAAATTTCGATTTTCGCGTTTCCCGGTAGGCCCTTGTTAACAAACCGCCTTGATGCATTAATGTCATATTTTATTGTCTGTCAAAACTTATCAAAAAACAGTTTAAGGCAGTATGTATAAGTTTCTCTATGTTTTACTAGCTAGCTTAGTTCTGCAGTCTAGCGGCAAAACATTGCAGTAATACCCCGTATTGGGAGGTGCAAAAAACTAAATTAAAACTTTACTTACCCATACTTTAGCCCCCCGGAAAAGAGGCAGGGAGCTCATTCCACAGCCGGAGCGTCCGCGGGAGGAAATTCCTCACAGTGTGCGACCATTTGGGGTCTAGGGTGTGAAGATGAACGCCCTGCCGACCGCGAACGGTAACGTCTCTGCGAAGTACTTGCGGGTGCAAAAATAAATCACATTAAATCTTTTCAGGTTCAAAGTGAAGCTAACGCCAGGCAACAGCAAGCGGGGCAAAGCGGCCAAGACCGCCGTGGTGGTATTCACGCGCGACAAGGCCTGCACGCCGAGAGAGCGAGACCTGCTCAAGGCGGTCAAGGAGGAGAACGTCGCGAGGAACTTCCCCGGCAAGGTCAAACTGTCGGCGCCGCAGCTGCATAAGCACAAGAAATAGGGAGAATTTCGTTAGGATCAGAACTCTTACAGTCTCATGTTACCTTAGTACTTTTATAAGAGTCACCATTGTTTTAAGAAATGTTTACGGACTATACTATACAGCGTATTGAGTTTACTTGTATATTTGAGTATCACATTTGACATTAACCATCTGAATTGTAACATTATGTGACTCCAAAGCGGCCAAGACCGCCGTCGTGGTGTTCACGCGCGACAAGACAAGAAGTAGACATAATGATCACGTGGCTCTTATGTTGCCCTAGTAGGTACTTTTATAAGCAATACCTAACCTAACCCAGTTTTAACGAACTTTAGCGCGTTTATTATTTCATTAGCCCCAACTTATCGATACCTCTAAAGATTTTATAAATATAAGAGCGTTTTCCAAATTTTTGCACAAGTAAAACTATCTCGGAACTTTATTCATTGGGTTTTTTAAATCACCAAGACTTTAGTTTCATCTTACATTTTACATATTTGAAACTGACAGTGTGAGTGTGACATTTTGTGAGTCTTGTAAAGGGGCCCACTGATTATCAGTCCGCCGGACGGTATCGGCCTGTCAGTTAAAACAAAATTTTGACAGTTCCGAAGAACTGACAGGCCGATACCGTCCGGCGGACTGTTAATCAGTGGGCCCCTTAAAGGTGATACAATATCCGTGATATATATTTATGGTAATTAAACCAAAAAGGGGTAATACAATCTAATTTTAAGAATTATGTTAATAGAGAAGCGAATCTGGTATACGTGCCACCAGAAAAAAACTACAATTTACCTACTACATAGGTTATCTCCATGGTATAATAATATACTCCGCCTGGTACTCTCTTCCGACCACGTGACTGACACAAGCCTACGTCATCATGCGACAGCGCTATATGATAATATGCGATAGCGCTATATACAGTGGCAATGTTATTGTGACGTAGGCTTGTGTCACTCTGGGAAGAGAAGACCATGTTATATTAGACTATGGGTTATCTCTAATATAGTGAGTGAGATTGTAGATAAATAATTTTGATATTTGATGTAAATCTCGTTATCTCTATTTTAATCGATTTTTCATTTTATGTTATTGCTATGGTATGACCGTCCGATTGTATTTTTTTCCTATCGCACATACTCTTTTTACATACGTTTGATATGTTTACACCTGGTTTACACAATATCGATTTAGCAGTTCTTAATATTCAATAATAATAAGATACTGATGATACTGATGTTTTTGTTGATAAGTTAAAATATAACATTGTTTAAAAAAATAGTTTTATTTAAATAATACTGCACATTATTGAAACGAAGAATCACACAAATAAAAATAGATAAGTAATGTCATACACCAAGGGTCCCAAAACTACCCCTTAATGTCGGCCAAACAGAAGGTCTACCGTTGACATCGAAATCTCTTCATCTGTCAATATTCATGAGCGATAGAAGCAGAGCTTTTCCATGTTTGCGGTAAGCCCCCAGGACCGCGAACAGGAAGCGAGATGGCCATAGGGCTACCCATTGCTCTCTTGTCAAATAGCATAGACAAGGGAATATAAAGTCTAGTAACACACATCTTTAGTTATCTTCCTCTTCGCCCTCCTCGCCGAAGCCCTCGCCAGCGCCCTCGCCCGGCAGCTCGGGGATCGGCGGCGGCAGCCGGGCGATGCGGTACGCCTGTAAAAATCATCTTGAATTACAAGCGTGCACGGATGATGCTGACCGTCATACATTTGTTTTAGCATCACAGAATAAATAATAGTAGTAGAGACAGAAGGTTCACT